>NC_031971.2:24746613-25948268 GCF_001858045.2 Oreochromis niloticus
AACCAGAATCCCCCCAGGGTGTAATTACAGACAACGCAGGTAAGTACTTTTAATATTTAGTCAAATTGCTGGTCAAAATAAGCATTAGGTGGTCGAATGCTTATCTCCAGGGAGAGAATATTTGTTTGGTGTCTTGCCGTGCTTGCTATGCATCCCTGACTCTTTTCTTCTTTCTGCATCAAGTAAGGAATGTAGTGAAAGTTCCCGAGAGGTTAAAAACACCACTGAAAAAATGCCATCAGACCTGAGTTGGGACACTTGGATTATGGAGCTTCTGGACCAAGAGAATGAATGGGGCATGTGTTTAACAGGTAAGAGAAAACGTCCCCAAAATGTTTAAACTTAAAATGTCATGCATACATGCACATCCAGTGCTCAGCGTCTAATTGTGTGTTTGTGTTTTTGCCTTTTTGCAATAGCGTAGTGAAACATTTGGGTGGTGGAAAAATAATGGAAAATAAAATTCAGACTACAGACTGCTTCAGGCGAGTACACGTGGTGCACAAGGACGTTCTCAACCTAGAGAAAATGAATTTTTTTAGACTGATACTGTAAACTTTGTGTTTGTGTGTCAGGTTTCCATACACCGGAAACAGCTGCTGCATCTGTAATTCTGTCCATCCTGAGGAGAGTCCACCTATACAACAGATCCTTGGCTCACCTATAATGACACACAGGTGCTCCACACAACTGGATCTGCAGCTTGTGAAGAACAGCAGCACTCGGCCTACATCCTGTTTTACAAGAGAAACGTAAGAAGACACAGCGTCTAATCCTGTAGTGAGAGAATGTCACGCCAGCTGCAGCCTAATCCAATCTCTCTTCTTTTTTTTCAGTGCCCAGACACCCTTCAGTTTCATCGTATCATCCCTAACAACAGCTGTAGAGTTGGATGGAGGATGAAGACAGCAGAGAGCAAAAGAACAGGTAAGAGCGGACAGGTAGTCAGAGTTAACAAAAACTTTTAAAGCCAGTGTAGCTTCTGTTTTGAGCACATTTATTGATGACAATTTTACATAACTAAGCAGTGTGTTATACTGTTATCAGATGTGGAGTCTCACTAACCACTTTAATAGTAACTTGTGTCCCAAATACTGTTTATTTTCTTAGTTACAGATAGTGAAATAAAATGGAAAACGATTGTTTCATAATTGTATACTCAGCTTGGTCAAGACAATAACTCGAGAACGAGGGGCGTAGGATTTTGAATTGATACCATTGGTGCATCTACTAAAGTTCTGGGGTCAGTTTGAATATCAGTGACCTTGACCTCAAGTTCAAAGGTCAAGTTTTCTGAAAATCTTGTGAATGCTACAACTCGGTGACAAGAAGTAAGTCTCCTAGGTTGTTCAAATTTGTACCATAGGTGCATTTACTAGGACCCTGAAGGGTTGCACTGGGTGCCATCTGTAGAGGTATGTGTATTTTTTAGGGGTTGCTTGGAGACGAGTACCATACATTTCAAATGAGCATACATTCCAAAATATGCAAATTAGCCCCATACATCATAATGATGATGCTTGGTGTTCAGGGTATGAACATTCTATGCTGAAAGTTTAGAAATACACAACCTTTGACAGCTTGTTTCAGTTGAACTTTTGCAAAGCTGAGAAGATTTTCACTGCGATCACATTAAGTCCAAAGATGTTTAAACTTCTTTTTCACAGAAAGGTAAGTTGAAGAGACTTGCAGCACATTTCTCTAAATATTTTCTTAGTAAATAAGCATTTTTGAAACTTTTAATGAAGCTTCATGGATGATTTCTGTAAAAACTGAATTTTGAACCAAATGAAGGATTTTGAATTTTCATACCATAAACTTTGTTTTATGCCATTACTGATGTTGGTTTTCTTGTTTCTAAACAGAAATCAAACAAACAAAACGTGGCAGAGAAGGAAATTCCTTCTACGTCTCAACAGAGGTAAAGAAATGCGCGACTCTTTAATGCTGCTGGAGATATTTATAGCAGTGGTTTAGTTGGAGCTGTTTTATTTCCCTTTTGTTGGTGTTTTTCTTCCCTTGTGCATTTACATTTTTTTACTACTTCTAGTCTTGTTTATTATTTATATTGATTCAGAGATTAGTGTTTGAAAATGTGTAAATGTATAAAATACATGATTTTGTTCCATTACATTTATTCATTTTTATTGCAGTCTCCAGCATGTACTCCTTGTTAAAAATTTCCACTTTGAAAATAACATTTACACTTTTGTCCTCATCAGCATCCCGGATGCTTCTGTTGCTGCCACACCAACTAACCCTGAAAATGTTAAAAAGAAGAAGAAGAAGAGAAAATGGAGACGCTTCTTCTGCTGTTCCTCGGTTTGCTTTTACACAAAACATATGAAATGCACATTCTCTTTAAAATGTACTTGTTAGTTTTAAGTGACTTTACTTTTTTAATGACATTATGTTTGTTCGTCGTCTGCAGCAAACTGACAGCGATTCAGAGGCAGAGACCACCACTGTAAAGACACAAAAAAAGTCTCGCTGGTCTCTTTTTAAATTCTGGAAGGTATGTTTTATGGAAAGAGTCACTGTCATCAAGCATTTACTCATCACAGTTAAATGAGAGCAATTAAGAGCAATGAAGCACACGGCTATGTCCTGTACTTTGGTTTCTTTCTACAGAGAAAAAGGCAGGCTGCTCCTGAAACGACAGGGGAACCTGATAAAATCAGTGACAGGTGAGGGAAACTTTAATCTTCTCACTTTAAAGCAAAATTCTTTATATAAATAAGCATTAGATAGTCGAATGCTGTTCTCCAGAGAGAGAATGTTTGTTTGGTGTCTTGTTGTGTTGCGATGCATCCCTGACTCTTTTCTTCTTTCTACATCCAGCAGCACAGGTAAGGAATGTGGTGAAAGCTCCCATCAGGTAAAAAACACCACTGAAAGATCCCAGCAGACCTGAGTTGGGACACTTTGATTATGGAGCTTCTGGACCAAGAGAGTGGATGGGAGCATGTGTTTAACAGGTAAGAGAAAAACATCCTCCAAAATGTTTAACCTTCAAAGCTCATGCATACATGCACATACACTGCTCAGCGTCTTGACATCTTTCCTAATTGTTTTGCTTGTGTTTTTACCTTTTTGGAGCAGTGGGAGTCTGCGGTGGAAAAACAATAGAAAATCAAACTGAGACTACAGACTGCTTCGGGTGAGTACACGTGGTGCACAAAGACCAAAGCTCACTTTGTCAAAGTGGAGAAAATGAATTATTTTACACTGATACTGTAAACTTTGTGCGTGTGTGTCAGGTTTCCAAACATCGGAAACACCTGCTACATGAACTCCTGCCTGCAGAGCCTCCTCAACATTGAAGAGTTCATTAGAGACATCAGCCGTCAGGAGGTTTTGTGGAGCGCAGTCCCAGAAGCTCAGCTCTTAAGGTGCGCTACGTCAACCTTCTACTTTCTTCAGAAACCTGAAGAACAAAGAGATCTAACAGCAGAAATGTCTGTTTACCCTTTCCTTTCTACAGAAGGCTCACTGACATCAGGGACTGTCATGACTCAACAGATTATGGCCTTAAAGATCACCACCTGAGATCTTTAAGAAGGCATTCAGCAGTCAAGCTCCTGAATACACAGGCAGTGCACAGAAAGTGCGTCAGCTATTTGGACATTTCGTTTTTTGCTTTACTTTCTGATTTTGATGTTCTGCTTTAAATCTCCTCTGTGCTTTTCTTCAGGATGCTCATGAATTCCTAACATTGTTCCTCAATGAGGTCAAAAGGCTCTCACCTCACCTGAAGAGGAACGCAGCTCTCCTGGGCCAAAGTTATACCTGCCCAGTAGAAGACCATCACGTTTTCAAAATGGAAAACATGAGGACATGCAAGGGGTAAGTGTGTCTTTCAGAAACACAGAGCTGGTTGCAATATCGTCATATACCTCGTTTCCACCTACCTGATCTTTACTTTAACTATGTTACTCCTTAAATGTGTAGCTGCGGTCACCAATCATCACAGCAAGAGGAATTCACCAGCTTGTCTCTTGACCTGGTTCCAGAGGGGTCTGTTGAGGACATGCTAGAGACATACTTGAAGGTAAGATCACAAATTCCAGTAGAGTTGTAGTATCACCGATCTTAACACACCTTTTTTGTTAGTGTTTGTGTGTATGTGTGTGTGCATATGTTGTGATTTCTTTCTACCATAAAGCCTGTTTCTCTGTGCTGTTGTTCAGGAACAAGAAATAGAATTTCGCTGTGATTGTGGAGGGACGACCTCAGAACTGAAGTCATCTTTTGATACACTGCCAAGGTGAGTAAGGTCACATCAGAATTGATCGACTGACCAGGTTTCCAAACTGTGGCGCATCAAACATCAGAGTTTTTCGAGACAGTACTTGAGCAGTCATTTTCTCCCATCTCCTGTTTGTGTTTGACACTCATTCTTCTTATTTTGTACCTTGTTTGTTTTTCTTTCTTTTTGCCAGAGTTCTCATCTTGCACCTTAAGAGGTTTGGCTTTACACAAACCTATGAGATTCAGAAGGTGGATGACCCCGTCAGGCTGCAGAGGGACTTGGTGGTGCCATCCAATCAGGTAAAAACAGACTGCAGAACATCTCAGAGAATCAGCTTAATTATCGCACTGATGTGAGACTTTATGAAACTAACACTCTTTTGATTTGTTCCTTCTCAGGGTGGTGGCTGTTACAGTCTTGTCAGCATCATCAGTCATTATGGAGGCACAGAATCAGGTAAAACAACTGACTTGTTACAAGCAGAAAATGATTTAACAGAATTTGCTACTTTTCAGTGAAGGACTCACACACAAAAGCTTTTGATGTTCTGAGAAGCACTAAGTCAAAATCACTGTTTGCTTGAATCAGTCGACTTCCAGAAGTTTGATTCATTTGTCTTAATGTGATTTCAGGACACTACATCTGTAATTCTGTCCATCCCGAGGAGAGTCCATACTCTACATCGGATAATTGGCTCACCTATAATGACGCACAGGTGCTCCACACAACTGGATCTGCAGCTTGTGAAGAACAGCAGAACTCGGCCTACATCCTGTTTTACAGAGAAACGTAAGAAGACACAGCATCTCATCCTGAAGTGAGTGAATTTTTAAATGTGCTATTACCTTGTTAACCAGTTTTGTCTTCATTGTCAGTTCTGAAGCAGGATATGGAAGGAAGTTAAGGTCCTCATCATGCTGAGAAGGAACAACAGTCGTCCCAGCCCACCATCGCAGACTGCAGTAAGTATTGGCCTTAGGAGGAAGGGTCCTCCCAGAGAGCCTGGTTCCTCCCAAGATTTCTTCCTCCAGGAGGGAGTTTTTTCTTGCCACCGTCGCCCACATTCACTGGTCTCATTAGCAGAGACATTTTTAACCTCCTAAGACCTGAACTCTATCATGGCATGCATTTTTAATTTCTCTGTGCCATTTGGGTTGATTGGGACCTGATGAATGCTTCTCAAAACATGAGATCCACATATGAGGACATTCATTTTAAATTTCGATTGAACAGTGGCAGTGTAATGTCCTCCTAAGTGGATATCAGGTCTTTGTAGAGCAAAATGTTGTGGACAACCCAAAATGTGATGTCCACATATGTGGACACCAGGTCCTAGGAGGTTAAAGAAATTCTACTAGTAGTGCACCACTACTAGAGACAGTCCTTTTCTGGACCAGTGTTTGGCTTGCTCTCTGGGAACAACAAACAATTAAACAAATAAATTAATAATAAAATCAGTGCTCTCAGTGTTAATCTCGTTAAAATGAGATTAACACTGACAGCACTAAATAAAATAAAATAAAGAAAACATTTTTTTTCGTTTCTTTTTTTTAAATTTGTTTTATTAAAATCAAAATAACTAATAAAAAATAATAAAAGTATTCAGCTGTGTTTTGTGAAATTTGTTATGAGTCTTAGTTAAGTTGATGTCACAGAAGTTTCTGAATCAACCGTTTAGATTGTTCAACAAACCGATTTACTCAGGTAAGATGGTAAGCTGGAGCACTGGCACCCTTCGACTTCAGTTGAAGTTTTCAGACAAATATTCCCTCGATCAGTTGCAGCTTCTGCTGTTAAATAAATTATTAGCTGCAAATGTTTAGCTGCAAGTAGCAAAGTCCAGAAGTGACAACATTTCCACTGCACTCTCTCCAGAAATGGTATATAAAATTTTGACCAAATTAGACATTTATCCTTGGATCACTGACAACCCTATAGGGTGAAAATCTTTAATTGTACCTTTTATAACATTTTAACAAGTTACTGTCTCCTGCTGCATGTTTCCTGTTTTGGCTGAACTTCATCAGGTCAAAAAACACACCGTGTTGTGGTTTACTGAATGAACTCATGTACAGGACACACTGAAAGCAGGTTTACAACGTTTGATTAACAAAGTCAAGATCAGTTAACAACAGCTGAACTAAAGACTTTCTTTTCTCATCGATAAAATGAGGTCCATGCCAATGCGCTCAAATGGGACCTCCATTAATGGTGAGGGGCATAAAGGCGCTTTTGGAATGGCCAGCTGGTCTGTCCCTACTGGTTCACCAGCTGACACCACTGGATGCACATCCAAACGTGCAAAAAATGCAAGATGGCGGCGCGCACAGACGCAGCGGCTCTATGCTCTCCACTTACCCAATTTCACTGTGCAAGAAACTGCACAATGACAATAAAAAGCTCTAAGTCTAAAACAGATTCCCGGCCAGTAAAATCGGGCAATTATTGGCTCCAGAGTCTTATCTCATTCCAGGTGACCAGCCTTCGAGTTGTAATGAGCCAGCTAATAAAATCATTTCTCAGTGGCTCTTCTGGCACCAACAAGTGGGTGTGTTCTTCCATTGTGCAAGTGTCACGACACACTGAACATGGTCTGTCCCTACTCGTTACAACCAGTGACTGTTTTCTACAGTCATTGGTTACAACATGTGGAAATGTCAGTGCTATGTCAGGGCGCACTATTTGACTATCAGCTCTCATCATTTGATCAAAGGGTGAATTGCATAGTGCCATTATCTTCTGTGTAGCAAATTGCTGGAACGGGCAATCTGAACGCGGCCCAAACGCCACGTGTCCCTATTGGTCGTGTGTGCAGGCCTACATACTGCCTATTGAGCTACTAAATCCCGACCAATCAGTTTTCAGATTTAAGGGGTATGATGGCCGTCAGCTAACCGCAGCCGTTACTCTCTGCATTTTCCCCCGATATTTCATTTCCACTGGTACTACGGGGTATTTGTGAATATCCATGACTGACCTGGCCAGGTGGCCAGCTGGTCTTTGGCCAGGGTCAGGGCAGTTTCAAGGTTAAAAAAAAATCCCTTTCACTGACAGACTGAAGTAAAGGTCCTCAAAATGGAGGGTCTTCGAGCTCCTCAGTGGCAGGAAAAGGTTTCCCAGACCCAGTGTTGTATATTTGTTTCCCAAAAGATTGAAATAGTGGAGAGAAATCAGGTTCTGAAACCATCCAGGAGACAAAGTCTCCAACTGGTTTGTGGAAGTCCAGTTTCTCCAAATTAATCAGCGGGTGAAATGCCTCTTCATGGATGGTTTTGATTCTGTTGTTATTCATGAACAAAGCCCTCAAAGCAACATATGAAAGAAAGTCATCTTTCATTATTGTCTCCAGCGTGTTAAAAGAGAGATCAAGCTCAGTGACGAGTTTTGAAGCGGCTGCAGGGACTTCTCGAAGGTTTGGCTCGAGCAGTCGCAGGATGTTGTTCACAGTGGCGACACTGTTGACTGGTGATTGACAAGCACTGAGATACTAACATGACAAACACAAGAACATCATGACTTATTCTCCTGAGTGCCTGCAAAACAAAAATACAAAATCAAACTCAAAGCTTTTCTTTCAGGTGCTGGTGTGGCACAATCTAATGATTAAAACAGTCATGCTAACAGCTCTTGGAGCACAGCTGCACAAAATAACAGCTTTTGGAGCACAAAATGCATTACAGTGAAACCCAGTAACCTAACATGTTGTCAAGGATAAAGAAAAAATCTGAAACAAAAGCAGGTAGTGTGTTGATTTATGTTGTGAGGAAGCTTTCACTCCCATCAAAGTCACCCAGTGTTGAGAACCCAAATGAGCCCAGAAACCTCAAGTGGCTGCAACCAACAGCGAACGCCAAGAAGTGGATACTTGCATGCTGAGCAGAAAACCCAACAGAGGCAAGACGGCACATCTTGGTCCCACTCAGGCAGTACGAACACCTGGAAGGAGGAGCCCACAGTTCAGACCCAAGGTCACCGGTAAGGACACCAGCCAGCCAGTTATAAGTCTAGTTTTCATTTTCATTTTAGTTAGTGTTATGGCCTGTCTAGGGGTGGCCAGACCATAATATAAGGGTGATCCACCCCTGTCTGACCCCAAGCAGCACATCACACAACCAGTACAATTTTGATGGTGATTTATTTACAGTGATTGAATTCTAACAAAGGAAAGGAGCGGACTATACCTTCAGGGTGGAACCAAAAACAACAAACAAAAGGGACCCTATCTAAAGGATGTACCAAACTTACTTATGAAAAGAATCAAACCAAATGACAATGTCTTATCTCCCTAACTAACAAAAACATGAGAAAAGGGCAATCAAATAAAAAGGCAGTCCACCCCTACATGCTCCTGTATAAAGAAACGGGTAACACAAAGCCTGCCAGTTGAGGTCCATGGTGGTGTCATCTTATATGTTGTCTCCAGGTCATTAGCCAATCTGTATGGTCCGTTCCATGGATCCACCAATCACGGAAAGGCACCTGCACACTCAGATGGACCTTTGGAAATAATCACATCTTAATAGAGTGAAGCATAGACTGTATAAAAGATAGGACCATTGCAACTTTAATGCAGCACTTCACCCTTTCACATAGTCCCAGGTCTTCTCTGTCATTTTTATGGTGCTGCAAATGTCTTCAGTTGGTGAAAAGTCTGGACTGCTGGCGTCTTGTTGTGCTTGCTATGCATCCCTGACTCTTTTCTTCTTTCTGCATCAAGTAAGGAATGTAGTGAAAGTGCTCAGTGCTCAGCATCTAATTGTGTGTTTGTCTTTTTACCTTTTTGCAATAGCGTAGTGAAACATTTGGGCGGTGGAAAAATAATGGAAAATAAAATTCAGTCTACAGACTGCTTCAGGTGAGTACAGGTGGTGCACAAGGACCAAAGCTCACCTTCTCAACCTGGAGAAAATGAATTATTTTACACTGATACTGTAAACTTTGTGTTTGTGTGTCAGGTTTCCAAACATCGGAAACAGCTGCTGCATCTGTAATTCTGTCCATCCTGAGGAGAGTCCACACTCTACAACAGATCCTTGGCTCACCTATAATGACACACAGGTGATCCACACAACTGCCTACATCCTGTTTTACAAGCGAAACGTAAGAAGACACAGCGTCTCATCCTGTAGTGAGAGAATGGCACGCCAGCTGCAGCCTGATCCAATCTCTTTCTTTTTTTCGGTGCCCAGACACCCTTCAGTTTCATCATATCATACTGTTATCAGATGTGGAGTCTCACTAACCACTTTAATAGTAACTTGTGTCCCGAATACTGTTTATTTGTCTTAGTTACAGATAGTGAAATAAAATGGAAAACGATTGTTTCATAATTGTATACTCAGCTTGGTCAAGACAATAACTCGAGAACGAGGGGCGTAGGATTTTGAATTGATACCATTGGTGCATCTACTAAAGTTCTGGGGTCAGTTTGAATATCAGTGACCTTGACCTCAAGTTCAAAGGTCAAGTTTTCTGAAAATCTTGTGAATGCTACAACTCGGTGACAAGAAGTAAGTCTCCTAGGTTGTTTAAATTTGTACCATAGGTGCATTTACTAGGAGGCTGAAGGGTTGCACTGGGGGCCATCTGTAGAGGTGTAGAGTCAACAACCTGTCTCTGAATGTGGACAAAACAAAAGAAATTGTTGACTTCAGGAGAGCACAGAGAGATCACTGCCCACTTAACATCAATGGATCCTCCATGGTGATTGTCAAGAGCACCAAATTCCTTGGTGTCCACCTGGCGGAGAACCTCTCCTGCTCCCTCAACACCAGCTCCATAACCAAGAAGGCCCAGCAGCGTCTCTACTTCATGCAGAAGCTGAGGAAAGCCCATCTCCCACCATCCATTCTCACCACCTTTTACAGTGGGACTAACGAGAGCATCCTAAACAGCTGCATCACTGTCTGGTATGGTAACTGCAGCGTATTGGATTGCAGTACCGTACAACGGATAGTGAGAGTAGCTGAGAAGATCATTGGAGCCCCTCTCCCCTCCTTATAGCACCCGCTCCATCCACGAAGCCACCAGCTTGGTGGAGGACCCCACACACCCTTCAAACACTCTTCACCCTGCTGCCTTCTGGAAAGAGGTCCCAGAGCATCCGGGCCCTCACTACCAGACTATGGAAAAGTTTTTTCCCACAAGCCGTCAGACTCCTGAACACTCAGTGACTGAACTGGCACACGCACACCTTCACACACGTCACTACCAAGCACTTATCTGCAGTATCTCACACTCATACACACACACACACACACAGACACCAAGTTACTTTTGCACAATACTCAGCATTTTGCACATTTCCATTGTCTTGTGTCTGTATCGTCCTGTGCTGTCTAGTGTTGCACTGTTTTGTCTTGTTTATTTTTGCAATTTATGCACACTGCACTTTATGTAGTCCTGGGTTTGTCCGTTATATGTCATATGTAGCACCAGGGTCTCGGAGGAACGCTGTCTCATTTCACTCTGTACAGTACCACTGCACGTGGTTAAAATGTCAATAAAAGCCACTTGAATTGACTTGACCTGTATTTTTTAGGGGTTGCTTAGAGACGAGTACCATACAGTTCAAATGAGCATACATTCCAAAATATGCAAATTAGCCCCCTACATCATAATGATGATGCTTGGTGTTCAGGGTATGAACATTCTATGCTGAAAGTTTAGAAATACACAACCTTTGACAGCTTGTTTTCAGTTGAACTTTTGCAAAGCTGAGAAGATTTTCACTGCGATCACATTAAGTCCAAAGATGTTTAAACTTCTTTTTCACAGAAAGGTAAGTTTGAAGAGACTTGCAGCACATTTCTCTAAATATTTTCTTATGGTAAATAAGCATTTTTGAAACTTTTAATGAAGCTTCATGGATGATTTCTGTAAAAACTGAATTTTGAACCAAATGAAGGATTTTGAATTTTCATACCATAAACTTTGTTTTATGCCATTACTGATGTTGGTTTTCTTGTTTCTAAACAGAAATCAAACAAACAAAACGTGGCAGAGAAGGAAATTCCTTCTACGTCTCAACAGAGGTAAAGAAATGCGCGACTCTTTAATGCTGCTGGAGATATTTATAGCAGTGGTTTAGTTGGAGCTGTTTTATTTCCCTTTTGTTGGTGTTTTTCTTCTGCCTTGTGCATTTACATATTTTTTTTACTACTTCTAGTCTTGTCTATTATTTATATTGATTCAGAGATTAGTGTTTGAAAATGTGTAAATGTAAAAAATACATGATTTTGTTCCATTACAGTTATTCATTTTTATGTGCAGTCTCCAGCATGTACTCCTTGTTAAAAATTTCCACTTTGAAAAATAACATTTACACTTTTGTCCTCATCAGCATCCCGGATGCTTCTGTTGCTGCCACACCAACTAACCCTGAAAATGGTAAAAAGAAGAAGAAGAAGAGAAAATGGAGGCACTTCTTCTGCTGTTCCTCGGTTTGCTTTTACACAAAACATATGAAATGCACATTCTCTTTAAAATGTACTTGTTAGTTTTAAGTGACTTTACTTTTTAATGACATTATGTTTGTTCGTCGTCTGCAGCAAACTGACAGCGATTCAGAGGCAGAGACCACCACTGTAAAGACACAAAAAAAGTCTCGCTGGTCTCTTTTTAAATTCTGGAAGGTATGTTTTATGGAAAGAGTCACTGTCATCAAGCATTTACTCATCACAGTTAAATGAGAGCAATTAAGAGCAATGAAGCACACGGCTATGTCCTGTACTTTGGTTTCTTTCTACAGAGAAAAAGGCAGGCTGCTCCTGAAACGACAGGGGAACCTGATAAAATCAGTGACAGGTGAGGGAAACTTTAATCTTCTCACTTTAAAGCAAAATTCTTTATATAAATAAGCATTAGATAGTCGAATGCTGTTCTCCAGAGAGAGAATGTTTGTTTGGTGTCTTGTTGTGTTGCGATGCATCCCTGACTCTTTTCTTCTTTCTACATCCAGCAGCACAGGTAAGGAATGTGGTGAAAGCTCCCATCAGGTAAAAAACACCACTGAAAAGATCCCAGCAGACCTGAGTTGGGACACTTTGATTATGGAGCTTCTGGACCAAGAGAGTGGATGGGAGCATGTGTTTAACAGGTAAGAGAAAAACGTCCTCCAAAATGTTTAACCTTCAAAGCTCATGCATACATGCACATACACTGCTCAGCGTCTTGACATCTTTCCTAATTGTTTGCTTGTGTTTTTACCTTTTTGGAGCAGTGGAGTCTGCGGTGGAAAAACAATAGAAAATCAAACTGAGACTACAGACTGCTTCGGGTGAGTACACGTGGTGCACAAAGACCAAAGCTCACTTTAACAAAGTGGAGAAAATGAATTATTTTACACTGATACTGTAAACTTTGTGCGTGTGTGTCAGGTTTCCAAACATCGGAAACACCTGCTACATGAACTCCTGCCTGCAGAGCCTCCTCAACATTGAGGACTTCATTAGAGACATCAGCCGTCAGGAGGTTTTGTGGAGCGCAGTCCCAGAAGCTCAGCTCTTAAGGTGCGCTACGTCAACCTTCTACTTTCTTCAGAAACCTGAAGAACAAAGAGATCTAACAGCAGAAATGTCTGTTTACCCTTTCCTTTCTACAGAAGGCTCACTGACATCAGGGACTGTCATGACTCAACAGATTATGGCCTTAAAGATCACCACCTGAGATCTTTTAAGAAGGCATTCAGCAGTCAAGCTCCTGAATACACAGGCAGTGCACAGAAAGTGCGTCAGCTATTTGGACATTTCGTTTTTTGCTTTACTTTCTGATTTTGATGTTCTGCTTTAAATCTCCTCTGTGCTTTTCTTTCAGGATGCTCATGAATTCCTAACATTGTTCCTCAATGAGGTCAAAAGGCTCTCACCTCACCTGAAGAGGAACGCAGCTCTCCTGGGCCAAAATTATACCTGCCCAGTAGAAGACCATCACGTTTTCAAAATGGAAAACATGAGGACATGCAAGGGGTAAGTGTGTCTTTCAGAAACACAGAGCTGGTTGCAATATCGTCATATACCTCGTTTCCACCTACCTGATCTTTACTTTAACTATGTTACTCCTTAAATGTGTAGCTGCGGTCACCAATCATCACAGCAAGAGGAATTCACCAGCTTGTCTCTTGACCTGGTTCCAGAGGGGTCTGTTGAGGACATGCTAGAGACATACTTGAAGGTAAGATCACAAATTCCAGTAGAGTTGTAGTATCACCGATCTTAACACACCTTTTTTGTTAGTGTTTGTGTGTATGTGTGTGTGCATATGTTGTGATTTCTTTCTACCATAAAGCCTGTTTTCTCTGTGCTGTTGTTCAGGAACAAGAAATAGAATTTCGCTGTGATTGTGGAGGGACGACCTCAGAACTGAAGTCATCTTTTGATACACTGCCAAGGTGAGTAAGGTCACATCAGAATTGATCGACTGACCAGGTTTCCAAACTGTGGCGCATCAAACATCAGAGTTTTTCGAGACAGTACTTGAGCAGTCATTTTCTCCCATCTCCTGTTTGTGTTTGACACTCATTCTTCTTATTTTGTACCTTGTTTGTTTTTCTTTCTTTTTGCCAGAGTTCTCATCTTGCACCTGAAGAGGTTTGGCTTTACACAAACCTATGAGATTCAGAAGGTGGATGACCCCGTCAGGCTGCAGAGGGACTTGGTGGTGCCATCCAATCAGGTAAAAACAGACTGCAGAACATCTCAGAGAATCAGCTTAATTATCGCACTGATGTGAGACTTTATGAAACTAACACTCTTTTGATTTGTTCCTTCTCAGGGTGGTGGCTGTTACAGTCTTGTCAGCATCATCAGTCATTATGGAGGCACAGAATCAGGTAAAACAACTGACTTGTTACAAGCAGAAAATGATTTAACAGAATTTGCTACTTTTCAGTGAAGGACTCGCACACAAAAGCTTTTGATGTTCTGAGAAGCACTAAGTCAAAATCACTGTTTGCTTGAATCAGTCGACTTCCAGAAGTTTGATTCATTTGTCTTAATGTGATTTCAGGACACTACATCTGTAATTCTGTCCATCCCGAGGAGAGTCCATACTCTACATCGGATAATTGGCTCACCTATAATGACGCACAGGTGCTCCACACAACTGGATCTGCAGCTTGTGAAGAACAGCAGAACTCGGCCTACATCCTGTTTTACAAGAGAAACGTAAGAAGACACAGCATCTCATCCTGAAGTGAGTGAATTTTTAAATGTGCTATTACCTTGTTAACCAGTTTTGTCTTCATTGTCAGTTCTGAAGCAGGATATGGAAGGAAGCATGATAAGGTCATCATCATGCTGAGAAGGAACAACAGTCGTCCCAGCCCACCATCGCAGACTGCAGGTAAGTATTGGCCTTAGGAGGAAGGGTCCTCCCAGAGAGCCTGGTTCCTCCCAAGATTTCTTCCTCCAGGAGGGAGTTTTTTCTTGCCACCGTCGCCCCACATTCACTGGTCTCATTAGCAGAGACATTTTTAACCTCCTAAGACCTGAACTCTATCATGGCATGCATTTTTAATTTCTCTGTGCCATTTGGGTTGATTGGGACCTGATGAATGCTTCTCAAAACATGAGATCCACATATGAGGACATTCATTTTAAATTTCGATTGAACAGTGGCTGTGTAATGTCCTCCTAAATAGATATCAGGTCTTTGTAGAGCAAAATGTTGTGGACAACCCAAAATGTGATGTCCACATATGTGGACACCAGGTCCTAGGAGGTTAAAAGAAATTCTACTAGTAGTGCACCACTACTAGAGACAGTCCTTTTGTGGACCAGTGTTTGGCTTGCTCTCTGGGAACAACAAACAATTAAACAAATAAATTAATAATAAAATCAGTGCTCTCAGTGTTAATCTCGTTAAAATGAGATTAACACTGACAGCACTAAATAAAATAAAATAAAGAAAACATTTTTTTTCGTTTCTTTTTTTTAAATTTTGTTTTATTAAAATCAAAATAACTAATAAAAAAATAATAAAAGTATTCAGCTGTGTTTTGTGAAATTTGTTATGAGTCTTAGTTAAGTTGATGTCACAGAAGTTTCTGAATCAACCGTTTAGATTGTTCAACAAACCGATTTACTCAGGTAAAGATGGTAAGCTGGAGCACTGGCACCCTTCGACTTCAGTTGAAGTTTTCAGACAAATATTCCCTCGATCAGTTGCAGCTTCTGCTGTTAAATAAATTATTTAGCTGCAAATGTTTAGCTGCAAGTAGCAAAGTCCAGAAGTGACAACATTTCCACTGCACTCTCTCCAGAAATGGTATATAAAATTTGACCAAATTAGACATTTATCCTTGGATCACTGACAACCCTATAGGGTGAAAATCTTTAATTGTACCTTTTATAACATTTTAACAAGTTACTGTCTCCTGCTGCATGTTTCCTGTTTTGGCTGAACTTCATCAGGTCAAAAAACACACCGTGTTGTGGTTTACTGAATGAACTCATGTACAGGACACACTGAAAGCAGGTTTACAACGTTTGATTAACAAAGTCAAGATCAGTTAACAACAGCTGAACTAAAGACTTTCTTTTTCTCATCGATAAAATGAGGTCCATGCCAATGCGCTCAAATGGGACCTCCATTAATGGTGAGGGGCATAAAGGCGCTTTTGGAATGGCCAGCTGGTCTGTCCCTACTGGTTCACCAGCTGACACCACTGGATGCACATCCAAACGTGCAAAAAATGCAAGATGGCGGCGCGCACAGACGCAGCGGCTCTATGCTCTCCACTTACCCAATTTCACTGTGCAAGAAACTGCACAATGACAATAAAAAGCTCTAAGTCTAAAACAGATTCCCGGCCAGTAAAATCGGGCAATTATTGGCTCCAGAGTCTTATCTCATTCCAGGTGACCAGCCTTCGAGTTGTAATGAGCCAGCTAATAAAATCATTTCTCAGTGGCTCTTCTGGCACCAACAAGTGGGTGTGTTCTTCCATTGTGCAAGTGTCACGACACACTGAACATGGTCTGTCCCTACTCGTTACAACCAGTGACTGTTTTCTACAGTCATTGGTTACAACATGTGGAAATGTCAGTGCTATGTCAGGGCGCACTATTTGACTATCAGCTCTCATCATTTGATCAAAGGGTGAATTGCATAGTGCCATTATCTTCTGTGTAGCAAATTGCTGGAACGGGCAATCTGAACGCGGCCCAAACGCCACGTGTCCCTATTGGTCGTGTGTGCTGGCCTACATACTGCCCTATTGAGCTACTAAATCCCGACCAATCAGTTTTCAGATTTAAGGGGTATGATGGCCGTCAGCTAACCGCAGCCGTTACTCTCTGCATTTTCCCCCGATATTTCATTTCCACTGGTACTACGGGGTATTTGTGAATATCCATGACTGACCTGGCCAGGTGGCCAGCTGGTCTTTGGCCAGGGTCAGGGCAGTTTCAAGGTTAAAAAAAAAATCCCTTTCACTGACAGACTGAAGTAAAGGTCCTCAAAAATGGAGGGTCTTCGAGCTCCTCAGTGGCAGGAAAAGGTTTCCCAGACCCAGTGTTGTATATTTGTTTCCCAAAAGATTGAAATAGTGGAGAGAAATCAGGTTCTGAAACCATCCAGGAGACAAAGTCTCCAACTGGTTTGTGGAAGTCCAGTTTCTCCAAATTAATCAGCGGGTGAAATGCCTCTTCATGGATGGTTTTGATTCTGTTGTTATTCATGAACAAAGCCCTCAAAGCAACATATGAAAGAAAGTCATCTTTCATTATTGTCTCCAGCGTGTTAAAAGAGAGATCGAGCTCAGTGACGAGTTTTGAAGCGGCTGCAGGGACTTCTCGAAGGTTTTGGCTCGAGCAGTCGCAGGATGTTGTTCACAGTGGCGACACTGTTGACTGGTGATTGACAAGCACTGAGATACTAACATGACAAACACAAGAAACATCATGACTTATTCTCCTGAGTGCCTGCAAAACAAAAATACAAAATCAAACTCAAAGCTTTTCTTTCAGGTGCTGGTGTGGCACAATCTAATGATTAAAACAGTCATGCTAACAGCTCTTGGAGCACAGCTGCACAAAATAACAGCTTTTGGAGCACAAAATGCATTACAGTGAAACCCAGTAACCTAACATGTTGTCAAGGATAAAGAAAAAATCTGAAACAAAAGCAGGTAGTGTGTTGATTTATGTTGTGAGGAAGCTTTCACTCCCATCAAAGTCACCCAGTGTTGAGAACCCAAATGAGCCCAGAAACCTCAAGTGGCTGCAACCAACAGCGAACGCCAAGAAGTGGATACTTGCATGCTGAGCAGAAAACCCAACAGAGGCAAGACGGCACATCTTGGTCCCACTCAGGCAGTACGAACACCTGGAAGGAGGAGCCCACAGTTCAGACCCAAGGTCACCGGTAAGGACACCAGCCAGCCAGTTATAAGTCTAGTTTTCATTTTCATTTTAGTTAGTGTTATGGCCTGTCTAGGGGTGGCCAGACCATAATATAAGGGTGATCCACCCCTGTCTGACCCCAAGCAGCACATCACACAACCAGTACAATTTTGATGGTGATTTATTTACAGTGATTGAATTCTAACAAAGGAAAGGAGCGGACTATACCTTCAGGGTGGAACCAAAAACAACAAACAAAAGGGACCCTATCTAAAGGATGTACCAAACTTACTTATGAAAAGAATCAAACCAAATGACAATGTCTTATCTCCCTAACTAACAAAAACATGAGAAAAGGGCAATCAAATAAAAAGGCAGTCCACCCCTACATGCTCCTGTATAAAGAAACGGGTAACACAAAGCCTGCCAGTTGAGGTCCATGGTGGTGTCATCTTATATGTTGTCTCCAGGTCATTAGCCAATCTGTATGGTCCGTTCCATGGATCCACCAATCACGGAAAGGCACCTGCACACTCAGATGGACCTTTGGAAATAATCACATCTTAATAGAGTGAAGCATAGACTGTATAAAAGATAGGACCATTGCAACTTTACTGCAGCACTTCACCCTTTCACATAGTCCCAGGTCTTCTCTGTCATTTTTTATGGTGCTGCAAATGTCTTCAGTTGGTGAAAGGTCTGGACTGCTGGCGTCTTGTTGTGCTTGCTATGCATCCCTGACTCTTTTCTTCTTTCTGCATCAAGTAAGGAATGTAGTGAAAGTGCTCAGTGCTCAGCATCTAATTGTGTGTTTGTCTTTTTACCTTTTTGCAATAGCGTAGTGAAACATTTGGGCGGTGGAAAAATAATGGAAAATAAAATTCAGTCTACAGACTGCTTCAGGTGAGTACAGGTGGTGCACAAGGACCAAAGCTCACCTTCTCAACCTGGAGAAAATGAATTATTTTACACTGATACTGTAAACTTTGTGTTTGTGTGTCAGGTTTCCAAACATCGGAAACAGCTGCTGCATCTGTAATTCTGTCCATCCTGAGGAGAGTCCACACTCTACAACAGATCCTTGGCTCACCTATAATGACACACAGGTGATCCACACAACTGCCTACATCCTGTTTTACAAGCAAAACGTAAGAAGACACAGCGTCTCATCCTGTAGTGAGAGAATGGCACGCCAGCTGCAGCCTGATCCAATCTCTTTCTTTTTTTCGGTGCCCAGACACCCTTCAGTTTCATCATATCATACTGTTATCAGATGTGGAGTCTCACTAACCACTTTAATAGTAACTTGTGTCCCGAATACTGTTTATTTGTCTTAGTTACAGATAGTGAAATAAAATTGAAAATGATTGTTTCATAATTGTATACTCAGCTTGGTCAAGACAATAACTCGAGAACGAGGGGCGTAGGATTTTGAATTGATACCATTGGTGCATCTACTAAAGTTCTGGGGTCAGTTTGAATATCAGTGACCTTGACCTCAAGTTCAAAGGTCAAGTTTTCTGAAAATCTTGTGAATGCTACAACTCGGTGACAAGAAGTAAGTCTCCTAGGTTGTTTAAATTTGTACCATAGGTGCATTTACTAGGAGGCTGAAGGGTTGCACTGCGGGCCATCTGTAGAGGTGTAGAGTCAACAACCTGTCTCTGAATGTGGACAAAACAAAAGAAATTGTTGACTTCAGGAGAGCACAGAGAGATCACTGCCCACTTAACATCAATGGATCCTCCATGGTGATTGTCAAGAGCACCAAATTCCTTGGTGTCCACCTGGCGGAGAACCTCTCCTGCTCCCTCAACACCAGCTCCATAACCAAGAAGGCCCAGCAGCGTCTCTACTTCATGCAGAAGCTGAGGAAAGCCCATCTCCCACCATCCATTCTCACCACCTTTTACAGTGGGACTAACGAGAGCATCCTAAACAGCTGCATCACTGTCTGGTATGGTAACTGCAGCGTATTGGATTGCAGTACCGTACAACGGATAGTGAGAGTAGCTGAGAAGATCATTGGAGCCCCTCTCCCCTCCTTATAGCACCCGCTCCATCCACGAAGCCACCAGCTTGGTGGAGGACCCCACACACCCTTCAAACACTCTTCACCCTGCTGCCTTCTGGAAAGAGGTCCCAGAGCATCCGGGCCCTCACTACCAGACTATGGAAAAGTTTTTTCCCACAAGCCGTCAGACTCCTGAACACTCAGTGACTGAACTGGCACACGCACACCTTCACACACGTCACTACCAAGCACTTATCTGCAGTATCTCACACTCATACACACACACACACACACAGACACCAAGTTACTTTTGCACAATACTCAGCATTTTGCACATTTCCATTGTCTTGTGTCTGTATCGTCCTGTGCTGTCTAGTGTTGCACTGTTTTGTCTTGTTTATTTTTGCAATTTATGCACACTGCACTTTATGTAGTCCTGGGTTTGTCCGTTATATGTCATATGTAGCACCAGGGTCTCGGAGGAACGCTGTCTCATTTCACTCTGTACAGTACCACTGCACGTGGTTAAAATGTCAATAAAAGCCACTTGAATTGACTTGACCTGTATTTTTTAGGGGTTGCTTAGAGACGAGTACCATACAGTTCAAATGAGCATACATTCCAAAATATGCAAATTAGCCCCCTACATCATAATGATGATGCTTGCTGTTCAGGGTATGAACATTCTATGCTGAAAGTTTAGAAATACACAACCTTTGACAGCTTGTTTTCAGTTGAACTTTTGCAAAGCTGAGAAGATTTTCACTGCGATCACATTAAGTCCAAAGATGTTTAAACTTCTTTTTCACAGAAAGGTAAGTTTGAAGAGACTTGCAGCACATTTCTCTAAATATTTTCTTATGGTAAATAAGCATTTTTGAAACTTTTAATGAAGCTTCATGGATGATTTCTGTAAAAACTGAATTTTGAACCAAATGAAGGATTTTGAATTTTCATACCATAAACTTTGTTTTATGCCATTACTGATGTTGGTTTTCTTGTTTCTAAACAGAAATCAAACAAACAAAACGTGGCAGAGAAGGAAATTCCTTCTACGTCTCAACAGAGGTAAAGAAATGCGCGACTCTTTAATGCTGCTGGAGATATTTATAGCAGTGGTTTAGTTGGTGCTGTTTTATTTCCCTTTTGTTGGTATTTTTCTTCTGCCTTGTGCATTTACATATTTTTTTTACTACTTCTAGTCTTGTCTATTATTTATATTGATTCAGAGATTAGTGTTTGAAAATGTGTAAATGTAAAAAATACATGATTTTGTTCCATTACATTTATTCATTTTTATTTGCAGTCTCCAGCATGTACTCCTTGTTAAAAATTTCCACTTTGAAAAATAACATTTACACTTTTGTCCTCATCAGCATCCCGGATGCTTCTGTTGCTGCCACACCAACTAACCCTGAAAATGGTAAAAAGAAGAAGAAGAAGAGAAAATGGAGACACTTCTTCTGCTGTTCCTCGGTTTGCTTTTACACAAAACATATGAAATGCACATTCTCTTTAAAATGTACTTGTTAGTTTTAAGTGACTTTACTTTTTTAATGACATTATGTTTGTTCGTCGTCTGCAGCAAACTGACAGCGATTCAGAGGCAGAGACCACCACTGTAAAGACACAAAAAAAGTCTCGCTGGTCTCTTTTTAAATTCTGGAAGGTATGTTTTATGGAAAGAGTCACTGTCATCAAGCATTTACTCATCACAGTTAAATGAGAGCAATTAAGAGCAATGAAGCACACAGCTATGTCCTGTACTTTGGTTTCTTTCTACAGAGAAAAAGGCAGGCTGCTCCTGAAACGACAGGGGAACCTGATAAAATCAGTGACAGGTGAGGGAAACTTTAATCTTCTCACTTTAAAGCAAAATTCTTTATATAAATAAGCATTAGATAGTCGAATGCTGTTCTCCAGAGAGAGAATGTTTGTTTGGTGTCTTGTTGTGTTGCGATGCATCCCTGACTCTTTCCTTCTTTCTACATCCAGCAGCACAGGTAAGGAATGTGGTGAAAGCTCCCATCAGGTAAAAAACACCACTGAAAAGATCCCAGCAGACCTGAGTTGGGACACTTTGATTATGGAGCTTCTGGACCAAGAGAGTGGATGGGAGCATGTGTTTAACAGGTAAGAGAAAAACATCCTCCAAAATGTTTAACCTTCAAAGCTCATGCATACATGCACATACACTGCTCAGCGTCTTGACATCTTTCCTAATTGTTTGCTTGTGTTTTTACCTTTTTGGAGCAGTGGAGTCTGCGGTGGAAAAACAATAGAAAATCAAACTGAGACTACAGACTGCTTCGGGTGAGTACACGTGGTGCACAAAGACCAAAGCTCACTTTGTCAAAGTGGAGAAAATGAATTATTTTACACTGATACTGTAAACTTTGTGCGTGTGTGTCAGGTTTCCAAACATCGGAAACACCTGCTACATGAACTCCTGCCTGCAGAGCCTCCTCAACATTGAGGACTTCATTAGAGACATCAGCCGTCAGGAGGTTTTGTGGAGCGCAGTCCCAGAAGCTCAGCTCTTAAGGTGCGCTACGTCAACCTTCTACTTTCTTCAAAAACCTGAAGAACAAAGAGATCTAACAGCAGAAATGTCTGTTTACCCTTTCCTTTCTACAGAAGGCTCACTGACATCAGGGACTGTCATGACTCAACAGATTATGGCCTTAAAGATCACCACCTGAGATCTTTTAAGAAGGCATTCAGCAATCAAGCTCCTGAATACACAGGCAGTGCACAGAAAGTGCATCAGCTATTTGGACATTTCATTTTTTGCTTTACTTTCTGATTTTGATGTTCTGCTTTAAATCTCCTCTGTGCTTTTCTTTCAGGATGCTCATGAATTCCTAACATTGTTCCTCAATGAGGTCAAAAGGCTCTCCCCTCACCTGAAGAGGAACGCAGCTCTCCTGGGCCAAAGTTATACCTGCCCAGTAGAAGACCATCACGTTTTCAAAATGGAAAACATGAGGACATGCAAGGGGTAAGCCTGTCTTTCAGAAACACAGGGCTGATTGCAATATCTTCATATACCTCGTTTCCACCTACCTGATCTTTACTTTAACTATGTTACTCCTTAAATGTGTAGCTGCGGTCACCAATCATCACAGCAAGAGGAATTCACCAGCTTGTCTCTTGACCTGGTTCCAGAGGGGTCTGTTGAGGACATGTTAGAGACATACTTGAAGGTAAGATCACAAATTCCAGTAGAGTTGTAGTATCACCGATCTTAACACACCTTTTTTGTTAGTGTTTGTGTGTATGTGTGTGTGCATATGTTGTGATTTCTTTCTACCATAAAGCCTGTTTTCTCTGTGCTGTTGTTCAGGAACAAGAAATAGAATTTCGCTGTGATTGTGGAGGGACGACCTCAGAACTGAAGTCATCTTTTGATACACTGCCAAGGTGAGTAAGGTCACATCAGAATTGATCGACTGACCAGGTTTCCAAACTGTGGCGCATCAAACATCAGAGTTTTTCGAGACAATACTTGAGCAGTCATTTTCTCCCATCTCCTGTTTGTGTTTGACACTCATTCTTCTTATTTTGTACCTTGTTTGTTTTTCTTTCTTTTTGCCAGAGTTCTCATCTTGCACCTGAAGAGGTTTGGCTTTACACAAACCTATGAGATTCAGAAGGTGGATGACCCCGTCAGGCTGCAGAGGGACTTGGTGGTGCCATCCAATCAGGTAAAAACAGACTGCAGAACATCTCAGAGAATCAGCTTAATTATCGCACTGATGTGAGACTTTATGAAACTAACACTCTTTTGATTTGTTCCTTCTCAGGGTGGTGGCTGTTACAGTCTTGTCAGCATCATCAGTCATTATGGAGGCACAGAATCAGGTAAAACAACTGACTTGTTACAAGCAGAAAATGATTTAACAGAATTTGCTACTTTTCAGTGAAGGACTCACACACAAAAGCTTTTGATGTTCTGAGAAGCACTAAGTCAAAATCACTGTTTGCTTGAATCAGTCGACTTCCAGAAGTTTGATTCATTTGTCTTAATGTGATTTCAGGACACTACATCTGTAATTCTGTCCATCCCGAGGAGAGTCCATACTCTACATCGGATAATTGGCTCACCTATAATGACGCACAGGTGCTCCACACAACTGGATCTGCAGCTTGTGAAGAACAGCAGAACTCGGCCTACATCCTGTTTTACAAGAGAAACGTAAGAAGACACAGCATCTCATCCTGAAGTGAGTGAATTTTTAAATGTGCTATTACCTTGTTAACCAGTTTTGTCTTCATTGTCAGTTCTGAAGCAGGATATGGAAGGAAGCATGATAAGGTCATCATCATGCTGAGAAGGAACAACAGTCGTCCCAGCCCACCATCGCAGACTGCAGGTAAGTATTGGCCTTAGGAGGAAGGGTCCTCCCAGAGAGCCTGGTTCCTCCCAAGATTTCTTCCTCCAGGAGGGAGTTTTTTCTTGCCACCGTCGCCCCACATTCACTGGTCTCATCAGCAGAGACATTTTTAACCTCCTAAGACCTGAACTCTATCATGGCATGCATTTTTAATTTCTCTGTGCCATTTGGGTTGATTGGGACCTGATGAATGCTTCTCAAAACATGAGATCCACATATGAGGACATTCATTTTAAATTTCGATTGAACAGTGGCAGTGTAATGTCCTCCTAAGTGGATATCAGGTCTTTGTAGAGCAAAATGTTGTATTTTGGTCTCGACGACCCAAAATGTGATGTCCACATATGTGGACACCAGGTCCTAGGAGGTTAAAAGAAACTCTACTAGTAGTGCACCACTACTAGAGACAGTCCTTTTCTGGACCAGTGTTTGGCTTGCTCTCTGGGAACAACAAAAAATTAAACAAATAAATTAATAATAAAATCAATGCTGTCAGTGTTAATCTCGTTAAAATGAGATTAACACTGACAGCACTAAATAAAATAAAATAAAATAAAATAAAATAAACATTTTTTTTATTTCTTTTTTTTATTTTGTTTTATTCAAATCAAAATAACTAATAAAAAAATAATAAAAGTATTCAGCTGTGTTTTGTGAAATTTGTTATGAGTCTTAGTTAAGTTGATGTCACAGAAGTTTCTGAATCAACCGTTTAGATTGTTCAACAAACCGATTTACTCAGGTAAAGATGGTAAACTGGAGCACTGGCACCCTTCGACTTCAGTTGAAATTTTGAGACAAATATTCCCTCGATCAGTTGCAGCTTCTGCTTTTAAATAAATTATTTAGCTGCAAATGTTTAGCTGCAAGTAGCAAAGTCCAGAAGTGACAACATTTCCACTGCACTCTCTCCAGAAATGGTATATAAAATTTTGACCAAATTAGACATTTATCCTTGGATCACTGACAACCCTATAGGGTGAAAATCTGTAATTGTACCTTTTATAACATTTTAACAAGTTACTGTCTCCTGCTGCATGTTTCCTGTTTTGGCTGAACTTCATCAGCTCAAAAAACACACCGTGCTGTGGTTTACTGAATGAACTCATGTACAGGACACACTGAAAGCAGGTTTACAACGTTTGATTAACAAAGTCAAGATCAGTTAACAACAGCTGAACTAAAGACTTTCTTTTTCTCATCGATAAAATGAGGTCCATGCCAATGCGCTCAAATGGGACCTCCATTAATGGTGAGGGGCATAAAGGCGCTTTTTGAATGACTAGCTGGTTCACCAGCTGACACCACTGGACGCACACCATCGGCGCACATCCAAACATGCAAAAAATGCAAGATGGCGGTGCACACAGATGCATCTGTGCGCACCGCACACAGAGCAAGTTTCTTTGTGCGGCTGAGCATTTCTTAAAGGTTCATCAGGTCTTGTTGGTGTCCCTGTGAATAAAATGTCCTGCTGGGTTTATCTGCTGAGGGTTTTATGGTAATGTTGAAGTTGGGGCTCTTTATTTCACAACAGCCTCGGCTGTTTTCTGAAGAAATGATATATTAAACTGAACAAGTGTGAAAGGTCAAACAAAGACGATAAACACACGAACACTTGCACACTGTGCACAAGGCTCACTTAGCAGTCAAGGCAACATGTAGACGTCTGCAGAACTCCAGAGTCTGACTGGATTGATTAGATTTGTTTGGTTGTTGTATTATAGCTAAAATTATGTACTACTGAGTATTGACTTGAAATACTAGGCTTAGATACATTTAAGGGTAACTAATTCAACTTAATGATCACAATGGATCACACTCATAAATTTATCATTTGTCATAAGTCAACAATAAAAGTCAGTTGATTAAGATGTATGTTTAATTACATTTTTTTTAATTTCTCACGTGTTATGAAACAGCTTTAGTGTTTAAAACTAAGATTGTATACTACATTCACAAGTACTTGAGTAACAAAATAGCTGATTTTCCCAGTGGAGGCTCCCTCCCTCAACAATCCTTATTTATAACCGTTTTGTACTAATATGATCTGGATAACTCCTTTGCTCTGTGAAAATTGTAAGAGTTTCTCTCTCGTAGCAGTAATCTTCTGACCCTTTTATATGCAGTCCTCCATTTTCAGAGGTTCAGAGATAATGGGAAAAACTATATAACTGCACAGTAGCTCTCTGAAGCACCTTCCAATCAGTTTTCCAGCATTAACTGAATCTAAGCAGAGGGTATATCACTGTAAATTTGAGAATTTACCCTGCTACTTCTATTAGCAGTTACATTATTAAACAATGCTACTATTACTCAGTCATATATGATCATACCATGTACTGGCTCTACTTTGTTTTACAGATACGGCAGTATCTTTCATGAGCCGGTTCTCTTCTTCTCCGGTGTTCATTTCTCATATGTCAAGCAATTTAAGACTTTTGCATTTAAAATTTGCATTTATGATCATGTTATGTAACAGCTTGATTTTTAAAGGCAAGACTGAGAGCTACATTCCTAAGTAAGAGAATATCTGATTCTCCCGGTGGACGCTCCTTCATAATCCCTCTTTCATAACCTGCAGGTCTGTACTCCGTGATCTGTGACTTTTTCACAGATTAGTAAATGAGCAAAAGAAAAGATCATTTTACAATTAAAGAGTAAACAGGATATCTTAACTAGTTTTTATTATTTTCTGCAATAAAATCAAATACATTCACAACCAACAATATGATATTTGCAGCATTAGGTATGTTTTCTTGAAGCAGTGAAAGATTGGATTAAAACGTTTTTTCAAATTGAGCATTGTATAGGAATTTCTTTTACTTATGTATTAATCACATTAGGTTATTGTATGATGCCTTGGTGCCACTGGATTTTAACATGTCTCACACTCATACAGTAAGACAAATGGTGGGGGTCTAGTAAGGAAGTTGGGGGAAGCAGACAACTCCACAGGAAGAATGTTTTGTCTCTTTGAGGACTCTGGGAGGTAGCAAGGGAGTGTGAACCTTAAGGTGTGAAACAGCTGTGTGCTGCCTTTTGTTCCGGGAGAAGGTATTTAACCGAGAGCCATGTTAGGCTCAGGGAGACTCTGCTGACCATCTGCCCCGCGGTCATCTAGGCTCTCCACCAAGCTTGGTTGTCTGTTCTTTGTGTGTTTTGATTAAAGAATGTTAGCTACCGCTCACCGCTCGTCTGCAGGCTTTATTTAATGGAAAACTTCCACAACAGCATCCATGTTTAACAGGAGAAATTGCTTTCTGTTTCCTTCAATTTATTAAGGTATTTTTTAAAAGTGGTAATCCTACAAGCTTCTCAATTTTCTTATTCATTTTTCATGCAACAAGCAATTAAAGATTTTTACATACAAAGCAACACTTACTACTTGAAGTCGTGCACATATACATATGAATCTATTCGTCTACACACATGAATACAGATCATTCCTTTTATTTATTTTCTATTCTTCAGTTTATTTCTTGGTGATGTCCTCATAGCTAAATACAACAGAGGCTATCTGCTCATGTATTTTGTGCTGCCCACACTCAAACAGACATGCAAACCAGCCATCGTCAATGTAAGCCAGGTCTGAGTAACCACTGCATCCATCATTAATGATGCAGGGGTGGCTCCATGCCTTTGGATCACGTGGGTATTTGTTCACATACACACCGAGATCAATCCTGTCTGACTTACTGGTTGGGTGTGTGAACAGCAGCCACTTGTTTCGGTTTGGATCACTTTGTGCAGTTCCACTTTGTTCTTGAGCTGGAAAGGAGACCACACTTCCGTGACAGCCTGAATAGCGCTTTGTTTCTGTAAGCTTAGTGCAACTGGATTTGGTGAAGGTAAAACCTGTATTCTCACTGACAGCTTCCAGTCGAGAGGAGTGGAAGCTGCGAGCATTGCAATAAATGAAACTGGAGCCGTTGTCTTCAAAAACCTCTGCCATTTGACATTCGCCTGATTCTGATTGCAACGTTTGACCAAATTTCCAACTTTTATCAGGATCATAATACAGTGAGAGTGCATATGATTTACAACAGCGCAAGTGGCCAGTACTTCTGCAATAAGCATAAACTGGGATAATCAGTTTACCACTCTCTGTTTGAATCCCATGGCCTGGCCCAACAGCAAATGTGGCCCAGTTTTTTATTTCACTCAGTTCGTCCATCAAATCGATCACATTGTTCCAGGTTTCTCCAAGATCATCACTTGTGATGTAGCAGAGACGGGTCCTGTTGTCATTGCTGTTTATCTGGTACCTCTCAGTGATACCGTCTTCAACACAGATGAAAAACAGGAAAAGTTTCCTGTTGATCTTGTCATACACCGGGCAGGGGTTCATTGGACGGTGTCCTTTAATAAGTGCCTTTTCCACCTCTTTGAGCTCTGACCACTAAAAGAGAGGTTGTTCAGAAGTAAATGAAACAAAACAGTTCAAAACAGGACTGTAATTAACAAGTAATTTAGAACTGAAATGGCTGATTATAGGGCTGTTGATATAACTATATATATCGGATGACGATATAAAAACATCCAGTGTTGCCAACTCCTCAGTATTGAAAATCGCTATTGGCTGTCCTAAAAGTCGCTAAATGACGCCATCGCCTAATTTGCAGAATTGGTCATGCTAATTTAATTGTAACCTACGTTGGAGAGAGAAATAACATTGTGGAAGAGACATAAAGTGAATAAAAAAACTAAATGCATTTAGAGTTTATTTAGAACTACAAATTAAATTTCTTTTAGCAATTATTGTTTTGTTTTTTTTAATATCACAATTCCAACCCTGCTCCTTTAACCGGACCGGCAAAAGTGACCCGAAATATATGGGCTCAAAATGTGGTCATAAATATTTTGTACTTGTAAATCAGGATTTTGTGTGTGGACAAGGAGCAGGTGCATCTAGTACAGGTAGAGCTGCTGCAAAAACCCACAGAGCTCAGCAGCCAGCGCAACAAATTCTGGATCCTTTGCTTTTAGTTAGCATTAGCAGCACATCCTGTGTCAGACACACAAATCTTTTTTTACGCACACACAAATTCTTTTTACACATACAAATCCTGATTTACAAGTACAAAACTGATTTACAAGTACAAAATATTTATGACCACATTTTGAGCCCATAGAAATAGGCACTCTGCTGGAGTTACTTTGTGTGTGTGTGTTTACAAGTAGTTTTAAACCTTGTGATCCACAAAACAGCATAAGAGTAAAAGAAGAACTGACTGCGTTACAGTCAGTGCGGGAGCAGCGGCTTCGCTCATGCGCGATTCATTTGCAGTTTGGACGCATAGGTGTGACCATCTCCTGCCCTGATAGCAGCTGGGGGGAGGACTATCTATGGGCTACGCGCTTTCACGTCAAAAAGTCGTCATAAATAAGTCTCCAATAACACCAGAAAAAGTCGCCAGATTTGTCGCTAAGGGGGGTCTGAAAACTCGCTAAATATAGCAACAAAGCCGCTAAGTTGGCAACACTGAAAACATCTATCGTTTCATTTTACGCTATCGTTTATTTTGCGACACCACGAAACAAACTGTTTACGGCAATATTTTTTTCATCGTTTCGATGGTCACTGTAGTGGCTATATTAATTTCTTAAAGTTCTCCCCTTCTCTTATCTTAAATACTCACAAAGAAAACGGCGGCCGTTACAACTTATGTCTAAAAAAGTATAATTTCATGCATCGGTTAAAACGCTCGACCCCAGGTACACGACACGCAGCTGGAAATACTTCACGCAAGTCGAGCTGCCCGAGATTCACAGAATTTACAGAAAATGTTACATTTTTGTGATTTATATCGTTATCGGGATGATACATGTCTTATAGATTTTGGTCATATCGCACAGCCCTAGCTGATTACCACTATTACCTCAACCGTCTTCTCAGAGGATCCCTCCTTGATCTGTCCTGTTTTCATAACCAGCTTTTCTCCACTGGCATCATCTGGAGTCTTCCTCTGCTCTGCAAAGGCAAGTAAAGTTTTACTTTCTCTCTCATACAGAAGAGCAGGGATCCTGTAAACACATCGAGCAGCTTCTTTAGATTCAAAGACAGGTTGTTTCTGTAGCTGAGCTTTTGTTGAATATCCACAGTCCATGGCTGTATCCCAATTCAGGGTCTCTGCGGCAAAATTATCCACACCGACTGCCGCGCTATGAATTGTGGGATATGTTGGGCCACGTCCTTAAAATTCAGGGAAATGAAGGCCGCAGTTTTTTTTAATAGGTCTGGTACTATTTCCATAACCAAAGTGTGCATTTTCAAATCTCTCAGTACAAAACTCACATTTGATCACATTTGTAACACCACTAGTCATTCTTCCAAATCTGATGTCATGATTTCATTGTATTTGCACATATTTTCATTCCACTTAATCATTGTTTCAGAACACATGATCATTGTGATATATTTTGAGAACATTTGCTTTAATCACTCAAACAAAACAGTAAGATCTTTTCTCAACGTAGTACTTTTACCAATCATTTCATTCAGGAGCAAATAATACAAGATAAGCATTTCAAATTGTCCTTGGTGATGAATGAGTGTAACTGAACTGTAAAACTTTACACAGCAAATATTACACTTATGTTCAGACATAAAAAACAATTATTTATTATATATATATATATAAACACACACACACACACACACACACATATATATATATATATATATATATATATATACATACACATACACACACATACATACACACACAGACACACACACGAAAAAGGGAAGAAAAAAAAACCAAGTCATTTACATAAGCAAAATATATTTTTATTTTATTCTTATCACTTTTACACAATTAATCAAGCCGGTCATTAACATTGGGCCATAAATTTTCATCAACATCACAGTGGATGTCTTCGTTGTTCAGGCACCGTGGGAAAAATCTCCTGGCATGACGAATCCAGGCTTGACATTGCTCAGCAGTTATATCACCACAAGCTTCACACATGGCTTGAAGAAGGGAGACGTGCTCATGGGGATGGCGATCATACACCTTCCACCTCCATGTAGAGAAGAATTCCTCAATTGGGTTGAGGAAAGGGGAATATGGTGGAAGATAGAGAGTCATGAAGCGAGGATGTGTTTGAAACCATTCCTGAACCAGCTGTGCATGGTGGAAGCTGACATTGTCCCACACAACAACATAGACGATGTCTTCTCCCTGACAGGCCTGCTCCAGTTCATTTAAAAAAAACTATCAGGTGTTCAGTGTTGTATGACCCTAGAACTGGTCTACAGCCTACCACACCATCTTCAGATATAGCTGCACACATTGAGAGGTTTCCCCCACGTTGTCCAGGGACTTGGATGGTAGCCCTTTGTCCAATAAGGTTACGTCCTCTGTGTCTAGTTTTTGCCAGATTGAAACCGGCCTCATCAACAAAAATATACTTGTGATGATTCACAGCAGCGTCCAGCTCCATCACCCTCTAAAATGATAATTTAGTTAGTTTTTTTTTTTTACAACTAATAGTTGTCAGTACTGTTACAGTAATTGCATGGCAGTTTAGTGTTGTACCTGAATATATTCTGAACGCAGTTGTTTCACCCGGACATTGTTCCTCTCAAAAGGAACCAAGTAAATTTGTTTCATGGAAACCTGGTGCTTCTTCAAAAGCCGGGCAATCGTTGGAAGGCTAATTGATGGCACATTGGCAAAGGTGTCATTGCTGTTCTCAACAGCCTGTTTGATTTCAGACAGCCGTATGTCATTCCTTGCCCTGACCATTTCCACCACAGCCAACTCCTGCTGGTCAGTCAAAACACGTGGGCGACCACCACCAGGTTGTCTCCTGTTAATTCTGAGGACAATCATATACTGTCAATATTGAAGTATTACAAATTACATTACTGTAAACTGACAATTACATGTTGTTCATCTATACAATAGAGTACTATATTTTAGAAGTGAAGTTGCTATAGCAGACATAGCACACACAGACGGTTTTCTTGGCGAAAAGTTCTGATGATAGAGCTGACAGTTGACCTTTGTAAATTAGGCTGTACCAACCTGGCAGCCTCAGGCATGGTAAAGCCTCTGTTAACCACATGGTCAACAATGATGGCCCGGACTTCATTAGAGATGATGGTGCGTTGTCTTCTGCCTACATTTCTCTGAAGACCACCTCTCTGTCGAGGAGCACCACCACCTCTTTCTCTTTGTCTGTGCCCACCTCTCTGTCGAGGAGCACCACCACCTCTTTCTCTTTGTCTGTGCCCACCTGTCTGTCGAGGAGCACCACCACCTCTCCGATGAAGGTTTCCTCTCCCTACGAGTCTATCCTGCTCCATATTTGAACAGTGCAAAGTCTCAAACACAGTTCTACTTATATGGTAACTAATTGTGATCATCAGGGGGAAACAATTAGCAATTAGTATTTCTAGATTGAAAGCTCTTGCAGCAATGTGTAACTTACAAATGACCAGACAACAATCAGTCAAGTTTGAAATCCATGGACATAGTGAATGATTCATTGATTAAACATTAAGATCAGTTGAATGAAGTGACAGACAAATGTATTAAACTGACTAATAAGACATGCAAATCCAAAATTTTATAGTGATAACATTATGAAAGGCAGTAACTGTGAACGAAACATTTATTTAGATGAAACACTTATTTTGTGTAGTGTCAAGGATATTTTGTCATTATGTGTATTGTACTAACACAATTGAAAATATGCTGAAATGTTTGAAAAAGGTGCACTTTTGATTATCTGTTGTGATATAAGTACTAAGAGTTTTGGAAATGTACCAATTGCTTGTGAAAACTGCGCCAAACCAATAGAAAAAAAACTGTAAGGCCGATTACATCACAGCGACGCGCCGAAGACTGTCCCAATAGAGATTGACAGACCACGTGACTTTCGTGCATTGCATGCCGGGCACTGGTGGCAAAACAATCAAAGCAATGCATCAAACGCAAGCATTTGCAGCACCGCAAAACGTTCATTCTCCGGTTCCAATACCTTCTTGCTTTTTCTTTGCCCCCCAAAAAAGGTATGTACAAAAACGAAGGAGAACAATGCCGGTCCGTACAAAGACAGACTTGATGAAAAGTCAAAGAAAAGATACAAGGAAAAAAATCAAAGGAGTGAAAGGGTTAGACCAGGGGTGTCAAACGTACGGCCCGTGGGCCGGATCAGGCCCGCAAACTGGTTTAACCCGGCCCGTGAGATGATTTTTTAAAGTATAAAAATGAGCAGCAATTTTTCAATAAAGAAACTGCTGTTCTAATTGTGTCCATTGGATGGTGCAATAGCAATTGTGAGCTACTTTGTTTTGCCCGCGAAATTTAAACCTGATGTGCTTTGGCACCCTCATTGCCCCAATATGTTTCTGTCAAAAAAGAAAAAAGTGGATGCAGAGTGCAGAGTGTTCCAAGAAAAATGGTCATCCTCCTATTTATTCATGGAAGTGAATGGGAAAGCTGTATGTTTGGTGTATTCCCAGCATGTTGCAGTGCTGAAAGAATATAACCTCCGTCGCCACTATGTGAGTCTTCATGCCGACAAATATGACAACTTTCAAGGACAGCGGAGAAGAGAGAAGGTGAATGAACTGTTGGCGGGTCTGTGTTTACTCACAGCTGAGACATCAGTGACACTGCAGTGAAAGCTAGCTACCTCATTACTAACGAAATTGCACTAGCTTCAAAACCATTTAGTGAGGGTGAATTTGTAAAAACATGTATGATGAAGGCATCGGAGATTGTGTGCCCTGAAAAGTGCCAGGCCTTTGCAAATATCAGCCTGACAAGAAACACAGTTGCCGACAGGATTTCTGATCTTTCAGCGGATTTGGACAGCCAGTTGAAGCAAAAAGTAAAGTCATTTATTGTGTTTTCAGTTGCAATTGATGAAGGCACGGACATTACAGATGTTGCACAACTGGCAATTTTCATCCGCGAAGTTGATGACACATTGACCGTCACCGAGGAGTTCGTGGAGTTGGTACCGATGACAGATACAACGACCGCAGCTGATATTTTCACCGCACTCGTCGGCGCGCTGAACAGGGTCGGAGTGGACTGGTCCCGCGCTGTCAGCCTGGCTACAGATGGTGCGCCCTCAATGATCGGGAAGAAAGCAGGCGTTGTAAAAAAGTTCAGAGAGTGCAATCTGCAAATGGAGGATGTGATTTTTGGACTTTTCACTGTATTTTGCACCAGGAGGCTTTGTGTTGCAAGTCACTGAAAATGGATAACGTCATGAAGGTGGTCATCCAAACTGTTAATTTCATCCGATCCAGAAGCCTCAATCACCGTCAGTTTGACAGTCTTCTCAGAGAGAAAGACCACATCTATGGCCTGCCATACCACACTGAGGTAAGATGGTTGAGCCGAGGTGCTGTGCTGAGGTGTTTCTTTGATTTACGAGAAGAAATTGAACAGTTTATGGAAGAAAAGGGCGAACCAGTGTTAGAATTTCATTCCGCAGAATGGATGCAAGACCTTGCATTTATGGTGGATGTTACAGAGCACCTGAATAACTTGAACAAACAGCTGCAAGGACGCAACAAAGTTGTCACACAGTATTATGACAGCATACGTTCTTTCAAGTTGAAGCTGTTATTGTGGGAGACGCAGCTCGCTGGCGGTGATGCAGCTCACTTCCCCTGTCTGAAAAATGTGTGCACGATCCAAAGTGTGGCAGATATGAAGCGGTTTAAAGATAAAATAACGGGACTGTTACTAGAGTTTGAGCAACGATTTCAGATTTTTGGTGAACTGGAGAAAGACTTCAAAGTTTTTTGCTCGCCGTTCACCGTGAATCCCTTTGATCTGCCCGTCAGGATCCAACTTGAAATAATAGACTTGCAGTGTGACTCGGATTTGAAGGGCAAATTTGCCGCAGCTGGCTTGAACACATTCTATCAGAATCTCTTGCCGGGTTACCCCAACTTGACAGCCCTTGCTGCAAAACTGTTGTGCATGTTCGGAACCACGTATCTTTGTGAGCAAGTTTTCTCTGTAATGAGCATAAATAAAACAAAACTGCGCTCAAGGCTCATGCACAGGCACTTGAATCACATCCTGAAGTTAGCTGCTGCTCAGGATGTGAAGCCTGATATTGATGAACTGGTGAAAGCTAAAAGATGCCAGGTATCAGGAGTCAAACTATGCAACCCCACTGAAAGTGCTGCATGAGACACCCTGATGTAGTTCTGTGATCTGTGATATACTTCTGTGAATCACTGAGGCACTGTGTGCTTGTGTATTCTTTGTCCTCAGAATTTTCAAATAACTTGAGGTGTTTTGTAATTAATAGCTATGTTGTGCTTTTGGACACACTGTCCTCAGGCTCCAGCTTTATGTTTATATGTTTTTATGTTGATGTGAGACTGTTTCTAATTGATTATATTTGATTTATATATTTAACCTATTCTGTGGTTCTTGTACTTGTTTGGGGAACAGGATTTCATTATTTTTATCTACCTTGCTGCCTGCGAAGTGACACCGTAATATAGTTCTGTGATCTGTGAAACAGTTCTGTGAATCACTGAGGCACTGTGTGTTTGTGTGTTCTTTGTCCTCAGAATTTTCAAATAACTTGAGGTGTTTTATGATTAATAGCTATGTTGTGCCTGTACTATTTTGAACATACTGTCCACAGGCTCTAGCTTTATTTTTATGTTGATCGTATTAAAACAAGATAAGATAAGATAAGATAACCTTTATTAGTCCCACACGTGGGAAATTTGTTTTGTCACAGCAGGAAGTGGACAGTGCAAAAGTTATGAAGCAAAAATTAGAATAAAATAAAATAAGAATAAATACAGTACACAACTGTACAGAATAGAATAAAATAAAATACTATATACAGCAGAATAAAATAGAATAAAATATACAATGAGATAAAAATAGAATACAAATGCTATATACAACTGAGTAAAAATACAACGATGCCAGAAAAGATTATTGCACATTTGTGGATGTGTGTGTTTGATCAGTTAAAGTCTTTATTGTGGAGTCTGACAGCAGTGGGGAGGAAAGACCTGCGAAATCTCTCCGTCCCACACCGTGGGTGCCGCAGTCTCCCACTGAAGGAGCTGCTCAGTGCTGTCACAGTCTCATGCATGGGGTGGGAGATGTTGTCCAACAGGGATGACAGCTTAGCCACCATTCTCCTGTCACTCACCACCTCCACTGGGTCCAGAGGGCATCCTAGAACAGAGCTGGCCCTGTGGATCAGCCTGTTCAGTCTCTTCCTGTCCCCGGCAGAGATGCTGCCGCCCCAGCAGACCACACCATAAAAGATGGCTGAGGCCACCACAGAGTCATAGAAGGTCTTCAGGAGTGGGCCCTCCACTCCAAATGTCCTGCGTCTCCGCAGCAGGTACAGCCTGCTCTGCCCTTTCCTGTAGAGGGCGTCTGAATTATGAGTCCAGTCCAGTTTGCTGTTCAGATGAACACCAAGGTACCTGTAGCTGTCCACAGCCTCAATGTCCATACCTTGGATGTTCAGTGGTTGCAGTGGAGGATGTTTGTGCCTGCGGAAGTCTACCACCAGCTCCTTGGTTTTACTGGCGTTGATCTGGAGGTAGTTCAGCTGGCACCAGTCCACAAAGTCCTGAGTCAGTCCTCTGTACTCCTTGTCGTCCCCATCAGTGATGAGGCCGACTATTGCAGAGTCATCAGAGAACTTCTGCAGGAAGCACTGGGTGGAGTTGTGGGAGAAGTCTGCAGTGTAGATGGTGAAGAGGAACAGAGCCAGAACCGTTCCCTGTGGGGCCCCCATACTGCAGACAACCCTGTCCGACACACAGCCCTGAGTCCTCACATACTGTGGTCGGTTAAAAAAAAATTACGAGAAGAAAAAGATAAGAAAGAAAGAAACTCAGAATGAGCAGAGCTGCTGTAACAGGCTGCCGCACACGGGGGGCGCCACCCATTAAAACAAAGAAAACAATCTGAAGTTGTTGTTTTTAAGTTATATATACAATGATTTTACCAGTCCGGCCCACTTGAGAATAGACTTTTCTCCATGTGGCCCCTGAACTAAAATGAGTTTGACACGCCTGGGTTAGACCCTTACGAGCACACAGAGTGGACAAAAGCCGTTAGCGTGCTGCCCAACTTTCACCACGCTCATATTTATAATTATACGGTTCTTGGAGTGAGTGCATACACTCATGAAGTTTTAGTAACTTCAGGTCACTGCAACAAGCCCAGGTACAGTTTATCGACGGATGGGTACAGGACCTTGAAATGCACCGTGTAGAACGAAAGACCATCGTACGTATTGTAAGTTTACCAGTCTCACAAATCGTCTTCATAAATACACATTCGTTAACCGTTTATTAATAGGACCTTTGAGCTCAAAGGTAATTAATTAGTAGTGGAAATCATTTCTGGTACGCATTACAGAAATGCAGCTGTGACAATAATATTGTATGCTGTAATCGCACTGGACAATTAGTGATACAAAAAAACTGTTTTATCCTGTGAATAAAAGTATATGTTTTTGTCAATGTACAGTGGTAATAACAGAAGCGAAACGCAATATTCTGTCAGGACAATTCACTATTTATGCACAATAAACAAAGGAGCATAGCGCGACAATTTCTGTTCAGCGCCAGACTTGCTTGTAACCTTAGTGCTGTTACACACAGTGCAAGAGAGCAGCTCTTCTGTGATGTCTTTTGACATTGCTGGCCAAAAGATGACACTTCTCGCTCTGCGCTTGGTTGCTTCGGTACCTGGATGACCTTTGTGTACGATGTTAATGTACTCTTTGTGCAGGGACTGGGGAATGACAGTTTTGTGGCTTTTCATGATGATCCCATCCTCCATGCTGAGCTCATCTCTATATGGAAAAAACGGAGCCAGAGCAGGCTGTACTTGGCTCTCTCTGCTGGGCCATCCTCGCTGGATGACTGTGCTGAGCGCTTGTAGCACATCATCTTGTGCTGTGTGCTGTCTTAGCTCCTCCAGGTGAGCAGTGGAGATGTAGCTCACTGTCATCACTTCATAATCAGTGTGTTTAACCGGGCAGTGTGACAGCGGGGCGAGCGGGGCTCTTGAAAGGGCGTCGGCTAGATACATGTATTTCCCCTTTTTGTACACCAGACTGATGTTGTAACTCTGTAGTCGCAGTAACATCCTCTGGAGCCGGGCAGGGGCGGCATGGATGGGCTTTTTCATTATGGTCACCAGGGGCTGGTGGTCGGTTTCAATGATTGTTGCTTTGCCATAGACATAATCTTTGAACTTCGTGCAGGCAAACACCACGGCGAGGAGCTCCTTCTCTATCTGAGCATATCGCGTCTCTGTGTCAGTGAGAGCACGCGAAGCGAAAGCCACCGGTCTGCCATTTTGCAAACATGCGGCACCTAGTCCATAGCATGATGCATCACACGTCAGTGTGACTGGCTCCTTGATGTTGTAATACGCCAATACTGGCAGGCTGGAGAGGCATGATTTGAGGTGGTCGAAGGCCTCCTGGTGCTGCGGGAACCAGCACCACGCAGTCTTCTTGTGGGTTAGTTTTCTGAGAGGTGCGGCGATCTCACTAAGGTTCGGTATGTATTTCCCAAGGTAATTTACCATACCGAGGAAGCGCTGTAGCGACGTGACATCCGTGGGCACTGGCATTGCTCCTATTGCTGTGGTTTTGGAGGGGTCTGCTTTCAGACCGTCCTTTGTGAGGATGTGGCCCACATATGACACTTGATCTAAGCGAAATTTGCACTTGTCAGGGTTTAGCCTGAGTTTGATCTCTCGAGCACGTGTCAGAACACTGTCGCTCCTGACATCTGTGCTGCCACTTCCTCAACGCTGCGCATTGGGTGATGAAGTCTTTTCAGTGCTGTGTTGAGGTCTTTTGGATTTATGCACAGTCTGATCTCATGCTTGTCTTTCTTGTGTGCTGCCACCATTGAGGACACCCAGTCAGTAGGCTCGGTGACTGGTGTTACAACGCCAATGCGTTGCATGCGTTCAAGTTCAGCTTTAACTCTTTCTTGCATCGCGACGGGGATGCGGTGAGCTGGACGGACCACAGGCTGTACATCAGGATCTAGCATCATTGAGTATGTGACTGGAAGTTCCCCCAGTTCGTCACTGAACAGGTCATGGTATTGTGTGAATATGTGGGAGCTGAAATCTGTGCTGCTTTCTGTGCTGATCTGGTGTACCTCAGGGCTCATTTTCACAATGCCCATTTCCATGCATGCTCGAAATCCTAGCAGTGGTAGCACTTCTCTATCCACCAAAAAGAAAGGCAACGCGTGACACTGCTTCTTTAAGCAACAAGGGAGTGTAACAGTTCCACTGGTCTGAATTCTCGTGCCTCCATAGGCAACAAGGCTCACAGCATTCTCTTGTTTGACAGTCTGTCTTCCGCCATTCACTGTTTCGAAAGTCTTGAGTGACATGACATTGCATTTCGCTCCTGTATCTACTTTCATTTCAGTGGGCTCGCTATTTATGTGTATTGTGACAAATCCCTCATCTTTCTTATCAGCTTTAGCATAGATACAATCAATCTGGCTGTCAAGCTCTACACCATCCACGTAAAACGTTTCATCTTGAAGTGGTGGCTCACTCACTGTTAATTCGTTCACAAGCCGCCTTGCAGTCTGTCTGTTAGGGTGGGCTCTGTGATGGCTGCGTGGTTTAGACTTGCAGCAACTTTTGTAGTGATTCAGTTTTTTACAGTTGTGACACTGTTGTCCGAATGCTGGACACTTGTCTCACTTGGCTGCATGGCTACCTCCACAATTGGAGCAATTGGTGACAGTCTGTGGGAATGAAAGGGGCTTAGGCTTGTGCTTGCTGTTCAGAATGGGCTTTACTGCGTCGACACTGGTAGCTTGTGTTGCTAGTGTCTTGCTGTTTTTTTCAGTCATTTCTTGTATTCGACACACTGAAATAGCTTTAGCAAGTATCAGCTTGCTGTCTCTTAGCAGAGCCTTTCTCAACGTGTCGCTAATGACACCACAGACGATACGATCACTGAGCAGCTCGTCAGTGAGGTCCCCAAAGTGACAACATTTAGCCTTAATCTTCAAATCACTGATTACACACTGAAAGGCAGAAACAAGTTTAATATTCAGAAACCTAAAGTATGTATCAGCAGCAGAATGGAGCTAAAAATAAATGTTTGTTTCAGTTCTATGAAGCTCTGAGTATTTTGGATTAGTAGCACTGCTGTGTTTGTTGCATCATATTGCTGTAATTGTTTATATGCTTTATATATTCTGAGGTAAGTTGATCTTTAGTGTTACATCATATTCTATAAGGATGTTATGTGTTTGTATACTTTCTGCCCAGTTTGACCCATTTAGCAGAAGTCAGCCTGTTTAAGGCTCTGATATCTATTCTGTATGACTTAAAGCAGTTATGACATGGTCTGATTTTCTCACCCAATAAAGGAATATTTCATATATCAGTCTACTCTTCATTCTATCAGAAACAGTTATCACAGCTCGTACATTTGCTTTTTACACATATATGTAAGCATTGAGCCAAATTTAGTAATGCCAACATATTAAAGGAACAATATTTGTCTCTTATGTATAATACATCTATATATATATATATCAAAGATACTTGTCTTTGAGTGAAGATTTAAGGGGATAGGAAATATAAATAACTGCAACTCGAATCTTTGACACAGAGTTCAAGCTCACTGCTGTTATATCCTGTCATCTCACTCTCTCTCTCTCTCTCCATATATATATATATGTATATATATATATATATATATATATATCATTATAATCTGACAATAAATATAATATTGGCCATATTATATTTACATTACCAAAGTAAGATGACTGCTATGGAGGACCACAAGAGCCACGCGCATCAAAATAAAGATTTCTGTGCTTAAATAATGAATTGTAGAATAAATTCTGCATTTGTAAATTAATTTTTGAATTCCAGTTTAATAAACTGCATTTCAAAATCCTTTTTCCAATTGCACTTTAATAAACTGCATTTCAAAAAGCTTTTTTCCAATTGCACTTTAATAAACTGCATTTCAAAAAGCTTTTTTCCAATTGCACTTTAATAAACTGCATTTCAAAAAGCTTTTTTCCAATTGCACTTTAATAAACTGCATTTCAAAAAGCTTTTTCCAATTGCACTTTAATAAACTGCATTTCAAAATCCTTTTTCCAATTGCACTTTAATAAACTGCATCAGAAAATTTTTCCAATGCACTTAATAAACTGCATTTCAAAAAGCTTTTTTCCAATTGCACTTTAATAAACTGCATTTCAAAATCCTTTTTCCAATTGCACTTTAATAAACTGCATTTCAAAAAGCTTTTTCCAATTGCACTTTAATAAACTGCATTTCAAAAACCTTTTTCCAATTGCACTTTAATAAATTGCATTTCAAAATCCATTTCCCTTTCCTGTTCGCTCAGGGATTAACTTCTGGATTGGTTGCTGGATTGGCTATTGAATTAACAACTTCATTTTAAAAATCGTGCGGAGCTCTCTGATTGGTTGGACAGACACAGGCTGTCTGCTTGGATTTTTCTAGCTCATAGCTTCGCCCTGCTATGAAGCATGTGTGCTTGTACAAAGGCCGTTCAGCCTCGGGATTTACACTCGGCTTGACACAGATATGTGAAGAATGAAGGGACCCTGCAGCGAAACGGAGAGCCAACCTCTGACTGAGTGCCTGTTTTCGCAGTCTAACCACCTGTTGAAGGTAATGTGCTAACATGGCTAACGCTAGCATCACCGCACGTAGCCCCGTTATTTTAAGGTCATCTTAGCTTATGAAAGTTTTACGTCGCAGCTGTACGAGCTAGCTACGTGTTTTGTAAGCTGCTGTGCTCTTCACAAATAAAGCTGGAAGCAGCTCAGACTATTAGAACCGGCACTGAGGCCTGTTACATTTATACAGTGTTAGAGCAATGGCTGCAACCTACAGCCTTTAAACTACCGATTAAAATGCTGACAGTAAACTCGTCAGTCCAGATGTTACCACATTACTTTATGGTACTTGGAGTTAAAACAACTGAGACAGGCTGATTAAAATAACAGCTGTCAGTTCTCTCATTCCTTATATCAAGACTGGAGATCACACTACTGATTTCAGTTCATTTAATATGTGAGTGCACAGATTCATTCTCAACTGGACATAAATGATGATCAAAGGTTGTATATATGATGAATTCATCAAATCCCAGCCTCTAACACAGTGCGCTGAATCTTAGCTTTGAATGTAAAAATGAATTTACTAATGCAGAATTTATTCTATAATTCATTATTTAAGCACAGAAATCTTTATTTCGATGCGCGTGGCTCTTGTGGTCCTCCATAGACTTCAGTCTCATGACCAAGATTAGCTAGTAAATAACAAATAGCTAATCTTAAAATGACTGTTCAGTAAAGAAATGAAGCCCAACTGTCAGCTAACCGCAGCCGTTACTCTCTGCATTTTCCCCCGATATTTCATTTCCACTGGTACTATGGATTTGTGAATATCCATGACTGACCCAACCAGGTGGCCAGCTGGTCTTTGCCCAGGGTCAGGGCAGTTTCAAGGTTCAAAAAAATCCCTTTCACTGACAGACTGAAGGAAAGGTCCTCATAAATGGAGGGTCTTCAAGCTCCTCAGTGGCAGGAAAAGGTTTCCCGGACCCAGTGTTGTATATTTGTTTCCCATAAGACTGAAATAGTGGAGAGAAATCAGGTTCTGAAACCATCCAGGAGACAAAGTCTCCAACTGGTTTGTGGAAGTCCAGTTTCTCAATCAATCAGCGGGTGAAATGCCTCTTCATGGATGGTTTTGATTCTGTTGTTATTCACGAACAAAGCCCTCAAAGCAACATATGAAAGAAAGTCATCTTTCATTATTGTCTCCAGCGTGTTAAAAGAGAGATCGAGCTCAGTGATGAGTTTTGAAGCGGCTGCAGGGACTTCTCGAAGATTTTGGCTCGAACAGTCGCAGGATGTTGTTCACAGTGGTGACACTGTTGACTGGTGATTGACAAGCACAAGAAACATCATGACTTATTCTCCTGAGTGCCTGCAAAACACAAAATCAAACTCAAAGCTTTTCTCTCAGGTGCTGGTGTGGCACAATCTAATGATAAAAACAGTCATGCTAACAGCTCTTGGAGCACAGCTGCACAAAATAACAGCTTTTGGAGCACAAAATGCATTACAGTGAAACCCAGTAACCTAACATGTTGTCAAGGAGAAAGAAAAAATCTGAAACAAAAGCAGGTAGTGTGTTGATTTATGTTGTGAGGAAGCTTTCACTCCCATCAAAGTCACCCAGTGTTGAGAACCCAAATGAGCCCAGAAACCTCAAGTGGCTGCAACCAGCAGCGAACGCCAAGAAGTGGATACTTGCATGCTGAGCCAGAAACATGCAGAAACCCCAAAAAAGGCAAGACGGCACATCTTGGTCCCACTCAGGCAGTACGAACACCTGGAAGGAGGAGCCCACAGTTCAGACCCAAGGTCACCGGTAAGGACACCAGCCAGCCAGTTATAAGTCTAGTTTTCATTTTCATTTTAGTTAGTGTTATGGCCTGTCTAGGGGTGGCCAGACCATAATATAAGGGTGATCCACCTCTGTCTGACCCCAAGCAGCACATCACACAACCAGTACAATTTTGATAGTGATTTATTTACAGTGATCGAATTCTAACAAAGGAAAGGAGCGAGCTATAGCTTCGGGGTGGACCCCAAAGCAACAAACAAAAGGGACCCTATTCAAAGGATGTATTAGGGCTGTGCGATATGACCAAAATCTCATATCCCGATATAAAACATCTATCGTCCCGATAACGATATAAATCACAAAAATTTAACATTTTCTGTAAATTCTGTGAATCTCGGGCAGCTCGACTTGCGTGAAGTGTTTCCAGCTGGTCGTCGTGTACTTGGAGTCGAGTGTTTTAACTGATGCATGAAACTATACATTTTTAGACACATGTTGTAACGGCCGCCGTTTTCTTTGTGAGTATTTATTACACGGCGTGCTGCGGGGAAAAGTCTGTTCTAATGTTTGAGTCTAAGGTTTATTTTTTAGCAACTGACGGCTCTTTTTTGCTTCTCATCCGCAAACACTCCGCATCCTTCAGTTTATTTTGCAAATTCTCAACAGGATCTTGAGCTTTATTGTGAAAGGTTTATGTGGAAAATACACAAGTGGACACGCAATAGTTTTACCGTCGTTGTTGCTAACGACGATGTATAAAAACAGGCGCTTGTCCGTCCGTAGTGTGGTTATATTAAATATAAGAGAAAGAGAGAACTTTAAGAAATTAATATAGCCACTACAGTGACCATCAAAACCAATGACTGTAGAAAACAGCCCTAGGATGTACCAAACTTACTTATGTAACGAATCAACCAAATGACAATGTCTTATCTCCCTAACTAACAAAAACATGAGAAAAGGGCAATCAAATAAAAAGGCAGTCCACCCCTACATGCTCCTGTATAAAGAAACAGGTAACACAAAGCCTTCCGGTTGAGGTCCATGGTGATGTCATCTTATATGTTGTCTCTAGGTCATTAGCCAATCTGTATGGTCCGTCCCATGGATCCACCAATCACGGAAAGGCACCTGCACACTCAGATTTACATATGAGACAACATTACGACAACAGTCGCAACATTAACTAAAAATGTTTTTCACCATCTCGTTTTAACTTCTGGTTTAGCTTCAGCTAACTAAAACTAAATGGACCTTTGGAAATAATCACATCTTAATAGAGTGAAGCATAGACTGTATAAAAGATAGGACCATTGCAACTTTACTGCAGCACTTCACCCTTTCACATAGTCCCAGGTCTTCTCTGTCATTTTTTTTATGGTGCTGCAAATGTCTTCAGTTGGTGAAAGGTCTGGACTGCTGGTGTCTTGTCGTGCTTGCTATGCATCCCTGACTCTTTTCTTCTTTCTGCATCAAGTAAGGAATGTAGTGAAAGTTCCCGAGAGGTTAAAAACACCACTGAAAAAATGCCATCAGACCTGAGTTGGGACACTTGGATTATGGAGCTTCTGGACCAAGAGAATGAATGGGAGCATGTGTTTAACAGGTAAGAGAAAAACGTCCCCCAAAATGTTTAAACTTAAAATGTCATGCATACATGCACATCCAGTGCTCAGCGTCTAATTGTGTGTTTGTTTTTACCTTTTTGCAATAGTGTAGTGAAACATTTGGGCGGTGGAAAAATAATGGAAAATAAAATTCAGTCTACAGACTGCTTCAGGCGAGTACAGGTGGTGCACAAGGACGTTCTCAACCTGGAGAAAATGAATTATTTTACACTGATACTGTAAACTTTGTGTTTGTGTGTCAGGTTTCCATACACCGGAAACAGCTGCTGCATCTGTAATTCTGTCCATCCTGAGGAGAGTCCACACTCTACAACAGATCCTTGGCTCACCTATAATGACACAGGTGCTCCACACAACTGGATCTGCAGCTTGTGAAGAACAGCAGCACTCGGCCTACATCCTGTTTTACAAGAGAAACGTAAGAAGACACAGCGTCTCATCCTGTAGTGAGAGAATGGCACGCCAACTGCAGCCTAATCCAATCTCTCTTCTTTTTTTTTCGGTGCCCAGACACCCTTCAGTTTCATCGTATCATCCCTAACAACAGCTGTAGAGTTGGATGGAGGATGAAGACAGCAGAGAGAGCAAAAGAAACAGGTAAGAGCAGACAGGTAGTCAGAGTTAACAAAAACTTTTAAAGCCAGTGTAGCTTCTGTTTTGAGCACATTTATTGATGACAATTTTACATAACTAAGCAGTGTGTTATACTGTTATCAGATGTGGAGTCTCACTAACCACTTTAATAGTAACTTGTGTCCCGAATACTGTTTATTTGTCTTAGTTACAGATAGTGAAATAAAATGGAAAACGATTGTTTCATAATTGTATACTCAGCTTGGTCAAGACAATAACTCGAGAACGAGGGGCGTAGGATTTTGAATTGATACCATTGGTGCATCTACTAAAGTTCTGGGGTCAGTTTGAATATCAGTGACCTTGACCTCAAGTTCAAAGGTCAAGTTTTCTGAAAATCTTGCGAATGCTACAACTCAGTGACAGGAAGGAAGTCTTGTTCAAATTTGTACCATAGGTGCATTTACTAGGAACCTGAAGGGTTGCACTGGGGGCCATCTGTAGAGGTATGTGTATTTTTTAGGGGTTGCTTGGAGACGAGTACCATACAGTTCAAATGAGCATTCCATTCCAAAATATGCAAATTAGCCCCATACATCATAATGATGATGCTTGGTGTTCAGGGTATGAACATTCTATGCTGAAAGTTTAGAAATACACAACCTTTGACAGCTTGTTTTCAGTTGAACATTTGCAAAGCTGAGAAGATTTTCACTGCGATCACATTAAGTCCAAAGATGTTTAAACTTCTTTTTCACAGAAAGGTAAGTTTGAAGAGACTTGCAGCACATTTCTCTGAATATTTTCTTATGGTAAATAAGCATTTTTGAAACTTTTAATGAAGCTTCATGGATGATTTCTGTAAAAACTGAATTTTGAACCAAATGAAGGACTTTGTATTTTCATACCATAATCTTTAAAACTCAAATTAAGGTACGAATAAATTGTTTTTATTTTATTTAAACATATTCCTATATATGTGCTTCATGAGCTGACAGCTCACTAAATTGATAAATAATATAAAATAATACCAAATTTTCTAACTGGTCACTTTTCATGGAGAGACTCCCTTGGTATGTTTGTTTTATGCCATTACTGATGTTGGTTTTCTTGTTTCTAAACAGAAATCAAACAAACAAAACGTGGCAGAGAAGGAAATTCCTTCTACGTCTCAACAGAGGTAAAGAAATGCGCGACTCTTTAATGCTGCTGGAGATATTTATAGCAGTGGTTTAGTTGGAGCTGTTTTATTTCCCTTTTGTTGGTATTTTTCTTCTGCCTTGTGCATTTACATATTTGTTTTACTACTTCTAGTCTTGTCTATTATTTATATTGATTCAGAGATTAGTGTTTGAAAATGTGTAAATGTATAAAATACATGATTTTGTTCCATTACATTTATTCATTTTTATTTGCAGTCTCCAGCATGTACTCCTTGTTAAAAATTTCCACTTTGAAAAATAACATTTACACTTTTGTCCTCATCAGCATCCCGGATGCTTCTGTTGCTGCCACACCAACTAACCCTGAAAATGTTAAAAAGAAGAAGAAGAAGAGAAAATGGAGACGCTTCTTCTGCTGTTCCTCGGTTTGCTTTTACACAAAACATATGAAATGCACATTCTCTTTAAAATGTACTTGTTAGTTTTAAGTGACTTTACTTTTTTAATGACATTATGTTTGTTTGTCGTCTGCAGCAAACTGACAGCGATTCAGAGGCAGAGACCACCACTGTAAAGACACAAAAAAAGTCTCGCTGGTCTCTTTTTAAATTCTGGAAGGTATGTTTTATGGAAAGAGTCACTGTCATCAAGCATTTACTCACAGTTAAATGAGAGCAATTAAGAGCAATGAAGCACACAGCTATGTCCTGTACTTTGGTTTCTTTCTACAGAGAAAAAGGCAGGCTGCTCCTGAAACGACAGGGGAACCTGATAAAATCAGTGACAGGTGAGGGAAACTTTAATCTTCTCACTTTAAAGCAAAATTCTTTATATAAATAAGCATTAGATAGTCGAATGCTGTTCTCCAGAGAGAGAATGTTTGTTTGGTGTCTTGTTGTGTTGCGATGCATCCCTGACTCTTTTCTTCTTTCTACATCCAGCAGCACAGGTAAGGAATGTGGTGAAAGCTCCCATCAGGTAAAAAACACCACTGAAAAGATCCCAGCAGACCTGAGTTGGGACACTTTGATTATGGAGCTTCTGGACCAAGAGAGTGGATGGGAGCATGTGTTTAACAGGTAAGAGAAAAACGTGCTCCAAAATGTTTAAACTTCAAAGCTCATGCATACATGCACATACACTGCTCAGCGTCTTGACATCTTTCCGAATTGTTTGCTTGTGTTTTTACCTTTTTGGAGCAGTGGAGTCTGCGGTGGAAAAACAATAGAAAATCAAACTGAGACTACAGACTGCTTCGGGTGAGTACACGTGGTGCACAAAGACCAAAGCTCACTTTGTCAAAGTGGAGAAAATGAATTATTTTATACTGATACTGTAAACTTTGTGCGTGTGTGTCAGGTTTCCAAACATCGGAAACACCTGCTACATGAACTCCTGCCTGCAGAGCCTCCTCAACATTGAAGAGTTCATTAGAGACATCAGCCGTCAGGAGGTTTTGTGGAGCGCAGTCCCAGAAGCTCAGCTCTTAAGGTGCGCTACGTCAACCTTCTACTTTCTTCAAAAACCTGAAGAACAAAGAGATCTAACAGCAGAAATGTCTGTTTACCCTTTCCTTTCTACAGAAGGCTCACTGACATCAGGGACTGTCATGACTCAACAGATTATGGCCTTAAAGATCACCACCTGAGATCTTTTAAGAAGGCATTCAGCAGTCAAGCTCCTGAATACACAGGCAGTGCACAGAAAGTGCGTCAGCTATTTGGACATTTCATTTTTTGCTTTACTTTCTGATTTTGATGTTCTGCTTTAAATCTCCTCTGTGCTTTTCTTTCAGGATGCTCATGAATTCCTAACATTGTTCCTCAATGAGGTCAAAAGGCTCTCCCCTCACCTGAAGAGGAACGCAGCTCTCCAGGGCCAAAGTTATACCTGCCCAGTAGAAGACCATCACGTTTTCAAAATGGAAAACATGAGGACATGCAAGGGGTAAGCCTGTCTTTCAGAAACACAGGGCTGATTGCAATATCTTCATATACCTCGTTTCCACCTACCTGATCTTTACTTTAACTATGTTACTCCTTAAATGTGTAGCTGCGGTCACCAATCATCACAGCAAGAGGAATTCACCAGCTTGTCTCTTGACCTGGTTCCAGAGGGGTCTGTTGAGGACATGCTAGAGACATACTTGAAGGTAAGATTGCAAATTCCAGTAGAGTTGTAGTAGCACCGATATTAACACACCTTTTTTGTTAGTGTTTGTGTGTATGTGTGTGTGCATATGTTGTGATTTCTTTCTACCATAAAGCCTGTTTTCTCTGTGCTGTTGTTCAGGAACAAGAAATAGAATTTCGCTGTGATTGTGGAGGGACGACCTCAGAACTGAAGTCGTCTTTTGATACACTGCCAAGGTGAGTAAGGTCACATCAGAATTGATCGACTGACCAGGTTTCCAAACTGTGGCGCATCAAACATCAGAGTTTTTCGAGACAATACTTGAGCAGTCATTTTCTCCCATCTCCTGTTTGTGTTTGACACTCATTCTTCTTATTTTGTACCTTGTTTGTTTTTCTTTCTTTTTGCCAGAGTTCTCATCTTGCACCTTAAGAGGTTTGGCTTTACACAAACCTATGAGATTCAGAAGGTGGATGACCCCGTCAGGCTGCAGAGGGACTTGGTGGTGCCATCCAATCAGGTAAAAACAGACTGCAGAACATCTCAGAGAATCAGCTTAATTATCGCACTGATGTGAGACTTTATGAAACTAACACTCTTTGATTTGTTCCTTCTCAGGGTGGTGGCTGTTACAGTCTTGTCAGCATCATCAGTCATTATGGAGGCACAGAATCAGGTAAAACAACTGACTTGTTACAAGCAGAAAATGATTTAACAGAATTTGCTACTTTTCAGTGAAGGACTCGCACACAAAAGCTTTCGATGTTCTGAGAAGCACTAAGTCAAAATCACTGTTTGCTTGAATCAGTCGACTTCCAGAAGTTTGATTCATTTGTCTTAATGTGATTTCAGGACACTACATCTGTAATTCTGTCCATCCTGAGGAGAGTCCATACTCTACATCAGATAATTGGCTCACCTATAATGACGCACAGGTGCTCCACACAACTGGATCTGCAGCTTGTGAAGAACAGCAGAACTCGGCCTACATCCTGTTTTACAAGAGAAACGTAAGAAGACACAGCATCTCATCCTGAAGTGAGAGAATTTTTAAATGTGCTATTTCCTTGTTAACCAGTTTTGTCTTCATTGTCAGTTCTGAAGCAGGATATGGAAGGAAGTTAAGGTCATTATCATGCTGAGAAGGAACAACAGTCGTCCCAGCCTACCATCGCAGACTGCAGGTAAGTATTGGCCTTAGGAGGAAGGGTCCTCCCAGAGAGCCTGGTTCCTCCCAAGATTTCTTCCTCCAGGAGGGAGTTTTTTCTTGCCACCGTCGCCCCACATTCACTGGTCTCATTAGCAGAGACATTTTTAACCTCCTAAGACCTGAACTCTATCATGGCATGCATTTTTAATTTCTCTGTGCCATTTGGGTTGATTGGGACCTGATGAATGCTTCTCAAAACATGAGATCCACATATGAGGACATTCATTTTAAATTTCGATTGAACAGTGGCTGTGTAATGTCCTCCTAAGTGGATATCAGGTCTTTGTAGAGCAAAATGTTGTATTTTGGTCTCGACAACCCAAAATGTGATGTCCACATATGTGGACACCAGGTCCTAGGAGGTTAAAAGAAACTCTACTAGTAGTGCACCACTACTAGAGACAGTCCTTTTGTGGACCAGTGTTTGGCTTGCTCTCTGGGAACAACAAAAATTAAACAAATAAATTAATAATAAAATCAGTGCTGTCAGTGTTAATCTCGTTAAATGAGATTAACACTGACAGCACTAAATAAAATAAAATAAAATAAAGAGAAATTTTTTTCTTTCTTTTTTTTTTTGTTTATTAAAATCAAAATAACTAATAAAAAAATAATAAAAGTATTCAGCTGTGTTTTGTGAAATTTGTAATGAGTCTTAGTTAAGTTGATGTCACAGAAGTTTCTGAATCAACCGTTTAGATTGTTCAACAAACCGATTTACTCAGGTAAAGATGGTAAGCTGGAGCACTGGCACCCTTCGACTTCAGTTGAAGTTTTCAGACAAATATTCCCTCGATCAGTTGCAGCTTCTGCTGTTAAATAAATTATTTAGCTGCAAATGTTTAGCTGCAAGTAGCAAAGTCCAGAAGTGACAACATTTCCACTGCACTCTCTCCAGAAATGGTATATAAAATTTTGGCCAAATTAGACATTTATCCTTGGATCACTGACAACCCTATAGGGTGAAAATCATTAATTGTACCTTTTATAACATTTTAACAAGTTACTGTCTCCTGCTGCATGTTTCCTGTTTTGGCTGAACTTCATCAGCTCAAAAAACACACCGTGTTGTGGTTTACTGAATGAACTCATGTACAGGACACACTGAAAGCAGGTTTACAACGTTTGATGAACAAAGTCAAGATCAGTTAACAACAGCTGAACTAAAGACTTTCTTTTTCTCATCGATAAAATGAGGTCCATGCCAATGCGCTCAAATGGGACCTCCATTAATGGTGAGGGGCATAAAGGCGCTTTTGGAATGGCCAGCTGGTCTGTCCCTACTGGTTCACCAGCTGACACCACTGGATGCACATCCAAACGTGCAAAAAATGCAAGATGGCGGCGCGCACAGACGCAGCGGCTCTATGCTCTCCACTTACCCAATTTCACTGTGCAAGAAACTGCACAATGACAATAAAAAGCTCTAAGTCTAAAACAGATTCCCGGCCAGTAAAATCGGGCAATTATTGGCTCCAGAGTCTTATCTCATTCCAGGTGACCAGCCTTCGAGTTGTAATGAGCCAGCTAAAAACATCATTTCTCAGTGGCTCTTCTGGCACCAACAAGTGGGTGTGTTCTTCCATTGTGCAAGTGTCACGACACACTGAACATGGTCTGTCCCTACTCGTTACAACCAGTGACTGTTTTCTACAGTCATTGGTTACAACATGTGGAAATGTCAGTGCTATGTCAGGGCGCACTATTTGACTATCAGCTCTCATCATTTGATCAAAGGGCGAATTGCATAGTGCCATTATCTTCTGTGTAGCAAATTGCTGGAACGGGCAATCTGAACGCGGCCCAAACGCCACGTGTCCCTATTGGTCGTGTGTGCAGGCCTACATACTGCCCTATTGAGCTACTAAATCCCGACCAGTTTTCAGATTTAAAGGGTATGATGGCCGTCAGCTAACCGCAGCCGTTACACTCTGCATTTTCCCCCGATATTTCATTTCCACTGGTACTACGGGGTATTTGTGAATATCCATGACTGACCTGGCCAGGTGGCCAGCTGGTCTTTGGCCAGGGTCACGGCAGTTTCAAGGTTCAAAAAAATCCCTTTCACTGACAGACTGAAGGAAAGGTCCTCAAAAATGGAGGGTCTTCGAGCTCCTCAGTGGCAGGAAAAGGTTTCCCGGACCCAGTGTTGTATATTTGTTTCCCAAAAGATTGAAATAGTGGAGAGAAATCAGGTTCTGAAACCATCCAGGAGACAAAGTCTCCAACTGGTTTGTGGAAGTCCAGTTTCTCCAAATTAATCAGCGGGTGAAATGCCTCTTCATGGATGGTTTTGATTCTGTTGTTATTCATGAACAAAGCCCTCAAAGCAACATATGAAAGACGGTCATCTTTCATTATTGTCTCCAGCGTGTTAAAAGAGAGATCGAGCTCAGTGACGAGTTTTGAAGCGGCTGCAGGGACTTCTCGAAGGTTTTGGCTCGAGCAGTCGCAGGATGTTGTTCACAGTGGCGACACTGTTGACTGGTGATTGACAAGCACTGAGATACTAACATGACAAACACAAGAAACATCATGACTTATTCTCCCGAGTGCCTGCAAAACAAAAATACAAAATCAAACTCAAAGCTTTTCTTTCAGGTGCTGGTGTGGCACAATCTAATGATTAAAACAGTCATGCTAACAGCTCTTGGAGCACAGCTGCACAAAATAACAGCTTTTGGAGCACAAAATGCATTACAGTGAAACCCAGTAACCTAACATGTTGTCAAGGATAAAGAAAAAATCTGAAACAAAAGCAGGTAGTGTGTTGATTTATGTTGTGAGGAAGCTTTCACTCCCATCAAAGTCACCCAGTGTTGAGAACCCAAATGAGCCCAGAAACCTCAAGTGGCTGCAACCAACAGCGAACGCCAAGAAGTGGATACTTGCATGCTGAGCAGAAAACCCAACAGAGGCAAGACGGCACATCTTGGTCCCACTCAGGCAGTACGAACACCTGGAAGGAGGAGCCCACAGTTCAGACCCAAGGTCACCGGTAAGGACACCAGCCAGCCAGTTATAAGTCTAGTTTTCATTTTCATTTTAGTTAGTGTTATGGCCTGTCTAGGGGTGGCCAGACCATAATATAAGGGTGATCCACCCCTGTCTGACCCCAAGCAGCACATCACACAACCAGTACAATTTTGATGGTGATTTATTTACAGTGATTGAATTCTAACAAAGGAAAGGAGCGGACTATACCTTCAGGGTGGAACCAAAAACAACAAACAAAAGGGACCCTATCTAAAGGATGTACCAAACTTACTTATGAAAAGAATCAAACCAAATGACAATGTCTTATCTCCCTAACTAACAAAAACATGAGAAAAGGGCAATCAAATAAAAAGGCAGTCCACCCCTACATGCTCCTGTATAAAGAAACGGGTAACACAAAGCCTGCCAGTTGAGGTCCATGGTGGTGTCATCTTATATGTTGTCTCCAGGTCATTAGCCAATCTGTATGGTCCGTTCCATGGATCCACCAATCACGGAAAGGCACCTGCACACTCAGATGGACCTTTGGAAATAATCACATCTTAATAGAGTGAAGCATAGACTGTATAAAAGATAGGACCATTGCAACTTTACTGCAGCACTTCACCCTTTCACATAGTCCCAGGTCTTCTCTGTCATTTTTTATGGTGCTGCAAATGTCTTCAGTTGGTGAAAAGTCTGGACTGCTGGCGTCTTGTTGTGCTTGCTATGCATCCCTGACTCTTTTCTTCTTTCTGCATCAAGTAAGGAATGTAGTGAAAGTGCTCAGTGCTCAGCATCTAATTGTGTGTTTGTCTTTTTACCTTTTTGCAATAGCGTAGTGAAACATTTGGGCGGTGGAAAAATAATGGAAAATAAAATTCAGTCTACAGACTGCTTCAGGTGAGTACAGGTGGTGCACAAGGACCAAAGCTCACCTTCGCAACCTGGAGAAAATGAATTTTTTTACACTGATACTGTAAACTTTGTGTTTGTGTGTCAGGTTTCCAAACATCGGAAACAGCTGCTGCATCTGTAATTCTGTCCATCCTGAGGAGAGTCCACACTCTACAACAGATCCTTGGCTCACCTATAATGACACACAGGTGATCCACACAACTGCCTACATCCTGTTTTACAAGCGAAACGTAAGAAGACACAGCGTCTCATCCTGTAGTGAGAGAATGGCACGCCAGCTGCAGCCTGATCCAATCTCTTTCTTTTTTTCGGTGCCCAGACACCCTTCAGTTTCATCATATCATACTGTTATCAGATGTGGAGTCTCACTAACCACTTTAATAGTAACTTGTGTCCCGAATACTGTTTATTTGTCTTAGTTACAGATAGTGAAATAAAATTGAAAATGATTGTTTCATAATTGTATACTCAGCTTGGTCAAGACAATAACTCGAGAACGAGGGGCGTAGGATTTTGAATTGATACCATTGGTGCATCTACTAAAGTTCTGGGGTCAGTTTGAATATCAGTGACCTTGACCTCAAGTTCAAAGGTCAAGTTTTCTGACAATCTTGTGAATGCTACAACTCGGTGACAAGAAGTAAGTCTCCTAGGTTGTTTAAATTTGTACCATAGGTGCATTTACTAGGAGGCTGAAGGGTTGCACTGGGGGCCATCTGTAGAGGTGTAGAGTCAACAACCTGTCTCTGAACATGGACAAAACAAAAGAAATTGTTGACTTCAGGAGAGCACAGAGAGATCACTGCCCACTTAACATCAATGGATCCTCTGTGGAGATTGTCAAAAGCACCAAATTCCTTGGTGTCCACCTGGCGGAGAACCTCTCCTGCTCCCTCAACACCAGCTCCATAACCAAGAAGGCCCAGCAGCGTCTCTACTTCATGCAGAAGCTGAGGAAAGCCCATCTCCCACCATCCATTCTCACCACCTTTTACAGTGGGACTAACGAGAGCATCCTAAACAGCTGCATCACTGTCTGGTATGGTAACTGCAGCGTATTGGATTGCAGTACCGTACAACGGATAGTGAGAGTAGCTGAGAAGATCATTGGAGCCCTCTCCCCTCCTTATAGCACCCGCTCCATCCACGAAGCCACCAGCTTGGTGGAGGACCCCACACACCCTTCAAACACTCTTCACCCTGCTGCCTTCTGGAAAGAGGTCCCAGAGCATCCGGGCCCTCACTACCAGACTATGGAAAAGTTTTTTCCCACAAGCCGTCAGACTCCTGAACACTCAGTGACTGAACTGGCACACGCACACCTTCACACACGTCACTACCAAGCACTTATCTGCAGTATCTCACACTCATACACACACACACACACACAGACACCAAGTTACTTTTGCACAATACTCAGCATTTTGCACATTTCCATTGTCTTGTGTCTGTATCGTCCTGTGCTGTCTAGTGTTGCACTGTTTTGTCTTGTTTATTTTTGCAATTTATGCACACTGCACTTTATGTAGTCCTGGGTTTGTCCGTTATATGTCATATGTAGCACCAGGGTCTCGGAGGAACGCTGTCTCATTTCACTCTGTACAGTACCACTGCACGTGGTTAAAATGTCAATAAAAGCCACTTGAATTGACTTGACCTGTATTTTTTAGGGGTTGCTTAGAGACGAGTACCATACAGTTCAAATGAGCATACATTCCAAAATATGCAAATTAGCCCCATACATCATAATGATGATGCTTGCTGTTCAGGGTATGAACATTCTATGCTGAAAGTTTAGAAATACACAACCTTTGACAGCTTGTTTTCAGTTGAACTTTTGCAAAGCTGAGAAGATTTTCACTGCGATCACATTAAGTCCAAAGATGTTTAAACTTCTTTTTCACAGAAAGGTAAGTTTGAAGAGACTTGCAGCACATTTCTCTAAATATTTTCTTATGGTAAATAAGCATTTTTGAAACTTTTAATGAAGCTTCATGGATGATTTCTGTAAAAACTGAATTTTGAACCAAATGAAGGATTTTGAATTTTCATACCATAAACTTTGTTTTATGCCATTACTGATGTTGGTTTTCTTGTTTCTAAACAGAAATCAAACAAACAAAACGTGGCAGAGAAGGAAATTCCTTCTACGTCTCAACAGAGGTAAAGAAATGCGCGACTCTTTAATGCTGCTGGAGATATTTATAGCAGTGGTTTAGTTGGAGCTGTTTTATTTCCCTTTTGTTGGTGTTTTTCTTCTGCCTTGTGCATTTACATATTTTTTTTACTACTTCTAGTCTTGTCTATTATTTATATTGATTCAGAGATTAGTGTTTGAAAATGTGTAAATGTATAAAATACATGATTTTGTTCCATTACAGTTATTCATTTTTATGTGCAGTCTCCAGCATGTACTCCTTGTTAAAAATTTCCACTTTGAAAAATAACATTTACACTTTTGTCCTCATCAGCATCCCGGATGCTTCTGTTTCTGCCACACCAACTAACCCTGAAAATGGTAAAAAGAAGAAGAAGAAGAGAAAATGGAGACACTTCTTCTGCTGTTCCTCGGTTTGCTTTTACACAAAACATATGAAATGCACATTCTCTTTAAAATGTACTTGTTAGTTTTAAGTGACTTTACTTTTTTAATGACATTATGTTTGTTCGTCGTCTGCAGCAAACTGACAGCGATTCAGAGGCAGAGACCACCACTGTAAAGACACAAAAAAGTCTCGCTGGTCTCTTTTTAAATTCTGGAAGGTATGTTTTATGGAAAGAGTCACTGTCATCAAGCATTTACTCATCACAGTTAAATGAGAGCAATTAAGAGCAATGAAGCACACGGCTATGTCCTGTACTTTGGTTTCTTTCTACAGAGAAAAAGGCAGGCTGCTCCTGAAACGACAGGGGAACCTGATAAAATCAGTGACAGGTGAGGGAAACTTTAATCTTCTCACTTTAAAGCAAAATTCTTTATATAAATAAGCATTAGATAGTCGAATGCTGTTCTCCAGAGAGAGAATGTTTGTTTGGTGTCTTGTTGTGTTGCGATGCATCCCTGACTCTTTCCTTCTTTCTACATCCAGCAGCACAGGTAAGGAATGTGGTGAAAGCTCCCATCAGGTAAAAAACACCACTGAAAAGATCCCAGCAGACCTGAGTTGGGACACTTTGATTATGGAGCTTCTGGACCAAGAGAGTGGATGGGAGCATGTGTTTAACAGGTAAGAGAAAAACGTGCTCCAAAATGTTTAACCTTCAAAGCTCATGCATACATGCACATACACTGCTCAGCGTCTTGACATCTTTCCTAATTGTTTGCTTGTGTTTTTACCTTTTTGGAGCAGTGGAGTCTGCGGTGGAAAAACAATAGAAAATCAAACTGAGACTACAGACTGCTTCGGGTGAGTACACGTGGTGCACAAAGACCAAAGCTCACTTTGTCAAAGTGGAGAAAATGAATTATTTTAAACTGATACTGTAAACTTTGTGCATGTCTGTCAGGTTTCCAAACATCGGAAACACCTGCTACATGAACTCCTGCCTGCAGAGCCTCCTCAACATTGAGGACTTCATTAGAGACATCAGCCGTCAGGAGGTTTTGTGGAGCGCAGTCCCAGAAGCTCAGCTCTTAAGGTGCGCTACGTCAACCTTCTACTTTCTTCAAAAACCTGAAGAACAAAGAGATCTAACAGCAGAAATGTCTGTTTACCCTTTCCTTTCTACAGAAGGCTCACTGACATCAGGGACTGTCATGACTCAACAGATTATGGCCTTAAAGATCACCACCTGAGATCTTTTAAGAAGGCATTCAGCAGTCAAGCTCCTGAATACACAGGCAGTGCACAGAAAGTGCGTCAGCTATTTGGACATTTCGTTTTTTGCTTTACTTTCTGATTTTGATGTTCTGCTTTAAATCTCCTCTGTGCTTTTCTTTCAGGATGCTCATGAATTCCTAACATTGTTCCTCAATGAGGTCAAAAGGCTCTCCCCTCACCTGAAGAGGAACGCAGCTCTCCAGGGCCAAAGTTATACCTGCCCAGTAGAAGACCATCACGTTTTCAAAATGGAAAACATGAGGACATGCAAGGGGTAAGCCTGTCTTTCAGAAACACAGGGCTGATTGCAATATCGTCATATACCTCGTTTCCACCTACCTGATCTTTACTTTAACTATGTTACTCCTTAAATGTGTAGCTGCGGTCACCAATCATCACAGCAAGAGGAATTCACCAGCTTGTCTCTTGACCTGGTTCCAGAGGGGTCTGTTGAGGACATGTTAGAGACATACTTGAAGGTAAGATTGCAAATTCCAGTAGAGTTGTAGTAGCACCGATCTTAACACACCTTTTTTGTTAGTGTGTGTGTGTATGTGTGTGTGCATATGTTGTGATTTCTTTCTACCATAAAGCCTGTTTTCTCTGTGCTGTTGTTCAGGAACAAGAAATAGAATTTCGCTGTGATTGTGGAGGGACGACCTCAGAACTGAAGTCATCTTTTGATACACTGCCAAGGTGAGTAAGGTCACATCAGAATTGATCGACTGACCAGGTTTCCAAACTGTGGCGCATCAAACATCAGAGTTTTTCGAGACAATACTTGAGCAGTCATTTTCTCCCATCTCCTGTTTGTGTTTGACACTCATTCTTCTTATTTTGTACCTTGTTTGTTTTTCTTTCTTTTTGCCAGAGTTCTCATCTTGCACCTGAAGAGGTTTGGCTTTACACAAACCTACCAGATTCAGAAGGTGGATGACCCCGTCAGGCTGCAGAGGGACTTGGTGGTGCCATCCAATCAGGTAAAAAGAGACTGCAGAACATCTCAGAGAATCAGCTTAATTATCGCACTGATGTGAGACTTTATGAAACTAACACTCTTTGATTTGTTCCTTCTCAGGGTGGTGGCTGTTACAGTCTTGTCAGCATCATCAGTCATTATGGAGGCACAGAATCAGGTAAAACAACTGACTTGTTACAAGCAGAAAATGATTTAACAGAATTTGCTACTTTTCAGTGAAGGACTCACACACAAAAGCTTTTGATGTTCTGAGAAGCACTAAGTCAAAATCACTGTTTGCTTGAATCAGTCGACTTCCAGAAGTTTGATTCATTTGTCTTAATGTGATTTCAGGACACTACATCTGTAATTCTGTCCATCCTGAGGAGAGTCCATACTCTACATCGGATAATTGGCTCACCTATAATGACGCACAGGTGCTCCACACAACTGGATCTGCAGCTTGTGAAGAACAGCAGAACTCGGCCTACATCCTGTTTTACAAGAGAAATGTAAGAAAACACAGCATCTCATCCTGAAGTGAGTGAATTTTTAAATGTGCTATTACCTTGTTAACCAGTTTTGTCTTCATTGTCAGTTCTGAAGCAGGATATGGAAGGAAGTTAAGGTCATTATCATGCTGAGAAGGAACAACAGTCGTCCCAGCCCACCATCGCAGACTGCAGGTAAGTATTGGCCTTAGGAGGAAGGGTCCTCCCAGAGAGCCTGGTTCCTCCCAAGATTTCTTCCTCCAGGAGGGAGTTTTTTCTTGCCACCGTCGCCCCACATTCACTGGTCTCATCAGCAAAGACATTTTTAACCTCCTAAGACCTGAACTCTATCATGGCATGCATTTTTAATTTCTCTGTGCCATTTGGGTTGATTGGGACCTGATGAATGCTTCTCAAAACATGAGATCCACATATGAGGACATTCATTTTAAATTTTGATTGAACAGTGGCAGTGTAATGTCCTCCTAAGTGGATATCAGGTCTTTGTAGAGCAAAATGTTGTATTTTGGTCTCGACAACCCAAAATGTGATGTCCACATATGTGGACACCAGGTCCTAGGAGGTTAAAAGAAACTCTACTAGTAGTGCACCACTACTAGAGACAGTCCTTTTGTGGACCAGTGTTTGGCTTGCTCTCTGGGAACAACAAACAATTAAACAAATAAATTAATAATAAAATCAGTGCTGTCAGTGTTAATCTCGTTAAAATGAGATTAACACTGACAGCACTAAATAAAATAAAATAAAGAGAAATTTTTTTCTTTTTTTTTTTGTTTTATTAAAATCAAAATAACTAATAAAAAAATAATAAAAGTATTCAGCTGTGTTTTGTGAAATTTGTAATGAGTCTTAGTTAAGTTGATGTCACAGAAGTTTCTGAATCAACCGTTTAGATTGTTCAACAAACCGATTTACTCAGGTAAAGATGGTAAGCTGGAGCACTGGCACCCTTCGACTTCAGTTGAAGTTTTCAGACAAATATTCCCTCGATCAGTTGCAGCTTCTGCTGTTAAATAAATTATTTAGCTGCAAATGTTTAGCTGCAAGTAGCAAAGTCCAGAAGTGACAACATTTCCACTGCACTCTCTCCAGAAATGGTATATAAAATTTTGACCAAATTAGACATTTATCCTTGGATCACTGACAACCCTATAGGGTGAAAATCTTTAATTGTACCTTTTATAACATTTTAACAAGTTACTGTCTCCTGCTGCATGTTTCCTGTTTTGGCTGAACTTCATCAGCTCAAAAAACACACCGTGCTGTGGTTTACTGAATGAACTCATGTACAGGACACACTGAAAGCAGGTTTACAACGTTTGATGAACAAAGTCAAGATCAGTTAACAACAGCTTAACTAAAGACTTTCTTTTTCTCATCGATAAAATGAGGTCCATGCCAATGCGCTCAAATGGGACCTCCATTAATGGTGAGGGGCATAAAGGCGCTTTTGGAATGGCCAGCTGGTCTGTCCCTACTGGTTCACCAGCTGACACCACTGGATGCACATCCAAACGTGCAAAAAATGCAAGATGGCGGCGCGCACAGACGCAGCGGCTCTATGCTCTCCACTTACCCAATTTCACTGTGCAAGAAACTGCACAATGACAATAAAAAGTCTAAAACAGATTCCCAGCCAGTAAAATCGGGCAATTATTCGCTCCAGAGTCTTATCTCATTCCAGGTGACCAGCCTTCGAGTTGTAATGAGCCAGCTAATAAAATCATTTCTCAGTGGCTCTTCTGGCACCAACAAGTGGGTGTGTTCTTCCATTGTGCAAGTGTCACGACACACTGAACATGGTCTGTCCCTACTCGTTACAACCAGTGACTGTTTTCTACAGTCATTGGTTACAACATGTGGAAATGTCAGTGCTATGTCAGGGCGCACTATTTGACTATCAGCTCTCATCATTTGATCAAAGGGCGAATTGCATAGTGCCATTATCTTCTGTGTAGCAAATTGCTGGAACGGGCAATCTGAACGCGGCCCAAACGCCACGTGTCCCTATTGGTCGTGTGTGCAGGCCTACATACTGCCCTATTGAGCTACTAAACCCCGACCAGTTTTCAGATTTAAAGGGTATGATGGCCGTCAGCTAACCGCAGCCGTTACTCTCTGCATTTTCCCCCGATATTTCATTTCCACTGGTACTACGGGGTATTTGTGAATATCCATGACTGACCTGGCCAGGTGGCCAGCTGGTCTTTGGCCAGGGTCACGGCAGTTTCAAGGTTCAAAAAAATCCCTTTCACTGACAGACTGAAGGAAAGGTCCTCAAAAATGGAGGGTCTTCGAGCTCCTCAGTGGCAGGAAAAGGTTTCCCGGACCCAGTGTTGTATATTTGTTTCCCAAAAGATTGAAATAGTGGAGAGAAATCAGGTTCTGAAACCATCCAGGAGACAAAGTCTCCAACTGGTTTGTGGAAGTCCAGTTTCTCCAAATTAATCAGCGGGTGAAATGCCTCTTCATGGATGGTTTTGATTCTGTTGTTATTCACGAACAAAGCCCTCAAAGCAGCATATGAAAGACGGTCATCTTTCATTATTGTCTCCAGCGTGTTAAAAGAGAGATCAAGCTCAGTGATGAGTTTTGAAGCGGCTGCAGGGACTTCTCGAAGGTTTTGGCTCGAGCAGTCGCAGGATGTTGTTCACAGTGGTGACACTGACTGGTGATTGACAAGCACTGAGATACTAACATGACAAACACAAGAAACATCATGACTTATTCTCCTGAGTGCCTGCAAAACAAAAATACAAAATCAAACTCAAAGCTTTTCTTTCAGGTGCTGGTGTGGCACAATCTAATGATTAAAACAGTCATGCTAACAGCTCTTGGAGCACAGCTGCACAAAATAACAGCTTTTGGAGCACAAAATGCATTACAGTGAAACCCAGTCACCTAACATGTTGACAAGGATAAAGAAAAAATCTGAAACAAAAGCAGGTACTGTGTTGATTTATGTTGTGAGGAAGCTTTCACTCCCATCAAAGTCACCCAGTGTTGAGAACCCAAATGAGCCCAGAAACCTCAAGTGGCTGCAACCAACAGCGAACGCCAAGAAGTGGATACTTGCATGCTGAGCAGAAAACCCAACAGAGGCAAGACGGCACATCTTGGTCCCACTCAGGCAGTACGAACACCTGGAAGGAGGAGCCCACAGTTCAGACTCAAGGTCACCGGTAAGGACACCAGCCAGCCAGTTATAAGTCTAGTTTTCATTTTCATTTTAGTTAGTGTTATGGCCTGTCTAGGGGTGGCCAGACCATAATATAAGGGTGATCCACCCCTGTCTGACCCCAAGCAGCACATCACACAACCAGTACAATTTTGATAGTGATTTATTTACAGTGATTGAATTCTAACAAAGGAAAGGAGCGGACTATACCTTCAGGGTGGAACCAAAAACAACAAACAAAAGGGACCCTATCTAAAGGATGTACCAAACTTACTTATGAAAAGAATCAACCAAATGACAATGTCTTATCTCCCTAACTAACAAAAACATGAGAAAAGGGCAATCAAATAAAAAGGCAGTCCACCCCTACATGCTCCTGTATAAAGAAACGGGTAACACAAAGCCTGCCAGTTGAGGTCCATGGTGGTGTCATCTTATATGTTGTCTCCAGGTCATTAGCCAATCTGTATGGTCCGTCCCATGGATCCACCAATCATGGAAAGGCACCTGCACACTCAGATTTACCCATTACGAAAACAGTCGTAACATTAACTAAAAATGTTTTTCACCATCTCGTTTTAACTTCTGGTTTAGCTTCAGCTAACTAAAACTAAATGGACCTTTGGAAATAATCACATCTTAATAGAGTGAAGCATAGACTGTATAAAAGATAGGACCATTGCAACTTTACTGCAGCACTTCACCCTTTCGCATAGTCCCAGGTCTTCTCTGTCATTTTTTATGGTGCTGCAAATGTCTTCAGTCGGTGAAAGGTCTGGACTGCTGGCAGGCCAGTTCAGCACCCAAAATCTTACAATGCTTAGCAAGAAGGAGAAATAAGCCTTGTGAAAATGGAAAAACTGTGTGTAAGACTGCCCAATACTGTAGGTCATTATCACAGGTGTCTGATGCAATTACATCACAGAATGAGTAAATCATATTGACAAATACCAGGGCGAGAGGCATAAACATCTACAGTTAATGTGTCAGAGCAATGGAGGTGTTTGCCCAATGGCTGCACACACTCTGTGCTTAAAAAAACAGCACAGAGCGTGTGCAAAACTGCACCCTTTCTCCAATACAAACAACCAAGTCCAGTGTGTGAGAGCTCCAAACAGGAAGACATATATTTGAATTAGTGGTGAAAAGTGAGGGAGAAAGTGGAAAAGTGATGCTGTGTTTCCTATTTTTGCAGGATGGGGGTTGACAACAGGGCTGAGTCCCTCCATCACGCTGTGAACACACCAGTGGAATTTAGACACCGGCAGTGCTGATGATGAGAAATATGAGAGAGGAAGACACAATACGCTGTTGTTCCACACATCACGATCCAAAGGACACATGCACTCAGACACAGACACACGTACGTACGTGTGCCTAGTGGCAATCGCAACCTCGGCCGTCCACATATGCTCATTTAGACACATACAGTTTTGGCACCGAGGCCCAGAGAATCAAACAGAAACTCATCCATTCATATATACACACACTTACAAAGGCTATTGTCAGAGCTCATCTCGTGTAGAAATATTTGTAATTCTGTTGCCAAAAGTGGAAGTGGATGTGAGCTGGCTGTTTGAAAAGCCGCAGTGCTCTCGTAAAGTTCCGCACGTAATGACGCCTTAGAGTCAAAGGCCAGCGGGCGGCCTCAGGGTCAAATGAGTCATACAGGTCCACACAGCGAGTGTCGCTAGACCGTCTTTCCACTGTGTCACCTCATCTCACGCTCATCTTTCCTGAATGTCACAAAACCGCTTTTAAAGTCTGGAAAAAAACATCTAAATAGGCTCAACGATGCGTGCTCACGGACACTTAATACAACTACACTTAGTTACAGGTGTCATGCTGCAACATCTACTGGGTTTTTATTTTTCTAGCCATGTTTGCAAAAGCAATAGAAGTTCAGAAATATAAAATGTCCATCCAGACTTTACAGGAGACGCATTGAAAAGTGTTATTTAACAGATTTTGTCCAATTAACTGCACTGATTGGTCAAAAAGCCAGATATTTGCCTTGTTATGCTCAGAATAACCTATTGACTCAACCTGTTCACTGAAGTTATTTATTTTCATGGAAATATTGAAAAACATGGTATTGATTTGAACAGCAGCATAATCATGCAATGAAACACTGTCGCAGGCTTCCTTGATTTAAGGACCTCGCATAAAAACACAGCCCTGTTTGTGCGCTGTTGATGTGGAATGTACAGTACGTGTGCAATCAAGGAAACTATTGATTGAGACCATTATGCTCTGATTAGGTGGCCAACCACGCTCTCCCCCTGGGGTGGGGGAGTCAAAGACTGGAGACAATAAAGGAACATTTCTCCCACGATCCCCGTGTCTTTGTTTGTTATTTGTCCCTATGGTACAAACAGTACTTTGAATTTTTTTTCTTTAATTATTGATCCAGTCAAACTCTGGGTTTCACCCTATAGAGCTCTGACTTCTTATTTTTCTTTTATGAGATTGTGTTTTTGTAGCATATACTCTATGTGTGACACCCTTCTTTACCCTCACACCTGTGGCTGTCACAGATATTTCTTGTTTGAAAAATGCCTCGCCAAAAACGCTAATCTACCCCATTGCCCAACTCTGTACCCCACTTCCCTCCCACCACTAAAGCCCCCCCTCCGTCCCCTTTTTTCGCTGCCAAACCAGGAAGTGTGCACAGGAAACAGCTGTCCCTCACGTCCGCCTGCTTGCCTGTGGCCAGGTGCATCCTGGGAACGGAGCGATGTGTGACCGTCGACATGTGGCTGACACTGTACAAGGTGCCGTTACTGTAATCAGAATCACCATGAACTTTATACAGATAGAAGATAAAAACGAGACTCCTCACTAATCTAATTTCTAAAGTTATGTTGTGCTTTTGAACGAGCAACAGTTTCACAGAGCATCACTGCAACCGATTTAGGATGAGTTTTGATCAGATTTTCTGATCTGATGCACGAAGGAAACTAATCTCACGAATGACTGCTTTCCCAAAAATTAAAGGGGAACTCCACTGATTTTACAGTCTGTTTAAAGGTGTATTTCAAGCCTTCAGTCGCTTCACATGGACAGGCATGAAATCTGATAACTTGTCTGATAAAAGGTGTGACTTGAGTCAGTTGTTTTACAAGTAGACCGAAAATGACAATAATTCTGGGTCAAAGTCCTGAGCTTACCAGATCTCTGTAGATCACCCATCATTAAAATGGATCATACATGCTGTGGTTTAACTACCTCTACAATGATTTCTAAATCTATGTCAAATTCTGTCATTCATTGTAAAATGAATTAAAATGAAATGAAAATAAAACTGCTGCTATAATTTAATAATGGTTGTTTTTCCAAAACTTGGTGCCCTCTTGTGGGCTGTAAAGGTACTGCCGAATAAAATAAAATATTTTTAACTAGGCTTTAAATTGCCATAAAATAAATGTTTGCAATTAATTTAAAAAATCAAAAAGGTAAAACAAAGCCATTGTATTTAATTTACTTATAATGTATCTGCCTGCTTATTTTGTCAAATAGCACAAGTCCATGCTGTTTTGTTTGGTTCTTGATTTTAGCCTGTTGTTCAGCAACATGATGACATCATATATTTATATCATGCATAATTCAAGTTTTGTGGCTTTAAAAAAGATATTATGTTACTTTCCTGAAATTCAAATGATACAATTTACAAGGTGCTATGGGAGCACAACAGGTCATATGATGACATAATCAGTGATAAAGATAAGAACCTTCAGGGTCCTAAGAGGTACCCATGTGCCGAGTCTAGTTGCTGAATTTCCAATCCTGTACAAGGAGATAGCAGACAGAGGTTCTGTGTAGGATTTGGGAGTAAGAATTAAATATACTGGTAGATCTCAGCAAAAAGGAAAGCTGGTAATAGAGAACAAACTTTCAGGAACCAAATCACAAGAAATTATGACATTATGAGATTACTCAGTAATTATGTGAAATGATGCCCTCACTCCCATTTTTTCCTCTTGACTCACAAAAAAAAAAATCCTTTTCATTATTCTTCAGAAGAAAATTATCCTTTGTTTTTGATCTTTTTCATCAACTATGGTGTTATCTTCTAATGTTTGCTCATGTTTACAGAATTGAAATCCTTTCCTATTTTTCCTGTAGATCCCTCCAATACTTAAGGTTGAGTCCTGATGGAGATGATCAGGTGTACACCGTGTTAATGTGGCGGGAAGAGATCAGATTCAAGGCTGGCAATGTAACCCCATCCTCCTCCTTTGTGCTGAATATCTAACTAAACTAAAACCCTCCTTGGTGTGTCCTGTGGCTGGATGGCCTGTCTCCAGGACAATCAGGAAAAATAAACACAGTCGACATCTGTCGCGGAGCAGGAGGAGAAGAGAGGCGTCTGTCCCGGCCAGCGCTCACAGCATTGTTTGTCACTTTCTCCATGAAATGCACTGCGAATATTGCCTCAAACAATTAGGTTCCAGTGATCCCTATCACCGGGCGCACAATAGTGTTTACATGACGCGGAGGAAATGTGGCCATGGAGCCCACTTTGGGGAGTGTGTATGTGTTTTCTCATTTATGTGCATGTGCTCACTGTAAGTTCTCCAAGTTTATTTTAATCTGATAATGTGAAATACATGAACATTATCATAGATAGATAGATGTCTGTCAAATTAAAAATAGTAATGACATATTTCAAGGCAGAAAATAATAATATTTACTGTGCTGCTAGAAGTAACTTCATAGTCACAAGGGCACACACACACACACACACACTTCTAAAGGCATGTTACACCAGGCAAAGGCACAGTAAAATTCATCTCTGAGAAAAATAAATTCTGGAGAGACTCCCCGCAGGGCAAGGTGGTGAAACACTCTACCAGGCAAGCTAGGATATGAGCTTCTTTAACTGCACTAATGAGTCACAATAGCTTTGAGCCTGTTTCTGTTTTCTGGCATATTATTCTCAAGATCCACGGCCTAATAAAAAGGGGTTAAAAAAAAAGTGATCTTGCTTGTTTGTTAGGTTCAAAAGAACAGACTGTACTGCAGTTTATTCCAAACATGTACATACATTCACTGGCCTCTTTATAGGGTACACCTGTTTATCCTCATGTTTTCACAAATATCTAATCAGCCAACCACATGGCAGCAACTCAATGCATTTAGGCATGTAGATGACCTGATAAGGTTCAAACTGTACATCAGTTTGGGAAGAAAGGTGATTTAAGTGACTCTGAATGTGGCATGTTTGTCGCTCAGATCTGATCTGAGTATCTGAGAAACCTCTGATTTATTGGGATTTTCCCAAATATCCATCTCTGGAGTTTACAGAGACTGGCCACTCCTGTTAGCTAAGTACAGGAAACTGAGTATACCGAGGCTTCATGCGGTATCACCAAACTTGGACAAAAGAAGACTGGAAAAACATGGCCTGGTCATAATTTGGCACAAACACTATGAAAGCATGGATTTCTCCTACCTTGTAGCAACAGTTCAAGGTGTTAGTAGTGTTGTAATGGTGTGTGGGATCTCTTCATGTGCCAAGTGAGCTTTTTTTAAACACCACATGCCACACCCTTAATGACTAATGTTCTGAAGCCAAAGGGGGTCCAACCCAGTACTAGCAGGGTATACCTAATAAAGTAAATGTATACTGTATATGTACTTTATACCAATGTAGCAATGCACAACTCCCATCTGAAAACTCTTTTGTGTTCATTATGATGATGACAGTGGCCTCTTTTCTCCTTAGAGGTCAACTTTGTTTAAATGGCTTGTTGTGTTCAATAAATATATCAGTAAATAAATAAATACATTAAATACAATTAAAAAAATAGTAACAGATGTATCTAGATTTTGGCAGTTTTGAATGCTGCTGTTGGGGCCTATTTTCTACTGGATACAAAGCTTTTCATTTAAAACATTTTCATTTTCAACTCTTTGCCCAGATGAGATCAATGTTTCTGCAGGTGCATTCACACTCACACACACACACACACACACACACACACACACACACACACACACAGACGTACAAAGGTTCCCCTATTGATGCTCTTTTTATTGAGCGGGGTATTTTAAGGTAGCCAGGAGGAGGGTGTGACAGGCACCGCGCTGAGATTAAAACAATCATCTCTTGATTTCTTCCTCACTCAAGGGAAAAGCGGAAGCTGTCTGTTATCGTTTGTTTCTATTATTATTCCCTATTTACAGTTTGAGTGTTCACATGGGGCCTTAAATAAGACAGTCTGGTCCCGAGAAAACTGACTGTCTGAGAAGGGTTTTACCTGAAGAAGGGGAAATCCGAACTGTAAAACCATTCGTTACTCACTGTGTCACAGTGTTGTATCATATACAAATTTGTCTTACTTTTATGTAAAGTGCTTTTTATCCAGACGTGAAGCGTACTTTCACTGCAGTAAATAAATGAGTAAATTAAGGTAAAGACATGGCAACACAAAATAAACGTGGAGATATAAAACTTTCATGTTTATTTATCCATTTCTAACCTTTTAACTTTTTAATTTAGAATTTTTTCTCATTTCTAAACCCGCCCCAAGCCCTCTCGTCCCAACTTCTTTTACCCGTCCTGACTTTCAAAATTTCTAAACACGACAGTCAGTCAACACGTGAAACTAAGCGTGTTTCCATCTGTTTGTATCTTATTTTAAAATAATCTCTAAATGAAGCGGAAGCAAAGTGAACGTCTTAAATGAACCAAAACGTTATTAATAATACAACTGTGTGACAGGAACATATACTGTAAAGCACAGGAAAAAGCTAATCCCAAAGGATTTCTGTCTGTCCCCCGTGTAGCTTTTTATATGTTACACGCAAATTTATGCAGCATCTGCAGGCGCAACGGTGCCACCACGTTATTCTAGCACACAGAGAGTGATCAACTGGAACCACAGCTGTGGAAGCAAAAAGTGTGACGACCAGGACCAGTAGACGATACTGTCTGTACTCTGATTCTGCGTGGACTATTGTTCGTTTGACATATTCACATGCAGCAGTTGTTTATAGTGACGATGATGATGATGTTTAAGATGATTACGGTGAAAAGGCAAAAAAACCCCACTACTAATAAAATGATGATTATGATGATGAAGGTGGTGACAGATTTGCTGAGCAATTGTTCAGCAAAGAGTTTTCCTTCCCAGGACCTTGAAGGTCAGGTAACTGTAAAGCCTTTATAATGTTTGTGTTTCAGTCTGTCTAAGAAGGAAATGACTGAGGCAATGTAAAAGAAGTGCTGACCCTGAGGTTGAAAGAGAGAGAGGGACTTTGGGCAAAATTTGACAGGAATGGACAAGTGAAGAGGAGAAAGGGTGAGAGACAAATTGAGGAAGGAAGTTTGGGAGCTCTTGGAGAGGAAAATTGCCGTGATGACGACTTATGTATCGGTCATCGGCGGCACAAGTGTGCTCTGATGTCATAGTAAAGAAAAACACAGACCAAAAATCTCTAAAGTCCAATACAGAGCATTTGTAACATCTATACCAGTGAAGATTGAGGTGATTACCAATTTTTTTCAGCACCGTCAGCGCTGTTGTCGAGCCAAGATAGTCGTGAAAGGCCTTATTCAAACATATGACACATTCAAAGTATATACGACCAACTTTGAAGAGATGACCTTTCTAATGATCACTGCTTGACCTTTGATCGTTGTGAGACATTTATCTTTTTCAACTGAAATAAATTGTTAATTTCAGATACTCATTTGTTTAATTTCCTCATTCAGTCATTCAAATGTGGTCTAAATCCAGCAAACAGAACTTGCGGTCCCGTTTGTCCGCTCTAAATGCCCATCATTTGAGGGGTTTTGTGCTAATCAGAATGTGACAACAAGCTTTAAGGGCTGATATTTTGAACAAAGATATCCCAAGTGGCCATGCTGTGCATGCATGCGATGTATGTGTGTGTTAAAACACATAGGCATATTTGTGAAAGCACGTGCATGAATGAGCAGCAGCCACATTGTCTCTTTAATATATTGTTATATAAGTGCAGCTGCAAATATTTTCTTGGAAATGATCCAGATCCCTTCAAAGTTTGGGACTGACCAGTCCAGTGCCGTGTGTGTGTGTGCGTACATGCATGTAGGCGTGAACCTGCTTATTCGCGAGTGTGTGTGTGTGTGTGTGTGCTGGTATTGGTGGTGGAGGAAGAGGGGTGGTGAAGGTTCCTTATCTACAGGCCACAGGCAGCTTTTGAGGCTCTTATCAGCAGCCACCATATTGTACTAGCACATCCTCTTGTCCAGCAGGGAGCGGAAAACTCTCCTTGCAACACGGTTCCCTCTCGCTCTCTCTCTCTCTCTCTCTCTCCCCTCCTCTCCCACCCTCACCCCCCTTCTCTCACTCTCTCTCCCACCTCACATTTGCCAGTACCAGAACTCTGGCAACCAGCGACAGCATTGTGTCTTCTTGGCGAAGAGATTGAGCGAGGGAAAGGATAGGCAGGACGGTGAAAGATAGAGAAAGACAGACAGAGAGAGGGAGAGAGACGAGATTGACATATGGACAGGGGGTGATGGCGGAGACCCGCACCTTCCATCTCCACGTTTTGAGTGTGTCTTCGTTCAAAGGAGCAACTTCCAATCAAAAAAAAACATACATCTACGTTTCCCAGTCGCTTGGCCTCGCTCTGACTTCTTCTCTTTGTAAATGTTTTTTTCTCTGAATATTTATAATTATTTATAAATGTTTAAGAATATGAGCAGTGGTATCAGACAGCGTGGCTCCAATTCTGACCTCATAAGTTGACAGACAGACGCTGACAGGCTGCAGTGGAGTGTGAGCGACTTAAAGGAGGAGGGAGAGGACGCTAAACACTGAGCAGATACATGTGCGTTCTCCGATCACTCGAACTCTGAGGGATTTTGTACGCCATACTGACGAGCCACAGTGGATGTCATAATGTATATGTAAGTATTAAAGGTTACCTTTTGTCTTACTTATTGTTTAAATTGTACGCAAATAGTTTGCAGCAAGTAGTACTTATTTAAATACTAGTAATAATAACACAATACACATACATGATGTCCAATACATCATGTATCTTGGCGCATTCATTAAAATATATTAATAATGTATTATATTTCTATTAATAACAATACATTCAAGTTAACTGATTGAAAACATAGGATTTCTTATTTCTGTCCTATTTAAAATTATAACATTTTACTCCCAGTTATCTATTTAAAGTAAAAATATAATACACTCTGTTAGGGTACTCGAGTAATATAAGAAAATAACAAGTGACCTTACCAGAAAGAAAGATATTGAACAAATATAAAAAAGAGTTTTAAGAGTTAATAACATTTTTATCACAATTGTAAATGAAACCAAACAAACAAGGGGACTTCTGAAAGCATTGCTTTGTTGCTTTCACTGCAAAATGAATCCTCTTTAAAATGTGTGCTTCAAAAGTAAACATGCTGGGCCTTCTTTATTTAATAATCAAATAAATGGTTAACAAACTGCTGGGGATATGCTGCAAAAAATATATATTAATAAAGAATTAGCTGCAAATGTCATTCCTACACATCACTGCGAAAGACGGAACTGTCCAAAATAAAGTCATGACCACCAGAGAAAGAAAACAGGAACAATTGCGATTGCAAAACCTGAAAAATCATGAACTGTAAGCTTTGCAACACAGACTAACAAGCGGTAATTTGTGAAGTACAAGAATGAATTTACTCCATATGTCAACATTTTAAAATTGCATCAAACCTCTAAATTTACAAATGAAATTCATTTCTAATGAACTGAATCCAGATTATAAGCCATGCATCAGCTCCCTCATACAACAACTTATTTCATCTTATCAGAAACCGTTGCACTGCTTAACTGACCTTTAAGCACATTTTCATATCTTAAACTCTTTGCTAAACATACATCAAATATATATCCTGAGTCCATTTTTCCCTTTGTTTTGTTCAACAGACTCTTTGATATCAATCCAATCGTCAGCGTTCTGGGACTTTTTGGGTCCGTAAAAGGATTTTGACTCATATCCTCAAAATACATGTGGACAGACAGATAGACGGATAGACTTATTAAGAGAAGCCACTAGAGACTCATTCAAAACCAAAAAAGAATTTGCTACTCGGGATGTACAGTAAAAAAAAATACAGACTTCCCCATCACATCAAACTGCAAGAGCCACCTCCTTTATATGCTGGAGCCAGAGACTTAATCACAGTAGCCCCTCATTTAAGACTGCAAATTCTATCCAACTAAGTTTAATTTAAATTGAACATGGAAATTAATTAATTTGCTTTCCCGGAACATTATGCAATATTCTGTTACATTATATTACAGTTGCACAACAGCCATCAGAGGCAGCAGTCATGAGTAATAAGGCTGTACAAAAACCTCCTAAGTGCGTAACGGCAGAAGGTGTCATATGCTGTGTCACTGTAAAGATGGTTAATAATATTGTAAAATCTAAATAAAACTGAACTGATGTTAAAAGACATGTATGCTGAGAAATAAGGAAAATTCATGCATGTATGTAGAAATGCTAAAATATTGAAATATCTGTAGAAAAGTAGAACAAAGGAAAAGTAAATAAAGGGTTAAAAGACTCATACAATTGGCCAGGAGAAATTTTTAGGGCCCTGTAGGACTAGCTGCATGTGCCAGAATATAAACACATTAGTGACTCTCGTGTAAAACACCACAGGGACGAGACACAGACTTGCAGCACGCACGCTGGGCAGCTGAGAAGAGCGACACCTTGACAGTGACGGGGTTTCCTTCAGAGACTTCACCACCATGATGGAGAAGCTGAACTCCACTGGCCCGCCTGCCTCACCTCACGACATACCTCGCCCCTCCTCCTCTTCTTCATCCTCTGCCTCCTCACCATCGTGTGCATCCATGGAGCATAGCAGCCCTCTCTACAGCCAGCAGTCAGCATCCTTGGATGCTATCGGCAGCCCACAACCCACTAACAAGACAGGGCACAAGGGACACACGGATGTCCCTACTCCTGGCTCGACACAGGCCCCCATCACCCCAAACACGGTGTTAACCAATCACCAAGCAGATACAACTGCTGCACCTGAGCCCATTGCCATGGAAACGGAGGAAGAAGAGGACGAGGAAAAACTAGGGGGGCCAAAGAGTACCACTGCTCCTGCTGCTTCAGCCAACGGGTCCCCAACTCTTTCCTCGCCACCTCCGCTCCTCCCGGCACCAGCAAAGACTTCCCCATGCCCTCTTCCCCCTCCAACCTCCACAGCTGCCTTCCCTTCATCCTCATCATCCTCTCCTCTTCCTCCCCACATTCCAGTTATCAGCCTTGGCCACAGCAAGCCCCCACTGCCACTCCCAAATACCCCTTTGACTGCCCTCCACCCAATTCCCAACCTCTTACACGGGCCACATGGAGACATTCGCCGCGGCCAGTTGAACTGTTTACCTGTGGTCAGCCCTGGAGCTTCTGGACCTACTGGAGGTCCCATAGGTCCCACAGCTGCTTCTCCAGGGCCCCTGTTGCCTCATCAGTACCTGCCTGGTCACCCCTTCTTCACCAGGTGAGGTTATACAAATTTCTATTCATTGTGTGTGAGTCACTTATAACTTCTTGAAACAAGAGGAGTCTGAATGCTGCTACACCATGAGTCTGGATCTTTATGCAGATTAGTATATGGTATTTTTTGGAGAACATCTGGATCATGTCTCCCAATTTTCCTTTTTCAATTTGGTACTAATTTCTGAAGCTAGACTGCAAAAAGTCAAATTATGCAATCAACGAAACCTTTCAATTCAAAAATTCCTGTATCTACTCCAAACATTAAGCAGGATTATGTTGGCTGTTTTAAAAAAAAAAAGAAAAAGAAATCCTTTAAATGACTTTTGGAGTAATCCAAACATTCAACAGAAAAAGACAAATGAAACCAAAGACAAACTCATTAGACAAGGCCCTACTTTTGACTTCAAATTAATATATTTGAAGGCTAAAGCAAGTAAAGCTAAAGTATCCACGACAAAAGAAAGATTGATGCAAGGTAAAAAATAAGATAAATGCATATTTGTAATGCTACCTTTTATCTGGTTGATTAAAAACTGCGACATTTGCTGACAGTATGGTTCAAATGATCAGTGCAGTGCATTAATATGTTTATTGAATGAATTTGTTTCATTGGAAGCAAATAATTCTAAAAATTGGAACATTATGTAAAATAAAGTATCACTCACTCATTCACTTCCTTTCGAAAAAGCCTGCAAACAGATGTGGACAACTAAACTATAAAAGCCACTACAATACAGCTTCCTGACTTGCTGCTATCGAGGATGATGCCACTTTTCAGGCTGCAATGCCAAGTTTCAGATAAAACCTCAACTGCTCGGATTTCTCGACTTCCCATCATGATTAATAGCCGCTGAGCTGCGCTGTTATGTGAAAATGACAGCAGGATGTGTGCTGTTTTGAAGGGACCTCACATTTCTCACGCTAAATTTACCCAGCAGACCTTTTGGTTACCGAACACAAATTGAATCAGTGAATGTTTTTTTTCTTTGTGTGTGTGTGTGTGTGCATTTAGCAGCCAAGTAAAAAAACTTCACTTGAATATACCACTTTTCTAAACTATACATCCAGTTTTAATTACAGCTAATTTTAATCCTTAAACTGACAAAAGGAAGCAAAACAGAACTCTTAAAGCTCTTTTTGGGCCCGAGGAATTGGCAGCTCTTCTCTTACTCCTGTGAAGAAAGGCATTAATTTGCAGTCTTTATCAAAGCCCTCCTACTGTTCCTCTATTCTCTACTCCAAACGGCATTTTCTACACAGTTTTCTCACAGAAGAGTGTAAAAAGTGGGACTTTTTTTGCACAGTGGATATATCTGTGGCTTCCCCATCTGTCATGGAGGTCTGGGAATAAGATTCTCTCCCCTTTCCTCTCTGGTTTGTTTGTAGCAGGAAGCATTGATCTATTTCATCCCCCCTGAAGTAGAATCAGCTAGTAACCAAGCTTAATGAGATTGGGTTAAAACTCTGCATGCACACTCAATCAACGCCACCACTCACATTCACACCTCCATTAATGGCTTCCACCATGTTCCTGCTTTCTTTAGCCACTCTTTAGGATTTCTCCCTATACAGTTTCTAAAGGAAGGAGAACAAAATGCCAAAACAACCTTATATGTGTGGGGTTTTTTATTTATATGTAGCTCATTTTTACTTGTTTGACTGTGAATACGATCACACAAATGATTCACGTAGTGTTTGTGTTTCTAGTTCTTACCTGGGTTCTTCAGGAGGAAGCTATGGTGTCATCAGCAACAACCGCATCAAGAGGAGACCCTCCTCGCACTTTGAGATGGAGATGAATGAATGTGAGTTTCTGTGTAAACATGCGACACTATTATGGAGATAATTACTGTTTGCATGTTTTGAACTGTAATTTGGGGAAATTGATGTCCACATTTTGGAGATGAAGGCATATATTTAAACTATTTAAAGAGTATGTGGCAATGTTATGTACTTTTTTTCACTGCCATCACATCCTGTGAGAAAAACCTACTTCCACAATTTGCTAGTCCATCTCTCAGTGCTTTTCTATATCCTGCCATGGGTATAGGAATATACCCCTGGCACCACATGCCACTTTTTTTGGAGCTGAAAACCAGCTCATGGCCCAAAACCTCCTGCAGAGGAAGCTAATTGTTAAAAATGGAACACAAAATTTAATATTCTTCCAAAGTCTAATTAATCCCCCCCCCCCTTTTGTTAGCAAAGTTATATAAAAGTTAGTGATGATTTGAAGCATTTGTTGAAAAAAACCTTTTGGACTAAATCTGTGTTTATGTGTGTCTAACAGGCCCTCCCCAGAAACTCGCCCGCCGCGTCTTCACCAACAGCCGTGAACGCTGGCGACAGCAGAACGTCAACGGGGCTTTCTCCGAGCTGAGGAAACTCATTCCCACGCACCCACCCGACAAGAAACTCAGCAAGAACGAAATCCTCCGCCTGGCCGTGAAGTACATCAACTTCCTGGTCACACTGCTCAATGACCAGGACCAAGACAAGAGCAGGGACTCGGCTGAGGATGATGTGGAGGATGAGAGCATGGCTCCTGGTTTGGCAGGCAAAAAACTGAACCCTCGTTTTCAGTGCGACACTCCGCCGCCATCCCACTCTGCCCTGCCTGCGTCAGCCCGTCCCGCTTTGGCGTTAGCCCACAGAGACAGAGACTCAACTGACTCAATCAGTGCCCTGGCTAATTCCCCAGCAACGTCCAGTTGCTATGGAGACACGGACAGTGAAGAAAGCTTTGGTGCTAAGACCTCTTTGGTGACCCAAGGCATTCTGGGAAAGGTCAAGAGTCAGATAGGGATGGTGGCAGCATCGAATGATGAGCGGTGACACCAAAAGGCAGCAAACACTGGGAGTTTAAATGCCGGGCAAACAGACGGAGATATCAAAAATGTTTGATTAACTGCAGAAAGATGTGAATACGTTTTAAAACAGAGGGATTTTTTTAAATGAATTTTGCAGGTTTGAGAGCCTCTTTGTCTTTTCTGGCAATGTTGATTGTGAAGCTGTCATTTAGTGAAACACCAAACTGTGTTTTGAGGCAGGCTGAGACATGAAACTTAACAGAACATTCAAACCACCTTCATATCCAAATATGGTAACAATGATCCTTTAATAACCATTATACAACTAAAACTGTAAAAGAAGAAAGACACGAAACAAGGCCCTGATTACATGTGCTTATAAAAGTAATCCGGGGAATTTAAAATCTTCTTAGAAAATGGATAAAAATGGAAGATTTGCGAAAAAAAAAATCATGAAAATCAAATATTTTGTCAGTCTCTGAAGTTTACATGTAAATAATCAGCCTTGCCTCAGTGCAGTTATGGTAACTTAGAGTGCCTGCAGAGAAATGCATTGCATGCAGTGGTGATTTGACGTTGCCGTTTTTTAATGTCCTCGCTGCTCTTATTGTCTGAAAAGCAGGGCTGATGGTTCCACCCTGACATTGTGACACACTTGTAAGAGACAGAAATAAAGTGTGTTTTAGTTTGCTGTTCCTTATTTGACATCCTCTTACTGCGCTCCAAAGACTGCTCTATGTCAGCACGATTTCTCAACACATTCAAATGTTTTGCCGCTCTCGGTTTAGCACACTTGTGTATGCTCAAAGTGACCAGTAAGTAGCATAAGATGAACACAATGACCAAACTGCTAAATTATGAGATTAAAATGGTTTATGGTGATTGGAAGTTCACTTCTTTTAACTTTATTTTGAAAAATCTGCACGTTAGTCATGTGTCCTTTTGTTTGTCCATAACAAAGCTGTCAGTGCACGTTTTATGGGGCGAGTAGCCAAAGCACAGCTCCATGCTGTTTGCGTGTGCTGTTCTCCAGAATGGCAGATGATTGACAATAGTGTTTTCAGCAGGGAAGCCATAAACAACCCCAGTCAAAAAATAAAACTAGTGAATGACGTGACACCAAGAACCTGGATCGAATGTTTCCCTGCCATTCCTGTAGCAAGTCCAGCACACCGAAAAACAAATTTCACAGAAATGTATTCCACAAGGCGATGAGGTTTTCCCAAGAAGCAGACTTTATAGCCTTTTTTAAACAGGTGGAGGATTTACAGATGACTGCCCAGTCTGACAAAAATACAGTACAACATCATAGGTACAGTTTGTGATCACAAGCAAACAAGAAGCAAAATTTGTGTAGAATTCAAATGAAGACAGTGTGTGCATGTATGTGCGTTATATGTTGAAGAACAAGGGGAAAAAAACCGTGTGACGGCAACAATTTTTTCGTGTGTGGTTGTGTTTGCGGAAGGTCAGGGTGGATGTGGGATGCGGTTGAGATGGGGTTCAGCATGGTGGAGGAAAGTGAAAAGTGTTTGGGAGGGAGGGGGCTTGCAGCTGTTGCCGTGGTGCGGGTGTCTGTCTATCAATTGGCCAGGAAACACTTACAGTTAGTGCTGTCTCATTTACGGCCAACGAGTTTCCTGGAGGTTGGGTGGTGGCGGTGTGACTGTACCATGTTTGATGGGTGTTTGGATGTGTGGGGTAGCAACCGCTGCATAGAAGAAGGGAAGATAGGAGGGGGGGGAAAGAAAGAGAAAACAGCCACCAGGGTGCCCTGGGAAGCCCTGTACACTTGGTTTCAGGATCATACAACAGGAAGAACTGCTTTCACAACATTGCTGTGACTGCATCTGCCCACTCTGCTGTGCTGAGCTGGTCTGTCTCCTCCCTGCTTCACTCTGAAACCTCAGAGAGGATTACAGACTGAAGCAGGGGTCATGCAAATTAAAGCTAGTGTTTCACTTTGCAGTTGTACAAATAGAATTTTTCAAAGATTTTTTTGGATAACACACTAAACTTATTTGAGTTCTTTAACAACATATGATTTATGAGTTAGACATTAACCTATTTTATTTTGTAAGCTTGTCCCGATAAAAAAGCAAACTGTTGAAATGTATTATTATTATTGCTACTACTGTTATTTATTCAAAAATATTTTTATGGCTGCACAGTACAGTTCAGGAAATAAACCCTCAAAATGGTAATTAAAACTGCTGGGGTGTCAACCTTCTCTACTTCTGATACAGGAGGCCACGCAGGGTCATGCTAGCCAGCCTGGGACTTAGAGATAATGCCACTGCCTCCACCCTACCTCCTTCTCGTGCCCCTCTTACGACCAGAAGCACACCCACTTACGTCAATAAATCTAATAAATGGAGTGAATTCTGCAAACTATAAACACAATTCCAAAAGATTTGGGGATGTTGTCTAAAATGTAAACAAAAAAATAGCGATGTGATTTGCAAATGTCGTAAACACATATTTTTTTCACAAGAGAACAAAGAAAAAATATCAAATGTTTAAAAAACGGAGATTTCACTATTTTAAGAAAAATATTATCTCATTTTAATCTCAGCAACACATCCGAAAAAGCTGGAATGGGGCAACAAAAGGCTGGAAAATTAAGTATTCCTAAAAAGACACTGCTGGAGGAACATTTTGCAACTAATTAGGTTAACTGAAAAAAGGACATTTACATGAATCTGTATAAAAAGACCATCTTTTTCTCAGAGTTTCTCAAAAGCAAAGATGGGCAGAGGTTCACTAATTGGCAAAAAACTGCATCTACAAACAACAATTTCAGCAAAATGTTGACTTTGGATCATCTACGCTACATGGCATCAAAAGATTCTAAGAATCTGGAGAAATCTCTGTCAAGGCCAACAATTTATATTAGATGTCCATGACATTTGGGGTCTCAGGCAGCACTAAATACAGGCATGACTCTGTCATGGGCTCAAGAAGAGACACCATCGTCTTTGAGCACAGTTCACTGTGCCATCCACAATGCAGGTTAGAGCTAAATCATGCAAAGGAGGAGACATATGCGAACATGATCTAGAAACACTGCCATCTTCTCTGGGCCAAAGCTCATTGAAAATAAACTGAGGCAAAGTGGAAAATTGATCTGTGGTTACACAAATCTTATTTTTAAATTCTTTTTGGAGAACATGGATGCTGCATCCTCAAGACCAAAGAGGAGAGGAACCATCTGGCTTGTTATCAGACCTCATGGTATGGGGTTGCATTAGTGTGCATGGAAATGGTTGAATTCTAAAAGGTATACATGGCTTTTAGAACAATATATGCTTCCATGCAGATGACATCTTTTTTCCAGGGAAGGCATCGCATATTTCAACAAGCTGCAATAGATGCATACAGCATCTGTTACAACAGCATGGTTTACTAGGAGAGGCTGGGTAATTTCACAAACTGAACACATTTGGCACAAATTCTCTGCCTTCTATTGTGAATAAATTTAGTTTAACATTTCCAAACTTTTGCATTGTTCTTTTTACTTAAATCTTAAACTCTGTCCCTTTTTGCAATGAGGTTCATAGTTCAAGCATACAATTTGATCTGTGTTAAGTCTTACACAGGTAAAATGCCTCGTATCATTTTACGGTCAATACCTCTGCTCTTCTGCAGAGCTGCCTGTTTTTTCAAACCCTCCACCAGCCCAGCATTCACCTGTAGGCTACAGGGAGAAAAATATCACTTCTCAATTTATAAAAGCAACATGATGAACTCAAGCTAGATGCAAAGTAACTATACTGTGACGCTATAATAAATAATTACAAATGCAAAATCTCTTACTGAACTGAATTTGACACATTCATTACGGCCTAAATCTGAATGTGAGAAGTAATGTCATAATGTTTGTAGTCATGAAGCAGGTTTCGCTGGCTGAAAATACCGTCAAAGATTTCATAAACGTGAAACCAAATTCAGTATATAAAGGTTAAAAAGTGAAAAACTGTCTATTGTTGTTAAAATCAAAAATGTTCTTAAAGAATTTTTCATGCTCTGTGGTTCAGCATTAAAAACACACAAAAATGCAATGACTTTCTGATGAAAACTTTTAATCAAAAAAGCACTGCGACTTAATTTATAGAATTTCCTTCAATATACAGATTTTAATATTCTTTGGTCACTCGTTTTGTTAAATGACTACCTATGACATTATCAAAAATAGTCATACTTTTTATTATTCCTTTGCATATTTTGATGTCTTGCAAACATGTATCAACATTCAGAAAAGTATTTTAATTTATATATTATTGCTTCAATATTTATATGTGTAATTCATCTATTAATAAATGTCACACTCATCTGTATTTATCACGTGTCTCAATAAAACATGTAAATGTAGCGATAAATTGAAGTTAATCATCTCAAATCAAATTCATCTTAAAGTGTATTTTATGCCTCGAAAATGACGCAGCAGTCAAAAAGCATTTTTTCATTTGCTGAAAATATTATTTCACAAGAGAAAAAAAAAGGACTTTTACATTTGCTATACATTTTATATACAAACATCTGTCAGTCCTTCATTCAGTTTTCAAAAATTTCTCTCCCTGTTTTCTCACTGCGTCAATGTTCTTGTTTACTGCTCTGTCAACATTTCTTGCAGCGTCTTCGGTCTTTTCTGCTGTGCTTTTCTTGCTGAGTTTTCGCCTGCCCACCTCCGTTACTGCAGATCCAGCAGCTGCCCCAACAGCTCCGCCAATCGCACCGCCCAAAAACACACCGAGCACCAGACCCAGCAGTGCCCCGCCAATGACTACTTTGGGCACCTGTTTAGCTGTATTCCCAATTTTCTCCCACACTGAACTCTCAGCCACCATTTTGGCCCCTGCCTTGGCTCCAGAGCCTACTTTTCCCCACACGGGACTCTGTGCCAAATTCTTTGCCCCAGCTCCAATTCCAGCTCCGACATGCATGGAACTCTCTGCCATGAGTTTGGCCCCTGAACCCACTTTTTCCCACATTGGACTTGCAGCCGCTGCTTTTGCTCCAGATCCCACCCATGCAGAACCATCTACCACTACCTTGGGAACTTTATTACCTACTGCTTTGGAGAGATTTCCTGCAGTAACTCCTACCTTCTCCCACATAGAACTATCAACCACCATCTTTTGGACGCTTTGTGCACTAGTGCCAACTTTTTCCCACATTCCACTATTTTTCATCCTCTGTGCTCCCTCTCCAACCCACACAGAGCTATCTGCCAACAGCTTGGGTAAATTCTTTGCACCCGTACTCATCTTCTCCATTATGGAACTAAGTAGTGAAGGGGATAAGGTTGAAAGTGTAATTGGAGGAAGACTCTCAATATTCATAGTACTTACACTCATCTCGGCCTCATCCCTTATTTTCTCAATGTCATCCTCCGTCACTTCCTCGTCTACCTCAGAAACAGACTGCATGTAAGGATAAAGCGTTCGCCTTTCAGAGCTGAGTGGGCCAACATCCTCTACTCTTGCTAGCTTTTCGCCTTGTTTCTCTCTTGCCATCTCTTGCTGTTTCTGCCTCACTCTGTTCTCGGCCTCCTGAAAAGCAGGACAAGAATAATACTGCCCCCCGGCCTCCTTCACTGTCTGCTCCACCTTTTCTAGCAGGTCGGCAACATTGCTCCTCTCTCTCCCACCTCTTTCTGTCTCCAAAACATGAAATCTGTCCCCACATTTCTCCACAATCTTCAACAAATCCCCTCGCTTATCAGCGATGTATGCCTCAATGTTGTTATTTTTGGCCTTCCCACTTGCCCTGAGTCGATCAGCATAAGTAAAGAGGACCAAAGTGTGTCTCCAGACTGCTTCGGGTCCAAAAACAGCCTCCAGTGCCCCAAGAGCCTGCAGCTCGGTCTTTGCTGGCTGGTCTAAGGGAACACAATAGAGGAAGACGTGGGGGCCGGGACTGGACAGAGCCACACAGGAGGAGATCTGAGCTCGCACCTCATCTGGAGTGCGTTCTGAATTGAACCAGTCTGGGGTATCCACCACTGCCACCTGCAGGTGAGGAGGAAATGCATGCAAAAATGTAAATACCTATTATCAAAAGCTACAAAACAAGAAGAGAGTATGAAACACTTTATTCTTTGAGATATTGTAATGGGTGTATGTAGAGATAAATAGAAAAAAATACATCTTAGCTATTTAAAAAAACAAAAAAAAAAAACTAACCCTTCTTCCTTTAACCAATGCCTTCTTTTTCTCACACCATTGTGTGACTGGTATGAGGCTGTCTGGACGTGACTCAAAGGCTTCCTGCCCCAGTATTTCATTGCCAGCCACACTCTTCCCTGATCCAGATCTTCCAAGCAACACCAGACGAAGCTCCGGAGAAGATGAGGATGAGGACAACGAGGGGGAAGAAGGGGTTGAGCTGGATGAGGAGAGCAAGGAAGGAGAGGCAGCAAAAGTTGGTGAAAAGGGGGGGGAAGAGGAGAAGACGGGCGAATGAGGAGTAGTGGTAGGCGAAGGCTCGGGTGATCTCTCTTCAAAGCTGTTAATTCTGTGGTGAACTGAAACCATCAGGTAAAAATCAGAGTCAGTGACATATTAAGAAGTGAAGTGCTGATAGTGACATATGAGAGAGTGAAGTCCTGTGACTTACAAGTAGAGATCACTTTTTGAGTTGATCTACCCTCTGACATTTGTGAGAGTATAGCTCCATCTAGTGGGTGAAAAAGCAAGTTGTGCTCAGTTTTGTCTTTTTTTTAACACTTCTAAAAGAATGAATCAGGGTACAATAATGTCAGACAGCATACAGTTAGTGGCATTTACCTTGATTCAGTTTGAAACTGGGTGTCCTTTTTAACTCCCTGTTATCACAGAGCTCGGAGGATGGCTGTCGCTCTAAAGCTGGAGTTGAATGAAGCCTATTGGACACCTGGCTCACCTTAACTCCATCCACCATTTCCTCCATTTCTTCTATTCTCCTCCTTGAATCTGTTGATATGGCACTGACATACTCATTGGACACCTGGGTCACCTTAACTCCTTCCACCATTTCCTCCTTTTCTTCTTGTCTCCTCCTTCTCTCTGTTGATATGGCATTGAAGTACTCTTCCTCTTGACCAATTGTTTCTGTGTTCGGGGTATAAGATGATGTGTGGGTCTTTTTCTTCTCTTCCTTTTGAGCCCTGAAACTTTCCATAAGTTTCTCCTTTTTTTCTTTCACCCGTTTATCCAGCTCTCTATCCTGGACTGTTTTCATGTAGTATAACCCGTTTTTCTGCGCCATATTGTCCACCTGTAGATAAATAAACAAACAATAGTAACTTATTGCAGGAACTTTAACTCTGTTTTGTGAGTCACAGTTAGAAAATTACGATCATCACTAATATTCAAACCAGTCCAGACTACAACAGGGTGTGAGTTTACGAATGTGAAACTAGGCGTTGCTGGAAAAACAGCATGCATGCATGCATGCATACACACTTGCTCAGCAATCGTCTTAAAGAAACCATTAAAACAAAAAGCTACAACCTATGGAGTATTTAAAAAATTCAATACACTTAAGTAATGAGGAAGACTCATCCAAATGATAAAATGTGTGAGGACACGAATGCTAACACTTTTACTGAATCTGAAAAACCCCTTGAGGCATGTTGCTTTTTGATAACTGTTTTTACTCATACTCCATACCTTTTCCAGCAGCTCACAGACCTGGTCCCGATCCTGTCGCTGACGATTATTGATGACATGGTACCGCCCTCCGCAACACTCGATTACCTGCCTCAGGCCTGGGTCCTCTTTCTGCAGGTACTCCTGTGAGAAAACAATGCAGCTTGTGTTATACCTGCAATGATTTGCATCACTCCTATTGTTATACTCCAACAATAAGATAACCCCATAAAAGATTACTGACATCATGTTTACAAAATCCAACACGATACATCTTGAGACAACATTTATTTATAAATGAGGGGCCAAGTCGTAAGTTAATAGGTGAAACTATTCCCTTTTATAGTGGTACTAAGTGACTTTCCTGCTTTATAAAGATCAGCTTAAAGAGAGGGTAGGTGAACACCTTTCATACCTCCACTGTTTTTCCCATCAAGTAGTCCCCACAGGTCAGCATGACCATGGTGTGGTCCAGCACCCCCTGTCCAAACAATTCCTCCAACTCTGCAGGCACACGTGTGTCCACCTGCATGGGGAAAAGGCAAAGAGGAAAAATGGATCTAAACTGGTAAACTGGTTACTGCTTGTTATGGAGATGTTTCAGAACATCTTTAACTTGTATATTTGGAACACATTTTTTCCATTGTAGTTTGATAGATAGCCATTTTTTTTATTGAGTACACATTACAGACTGCAACGTCAACAAAGTTGAGCAACAGATGACATCACTAACGGGCAAGCCAAGACTAACCTCTGTGAATTGGTTAACAGGCACCAGCAGCAAAATAGCATGTGGGCCTGGTGGTACCAGAGTCATTGCTCGCTGTGTCTCCTTTTTGACACCGTCCTCCATCTTGCCACCACTCCAGTACCATCTCGGTGCCTCCACCAGGGTCACATTCCTGCCTTCAATGAAGCCCTGCCGTAGCTGGCAGCTCCTGGAGGAACCGGGAGAAATGGGGGAAAGCTGGGCCAGGATAGTGTCTGCTAATGCCGTCTTTCCACATCCGATATTCCCCATAAGAAGCAATCTCAGGTCCGAGGACGAGGATCCATAGTAGCTTTCTCTGTAGTGTTCACTCATCCCTGACATGAATAAAGGAAACAGGAAGGAGTCCAAAAAAAAACAAAAGAGAGACAAATTGAGGACAATTTCTTCTGTGTTATTTGGTAGGAAGCTACACCAACCAACCCAAAAAACGCTGTATTTTAATACTAGGTTTTAATGTTAGGTTTTTCCTAGACAAACTCAGACATAACTTTACATGCAAATAAACCTGGAAAACAAACAACTGGATCAGCTGAGCAGGTTCAGCTAGGTAGATTTTATCAGTTAAGTTACTATTTTAAGCATTAAGTAATCATATAATCTTAACAGGAACTGATAAAATGCCATCTTAAACTTAAATTGAAATCTTTCTCCTCTGTTCCTACACGAGTCTCTCTGCATACAGAATACCTACAGTTCCTTGTACCTTTAAACTGTTGTGGATGAATGAACCAAAACTAAAGTAATTCACTGGTTGTTTCACTGGAAATGGTCGTGGGTTTCTCACATCACTTTTATCTCAATGTTTGATACCACACCTTGCTATTCCTGTCAAACAACATTCTGCTTGCACTCATATAAGCAGTGATATGCAAAAAGGTACAAACCAAATCCATACCGAACTACATACTGAAAAAACAGCAACGAGAGTTGATGAAGCATTACAAATAGTCCTAACTTCATAAGTTGCTTTGGCATGTAAGAAAAATTCAAAATTAGGCGTGAATCTATTGCTGAAATTGTTAATAAATAGCTTGAGATTCTGGACGTAGTTTGAGCTGACCTAACAACCTATTTCCTCAAATAGGACACATTGTATATCAACAATGTAGTCGTTTCAGTGAAGTAATACAACTAAGAAACTTAATATGATTGCAATTAATCAACAAGTGCATAACATGAACTAATTTAACAAGTAAGTCTCTTACATCAAGACAATCTTACAACAACAATTTAAGCAACAAAATGGATACTTACTCAAGTGTTTAAGGTCTACGAAGTTGCGTTCATGTGCTGTCTTTTGTCAATACTGAGTTTTTTTGGTTGGCACTGGGTTATATTTCTCACGCAGACAACTTCAGTACATGTTAGTTCCCAGTCGACTGACAAAAGCTGTCTGCTCAGATGAGGTGTCTCGCCTGAGCCACTCCCGAATTTAAACACATTCATACATGAGTGCACTAGTAAATATATTTTTTGACACAACAGGTTTCTCAGTTTGTAGGTTGCTAAGCATTCCAACCTGGGGTGGAGGCGGTATAACCAGCTGCCACTGGGAATCGTTCCAAGATAGTTTTAACTACCACACCTATGATATGTCAAAACTCATGGAGATCTGTCAAATGAGCTGTCCTTCATGGTTTGTAGTTGCTAAGGATATTATCTGGTCAACCAGGTCTGTAAATATGTTGCTGTCATAACCAGAAAGAAATGAAAGCATGAAGGCTTGTCACAGACAAACAAGGATACAATGTAAAGACAGAATAAATGCAAGAGGAACATTATTCTGCTTCTTTTGTGTGTTACACAAATGGAAAATTAAAAATATAACTTTTCTTCCTACGAAATCATGAAGCATAAAACTTCAAGTCTTCATGGCCTTCCAGATAAGTAAGAGCTGTTAAGTTTCATTTCAACATCAAAGCAATTACAAACAGAGCTCTTCATTAATGTCACTAACACTTTGTCATTAAGGATTTAAATGCTAACCTGTTGTCAGTAATTTGCAAAACAAGAAAATTGCTCTTTCAGCATATATTCATGGCTGTGATTAAAGTAGCTGGGTAATATTTACAGATTTTCACACATCCCCACAGCTTCATCCTCAAATATTTTCTTGTATTCCCACTTGCTGGTACTTGGCTAAACCCCCTTGCCTTGGTTCTGCATGGCAAAGAGTCAACAAGTTGCTGGAAATATTCCTCATAGTTTCTGGTCGATATTGATATGATTGCATCGTACAGCTGCTGCAGATTTGTTGGCTGCACATCCATGATGTGACTACTGAATTGTGACCTGGTGACCTTGGAGGACAACCAAGTACAGTGAACTCATTGTCATGTTCAAGAAACCAGTTTTTTCTCTGGCATCAACAAAGCATTTTTACCCAGTTTACTACCACTCACTGGATAGTTTCTCTTCTTCTCACCAACCTCTTTAAACCCTACAGACGGTTGAGAACGAAAATCCCAGTAGATTGGCAGTTTTTGAAGTATTCAGACCAAGCTATCTGACAACAAGAAGCTACTCTTGTTTTTTTTGGTGGTGGTGGTGGTGGTGGGTGGGGGGGGCATGAAGAACTCTGACCAATATGCATTTTGTAAGAATATTTAAGTTGACTAAACATACCCATACTGTATAAACAAAACATAAGATGCTATTCATGTACATGTGATTTATTATTGAGTTACCAGGCATGTAAATATGTGATGCCTGATCTCTACTTTGAATTACCCACTACTTCTAATGTTTTCCATCTCTATAACTATTCAAATAATTTAAAAAGCAGAGTGTTCAAAAATCCTATCTAATCAAATAGTTAATCCAAGGCATTTAAATTGCATTTTAAACATACTTAATTAACATATGTAATTAACAAAAAAATTGTCCTTCTGAAAAAAGTTCACTTCAAAGTTCAAAGTGCAGGCAAATTCTCATAACACAAAAACTCTTACTTTTCAAGTATCAACTAACAGAAAAATGTTTTTCATGTTATCATTGCTGTGTAGAGCCAGTAGGGGTCTCCTTTTACTCACAGGCCAGGCATCACATATGCAATGTTATCCAAGGTGGAGGCCTTTAAACAAACAAAAAAAAGCATTCACAAAGCAAAGAAAATCAAGGAAAGAGGAAGCAAAAATGCTGATTGCAATGATATACTAATAAAGTGCATTTAGGAGCACGTGTCCAAATAAAATAATAAAATTACCGCAAACTTGTTTAGTTTCGTTGAGTCTATGGAATGGGATGGTTGTTTACACTGTAGCTTCAGTTGTAGGGCTGCCACGATTAGTCGACTAGTCACGATTACGTCGACTATTAAAATCGTCGACGACTAATTTAATAGTCGACGCGTCGTTTGAAGCTTTGTAAGATCCCAAAAGACGCAGGAATAAGTAGTAGTATTTAAGAGTGTAATAACGGACTGAAACAGAAGATGGCAGCACTGCATGTACAAGGATGCCAGCTGCCGTTAAACCCCGAAGAAGAAGAAACTGTGTTCCAGAATTCATAGCGCGGCCCAGCGCAGTTGTCAACAATGGCGGCAGCTAGTTAGTTTTAATATTACAATTATTATTCTTTCTGGGTCACAAAATAAACGTTTAACATATTTTCAGGTGTACATTTTACGTCCAATGGATGCATGATCTGATTAGTCGACTAATCGCAAAAATAATCGGTGACTAGTCGACTATCAAAATAATCGTTTGTGGCAGCCCTATTCAGTTGTTTGAAAACATTTCAGTTTTATTCCTTGGTATTATTTTTAACCTTTTGAAATGAGTTTTTCCCTTTTTTGATTAAATCTCTTCTGGATAAATATTTCTCTTTAGCTTAAAAGGCATTTGTTAGACCCAAATTCAAGAGGTTTAGAATAGGTATTATAGTACAAACAGTACATTTTGACAGCAGACTTGATTTGTGGAACAACAAATAAATCAATGCTGAACAATAAACACTGACAGGATAAGTACCGCTACAGTTATTGGACTTTGTCAATACCACAAGTTTCATTCATAACAGCGGCATTGTGTCAACAAAGTAAAGCATAAATCTGCAGGCATTTTTCCTTTAACAAACAATACACTGGAAGTTCACTACAATAATTTCACTAAGGTGAAAGCATGTACACAAAACAACATGTAAAGGATATGATGTGTATGCACCATAAACTGGCAGCAATGCTTACCAGTGTGTGTTGTGTGCAGCTCCTCAGCTCTGGTATGTGCATAGTGAGGCCGGTAAGTGGAGCCATAGCACACAATAGAGAGTCCAAGAGTAGAGAGAAACTACTCGACATACACACCATTTTCTGCAGAGATGCACGGAGAGCCCTGTATCACCCTTTACTGCAATGAATATGTTGCATGCTTTCCATGATTTCATAATTAACAATGATTTGATTAATGCTACCTACAGTACAGCAAGCTACTTGAGTTACTAGGCACCAAGAAGGCTGCAGCTGAAAGAATAAAAACACTAATCAAATGCTCAAAACAAACTTATCAGATTCTTTGTGATGTCAATAAGTGTGTCAACTTGTATGTCAGCATTTTTGACAGCTTGCTTTTTGGCTTCAAATATGTTTGACTCTATTAATAAAGCAGCTTTTTTCCAGTCGTGCTGACTGTGTAATGAGCAAACTCTTAATACTATATGACTGAACATTGCTTCCTCTCTCCCCACCAAGAACACACACAGCGCTGCTTTTGATATTTTTTCTTCCTTTGTAAAATACAGTCACTCTGCTGACAGTACACTTAATAATGGATTAATGGATTGCATTTATATAGCGCTTTTCAAGGCACCCAAAGCGCTTTACAATTCTACTATTCATTCACTCTCGCATTCACACACTGGTGGAGGCAAGCTACAGTTGTAGCCACAGCTGCCCTGGGGCAGACTAACAGAAGCGAGGCTGCCATATCACGCCATCGGCCCCTCTGGCCACCACCAAGGACACAACGACCAGGACAGAGAGCCCGGGGATCGAACCGGGGACCTTCCGGTTACAGATGCGCTTCCTGAGCACGGTCGCCCACTTATCTATAATGGTGACTGCCAACATTTTTCACCCTAGGTTAACATAACAAGTTGATAACCAGCCTCATGTGACTGTTTATCCTGATTGCCAATGTTAAAATAAGTTAATCTAGATAAGGTGATACAGGCCTCTTTGAATCAGTTTGGAATATCGACAGAAAAAGATAAAGAAAGCACCACGTTGTAGGACTGTATAATGTTTTAACTCCCACCACCTATCTTGGGATACACTCCAACTATCGAGGCCTTCACAGTATCTGTTTATTTAAAATGTCTTCTATGTTTACTTCTGATTAGCAAAGATATAAAGTAGTTCTGGTTATAGGAACCACTATAAGCGCCCCATTTCTGAATTTATACAAGTGAGACAAAGAATACATGTGAGAGAAGAACCAAAGACATGAAGTGTCTCCTAAAAAGATTTTTTTTAATCGAATCTACTCACATCTGTTTCCTGGAGATGGTGTCCAATCAGGGATAACGATTCTCCCAGGAGGTGAAGGTAAGCTGCAGCACTGGCAGGATCCTGGTCAGAGCAGCAGAGACTCCTGGGGGTGGACATTAGAGGGTCTGTGGCTGAACTGGTGACACCACATATAAAACCAATGGGACTACATGCGTCAGTCATGAAGCTAGTCATAGCAGAGCTAACTGTGGAGCTGACAGTAGTAGAAATGGCTGTCAGTGAACTAGGAATGGGTGTAGAGTGACGAGGCCAGTTGGCTACTGGAGAGATAGAGGGGGTGGTAGGTCCGTTACTGGGACAATCTGGCCCATAATGCTGGCTATTAAGATACACCAAGTACTCCAACATGGGACCTGGACTCCTCTAAAAGAAAAAGAAAGGAATACAAAACGTAATGATTAGACGTGAGATTGGGAGATATACAGTACTTGGCTATAAATCATAAATTATAAAACATTACCAGGCTAATGTTTCCCTCTGCATTAAAACATGGATGCAACGAGTTTTCTTGGATATGCTAGAAAGAGAGAAGTAGCCACAAGGTTAGAAGTGAAAGGATAAAGTCCTGTTTTTTGTTTTGATAGATAAAGATTTGAAAAGCAGGTAAAAAAAAAAAATATTTGGATGTGTCTGTTCTATCACCTCTTCTCCTCTCACTGTCCATCTGTCCTGTGACACACAGACTGGATATTCATGGAGGAAACCTGAGACGTCTGCTCCATGAGGTTCGTGGTCTATACCACTATTACCTGCAATAAGGGGACAGAAGAATCATAAACAAATGCATTAACATAAAATTCCCAGGTTAAGCCAAAAGTGTAAATTTCCACATTGTTATTTTTATACTGTTAACACGTTATGAAAAACTGTGATAATCAGGATTTTATGTGCATTACTGTGCTATAAATTCATTTCTGATGAATAATAATGTTTGTTAAATAAAATATCCTACTTCTGCAACCTTAGACATTGTAGACACAGAGATGTCAAATAAAGTTGCATCAGAAACAAAAATATCACAGTGTAATGTACACAGCTGCTAATCTGTAAGTTTAGTCCTTACCAATAGGTGGTATGTTCTTGTTCAGGGAGCCACTTTGTTCCTGGAAAATTACAATGACTTTTAACTCATCAGGAATATCAGTATAACGCCTGAGTCACACTATAAAACAAACATAGCAGTGGTTTAAAGGTACTGGGGTGCAATGATTGTGAAATTCTGCAACACCACAAATGATTAAAATGACAATTTTGTCCATAACCAAAGTTTTTTTCTTTGTTTATTCTACATTTGTATTTGTTTATTCCCTCTTTTATACCAGCTGAGGTGAAACACTTTATTCAACTGCTTCATTTATTGGTCACCACAGTATATGATCTGGCACCATCTCACCCTGTCTCTAGCATCCTCCTTCACTGCATCCATGAATCTTCCCTGCGGTCTTTACCTTTTCACCCTGCCTGGCAGCTCTATAGTCAATATCCTTTGTCCAGTATATCTACCATCCCTCTTCTGCACATCCAAACCATATCATCCTTGCCTCTCTTACTTTGCATTCTCTCCTTTTACCAGTCAAGCTCCCTACATTTAAAGACCCTACTCTCACCTTCACATTCAGGCCTTTCATGATTCTGAAGACTCCTTCGCCCTTCCTCTTCCCTTGTCTTCAGCCAACAGTAGCACAGTCTCCACCGCAACCCTGCTGGCCAGCAGCACCGAAGGCGGTTGTTGTTAACCCGATCTGTTATGTCAGTATAATTGATGATCTGCATGTTTGATTTGGCAAAGATTTTATACCCAATGCCCTTTCTGCCCCCCCAATTTATCTAGGCTTGGGCCCAGGCACTAACTCTAATCTGAAGGAGTATACTGGCTTGTGGTTCCCATGACTCGGTTTGAGGATGAAACAACAATTACCAAACTGTAATTAGTCTAAAAATCTAAAAGTACACAAAATTTAGCACATTTAAAATTCAAAGATGTTAAAAAGACACTGTCCCTGCAATGGAATATACACTGCACTGCAACTCGGTGCAGAAACATGATTCAAAAATCCCCAGAATAGTGCACCTGGGGAAGCATCTTGGTGCTATGCTCCTCTGCATCTGATCCTGCTTCCTCCAGGTCCTCAACATCCATCAAAAAGTCTTTGTGTGACCTTTTGTTTTCTCTATGGGTGCATCCACTCACTATTTCTGCTTCACCATCCATCTAGACCAACAGAAGAGAGATCAATGATTCAGACAGCAGGAACTGTTGCATGATAATACAGCAATGTGAGCTAAAGTTGAGGCTGCTTATTCAATGACCACTTCATATACTTTCTGTCTACTGTGAGGATTTTAGGTGGAACATGCTCTGAAGTTTAGTCAGACCAAACATGAAGGCTGGATAAAGCTAATAAAAGGTTGCAGCAGCTAATAAAAGGTTTCAGCAGGGACTCGCCGTCTATCTAAGGTTTATGGGCCTAAATTGCTGAAGATAAAACATTCTCACCTGGGCGAGTAAATGAATAGCTCACCTTCAGCAGACTGCTGACTGTGCAGGGGAAATAAATTATCTAAGGCTAGGGCTAGCTAGACGCTAGTCATGTTTGCTAGCTAGTGAGGAAAACAAGTTGTTTTGAAGTCCTCTAGTTCAGCATTCATTTAATGTTTGTGATCATAGCAGTTAACCAGTGGGCTTTCTACTGTGCCCAAAACGGGGTTTTCAAAGCTTCTGGGGTTTTTATCTAAAATAAATACAAACTGATAAGACTGAGCAGAAAACAAGCTCAAACATGTCTCACATCGATGTCTGTCTTCCTTTAGTTTTGCTTCCACGTTTGACCAAAAACTATCGTTAATTCAGGAAAATGTCCGATTTTGCTCAGGTAACATGAAGCACACAAACTCCAGTTAAATCTCTGGCAAGCTCTATCACAGACTTCCTGTGGTAAACTCGCTGTCTTTCCTTTCGGACACGCTGTGCTGCTCAGCCGTGTACGTGTGAGGCAGAGCCTGCTGACTCACGTTTAGCGCCCGCCCTCCCTCTGTCGCCGCTACGCTGTGCTGAGTCACGTTAAGCCCGAGTGAAGCTTTGAGATTTTATACTTCACGAGCTATTATCTCACCCTGTAGATGGCCGAGTAGATGCAGGGCAGTCTGCAGTTTAGTGACACTCATATATAATCAAGTTATGCTTTTCTATGTTATTTTTTTGTCGCTGCAGGTTATAATTACGCATTGAAATGTTTGGCCTTTTGATAAAAACAGACGTAGCGGGCTTTTTTCATCGCTTTGTCTGAACTGATTTCAAGTAGTCATGTATTTTAAAAGGCCATTTTTTTATTTAGGCCTTTACATAAAACGTAAAAGCACAGTCTTTTAGCCAAAGCTATATAGACACCTACCTGATTTTCATTTAAAGTGAATATATTTAATAATAATCATAATTCTTTAGAAAAGTTTAAGCATACTGCCAACCACGTAGAGGCTGGGAGTTGTTTCGCTGGAAGAGCTACTCAGAGTGAAGCGGTTTTCTGTTTCCTTTGCCTCAAGATGGCTCTATAAATAAACTCCAATTAAACTAGATTGGACAGTAGCGTGGCTCCAGTTTTGTTCCAGTAGTTTAAGACCTCTGACCTTTACTCCTTCAAGCAGCTTCTGAGGAAAATTAAAGTCGGGGACACTTTGTTGTTGCAGTAGAGCTTTGCCAGATTGCACAACCCCATGCAAAGATTTCTAAGTACAGTTCTAGGAGGGGTGTAGTAGGGTGCACTGCACCCAAAATTTAGTTTTAAATGCTCTCAGTTGTAATTTGAATAATAAATTGCCATAAAACAAACCATTGCCATGGAGTCGGGAAAACATGAGTGTGTTATGAGTGTTTGATAAAAGACAAAAGCAGTGACACTCTTTTAGTACATGACAGAAGATTTTTGCAGATTATAATCTCTTTTAGATACTTGCACTATTAGGTAATCAAGGATGAAGACTTCCCAGAAGGGTAGAGGCTGTTTAGAGGAGCATATTAGTACCCTCTGAATCAGTATGAATTGATCACACCTGTGTATAATGCTCAGATATCCACATATCTTTAGTTGCGGTTAGTTTACTAAACTTTCTGCATGTCACAGTCACTCATAGATGACATATTGTGGAAAAAATCATTTTAAAACTTTTGTTTTATTTTAAGGTAGTTACAAATAAGTTTTTGGGGCTTAACGTTTGTGTGTAAAGATGATATCAATAGCTTTTTTTTATTATTGTTGTTTACATGGACAAAATCAACAGTATCTACTCTTGTTTGTCAAAAATACTCCTCCGTTTTGTCACTGAATGTTGATAGACTTGTGCAATATGACAAACCTGTTTTTGTTTCTGATTAAATGCGCAGCATTAGTCACTGTTTAAACACTTCCTCTCTCACAGCTTCGCAAACTCACACTGTCATGCTTAGCCTCAGCTCCTCCTCCCCTGTGTGGCTCTACTTTGGAATCTGGAGTTGCAGCATCATGTTTAGCGCTCAGCCCTCCCCCTGGTTTTCCAGGGAACTCCCTCCTCAGACTCTGGTAGTCCTTCCCTCAGCAGTTTTCCGTGCTATTCTCAAAGTTGCCCTATCATGTTAACTCTTAGTCCCCTCCTACTATTGTTGCTGAAGTTGCCGTGTCATGTTTAGCCCAGTTTTTTGTTGAGGCTGAGTTCCTGTTTGTGTTGAGCTGGTGGTGGGAGGAGGAGACTGAAGCGGCTCATATAAAGAGAAGTGTGAGAGCCCGGAGAGCACACAACTGCACTGGAGATCCAGAGAGAAAGGACACAGATCAGACTTCATTCTTACTGGTGAGTCAAATGCAATATCATACTTTAAATTTAAACTTTAAACCTTTTGTAGATTTTATATCTCTTAATCCACAGTGTTCTTACCATACATAAAAAGGATTTATGCTCTGTTAAAGTACCTTCCTGACATCTTTACTATCCTTTACTATTTTTTCAGGGGCACAATGGAAACTGAGAAGAAGACGCATACAGCAGCAGAGCAGATGACTGACAGGTTAGACTGAGCTGCTGTGATTTTTATTAAGAATCTAAATCTTCTTTTCTACTCCTTGCACATTTCTCTTTTAATGTCTTGGGATAGATTTAGTTTTCAATCAGCTCTGTGACATCCAAAAGATTTCTCCAGTAGCAGAATATGTTTGGGAAGTTTATGAGCTACATAAACATTTCTAATCACAATATGTTTTCATAATGGAAGTGTACTTCATATTTGCTCTACATGTTTTCTAATGATTACTGCTCTTAGCCTTGTGTCACAGCCTTTTCCTTAGCTGCAAAACATTAAATGTTGGCTTTTCTGTTCTAATTGTGATCAATTTCTTTTCTCAGGGACTTGTCTGAACAAATAAAAAAAGTGACCAAGGAGAGTCACGTTAGAGCAGAAAACACAGAACTGATGCTGAGCTTCCAGAGGGGAAAAGTCACGCTTCCGCAATATAAGGTAATATTAAAAAAAGGACAGCACAATTGTTTAAATAATCTTACTTTTGGGGGGGTCGATACCAAGATCTAATGGCTTTGTGGCGCTTCTTCTTCAGCTCCTCCTGTGTTCACTGTATGAGATCTACCAGGCTTTGGAGGAAGAGCTGGACAGGAACTCGGACCATCCGAGCGTCGCACCTATTTACTTTCCTGCTGAACTGGCCAGGCTGAAGTCCATTGAAAAAGATCTGGAATACTTCTATGGTCAGGACTGGAGAGAGAAGATTGTCATTCCTGCAGCCACTAAAAGATACAGCCACAGGCTCAGACAGGTATGTTTTATTTAATCTTCCATGAATCACATGCATGTTTCTATCTCTGCTAGGCGATGGTCAATTAACGCTCTTCATAACTCCATTACCATTTTTAGATTGGCAAAGAAAACCCTGAATTCCTGCTTGCCCATGCTTATACCCGGTATCTGGGTGACCTGTCCGGGGGACAGGTTCTTGGTCGGATCGCTCAGAAGTCCATGGATCTGAAAAATGGTGATGGTCTGTCCTTCTTTGCCTTCCCTGGGGTGTCCAGCCCCAACCTGTTCAAACAGCTCTATCGCAGCCGAATGAACAGTGTGGAGCTGACAGAGGAGGAGAGGAACGGTGTGCTGGAGGAGGCTGTCAGAGCCTTTGAGTTCAACATTCAGGTAAGAAGGTGTGACCGTAAAGCAAAAGTGCCACTCAGAGGGCAGCTGAACCTTAGATTAGCTCCATCTTACACTTACTGATATTTAGCTACAGCAGCTGATAGATGCTCTGTTGTTTGTGTTACAGGTCTTTGAAGATTTACAGAAGATGCTGACTGTCTCTGACAACACCCTGCAGAGCTCTATGACACAGTCCAAGCCAGTAAAGGCGAACACACTCCACATGTCAGGAAACGGCATTTACACTTCCTCGCTGTTCAGGATGGTCCTGGGACTGTTTGTGGCTCTGGCTACTGTCAGTGTGGGAATGTACGCTTTATAGAAAGAAACTCAAGAAATACTGCGTAATGAAGTGTTGCTGTTGAAGTTTGAAATCTTTGCTTTGGTACTGTAAACCTAAAAGCAGAAAAATCCCCACCTGATTATAACTGTAAGATTTTAAAAACATGTACAGATCACAAAACACTGTGTAACATTTGTGTAATTTATCCATAGGAACCACTCACACACACACACACGTGCAATAAGTGTAATAGACTCTGAATCTGTTGCACTGATATCCAGTGTGGTTGAAAATGTGCAATATGTGTGCTTTAAATACTGTAAATATATATGAACCTTTTAATAAAATATTCTGAAACTATCTCTATCGTACTGTATCGTGAAATTTTTCTCCTTTAGTACAGTGATCATGAAGTTCATTCTAGTAATGAGCATTACTCTGCTGATGTTGAGGGTCCAGCTGGTGGACATGTCCACTAATGTTCTGGCACCCGACTACATGCCTGCTGTTCATTTGGCTCTTAGTCATACAAGAGTTTGGATGCGGGGAGCAAGTCCTTTTTATATGATTTAAACACTAAATAAACTCACTTGCTGGCAAGCCACCTACAGCACGCTTAAGTGTTTTTGCCTCCATCAGGCTAACATCTGCTTAACAAATGTTACAAGCTAAAAAAAAATCTTATTTCAGTTTTACTCAGCCCAAAGTGATATGTTTAAACTGTTTGTTTAAAACATAAATAATTTTGCCTGATAACGATTAAACAAAATCATCTTTTTTAAAGCGATCCTGAGTGATAGATTTCTAGATATTCTAAAGGTGTTTCAGCGTTTTTCTTTGGACATTGGCTGCAGTCCAGTTTTCATACCCAAATAGTTTCTTTTTGATCCATGGATCATTCAAGCAGGTGACTAACTAACAAACCAGTTTTGTGTCTATATGTAAAGACAACTTAATAAAGAAACCAATTTGTTCCCATTTCCTTAAAAGAAAACTTGATGCATCTCAGCATGGTGTGAAATGTGTCTATAAACAATGTGAGGAAATGAGACAAGTGGAAGACAAAAGAAGAAATAGCGTGATTAAAAAAAACTATCTACAGCAAATGAACAGCATATAAATGTCATGTCCTTAAGAAACAGGAAGAAACTCAAGCAGACCTAAAATAGGGCATAAGAGATATATGGTCTCAGTGCAAGGGTGGCTGTGAAGAAGCCATTCTTAAGGAAGCATAACAAAGTGAAAAGACTGAGGTAAGTCAAAGTGCAAAAAAACTGGAATGACAATCAGTAGCGATCAGGTTTTAAGAAGTGATGAGTGATCACTGGTGCTCTGTCACGGTTTGGGGCTACATTTCAACCAGTGGCGTTGAGGATCTTGTGAAAACCGATGAATTTATGAACACAGCAAAGTGCTGTCAGATGTTGATCTGCCATGTAATACTACCTGAAAAGCATCTAATTGGCAACGGCTTCAGATCTTTGAACATCCTTCAAGAAGCCTAGAGAACTATTCCTGAAGACTATGAGAAATGACAAGATATCTGAGTTCAGATTATGTTGAAGAATAAAGGTGATCATACCAATATTAACTTCCAAGCTCATAATAATTGTACTGACGGTTTCTATCTGACTGTACTTGATTTGCAGTTATGTTTGTGCATTTCCTGTTTTTCTAAGAAAATACAAACAAATGAGGGCTGACTCATTCTGAGCTGTGACACTGACGACACATTCTTTGAAGCTTTTCATGTAAAGGCATAGACAGCCAACCCACTTCAGGGATTAACTGTCAAGTCTTAACAGCTTGAGCACTTGGTGTTAGAGTTGCACACTGTCTATACTCAGTGGGCTTAACTGTTATCAATACAAATCAGTCGTTGGTGGAAACAAATTATTTTAGTGCTCAGTTAAACACAGAAGACTATAATGCAGTCATATGCAATGGTGTTTGAGATAAATACATGCATTGTTCCTTAAGGAATCTAAAGATTTATATAAAATATAATAAATGAAAGTCAGTTTTGTCTGTTCCTTAAGTTCTAACCCACTATCCTCTCCAGCTGAGAGGTTGAGAATGTGTTTCAATACAATATTTAATGCAGAAACAAAACATCACACTTGTATAAGATTTGGTATCCACTTTTATTGTGGTTTCATGGATTTCCTAAAACCTGTGCGCTTGTAGCACAAGTCATAAATTAAAAGACAGAATGACTGTTGATTGTTAACAGCAGCCAGATCACATTTCTGGCTTCATCCTGGGCCTGTTTCATTGTGACACAAATCACTACATTGCTGGTATCTGCCTCCTCCTAGAGGACAACTAAAGAAAAACAAAAGTAATGTCATAAATGATTGTACTTCACAGGAAATTGGCTTACCTCAACCTTAAAAGGCACAGTATGTGCACAGTAAATCACAAATTTCCTTTTACAGTCATACTGTCAATGTTTAACAACTGAAATCATGCTTTACATTGAAGATACATTCCTTTCTACTGCTGTAGCTTCTGTTTTTGCCATTTCACATCTTTGTGCATTATGCAACGATAACTGACAGCACATGTCCAACACCAAAAGCATAAAAATCACATTCCATTACCAGACCCAGAAGCTTTAGAAATGCATCACTTGCTCATGTAGAAGGCATTCGACGCACAATCCAAAAGCTTCAAACAAGAAAAGGAGCGGAAACTACATTACATTTTACAACTGGGGGGGTTAACTCACAATGTTAGCTTGACATGATGATCTTTATCCAACATCCCCTTAAAATGCAAACATACACACATAGAAAAAACACCATTATCGAAATCTACAAGCTACACAGTATCAGGTGACAGACATCTTATCTCAAGGTGCTTTAAGGGTGATTGCACGGTATATTGTGTCTTTGTTATTGACTGTAAAGGACACACTAAGGGTTGAGAGCACAAACTTAAGGCAAAGCAAAAGCTGAGGATTCATCTTGTGGGAAAGCATCAGAAACATTCACATATAGTCAAAGCAGCTAAAATAAAACTGGAGTAATCTTCAAAATATGCTGAAAATCTGAACTGACACCACTGTATCTCATGGCATAGCTTCAGGAAAGTGTGATTTAAGTTTTATGTATACTGATGTATGCTTTTCAGTTTTTCAGTAGAGAGTATTGTGTTTCGGTGACATTCAAGACCACAAGTTTACTTGGAGAGTGCAGTTACTTCACTTCATGTGTTCACTGGAAATTCTGACAATGATTCCCACTTGATCAAAACAATTATGCATTTCCTCCATTTAGAGAACATGTTACACATCACACACACCTTGAAAGAGGGTGCAAATTACACAAAGGCAAAAATAAGTGTAAGTCATATGAAAGTGAAATTACTTTGCAGTAATATTTTGCTACTTGTACAGCTCCTTCATTTGTTTTATTTGGCACATCTTCCTTCTGCCAAAGCATGCTTTCCAAGTCTGACTAGGTGCGTTTCAGGCCTACAGAATGTGCTGTAGGACACAGTTGTTTACTTGTGTGTATTAACAAGCACCCAACAAACATCTGCGTCATGCCACATCCCCTCATCTATCTGTTGGAACAGCTATGACAGTTTTGGCTAAAAAGGTGCATTACTTTTAGGCAGAAGCAGCCATCAGGGCCGCTCAGTTGGTTTCGTAAGTAGACAGCAGGGCGGCATCTACGGGCTCCATGCAGGAGGGGCAGGTGAAGGAACGCATCAGCCATGGGTCGATGCAGTCCACGTGGTAGATGTGAAGGCAGGGCAAGAACCGAATGGGGTCGCCATATTCAAAATCCAACATGCAGATCACACATCTGGAGGGGAAAAAGGAGAAAAGATTTACAAATACCACCAGACTTTGATATATTACAAAAAAGCATCTCAAAACACAATCAATAACTCATATGATAACTCATCTTCTGTGCTGTGCCATCGGCTTAGCCAGAGGTAGTTTTGTTTCCCCAATGTATAAATCACGGAAATCCTCCTGGCACTTAACAACTTATACTATATTACTCTGTTTGTGCCGGGGGACCCAGAAGCGCTAACTCGACACGCCAGGACTCAGCAGTCTGTTTGCACTTACAGGCCAGTGGCCTCTCTTTCAATGATGGGGATGTATACATCCCGGAGAGGGAGGAACGCTAGTTTGTGAGAGGAGTCAAGGAGGCCATTTATGTGAAAAGGGAAAGACCTAAGGGTATATTTTTTACCATCTTACACTGCTGTGATTGCTGCAATACCCCAACTCTCTGTGAATGGTACTCATGGCCATTGATCATGACATTTGCATATTAATGACCATGAAACTGACCTCGCAGGCACTGTTAGACAGTGGTGCTGGTTTCACTCATTATGCCAAGGTACTGTTTACAAGGTTGGGAAAACCTGCAGTCAGCTGAGACTGAACAAGTCACTTAGATGAGTGACGAAATGTTTCTCTCACCGAAAACGCTACGTCAACATGAACAGAATCAACTTTTTGGGATTTCCTTACCTGGATGATTGAGCATGCATCAAGATGTGAAAGCTTTGTGTTTTTAGACAGTGGAACTATTCAAAGATTTCTGAATAAACTATTAGTAACTGCTTTTCACAAATTATTGAATTCTTAAAGGATCAAATGGGGGGAAAAAATCTAAGCAATATGTAAGTTGAAAGAAATATTATGAGATTTAGTGCCTGTTAATGAGAGTGCCACCATTTAAAACTCACTCTTTAACTTTTTTCTCAGAGGGGTCAGAGCCTGGATCAAAGATGCCTTTGGGAAGATGGTGGATGAGTCCTATGCGCTGTGCGATGCGGACTTGCTCCTCCTCAGTCAGCTGACTGGCCAGACGGCTCTCACCTGGGGTGGGATGGTACACTGGCACAGCCTGAGTGCGCTCCTTGAAATAAATGAAAAGAAGACAACTTGTGTCATCTTTGAAAGGGTGATTTGACATTTCCAGTGGCATCAGAACACCTGGGACCAGATAAAGATATTTTATTTATTTCCCCGTGTTTCCATATGTTTCTAAATTACCTTCATCTTAATCTTCATTTGACATTCCTTATGCTTTAGATTTCCAAGACTGAAACACTCAGAAACAGACGTACAGCAAAAGCAAATTTTGTCTCTACAGGTGTAATCTAAATGAATGTACCCTCTAGCGCCGATTATTGGACTGCAAGCTAACCATCTTTACAATTTTGAGGGCCAAAAAATACATATACGCTCACCAGTCACTTTATGAGGTACACCTGTTCAACTGTTCATTAACCCTAATAAAGTCTCTAGTGAGTGTATGTTTCAAGCAATATAATGTGCTTGCATAATTTCTTGATTTTCAGGTCCACTATTAGGACACAGGTTGTGTTGAGCCAAACACTAAAAAAAAATGTCATTTTTTTAGTGTTTTAATCTTTACTTGTTTATAAAGTTAAATGTTAAAAACCCCTAAATACATTTAGACAAGTTTCATCCTGCCTTATATAACGGTGGGGCAAAGGTTTGTACCGTCACAGCAAGACGTTCCTGGTTTTCTTCATAACCTGATGACATGAACTAGATAAAACTCCGAGTGCTTAGTAACAGTAGGAAAGCACTATGCAAACGCTATTTCAAAGGTCCAAATTGGGTACAACTTTACACCTTCCGCATATATAGTACCAGAAGTTCAAGACTTGCAACTGTATTGTACAAATCAAAAGCATACAGTAACTTTAAGGTGTGTACCACTAATCCTACAATAAAGGTATTTAATTTCTTGATGAATACTTAGAAGATTTATCAGAGTTTTCAGTATCTTAATGACTGATTTAGACTTAAGGGTAGGGTCATTAAAGTGGCATCCTCTGGACTCCCCGGGCTATATTTCACCTGAGACCCGGGCTGCTCTTGGTATGGCGGCGGGGGCTCTCCGGGCAGGCTGCCTCCCTCGGAGTCGTTCAGCAGCGACAGGTCATCCGCACCTTGTGAAAATAGACAGTTCCCCATTGAAATGAGACCACCATGAGAGTGTCACTTCTTTCCAATGCTGACAGACTCGGCTCTCTGTCTAAGGAGCTCTGGCTAAACGTTAGCTTGGCTAGCTTTTAGCTGACAGCTGTCATTCCGCGAGGAGCCTTATTTACGGAGAAGCGCCGGAGCTCGTTCGGACGCGATAAACGCCCAACACTGAGCGACACCGTGGCTTTAATAACAACTGGTGACACAAATTTTAACTGTATCAGCGACAACAATTCTGTGTGTCCGACCGTACGCTGTGTTTACAAGAAATACGAGCCGGAAATATATCACCAGGAAGTTTTCTAAACCAACTTCCGATAAAAGCTTCCGGTAAGACCTTCAAATTAAAAGTCGAGATGCGAGCTTTGCTTTAAGGTCAGAAGGAGAAGTATAGACAAGGTCAGAACGAGTTGCACTGTGTCTTTGTGAATCTACAGAAAGCATATGAAAGCATATGAAGTCAAGAGTGGCAGAGAAGTATGTGAGGGTGGTGTAGGACATGGATGAGGACACTGGTGAGGTGTGCAGTAGGAGTGATGTCAAAGTTTAAGGTTAGAGTGGGATTGCATCTGTGATCTGAATCCTTTCTTGTTTACGGTGGTGATGGACATGTTGACAGATGAGGTCAGGTAGGAGTCTCTGTGTACTATGATGTTTGCACGCGACATGATCTCTAGTGACAGTAGGGAGCGAGTGAAAGAGAGCCCGAGAGGTGGAGGTATACATTAAAGAGAAGCCAGACAGAATACATTCGTGCTAATAAGAGGAAAACAGGTGGAAAGGTGAACATGCAAGGAGCAGAGGTAGTAAAGGTAGTTGAGATACCCGGGGGATCATCCAAAGCAGTGGTCAGTGCACAGGAGAGGGAAGAAGATTGCACGGGCAGAGTGGGATCTTCAGCTCTGCCACTTCCTCCTCAGCCTCCTGTCTTTTTGTTAGTGCTACCATCTCTAAGATATGTATCACTGCCTTCCCTTTCATTTTACTTTGCTGCAATTCTTCTGCTACAAATCACCCTGAAAATCATCTTCACCTGCCCACAGAACACAGTGCAATAGTTACACCCTTTTGTACATGCTCTACAGTGAGAATAACAAATAACATAGTTTTCCAATTTAGAGTAAAATATCAATCATAAATATTTCATCTGTGTAATATATTAGAGCTATTTCTTATATTTTGCAAACTTTGTAATATATTACATTATTTAATTTAGTTCAGTCTGTTACTGTTCGTGTTGGCTTGGAGCACTGTAACCACATAATGTCCTTAAGGATTAATAAAGTATTCTGATTCTGATATAACTGTATTGCATGAAAAAAACAAAAAAACAATAAAACGCTTTTATTTGGAAAGGGCATATTTCATATATATTGGTTCCTGTCAAGTGAAGGCGAAGAGGGAAAGTTCGTCTCAATTTTTAACCTTCTCGTGATAAAGAGCTGGCCAATGGTAAGCCACAGACACATCTTTCTTTAACCAGTTAACAAGCTAAACTTTTATTTAGGTCTATATTTTATCGCAAAACATAAGCTTTGCGTATAAATCAAAACCTGCTATTATCTGGATTGATGTTTGAAACGAATGGACATTTCAGGACGAAGGTTCCCGTTAGCCGATGGGGTAGACAACAACAAAGCTACCAAACAACAACAAAAACACATTAAATTCTGCTCTACATGACTGGACTCAATCGATTTTACAAGTTGATTTCTTTTGCGGTTTAAAATAGGCGTTTGAGGTGTTGTACGCGAGCAGCACATTATGGCCGGGCAATCTGCGACATCATCCCCAATAATCTGGGGATGATGGGACAACACCCTGGGTTTAATGTGCCTCCGTTACAGTCCGGTATGGCCACCATATACACTCCATATTGCGTGCTGTATGTGGCCCAAACACATAAAACACAGCTACACACGGGGAGCTGGTTTCTCTCAGCTGTGGCAGAGAGTGGGCTAAACCCCGAGAGTAATGTGTTCACACCCCGTGTGTTCATACACGAAGCCACTTTGCCCTCTGTTATGGGCGTACATTAATGTCATCTGAGCCATTTTCATTCAATTTCATTTTGCTTTGTTAAATTAATTGATCTATTTTACTCTATAGAGACAATTTATTGCGTTATATTTCATTTTTACAGAAGTTTTTTATTGTAGTTCATTTAGATTTTTATGCATTGAGTTTATCGGATTATATTGAGCTTCACGCATGTCGTTGAGCTCTATGTAGATTTTTTTCCTTTATGAGTTCCTTTATTTTGATTTATCTTTGTGTGTGCGTGCGTGTTATTTTCATTAGGGCCCGAGCACCGAGAGTGCGAAGGCCCTATTGTATCGGCTCTGTTTCTTCTTCTTCTTCTTCTTATTATTATTATTATTATTTCGGCAAATGAATCGGCCTTTTGAGGGCCTAAACATGCTCAAAAACTCATGAAATTTTGCACACGCGTCAGGTCTGGTGAAAATTTACGTATTTTAATGTCCGTAGACATGTCCAGGGAAAATTGGCTCAGTAGCGCCACCTAGAAAAATGAGAAACGCGAGCCCCAGAGATGGGTATGACCTACATGTATAAAACTCGGAACACATATCTAACGTTCGGAGACGCACAAAAAAGTCTATTATGGCCATGTCCTAAACCCAACAGGAAGTCCGCCATTTGGAAGTGAAGGTGACATTTTGGCTCTAATTTTGCCATTTCCATGCCTCGAACTTTTGCGAACTCCTCATTGGAATTTCATTGTACAAGCTTCATATTTGGTCAGTGTCAACTACACACCTGGGCCATGTTAAATTGCGGAGCTTTTGAGTTTTCGGGTTACGGTGAGGCCGTGGCGCCACGGCGAATTTCGATGACTCGCCATGAAAATCTTATTGCCTCTCGTTCTGTCATACATTGTCCGACCTTGACCAAAGTGGACACATATGATAAGGCTCCACCCCTGAACATATTTCAACTGCCATATTTGACATCAGGGACAGCGCCACCTAGTGGGAACAGGAAATGTCATGTTTTACACTTTGGGGTACAGTATTGAAATGGGTGACATCTGCAGCCTCAAATTTCTCCAGGAAAGCCTTAAGGAGTTGGTCTTGGGTTACAGAGAAAACTGTGAGTTTTCGCTGAAGGGTGTGACCCCAGCAGCATGGCGAACATTGAGGTCTCGCCATGAAGAAACAAATTAGTGTAACTCAATGAAATCCAATGTGATCAGTACCAGATTTTACAGGGATGATGTCAGACCCGCCCTGAACAGATTGATATGCCCATTGTCAGGAATACTTAGAGCGCCACCTAGTGGCACCAGGAAATGTCATGTCTTTCATTTTGTTGTACTGATTTTCACAGGTTCATCGTGGCCACCTCAAAAGCGGTGAATATCACCATCAGGCCCTCTTGATGCTTCAGTGAGAAAATTGTGACTATAAACTGAACGGCGCACCCTGGTGGCAACGCAGTTCACCATGAAAGATGAAGTGGCTTTTGAGGGGCTTGAAAAGTTTAAAAAGTCTTGAAATTTGGCGCACACCTCTAATGTGATGAGGGCTTTGTTTTTATATGTTCATTTTCCTTGAACAGCGCAAAATGGCTCCACAGCGCCCCCTACAAAATTTCAAAACAACAGCCCCTGCTCTGTGTTTTATGTATGAGTTTGAAACCTGGCAGGCTTATTGGAGATATCAAGATGTACAAAAAAGTCTCTTGGAGCAATATCCCAAATCCAACAGGAAGTCAGCCATTTTAAAATTAATGTGTAAATTTGGCGACATTTTCCCCTCTTTTCAGGCCTCATACTTTGACGAACTCCTCCAAGGGATTTCATTAGATTTACGCGATCTCCTGTGTGTGGAATCTAAAGACCTTTGTGATGTTAAATTGCGAAGCTTTTTACGTTCAGGGAAACGGGGTGGTCATGGCGGCACGTGGAGTTTCAATCACTCGCCAAAAAGCAGTAACCTGCTGTCGCTCAAAAACACAATGTCCAATCTCTCCCAAAGGTCGCAGGCGTGATGAGACTCGAGCTCGGAAATGTTTGTTATGCCATTTGTCAGTAATGGTTAGAGCGCCACCTAGTGGGACGACTATAATAATGGTTGAATGAGATGAAATTTTAGCTGGTGGTTAAATGCATGAATTCCATCAATGTGACATCAGATCGGAAGCGCTGGTTTTAGGTGTTGGGCTTGGCTCGACGCGCCGGGGGTGCGAGGGCCCTCATATCGCTGCTTGCAGCTTTAATTTTGTGTTGTTTTGTATCATATTGTGTTATTGTCTTCTATTTTGAGTGGATGGAGTTATTTTACTTTATTTAAGGTATTATTTTCTTTAGCACTTTATAATAATAAGTGCTTAATTCATCTTTTATATAGCATTACTCCTCCTTAGTATGCAATTTTTAAACACCGATACATTATTATGATTATGATTATGATCGTGATTATTACTAGCATTCAGTTAGTAGCAGTGATAGCTTTACATAGTTAGACCATGTATAGCAGTGATAGTTGTATATGGTGTAACAACATCAGATCAGGAAGATTAGGAAGGCACGTAGGCTGATGTTCATTTTTTCTGATTTTTCATATGACTTTTGTCATGTGACTTTGTCTTTCATTTAGTACAGCCTCTTGTTTTGCCCAACTCTTGTTCTTCTATAAATGCCAGGCAAATGGATGATAAGCTGCTATATGCTGCCCTTTTTTGTTGTTGTTGTTGTTTTGCATAGGGTTTCCACTCCTTTTGTCCCAGATGTGTCAAAGTGCACATTTTTAAGTGCTGTTTGATATAAAAAGAAACAAAAATCAGGAGAACAGGTGTGGATTTTATTTCCTTGCCCTCTTACTTGTGAAACAACCTTTATAATGGACTCAAAGTCAAATACTTTCCTTTTGTTTTTTATTTTTTTATTGCATCCATACAAATATTTTTACCCAACTAAGTTCAAATTTAGATTACCATAATTATTTAATATGCCACACTAAGGTCTGTTCTTCAGAATATGACTAACCCAAACAATATCCATTGTTAAGTTGTGCAGTTGTTCTTGGTGATTGAATGCATATCAGTTCTGTAAGTGTTGGGAATGAAATAAACAATATTTAAAGAAGCCTTATTGCCCATTATACATCGTTCCTGTCATAAGAAATTCCTAAACTACCAGAAATGTATTGAGATCTGAAATCATTGTCAGTAGTGGCAGCTTTGGCCCTGAATGGTAGCAGAGACCCACTGATGCTGTTGTGGTAACTCGACTCATGTTACAGAATTGCCTGTCTGCACATCAGACTGTCTCTAATGGCACTCTTCATTCATTTAGGCCTCGGTTCAGCCACCCCCTCCACCCCCTCCACCTTCTCCACCTGTCACTTTGTCTTCTGAAAAGCAGCGTTCTCTACTTTCACCGTGCCCCCAGCATGCTGCAATACCAATACTTCCTGAATATCCTCCAGTTCAGGAGACAAGTGGATCATCACAGGCAAATGTCTCAGAGGTAAATGTCTCCCCCACTGTCTGTGGTTATACTGACATGAGACGCTTCAAAAAGTTTCATGATTTAATCTCTCAACATCCAGAATGGATCATCTCCACCCATGCAAAATGGATTACAGTTTCCACCATCGCAAGACAGTACAGGGCCTGAGCTGTCAGATGGTGATGAAGAAAAGAAACACCTCCCAGTGCAGGAAACAGACCCTGCACCGCAGACGTTAGCCCAACAGGTCGGTCGTCTCTGAGCAGAAACTTAAAAACTGCTTTTCATTATTAAAAAGACTAATTGGTTTCCATCTTCTTCAGACTTCTGGATCCAGGATGCCCGATGAAGCTGACGCTCAGGCAGGTGAGAATGGAGAGGAGCCCATGCCCTGAGGAGCTTCAGTTACTTGCGGATACTTGAAATTTCAAGCAGTTGGGATCATTTGAATATCATTATATTGCAGCAAATTTCTACTTTGTGTTTTTAGTTTTAGCTGTGCTCTACGAAGCGCTTTGCTATGTGTTTCTCATTCAGTCACAAAAACGTGTACGTCATGAAGTTTATGCCTTGCTTATGGAATTTGCACATAGTTGAACTACTAACCCTGCTATTAGAGACAATCCACTTACCTACCTTAGCCACTCCTGAACAAGCCAAAGTACATTAAAATCATTAAAGTACCTCGGTGACCTTGACCTCAAGGTCAGAGGTCAAGTTTTCTGAAAATCTCGTGAATATAATAACCCAAGAAAAAAGTCATTATTTTCAAATTTATACTATAGGTGCATCTACTAGGAGGCTGAGGGTAGCATTAGTGGCCATAAGTATTTTTTCCATTATTTTTTATTTATTGAATTTGAGGAAAGAAAACGTGAAACTTTTTCCCCAGTTTACATTTCACAGGCAGGGATTTATTATTGGTTGAAGTAAGGAAGATATTTTGAAACTTGAACAAATCGATGCCAAATCATAGGACTTTATGATGAATAATTCTAAAGTCATTTTAATTTATTTATGATCTTCAATCTTAAATCTTTGAAGTGATCAAACAGTCATCTGATGCCTCATGCTCTTTGGCACTCTAACCGGTATTAAGTGCACTATTGCGCCTTAGATGGATGCCATGTGGGGAAAAGAAAAAAGCCCACCAGCACATGCACTTTGTCAGAAATTTTGTAATGTGGTTCTTGAATATACCTCAGTGATGTTTTATTTCTGGTTTACTTTAATTTGTCTTCAACTCTAATTTCGTAGCTCATGACTTACCCTTAAACACAGGACCATACTGCACATACTTAGTGTGAACACTCATTTGTAAAAAGTCATGACCGTGCAGAGTATTAACCGACAACAATGTTCTGCTCAAAAATAGTATTTAAAAACTCATTTTGGTCTTCTAAATAAATTATTGTCATTTCTTTTTATCTGTTTGTATCAGTGTGGTTAACGTAATGTTTAATGTTTAATGTGCTTACTGCTGGCTGGACATGAATCCTTTCCTGGAGTATGAGCTCTTAGTTCAGAATACTTAAGTCAAACTTGCAGCTGCAGTGCTTGAAACCTGTAAATGTATCTTTTTAAAAAAAAAAAAAAAATTAAACACTGCTGAACCAAATATTGTCCTTTTTTTTTGTCACTTGCCCAATTTTTTAAAAAATGAAACTTTTTCTTGTTTTGAACACTTGCATTACTGTTTTTGAAGGAAGGCTTGACAGTGTTTGGTGAGTTCCATAATGCAGCGGTCCCCAACCCCCGGTCCGTGAGTCGTTTGGTACTGGGCCAGGAGAGTTAAAGCTCGGGTGTGAAATGTATGGTTTTCAGGGTTTTCATCGTTAATTCGGTTTCCCTGGGTCTTTTCCCGTGTTGTAGTTGTGTCTTATTTTCAAAGAAATATTTACGCATTACCATAGCGACCAGAGAGCATTAAGGGGCAGAGAGGAGGATGTTACTCTCAAAGTTGTTGGCGCATTTCAGGAGGACGTTGCTAATAAAGTTACAAAATTACAGAGTGAATTTATGTTTATTATCATATTTACAAAATACCACCGTTTTTTTCTTGGTCGTATCATTTTATTTTGTTGTATTTATCCGCGACACCTTAAAGGCCGGTCCGTGAAAATATTGTCTGACATTAAACCGGTCCGTGGCGCAAAAAAAGGTTGGGGACCGCTGCATTAATGAATGCAACAAAGAGCCTGCAGGCCCTGCTAGCAGCTCTGTGAGGCTGCACCACTGCGAATCACATTGGGTGAAATGCAAATGCTCAGGTCACAATGCTACCAATCTGGTTTTTAACAAGTATAACGTTTAATAAGTTTCCCATCTCATTTTAGATGGGGACCAGTGCAGTTAAAGTTTTAAAGGTGATCCATATTACCAATACCAATATTCTTTCTTTGCACATTTTGCACCTCTATACCAAAGTTTCAAGAAAGTGGCCTGATGGTGTTTTAAGAGAAAGCAACAGCACTGATGACAGAAACTGGAGATAAAATAACATAAATAAATGTATAACTTTGTTATAAAGTATTTAGTTTGCAATTAGTTTGACCAATTCATTTCATAACACGACATGAAAAGTGATTAAATAACCAAATTCAGCAGTTTGCCCTCTGGGCACTGCTGACATTCCACATTTGAATCTGGAACAAAGTGGTGGGGCATGTAGCCTGAATGTTTTCACATTCCCAACACCCTACAAGGAGACAAGTTATTTTTTTAAGTTTGTAAGTCCAGTTTAGAAAAACTAAGGATTGAAGTATATTAACAGCTGTTCCTGAGGCAGTTCTTTTATGCATTATCCTACATACTGAAAGAATGACATGGCACAGCAAGATGGTACAGTCAAGAACATCCTTTTTATTCAATCAGGTGCTGCTCTTCTCAAACTGTGTTTTTCTTCTTATGGAAAAGAAACTGTAATTAACACATGCATTTCACCTAGAGCTCTGGGGGTGTTCTCACAAAGAAGTGGTGCTGCACTGAGGGCATAGACAGAGGCATAGAAGACTTGGGAGTGAGGGGGCCAAGGGTGCTGCCTAATTCACCATTAAACCATACACACTTAAGAAGAAAAAGAACTAAAATAAACAACAGAACAAAGACACGGATTAATCCTGCATGAGGTGGTCGGAGGAGAAAAATGGAGGGACTCCCTGGATCCTCAAAAATCTGAGAGATCAGGTTCATGCTGGCCTTTTTCTATCTGGTTGATGTGTGGAAAATGGCTAATACTGCTGAGGATTTCGGTGTGTGAAACCCACCTTAAAAATAGCAATAAAGAAAAAAAAGATTCACTTTATAAGATTGGTTTAAATGGATGTGGTATTTATGCTGGAAAAGCGTCGCCCCTCTTTCAGCCTCATGCACGACAAGTCCGGTTATAAGGTGCTTGTAGCTTTCATTTTACAGTCCAAGGCATACTCAAAGAGAGCCTAAACGACAGCATACCCTGATAGCAAATATGAAAAGAACTCCAAATTAAAAAAGGAAACAAAAAAGAGGGAATAAAACAAAGCCAAAAAATAAATACCTTAAAAAAAAGAGCAAACTCTTATCCTAGCCCATGCAGCCCCTTTCCAACTTCCCAAAGCAGTTCATCTATCCCTCTCAACCCTATTAATCTTCCCCTTAAACCTCTTGAACCCAAACCCCTGAACCACTGTCGTCCCTTCCTAACCCACCCAAGGACACCCCCAAAAGCCCGTCAGCGTAATTTGTTCACTTACATTAGCTGCTGAATGGAGAAGCTGAAGAAGATGGGTATGGTAATACAATGTGAAGCATACAGACAAGAATAACATGTGAGCTAACTGCATTCTGCTCAGACAAAAGTTTTTCGGCAATATTTTTTTTTTCATCCTCCCAACAGCGGAGAGGGCAGGAGAGAGAGAGAGAGAGAGAAAGAGAGAGAGAGAGAGAGACGGAGAGTGACAGACACACAGTTACAGACTACTCCAGTGTCTAAGAGAAAACAGACAGTGGAGACAGAGGGGAAGAAAAAAGCAAGAGCTGAACGAGAACAAGTTTTTTTGCCTTTTCAATTTTTTTTCTCATTTATCAATAAAAAGTAAAGAACTAATTCACACCAGTTTCCTTTTGTACTATATATATGTGTATATATATATATAGCTTTGAAAAGGAAGAGAGGATAGAAGGGAAGGAACAATGGAGGGAATTCATTTTCGGAGCCGGAGGAAAGAGGTGCCCCTGATCGCTGAATGGGTGGTGACCTTTTGCCTCCTTACAGCACTCAGGGGCAACCTGCTACCTCAAGCTGTTTCAAGGAAAAAAACAAATGAAAAGAAAAAAAAGGGGCCATCTTGATTACAAAATGGAGTCTGTGAACAAAAGGCACTTTCAAGGGACAACCTTTAACTGCTGGGAAACTATACACTACAGCACAAGCACTATAAGAGTCATTTACAGAGGAGGGGGTGGAACAGGGGAGAGGCTCACCTTGCTGCCTGTTTCACAAATGGCTCAGACCTCATATGTATGCCAGATTAAAAGCTTCTTTTACCCCTTTTCTGCTAACTGTACAGAAGGTCTCGGTCCACTTCAACGTCAGGTGTCTCAACACAGCCTGCTGAGCTCCATCCAACTCCAGATTTAGAAACATACTCGGATGATAATGGGAAAAAACTGATTTTGGGATGTGAAGTCTCTCCGGCAGTACTGGGAGAGACTTGTCATGTGTCAATGCCAATGTATGTGATAAAATGAATTAACTGGGAGGGTTTTTTTGTTTGCTTTATTTGCTGGTGAGTTTCAGGCAGTGCGCGGGTAGGTTATTTAAAGAGTTTCTTGGGCTCGACAGTATAGGTTTGCTTTATTTCTTCTAAGGGTTGAACCAAAATGCCTTTTGTGTCACAACCTTAAGGAATAGGAACCTCTCCCCCCACTTAATACAAATAGAAGAATACAAATAGAGAGAGGAATAATGCAGTTTCCTAAATGGTCTGTTATTTTTGTTCACTCATTTATAATAGTTCTGAATGTACTTTATAGTGTTAAAGCACCAGTTTTTCATCTGATGATAGAGATTTTTTTTTCTGAAGTTGTGTACATTTTTTTTTCCTTCAGCCCTCCCACATTTTTATAAACAAATGATTACACATATAACATTAAAAAAGAGACAAAGGAAATAAAAACAAATACCCCCAACTTACAAAGACTAGGATTTCTCGTGGCCCTCTAGTTTAGAGTCCCGGAGCATATGGACTTGAAACAAATACATTTTTTTTTCTCTTTTCTCTTAGCTTTCTTAAAAATCTCTAACAGACAAACACAATGATCTACCCAATGCATTGCACGTGGCTCAATCGACACATATTTTTCAATAATAATACTTTCCATCAAAAAACAAACACTTTTTTTTTCTTCAAACCTACTGTCGATTTTTGACATGTTCATCTAGGTATTATAATGCTGCGCAGCAGATGGCAATGGCGTGTGTCGTTTAATTCGTATTGGTAACAATATGGTGATGTTACTGAAACGGGTTGTGGGGCGGGGTGGGGGAGGGGGGTAGTGAGCGGGGGTGAGAGTTCAGAAAATAACTAGACTGCCAACAAGCTCGTAGTAAAAGTTACAAAGGAGCATATATCATAAATATATATGTATAAGATCTCTCTCTCTGTTTTTACAAAAAAAAAGAAAAAAAAAGAGTTTGCAGTCCTCTATAAAGATCTGTCCTAGGCCAATGGTTTCCACATGCACCAACGCTACCATGCCCATGTAGCTTTAGCTTATATGTGGGAAGAGAACCTGAAGTCAAGTTTATTACTAATTGCATGAAGGGAATACAGAGGCACTTCCATATATTGTTATAGTCTCGATATATGGTTTTAGTACATAGAGCTAATGTTACTAGAGAGGCTGAGAACAAGCCCTCAGCCCTGTTTACTATCCCTGCAAAAACAGAACCAACAGCTAGGCAGTCCAGTTATTTTGTGAGGTCGGCTTTTGTTGGATTGTGTCATGACAAAAAATAATACCAACAGCGATTTCAGTGTGAACATTTACATAGAAAAATATGTCAAATTAAAAATACAAATTTTAAAATGAATGAAAAACCATTAAAAGGCAGTTTGGAGAACCAGTATAAAGGCTTCCCTTTATAAATTTAAACCAGGTTGTTGGTGGTGTTATTTTATATGTGCATCTGTGTGCGTGTGTGTGTGTGTAATCCTCTGGGTTTTCTTGTGAATAGTCTACGGGACACGGGGTGAAGCAATGCCAGGGTTGCGTGTGATGAGCTGTCGTTACTGTGCTGTCCATACATGAGAAATTTGAGAAACTGCTGTTTCCATTTTGCTGAAATTCGAGCGTGATACTATGTGTTACTGCAAACTAAAGAAAAATGTTATGACATGCAAGAGAAGGTTAAAACAATCCAGCTGAGACAAAACCAAAACCAAATCTGGAAAAAGAAAAAAAATCGCAAGTAAACAACTACAAACAAAATTAAAGCAAATAATATGAAGCCGATGCTGTGTGTGCCTTGTTGTAAAATCAATATCTATGGATTAAAACAAGATGATTTTGTGAGTGGTTTTGTGACCGACTTTTCTGGAAAGGTTGGTCTGCATGTGCTGCCTGCAAGCTTGCATGTGTGTGTGCATGTGAGTGCTGTATCTTTCAGGGCCTAGACTCTGATGTTAGCACAGCCCCCATACCTGCAGCCTCGATTCACTTCTCTAATCGCTCATCTGACCATCAGTGTGCAATACTGTTCATCCCTTAAAAAAAATTAATAGTGCATAGGTAAGGGGACGAGAGAGCACGTGTAGAGTTAGTGTTATGACTATCTGTGTGTTCACCTTCTTGCCTTTGTGCCTCATGGCCGTCGTTTCTCCCATAGCAGGACACCCTGGTACATTGACAGGTAAACAAAGACCAGCCACTTAGTGCATATGTGTCACACCACTGGACCGGATGGTGCCAGCATGATTGGCCAATCTGAAGTGAAACAGGCTCAGGGCTGAGCGGATGAAACAGTGGGGTGAGGGGACACTCAACTACGAGGCTGCAGTTACGGTTTTGCCCCTGACAAGCACCGAGCTCCAGGTGGGACAGGCTGTGTGGGGTGGTGGGTGTCAGGTGAGACCATGTACCTGGAGGAGAGATGCGCAGATATGGAGGCGTGCTATTTGGGTGGCAATCTTTACAACTTGCACATCTGACTTCACCATTTACCACTACTTGTTCTTTTTTTGGATCTCCCAGCCAATGCATGGAGTTTCATTGTGGAGACAACAAAATGGAAAAAAATCATTAAAAAAAAAAGAAAAGAAAAGAAACAACAAATGTATAATTGGTCATTTGTCAGTTTGCCATATTGTGTTTCCTTTCTGACAATTCACGGTGTGTGAGACAGTTTCTCATCTTCTTCCTCCTCCTTGCATTCTGAGTCTGTCCACTCAATCTTGTTGAAGACTCCTGTGCAAAAGGGGACGAATGTTCCTGTTCAAATCGTGTTGAATTGGGAGTCCTCTTGGGGCAGCGTGGGGTTTTTTGGGGTTCTATAGTAGTACTTTGAATAGTGTTGGCGAGAGAGAAAGACCTTTTAGTGTCAGCAGTTTGTTCTTTTTCAGCGGCGATGTGTTTGTTTTGTCAAATTTCCAATTTTCATGACACAATTTTAGCTGTTGATTCAGAGAGGCCTTGTCAGAGGAACCAGGACTGTAAAGATAAAAAAAGAAGATAAATGTGTTTAGTTTTTCAACTCCCATCACCATAATTACATTTTGATTAAGCCACAATTCAATTCAGTATTTTTTTTTGTAGTGTGCAGTGAGGAACACAGAAGAATACCTACCAAGCACATGCACAGAGACATGAAAGAGGATAAAGCGGTGTGGACTATGATGACAGAATAGCATTCTACACACAAGTTTTAATCCTTGTATCAATCAACAGTTTATGTTGAGGACATGTGCAACAAAACCTCAGTGCTACTGGTGCCAGTTATTATTATATCATTGATTCCCAACCTTGTGTCCAGGACTCCAACAACATATCACAAAATCAAATTGACAGGAAAAAAATATATAACAAAAACATATTTGTGAAACATCAAATTGTGAGTATTTTTAATAATAATTTTTCTAAACTATTTATAATTTCTCCTCTTTTATCATTTTCAAATATTTAAATTCTCTCTGACAGAACAGTTTACAACAAGATACTGATTTTGTTTGAAGGCCTGACGCTGAACGGGAACACCAGGTATTTATCCACTAGGGGGCCACCTATTACCCCTTTTCTCCTTCACTTACAGTACTTAACTGAACTCAGTAACATACGGTGTCACAGAAGTTACTACCTTACCACTTGCTGCTTTTAAGAGGGCTGACTCAAGCTTTTTTACTCATTAAAAACAGTTGTGTTATTACAGAGTTACAAGTTCAACTAGGGCAGCATCTTTTGTGTCAGTCCTAAAGACTCCTCAGTAAGCAAACACGGGACTATTGCTGTTCTGTCATGGGCAACCAGTTTACATGTAAGGTGATCATCCTAATATGCCTGTGCTCTGTGGGCCAGAGTCGGCTCAGGCTACACTGTAAAACTACGGAGGGCAGCTACTCTGGAGATCCAGTTTCTGAGTTTGATAAGACGGCAGAGCGCAGGCTTTGGCACAGACCGAGCTGTTCTGGCTGCCTCTGACATTCCACAGGCCTCGGCCCGGTGAGAGCAGAGACTCACGGCACCTTCGACAGCAAACTCTGTCCCCCCACCCCACAAAAAAAGAAATCAGACAACGCAGAGAAAGTTTCAAAACCCTTAAACCTCCATCTATTCTCCACCACTCTACCTTACTTTGGTGTTTGAAGATAATTCCTCCTCCTGGCTCCAACTTCCTCTAACCCCCTTCTCTTTTCCCCTCTCTCACTTACTCTGGCTCTCTCAGTGTAATCCTTGGCAGTGGAAAGTGACCCCCACTCCCCCCTCACGCCCCCCCCCCCCCCTCTAACCCCCCCTCTTCAAGTCCAAGTTCAACTGCCTATGACATCATGTCTCGTTGCTGCGGGCAACCAGACAGCCAGGACGTGACTGTGGAGTGCAGCGAGCTTCAACTAACCCCCTCTCTCTTTTTTCCCTCCCTTTCTCTCAGTCCCTCTTACTTTCTCCATGCTTGCCGTCCCCCACCGCCCAGCTCTCTCTTCCTCCTGCATAGCTAAGGTTTCACCACCAGAGAGCTCCTCAGACCAGCTTTTCTCTACTTATTGCTCTGACGGCAGTGGGAAGACACTCTCTCCTTCTGTCTTGGCTAGTTGGCTAGCAGGCACCAAGGCGGGCTGGCAGGACTATCGTCTGAACCTCGCCATATGCCAGAGAACAGCAGGATAGGCAGAGACCTCTGTTACTCACTCTGGCTGACACTGTTGCTGACCTACTAGGCTCAGTAACTGGGAGCATTTGCCCAGGTTCTCGCTGTGCTTGCTGTAAACCCGGCAGAAATGTTCAAAGTGGACATTTTTCAATAATGTTTGATAAGCAATTGCTGGAGATAATAAGCATTTTGAACAGATGTAAGCTGCTGTAAAAGCCCTGTTGTTTTTTAGGAGGGAAAATGAGGGGCAAGAGATTTGGCACAGAGTTGAAGTGTATGTGCATATGCGCTAACACACATTTGGATGGTGTTTGAATCTCCCCTCGGTGCCAGAGCTACATCTGTAGGAGAGTGGTGCAGGTGGGGAGCTTGAAACTAGTAAAGGGAGCAGCAGGAGGAGCGAGAGGGAGAGAAAGAGGGAGAGGGTGGGCTGCTGATGCACAGGGGAGTGAAGGAGGGGGTTAAGCAGAGCTGTGCCGAGGAGGAATGCAGATTGTTTCCATGTGTGGGGAGGACAGGACAGCCGAGTTGGCTGCAGGCAGGTGCGGTTAGCCCCTAATGAGAAAAGTTGTGTTGGTGATGGAGTAGGCCCAAGACACTACAGCCCAGTGGCAGAGCACAGCCAAAGCTAAAAAACCACAATGTAGTGCACTACTGGCCTCACACGCTGCACTAATGCACACTGTGGGGCCTTGCAGAGATAAATCAACACTGCTGGAGCTGAAACTAACTGGCACTGCTTACAGTCACTGTGGGGAAACTACTGTGGTATCAGCACTGTAAACCAATACTGAAACTAAAGGCCTTGATACATGGGCAACACTTTATTACAATGGAGCTGAGCAAATTCACAAACAGTTGATGGACAATATCTGTTAAACGTTGAAAGCTTATAAAAAGCTTATAAACTAAGCTTGAATCCATGTCCGTGACAGCTGAACAACCCGATGAAAACGGTACGATACTCACGCTAAACTACTGACCTTGAGTGGAGACGGTCTGAGGAAAAAGTTATGATTGGCTTTCCACAATATTTATATCATTTATAGCTGCTGGGGTCGTGTGCTGAATAACCGATCGTAGCACGTTTTCGGTGCACAGCCATTGTCTGAGTATTGCCTCTGTATCACGGCCTTCACCCTGAATGTCATGCTTGTCCATTTAAACCATGGAAAGTTGTATGTGTGCACAGGACTGTGCAGCGTTAGGCTTGCAGCGGGTGGTGAGGGAAAAGGAAGAAAAAGACATAAAACAGAGGGGGAGGAGGAGGAGGGAGAGGTGGATATGTGGATGTTAATTAAATGAGGGAGGTTGGCGGGGTACCTGGGTCTGCTGGGGGATATTCAGAAAGTTGTCCCGTGTTCCGATGCCGACAAACCGGTTGGGAGCTGTGGAGCCTGGCGTGGAGTATGCTATAAACAGAGAGATACAAGTGTGTACATGCTTTTACACACACACATACACACTCAACTTTCTATATATTTAATCTACACTACTATAAACCTGCTTAGGCTCTTGCAGTATATCTGTCAAATAAACTGGTGGGAAAGGGTCAGGGATACTGATTCTGTATTAGTCACATGGGTGATTTGTTCATGCTGTGGACAGGTTCACTGTTATTCAACCTAACCATTTAATCTGTGGTTAAGAAGGGGGCATAATGTAATGATTAGTGCTAACATGGAGAAGCCTTCTGTTAGCCACAGACACTCCTCAGCAGCCCCTGGCTTCAATAACAAGCCACAGTGATCACAGAGAACCACCAATGATTCACTGTAGACTTGATAAAAAAGTTGGTCTATGGAGGAACTGTACTCATCATCACTGCTCCTTTTGCATTTAACAGGTTCACAGGAGCATCTTGCCTACACAGTGACACCACTAAAGAATGCCACAGGATCAAATTTAGGGCAGTTGTGCTCACTGGACTCCAACATGAAGGCTGAGTAAAATCTTTACTGTGCATGGCTTGAGTGAGTTGAGGGGATGGGAATGTGTAGGGGTGACAGCGACAGGGCTGGAAACTGATGCATGACTGAGGGTGAGAGTGTACCGTGTGTGTGTGTGTGTGTGCGCGTGTGTGTGTGTGTGTGTGTTTATGTGTTTCATGGCTGTAATTAAGATATCTTGAGAATTAAAGACAAAATTAGAGGGGAAAGAAAAAAAAATACACTGATAACAGTCACCGGGATGAGAAAAGAGACGGAAAGTACGATATTTATTTATATAGATTTTCATATAAATAAATAAGAGTGACATGTTAATCTGTGAGAGCTGGAAGGAGGGAGGGGAGAAAGACTTGATAGGACAGGAAGAGGAGAAAAAGTCAAAACAAAAAGAGGAGAAGGTGCCCCCGTTGCTCCGTCCAGTGCCCCCTCTTGGTGTGCCTCTCCCATGGCCCGACTCTCGTACTGCACCTGTCTGGGTGGAACCAACCAAAGCCTCACCACTCTCTGCCGACACTCCTTTCTCCCACTCCCCCGGTATAGCACTAATTAGATAAGTTTGATTAGATTTCATCATTCATGTTTAGAGAGATGGGTTGTTCTTGTTATACTGTGATTTTCATGTTTTTTGTTGTTCTCAATTTTTAATTGTTGTGAGATTTGTGTGAAAGTGGCAAGGGGATTGGGTGGGTAAAGTGGGGCATGATGTTTTTTTGGAGTCCACGCCAACTGCCCTAATTTTGTTCCCTTAAAAAGAAAAAAAGAAAGAAAGAAAGGAAAAAGAAACAAAGAAAGGAGGGTGTGATATCAAATAAAGTAGAAAGCAAAAACGAAATGAGAGAAGGGGGTAGATTGTATTGCTGCTGTCACAGACAGACATGCAAAGTCTGCATTGATCAAAGGCTTGCAGCTACAGAGGCAACGTGCACAGGGCCCTGCTCTGCTCTGCTCTGCTCTTCCAAACTACAAAACACATCAAAAAGAAGGGAGAGAAACTACACTGCCTCTTGTGGTGCTAGCAGGAAACCCAACACCAGAGAAAGAAAAATAGAGAAAAAAGACTTCAGGATAGGGAAAAGTAGGAGGTTAAGGTGGTTTGCAAAGACATGAGGAGAGAAAAGGAGACTGAATTTCAGAGGAAGACAGAGAAAGCGATACAAAGGAACCTGACAAGGGATCTCTGGTTTGGCAAAGGCGTGGCTTCTGCCTTCTCAAAATCGGTTCTTGCTGGTTCTGTACAGCAGAGTATATTGGCAGTCGATAAGATGATAGGAGAAACAGGACTGAAGCTCTCGGGGCTGCTGAGTGTTTGAGTAGATTCCATCTTACTGGTTAACTTGAGTGGAAACTATAGCAGTAGCCATTGTAGGAGCCCCAAACCTGTGCATTTCCAGGAGTTAAACCAGAAGCTTGCACTGCACATAAATACTGGGACTTCTATGATGGCTACGTCTTTTCTAGCCTAAAAAACTTCATCTGGTATTGGGATACATAAAATTTGCTGCCAGGTAGGGGCTAACAAACCTATGAGGGCCTAAAATTGGTTCGGACTGGTTTCTAAAAAAAAAAGTCTGTGGGGAATATGGGGCATTAATAGTGGTTTGTGGGGAGGAGTGGGAGTGGGGAGTGACTTACACGGAGATGCGGGTGAGCTGAGTCCGCCGTCAGTCGGCGTGCTGATGCTTTTAGAGTCGGGCATGGGGAGGGGCACAGGGCGAGCCACCGGGGGTGGCGGGGGCAGCAGGAAGGAGCCCGGCATTTTGCTCTGGCCACCTCCATTAGGCTGCAGATGGACCATACAGACAGGGTGAGCAGGACACACCCCAAGAATATACAGTATATAGGAAGCCAGACACACACGTACAACACAAAGTCACACAGACAGAGCCCCATTTAAATACTGGAGACTCATATACAGACAAACCCATACAGAATCCAAACAGACAGACTAAAACACACCCAAACATGCACACAGGGTCGAGGGAGACTCACACAGCTTTAAGACAAAACAAAAAAATATTGCAGTCTGGTCAAAAGTAGTGAAATAAATAAGATGTGGAAAAGTGATGAACATCGTCACACACAGGGGAAGAAAAACTGAGTTTTCCATGAGGGACAGTGAGGGATTGTTAAGGGAAGTCGTTGCGGCGCAATGTAAGAATTTTAAAAAGAAGGAGAAAATCAGCAATGTGTACAAGATGTCTTGGTGCTTGCGTGCCTGTCCATCGTGTAAGTGCAGATGCAATAAAAAAATATGTTACTGTTTCTTTAGAGTGTGAAGTAACGTGAACAAAGGATAATAGGTCATGAAAAAGGGCTTGAGGAAGTTAATATAAAAAGCCAAGTTTGCAGTAGAGGTTTACAGTACTACCTTATTTAATGTGTGTCAGAATAGTTCAGAAATACCTCTGAAAGACCAGCTGACTATCAGCTGTATGCTGTGTTTTGCTGATTGTATCTGTAGCTTTCAGCACAGTGAGTATGGGATTGTTATTGGGGAGCTCATCTGGGTATCACCCTTTACTAAAGTTTCATCTAATTAGACCCACGGCACTTTAAAAAGGCTCAGCTGTGTCCCAGAAATCCCCTCTTCAGCTTCTGCAATGAGTTTCCTCTCCATCTACAGCTGCACACTAGCTCCCACAGCTTGGTGTGTTTCAGTAATCATCTTTTAAATCCTTCTGCAGTGTGACTTTTTTTTTTTTTAGCATTTTACTCTCATATACATAAATACTAAATAGATAACTATTGCTGGTTATTCGGTTATCTATTATTATCTATTATACTATTATCTATTAAATATCTGCCACAACATTAAAACCACGGGCCTACTACCGTCTACGTCCCACTCGTGCCAGCAAAATAGCAAATCCAGATCTAGACCTCAGAAACTGTTCTGTGTAATGAGGGAGCTGAAAGCTGTAAGTCCTGTAAGTTAAAAAGTAGAGCCTCCATGGATCAAACTAGTTTTTATATCCCACATAGACTGAATTGAGATCTGAGGAGTTTGGAGGTGAAGTCAGCACACTGAACTCTTTGTCATATGTGTCAAACCATTTCTGAACAATATTCATAGATGTCATCCACACGATCCAAGATGTCCCAGCAGACCACCACACTGCCTCCACCAGCTTGCCTTATTCCTGTTGTGCATTGTCAAAAGACTGACACACATCTGGCCACCTTCTTCCATGGTCTAGCTCTGAAGCTCACATATATCCCAACCTTTATATACCAGGTCCATTGTAATCCAATAATAAATAATATTCAGTTCACCTTTCACCGGTTTACATATTGTGGCTCGTTGGTGTACATTACTCGGTCTCAACGCCACACATTATGCCAAGAAAATTATCATGGCATACTGCGAAGGGGCATGTACCGCTAGAGAGAGAGTTTTGGAGAGTAAAGGAATGTCACAAAGGATGACAGTCAATAAATCACTACTGGAGCACAGATGTAGTCTTTAAATATCTATTTCTGGTTTCTTCCAAGGATACTCTCCAAACAGAATTAATCTTGATCTGTCTACAAATCTGGTCTCGCCAAAGTTTTCAGCCTTGCTTCTCTAAAGTAAACGTTTAACCCAGCGCATACCTACAATATGGCCGGCCACACTACAAAGGCTTCTGTTCCTGACAGACCCCACCCCCATCTGAACATTTCAGATGGGCATGATCTTCCAATTCTGGGAGAAGGCATAGCATTGTATTATATTGAGCCTGTGATGAAAATGTGCTCTGGCGTCTTCCCCCATAATTTCCTCCAGCTGAGTTTTTTTCTGATTAAGCACATCTGGCCCCCTCCTCCTGTTGATGTATTTGCCCTGCGATCATCCCTGGTGGAGCCGTTTCACTTCATAAAGATTGGTCTGTATGCAGGTTTTGGCTTACTGCGCCTTCTGTGTATTTACTTGTTTGCACTATATCCTCTTCCGTAACTTCCATTAATAAATACACCAGTTTTAATAATGTTTCATAGTAGTTTGTTTTCCAAACTAATGTAGCACACCATCCTTCAGGCACTGCTCCTCCTCTTGCAGGATCCATAGAAAACTTACCTGTGCGCTGGGCTGGCCTGTGCCGTCGGTGCAGACAAACTGCACAAACTCCTTAAGCGGGTCCTGGTGGTGATGGTAGCGTATGGTGGGGTGGGTGAAGTACGGGCTGGACTGCTGGATGATAGAGGAGGAAGGGAAGTGCAGGGCTGAGGCTGAGGCACGGGGACTCCCTGAGAAGAAAAGGAGATAGGAGACAGGAAAGGAAAGGGAAGGAGGAGGAGAAGCATAAAAAGAAGAGAGACCAAAAGTGGAAAAAAATGCAGTGAGCTTAAGGTCATTCTGTTGTATTTCTACACATACACAGCACACTATGATAGAGAGTACATGAACATGCACACCTACGACACCTACGCTACCATGAACATGCATATATTTTAACTAAGCGCTAAGACAGCTGGCATCAATGTCCAAGTTGTCGTTTAGGCCCATTATTGTCCTAACGCAGAAAATAGCTGTGACACTCTCTTGTGGTTGACTGACTGAAGCTGTTCTGCTTACAAATGACTGGCATTATCCCTGGCTATTGAGCAACATCTGGTCCCATTCATTTTATAAATCAGCCCACTAGATTTCTCTGTACCTCTGGTAAGCCTGGCATCGCAACACATGCACACACACAGTTTCACAGCCACATAAACGCTAGCGTGTTACAGTATTTTCTGCCTTCTGCTCCCTCTTCATTTCTCTCTCTCACCCACACACACACACAAACTGCTCGGGTATGACAGAGTCACACTCACACACGGACACACATACTGGGTTTTTCCACTTTTGTTTTATTGCTTGTCAGTGATGTGTAATCAATCAGCAGCGTATCCTTGCTGTGCGGTTCTGCCCAGTAGTTTGAAGCTTGAGAGAGAATCTCCCCTCTGCTCCCAACCGACCACAAAACACCTCCCAGAGACATTAGTCAGCCAGCCAGCCAACCACACACACACACACACACACATTCACAAACTAGGCTCCACTGTCTGTCCTGTCTGCTGTGATTCTATGGCTTTGGCAATTTGGCACACCAAACTAAAGAGGCAAGCTGCTAGGTGAGGGGAGTCTGGCGTACAAGCATCTGTGATTATGTCTGTCACCTACTATCTCTTGTGGATACTGTACTCACAAAGTGAAGTTCAAAGTTTCCATGTTTGGTGAAACTGATGTTCAAGCCCTTTTGTGTCAGCACCGTGCCTGTGCGTTCTCTTTGTTTTGTGCGTGTTTCCGTGTCAGCATGTGTAGTTTTGTAGTGCATGCATATGAATGGGTTGCCGTGTCTGGCGCAGCTTGCATGTGTCTTTTTACATACAGTATATTGTTGTGTGTCTGTGTGTAATCGCTGCCACAATGGCCGACACTCCAGACTAATATAATCAGGCAACAGTTAATCTGGCAGCTCTCCATGTGAGTCTGGAGCCAAAAACAGGACGTAAACCATCTCGCTCGTACCCCTGAGCAGCCACACTCGCTAGACCTATACACCAAGAGTTAACAGCTTCAACCCATCCAAGGCAAGCCATGGTTGATAACTGCTTTCCCCCCCTATTCCTTTCTAGCCCCATCTCTCTTTTCATCCCCCTCTCCTTCCCTCCCTCCCGACATCCTCCAGTCTCTTTATAGAACCAAGGCCTCCGAGGGACATTCCATTTGGATGGCAGCCATTTTAGCACAGAGAGTCCTCCACAAGAGTGTAAATTTACACACACACGCTTGTGTGCATCAGTGTGTACGTGCACAAACGCACCACGACACAATCTCTGAACGCCGCCTCATTACAGCCTCTCTATTACATGAAAACCTTTCGCCAACTGTCTAACACACAAACACACACAGACATACATACACGCAGTTTGGAGAGTGCATGAAGTTAGTTGGGAAACAAAGAAAGCTGAGCTAGTCCCTGACACCTCGTGCGCAAAACAGGAGGAAATTTTAGAAATCAATTCAAAATTCAATCTGGTGTTTTGGATTCTTTAGATGCTATGAGACTGCTCTGAGCAGATAAACAACACGGCTTAATGCTGCCAGATCCAGTCAGGACTATATTATCTAAATATACTTTGGGGAGCTCCGCAAGTAAAATTCAATACGTTTCAACACGGAGGGCAATGAGTCCAAATGACCTTTACATGGCAGGTCTGGTTTGGCAGCGGATCAATTCATCCCTTTGAGAGACAAATGGAATGAGAGGGAGCGACAGGGAGAGGAGGACGTATTTATTCTTTTGAAAAGTGGGACCAGTCTACGGGGACTTCTTGGCAAACTTGAGATCCTGGAGACTCCGGGAATTCTCTGACTCCAGATGAACAAACCATGTCGGTTACCCTATAGGACTGAAAAGCTCTTACGAGGACAACTTCCCCTTAGCGCCTTTATTAAAACAAGACCTTGGAAACACTGGTGGTTACTTTGAGAATTTTACCCGCTACACTGTACACCTGTGCAACTACATGGGTTCAAACACTTTATCAGTTCCTTTTCTGGCTTCTAAGCTGTTATAAATCTCTTTAATCTGCATTTGCGCCTGAGAACTAACAAACATATCTTTTAAAGAACAAAAATACAACTTCAGTGTAAGTCTAAATGTAAAAAGAAGGAAAACCAAACAAAGAAGCACTGGCTGGCTCTAATGTGCACTATAGCAAAGGCAGCGTCACTACAGATACTGGTTCTTTGCTGTCTTTGGCTTTTTTAATAAATTCAAAAATATATATTTTCACTTTCACTGACACAGTATTTGATTGCTCCATATGGTGGCAAGTTTACATATCCAGTCAAGGTCATCATTTCAGAGTAAACAGCTTTGTCAGTTTAAATGCAAGGCTTCTACAATCGTTACAACAAAATGCATGAAGCAGTAAGATGAGAGGCAAATCAGTCACAAAGGCATGGATGCAGCACTGGTACCATGCGATGGTAATATTATAAACACAGGCACAAAGATGGTGGTAAAAATGGATGGATGGAGAGAGGCTGAAAGAGAGAGAGAGGAATTTATGCCAAGCCGTGATGATAGCAGTAACACTGAACAGGTGAAACTCTGCAGGCATATTGCTTCTCAGCAGTTGCAACTGTAAGACTTGAAAGTTTTGTTTTGCTTTCTCAGCAAGTACATTTTGGATTTTTATTTTCAGGCACATGATAGCTGAATTTATGTTGTCTCCGGACGAGTTTGGGGGAGTAAATACTGCAATCTAGGATTTGACACTCCCTTTCCTTCTCTCTCTTTTTCAGATTTAAAGGGTGGGGGAGGGGAGGTTGAGTTGTTGGGGTCATGGCAGGGCTCTCACCTGGTCTCACTCCTGCCAGCACAGGCAGCGGGTGGTGTGTGAACGCCATGCGGGGAGACCTCGTCTGGGAAGTCAGGGCGTTGAAATCAAACTTCCCCGGCTTCTTAAGTGAACCAGGCGAGGACAGTCCTGGCGAAAAAAATGGGATCAACAAAAAAAAAAAAAAAAAAAAAAGTGGGGGTAAGAGGGAGGAAAAGAGAGAGGTTGTTTTAATCAACAAAATGTTGCTTATTTGACTGGCTACACTAAAAAAAATCAGTTTGATTCCTATTGAAGGGGACTTGAACAGTGACGACTTTCTTATTAGATTGTTTAATTTTCTCATTGGTTGATGGCAGTGCATTGTCGTCCCCCTGTCCTTTCTGGCTGTAGGCCATTGACTCGCTTGAATGAGTCTGTCAGAGGACTGCAACCACAAAACATAAAGATGCTCAAAAGACCAGAAGATGTTTCCTTTTTTTTCCTAATCCTATTCTGTAATTATCAATTCAGAGACACACTGAAGGATTCCCAACTACCAGCTTTGGCCTGAGTAATATTTCATAACCTAAGTGCGTGTCTTCAAAGGAAAAAGGGAGAAAAATACCTAAACCCAGACTGAATCTGGGCTTTTAGTTTTAGTGCCAAAAAACATCTGTAGCTATAATAATCTCTTCTGTGCCACTGTATGTTTTTTCTGTCTCATCTCTTTCTCTCTCTCTTTCAGGTGCCAACTGTAGCGTTTTTGTGTACGAGCACGGCCACCATACAGCCAAAGTCAGCTAGCTGTGGTCTGGCTTCAGCAAAGCTCACAGGCTGGCTGCACGAGAAGACAGCTTCATTCAGAAATAGCACACACTGTACAGTATGGACACGGCAGCTGCTGAGTGCGAAAGACAAGCAGACGGACAGAGAGAGGAGACAGAGGGAGAAGAGAGGGAGAACGAGAGAGGCGAGAAGAACGTGGGAGACATGAAAATATGTGAGGGAGCAAGGGAGCAAGAGAGCAAAGCGGAACCTGTGAAAAATGCAGCAGCGTCTTTTTCTTTATTGCATTGCTCTGACAACATGTATGAAATTGGAATGTCATAAGATGTTTAGTATGGTTATTATCTCTCGCGAGCACACACTCACACCCGTCTCAACACACTTGAAAGACCGCCTTATTTAACTGCTGAAACAATAGACTAATTTCTTCTTCTCTAAGTTTTCTTCTAATCTTCCTAACAAGTGAGTGGTGCGACACTGTTCTCTTTTTAAACTTTTTTAGACTGTTGTTTTGTAGTCTATTTCTGTGGCCCCTCCGCATCAAACAAGGCATTAAATATGATTCCTCCTCAGTTCTCCAGCTGGAGACGTGTGAAAGTCTATGGGAGTGTGGGGGCGTGCAAAACCTTCCCTCCCTGTGTGAAAGAGTTAAGTCTCAAGCAGGTGGGAGTGAATATGTGTGAACCATTTATGTCTTTAGCAGACATATAACCCCCCCCACCCAAATGTAGCGGGAGTCTGGGGGCGTATTGTACTGTCAGACAGATTCCAAGCATGAAAACAACCCCGATCCCACTTCTGACACCAGCAGTTAGCAGTGATTGCTATGACACTGTCACACTGGTGGGAGAAAGGTGGAAATAAGAGCAGACTGCTGAGACTGAAAGACAGAAAGGCACCGGAGGGGAAAGCTAGGAAAAGCCGAGATTTAGAGGAAAGTGTAAAAACCAGAACCATGTGGATTATACAATTATATTTTCAGAGAAGCAACCTTGTAGGTTTTTATTTAAGAAGTAAAAAAATGAATCCAAATTATAGAAATGAAAGCCAGGATCCACAGAGAGGATCAGATGAAGACTGACATCTGTATATATAGGAAGTTATAGCAGTGTCGTAAACAGCAAGGGAATGGAAAGACAATATTTTATTACTTCAGAGGCTATGCAATGGTCTGATCTGGCACGTGTGTGTGTGTGTGTGTGTGTGTGTGTGTGTGTGTGTGCCACAACTGCACTGTTTCCTCTTCTGGCAAGCCTTAGTATTTCACTGGCAACCAATCAAGCGTTCCCATGATGACCCTTCTGTCTCTTTGCACTAACAGGCCTGCCACCAGATGCGCCTCTGAAGAACACACAGACGCAAACACACACATATTCATGCACTCACACACAGTTGGAAAAGACAGGAGATAGTGGTTTAAAGAAGTAAAGGAAAGTTGGGGAATTCTCCTCTCTCCAGTGATTTAAGACACATATGTCCAAAACCGTAAGTCCAGCCGTATCCCTCCAAGGGCTTGTAACACTTAACTCAAAGAACCAAGCAAAGCTCCCGCCACCACAAGTCTCTGGTGTCTTAGGAAAAATTCGCGATCATTTGGAACTAATATGAAATCGTGGTTGTTTCGATCGCTTCCACTAACCTCCCCCAACCCTCTATGCCCCTGTGGAGCAGATGTCTCCAGCATCCTCATGGATCCCAAGGCTACACACACATTGAAACACCATCTGGGACCACGCTTCAGCTGTGCAAGTGTGTGTGCGTGCGCATGTGTGTCTAACTGATATCTGTATGTAGCTGTGTTTGTGTAGCCTATCTGAATCTATCTTCATACACCTCTGGGTGCTTTTGGTTGTGTGGGCTCTGTTGGTTATAGTGGAAGTCAAGAGGAGTAAATGGTGCTATGGACAGACTGTGAGGTGCACCTGTGGGGTTCCTTTGTTTGTTTGTGTGTGCGCGTGTGTGTGTGCTTGTTTGTATTCCCCCACCTGAACAGGAAATCCCAAATGAGCTTTGCCTGTGGCAGGTGGAATATTTTATTAAATAGACACAGACTACCAAAAATCACATATTCTCCCCTTCGTGCTTCTTAGGCTCTTGTGCTAGCCACAATTTAAAATGATTACCAAATCCACACAAAAAAAGCCCGTCAATTACAAAAGCTTTTGGCTTTTCAATTTTTCGCCTGGATTTTGTAAATTAATTGGGCAAACGGTCCAGATTTGCATGCAATTCTACACACTTATTTGCCAAACTCATTAGGAAGTGTACAAGGTTGTTTGCTGCACTAGATAGTAAGGGTGTCGATATACACACACACACATAGACACACAGAGGAAGTGAGAGCAAGTGAGAGAGGAAAAAGCTGGGAGGTAAGGCTCTGGTGCGCTAAGGCGTGCAGGAACCTCTGCTGTGGCTCTGATGAGCAGCCTCTTAATTACATTTACAGCTAAGTGGAGCAGGAGCAGGAGAGCAGACGCTGAGGCTCGAGTGAGAGTAGTCTGGGGCAAAACCTAACCAAGGCTCTTGGCTCCTCTAGTTCACACCGTGATAACCCCTGTCTCTCATTAGCTCTCACCATTTGAGTACCAAAGTCATCTTCTCTCCTCTCTTCTGTTTTGCACCAACCCACTTTTCCTTTTACACTTGCCTAATTTCTGGTTCTCTTGCCGCCTTTTCTCTTCTGACATGTTTTCCCTCCCCAGGGCTATTCCTGCTGTACACATTTTCAATTAGAGAGAAGGGACGCAGGGAAGAAGGGCTGAAGGGAGAACTAGGGAGCAAGAGGAAGGGTTTTACACCTCTGATCCACAGAAGAGTCCTAATGAGGGATTTGAGGCAAGGGAGGGATGGAGCAACAGAGAGATGGAGGCAAGGCAGACACCTGAACACCTGCAGGGGTGGGGAGTATGATAAGCGCGTGTATTTAAATGTGTGAACGTCTGCATGTGAGGGGGGTTGTAAGTGTGCGAGTCCCAGTGTGGGGTGGTCGTCTATGTACATTGCGCTTGTGTGTGGGTGTTTATGCATATGAGTGAGTCACTGTGCGAGTGTGTGAGTGCCAGAATGGGTGCAGCCACTAAATATGCCTGCTGGTGTTGTCGGTGTAAGTCTGGTGAAATCTGGTGAAATCAGTTAGTTAAAGGGAAGCTATTGTGCACGTTTCCAGCTCCATGTGTATTATCCTGGACTCTACTAGGGTGGCTTTGCATGATTTACAGTTCAAAATAATGCTTTTTTATCTTATACTCACCCTCATTTCATCCACTGACTAAAATAAAGCAATTTAGCTCCCTACCACCTCCAATTAAGCCAAACCTCTTCCAACTGGCTGCCCCTCGTAAACAGAAGATTTAAGGTGGGACTTCTGGTGGGACTTCTGCGCTCAAAGCTGAGCATATTAGGGATATCTACTCTCACAAAAAAATGAGCTAAGGGGAAGAAAAAAAATGTCTAAAACAGAACAGTTGGCTCTTTTGGCTCACACGGATTATTTGCACACAGACTGATCAAATTATATGGAACTTTTCCCATGTTTATTATGACCCTCCACCACAGTAACACTATATAAATATGACAGAAAACTGGATATTCCCTTACAGTCCTGCCACTTTACACCACAAAAAATGAAACTTTCATCAGCATCATTGACATCAGTTAGTAAACAGCTAAACACAAATGAATTTTTACACATATGCCACTTTTAGCACGCTATAGTTGTCCTCCCCACATTTATGCAACACACAAACACACATAATGTGTGTATATCTATATATATATATATATATATATATACATACATATATTATACACACACACACTTATACATACACACAGAGGAATGACTGAGCTACATAAAAGCTGATAAATAGTAAATAAATATGAGTGTAATCAATGTTGTTCTAACCATGGTAAGGAAACTGCACGCCATCGTTTTCATGTTTTATCTTCCTCTCCTGCACACTCGCCAAATGGTGCTGCACTGAAAGTGAAGAAGGGTATTGTTAACAATGAGATAGGGGAAGAATAAGAGAAAAAAGAGGAGAAGATAGATAGACAGAAGGAGAGAGAGAGAGAGTTAAGTGTGAGCATTTGTGTATGATGGAGGTAGTGAATCACTGATAATTGACAACACATCAGGTAAACTGTATGCATGACAGTGGCGTTAAGGTGAGGGTGAGAACATATGAATGCTTGAAGCAAAATGACCAAGAAAGGGGTTCAGGTATTGAGGAGGTAGAATAAAGAGCATAATGTCCGGAGCTAAATGACACAAGAATTACTACCAAAACAATGGAGACACTAAACTAAAACTATTTGGTGCATTTAGCAGCATCCTTGATCATGTATTATTGTCATTTTTTATTATTATTCATCTCTCTGTTATTTAGGCATGTATTTGCATTTCTGTCATATGTGAGACATATGTGACTTTAAACATTTTCTGTTTCAAGGTTACATAGTTTATATTCACGTGTTTGAGTATATGGTTTGACACCAAACTTTTAAATAAGTGTTTTGGCTTTGCTTTGCTTCACAGACAGACAAACAGATCCTGGTCAAACACAGCCATTGTTTTCAATAATATATTAACTAAGCATGGGCAAATTAACTACTGGGTGTAAATATAAGTAGAGTGATCAGACTGTGCCACAGAGCCTTAAGAAAGGTGAGTGGAGGTTTATGAGTGGTCTCCAGGGCTGAGTACATCACCAAAGTGACAGCAATAGATTGCAGTAGGGAGAAGTGACAAAGTCAGATGGAGGGATCAGTTTGGACTTGGGGGTGGAATTCAGGCAGAAAGTGCAAAAGCTTCATGATGCTTCAGGGGATAGGTGTGGGGTGGGGTAGGAGGGTACCTGAATCCATGTCATTAGGCCACGCACTGGACTGGGAGGAGCTGGCAGCAGGCGAACGCCCAGGGTAGAAGACATCATCTGTGGGGCTCTCCAGCTCGCTATCATCTAAGGACTTCCGCTTAGTGGAGCTGCAGACATGAGAGGATATTTGGTGGTTGGAGTAAAAGTGGAAGGGATAAACGGAGAGAGTGAGAGCAGGTAGGATTTTTTTTAATAAAAATATATCACGGTAAGGATACAACACCTAGCAGAAGTAAGAAGTTTTTGTTTTGCATTTTAGGGGAAACAAAATCACAAAGTCTTGGAGCAGACAAAGCACAACGAATGTCAAAACTATGAATGGAAAAGGAAGAAAGAGAAGGCAAAGTCAGAAAGTAGAGACAGTCACACACGACTTTCTGAAAATGTTTGTGCGTGCTTTCCTGTGCATGTGTCTTGTTAAGTTGTATCTTTTATATTTTTTAGATGAAGCTCAGGTTTATAACTACCTCCTTGGAAGGTTTGCGTACAACTCCACCTCAGACCTAAAGTGACAGCAGATGACAGAGGTAAGAAGATAGAAAGAAAAGGTTAAGAAAGACCCAAAGAGTAAAAAGCAGAAAGAGACATCACACATTCATAAAGACAAGAGCAGCTAGCTGAAAGACATACACATATATAAAGAGGTTCCAAGACTGGGACTGGACTCGTAGTGCATAACTGCACACCACTCATAACAAGAAACTTCAATGAGATGGTGTTCTGTAGCCATCTTTGCGATAACAAGCAATATACGGTTGGCAAATATTACAGTACTGTGATTTCACACTTCCCTCAAGTTTGCCCTTGGCATCACTAACCAAGGCAGAATTGCTAAAGCCACATGGTGGTTTCACCCACTAGACGCTCTACTTATGGTAGACAGCTGTACCTCTGCATGATGTTTCCTGTGCAACGTATACTGCACGTCTGCACACCCTTCACTACCCATGTCTGAGAGGAGTATTTACCTGGTAGAAGGAGGGGAGGTGAGAGAGCGCCGCCCCAGAGCCACCTGGTTAATGTTGTAGTAACTGGGGCTGCTGTCCAGGTCAGCCAGTGAGAAGTTAGGACCCGACGCTGTGGCTACGGGAGCTGACAAGGAGAAAAATATGAAGGGAATGTGGGGAGAAAAGAAAAGGGAAGCGAGAAATATGCCAGTATGAAATAAGAGGATATGCATACTAGTAAAAATTGGATGGTGTCAAAACATACTGAATTGCACTGGCCTTCTTCAACTTAAAAAATCCTCAAAATGCTATGTACATTGTTGTAGTAGTTTTTTTTTCCCCAGTGAGGAAACAAATGCATTGTATTGTAATTACTCATACTCATTTTGTCTGTCTGTGTTGTGATCTGGTTTTTCTACTTACTCTGAGACACTCTGACCAACTCTGCCACATTCCACACTCCTGAGGTGACAAAACAGTCCTGGAAACTCAGGTGCCCTGTACAGACGAGGAAATAATCAAGCTTTTACAAATACACACAAACGCTTTGGGAAACCCCCTCCCCACACAAAAATGCAAAAATGTTAAACTGAAACTCCGGAGACTCCATCTCTAACTCTGTTTGCTGAGCAACATCTATGGGCATACGCAATTGAAATACACTGTATGGACTAAAGTATGGGCCCACACCATCGGGCGAAAACACCCGAATTCATAGATTAAACAGTGTGTAATTTATGAATTCGGGTGTTTTCATTCCCAGTGTCTCAGATATTTAAAATAAAGCACATAGAAATAAAGAATAAAGCAATAAAGCACAAAGAACATGTCATCCTAAGGAGCTCACTGAATATACTCCTGGTCCTGTAACAGGATGCTGTCGTTGCAACAGGTCAGTTTGTAAAACGTCGTCCCTCCTAGAAAGTCTGCAATCACCCATCTGTAGTATTAGTGCAAACTGGAAGCTTTTAGGAACCACAGAAGCTCAGCCACAAAGTGACAGACCACAAAGTTCAACAGCAGGGTCACCGAGTGCTAAGGCACACAGTGCATGAAAGTCACCAATGTTCTGCTGAGTCAATAACTGCAGAGCTGGAGAGCTGAGAGCTTCATGGCATGGGTTTCCAAGGCTGAAGTAGCTCCTGTAGGTATAATGTGTAGGTGGCCCAGTACTTTTATCCATACACTGTATCTTAAGACTGAAATGTTGACATTATTACCATTTCATGTTTATACCTAAAATTCAAACTATTCTGCTGCATTAGGACCCTGTAAACGCTGCTGAGCCAGGTAAAAGTTTGAAAACTGTGTTTTTTAGTTTGGAAATTGATTTTGGGAACCTGTGATGTCACGGATTCAACACTCCTGTGTTCAATGCCTGATTAGATCTCATTAGCCACCAAGTATCCTTTCCTGACTTGTCACGTTACAGTCACATGACCAATTTCTGCAAATCATCCTTGAGTACCAGTGGTGAATTCATCTAAAATCATTCAGCAGCTGTTAGCAGCTGTTGTGCAGTAGTCATGTCATATGCATTTTCAGGTGTTCGGTTTTAAAACAAAACTAATTAGTGCGGATGAAGCTTGATGAGCTCGGTGAAATTAATTTGTGGATGCTAATTTAAGAGGTTCGAACATGGACACGTGCTTGTGCATATACCTACCGTTGGGTGGTGGCTTGATGTCTGTGTCCCCTTGTTGGCTGGAGCTGTCTGATTGTCCAGATTCTACAAGAAAACAAAGACAGGGAGGATAGAGGAAGACTAATGGTTATTATCTGATTTGCATGCTTAAGAAACTAATAAAAAACATACTGGTAAGTGTGCAACATCTCAATGAATCATAGCTGTGTGTTCATGCTGCCAAGAATGTGATATTTGAGGTGTGAGAGGGAATAAGAGGGACTTACAGTATGTGCTGCGGTATGGTATACATCTTGTGAATGTATGTGCGTGTGAATTCACACATTTTTGTGTGACAGTGTTGTATCTAAGACTGTTCTCTCCTGTTTCCCTCTGTCCCTCTAGACTTAAGGTGCGATGATTTACACTGTGCTGCTATGCCATTTAGTATCTAACCACGCAATCATATCCCTCTCCCTAATCCTATTTAATACTTTCTTGCTGGTAGGGATTTAGTCTGCGTAAACAGAACACCTTACACACATAACCACACATAACACTCACTCTCAATCTGTTTCTTCCTGTAATTTTTGCTTCATACTTTAATACATGTTGTAATCCTTACACGAACAAACACATAAAGACACACATGCAGATCGAGAGATAACATTGACCAGGCCAGTCTGCTTGTCCAGAGGGATTTGACGTAGACAATGTTAAAATTGAGGCAACGCTCTTCCCTTTGAAATAAAATAATAACAAAGAAAGCACACGTGCATAAAATGCAAACCTAACAGGTGTGCAGCTGTGCACACCTGTTATGACTGGCCTACTGAGGCTTCATTCACATGATAGTTGGAGTAAAAGTGGAAGGCACAAAGAAAAAAACATGGGTGTATTTTGAGTGAATGAGGTGGTGGCTGAGACCAAGTTCACTTCCTGGACCGGTGTGGTGTGGGATACTAATGCCATTGGCCGTCCATTCAGGCCTAGCTAGGCTTTTGCTAGCTAGTAAGCTAGCTAAAGGAGGTGTTTATCTGCAGGCTGTAGGTGATAACAGAGCACACAGACTCCTGCCAGCAGCACTTGCCTTGCAGCCACACTAAGCCACAGATTACTGAGCAGAAACAATAACAGACCTGTCTCGCTGCCTACGAAGCAGTGCTTATCCACAGAGAGAGGGGCGAGACAGACAAGAGCGAGAATGAAAGAAAGAAAGAAAGAGCACAGAAATGAAAGAGAGCTTCTTTTTCCCCTCTCTTCTCATGCAGAATGTCTCGCTCTTCTGTGTCTCTCACTGGCTGGGTGTAATCCTGGCAGCCATCTTAGAGCTTGGCAGCCATCTTAGCATTGGCGGTAGTGCCACATTCCAGCTAACTGACGGCACTCACTCCAAACATACGAGGCTGCGCCCCCGCCACGCATGCACACAGACACATTCACACACACACACACACACGTACACACACGTGCACAAACACTGAGGTACACACGCAGAGTAAACATATATGGTGGCCAATGAAAGCTGTGGAGAAAACAGCCTCACTTCAATGGACTTTTTAACGGTCGTGTAGTATTTCACTGGAGGGCTCTACATTAATGTAAACACTATTTCTCACACTATGCATACGGCGCTTAGATGCAATGGACCGTTAGTGTATGAACAATACGCTTTACAGATATCTCACAATCTAATACGGAAAGCATGGCTGCCACCACGAAGCTGCACAAATTCACGTGTGAGGCATGAATTTTGAATAACTGTAAAATGTCCGAAGCCGCTTTCCTACACCAACATTTCCTTTGGTGGATTTGCTTCAAGAAATCATATTAGCGCATACAACTTATTATCATGTTTTGTGTGATTATGCATGCCTACTGACATGGGAGTTCTGTGTTTATATTTGCTTCCACAGCTGATTATTTACAGTAACAAGTGTGGCACCTGATGCTCAGTTCTGTTTGTTTAGGATATTAAGTAAGTTACTAATTGAAGGTTTATTCTGTTGCCAGCCTGCTCCTGCTACCTGACAGATGTTACAAATAATTGATGCATAAATAGCAGAAATCAGAATCTGTGTGGGTTTTTTTTAAACAAATATAACAAGTTCAGACCATCCTGCAATACCACAGTGACAGCAAGAAGCTCTTATCACCTCCATCTTAATTTGACCTTACCTTACAACGATAATACCATCTTCTGGTTTAGAATTATATTCTGCAAATCTTATTGGGTAATGGAGAACAACTGATTTTCAGTATGGACATATCACATTCTGGAAAGACCCTGCACTTGGAAACTCTGCCCTTCTGTCTTAAATTGCCTATTGTTGGCCTGTCATGACCTGAACATGTTCTGCTGTTGTCAAGGTGTGAAAGCTAAGGCTCATGGTATAGATAAGAGCTGACAGGCACATATGAGTAGCAACAGGAAAACTGATAGCTGTTCTCAACATCACCCTGAGGTTTTGACTGCCCAAACCACACCAACTCTCACGGTATATGAGACAGATTGATACCGAGACTCCTATTATCGCTCTGATTTTTCATCTTATTTATTTATTCTTTTTTATTCTAAGCAAAGTTTTGATAATACTATTTTTCCCGCCTACAGAGTTTATTCAGCTCTTGAAAAGCTTTTCTGCAAACTGCAAAATATGATAACCTACATAGATACTGAAGCTATCAACAGCTGTGGCTCTATTGCTCTGAGCTCTTTAGCCTACTAAGACTGTGCTTACAACACATCGCAACATCACTCATTGGAAATAGGTGCCACTGTTGAGTTCAACAGTGCATCATAAAGCTGTACAGACGAGTGAGGAGGACAGGGCGAGAGGGAGGTAAGACAGAGGTCTGGTGGCTGGTTATCACTGCTGTGCATGCTGCAGCCTACGACAGCAGCCACAACCCCCCACTCCACACTCACCACCCTCCTACCACGCATCCAGCCCCTTATCTTCTCACCGCAGCCCCCTAAAGCCCTCCCTTCAGCAGCCCCAATCAGAGTCCTGCAGCCACTCCCTCCCTCAGATGCCCCTCTGTCTCCTCCACCAGCTACCCATCTCTGACTTCAAACCTTTCAGCCTACTCTGCAGCCGCTTGAACCCAGTGAATTTAAAAGACTACATACAAAGAAAAACAGTGCATGCATTGTGTCCTGATGGTGTGCATGAGAAGCGCACGCACACTCTACTCTGATAACAGTGTTTGAATACCTTGGCAATTAAAGCTGAATGACTATACAAATATATACAGTTATTCGTGACGGACTTTATGTGATTCAGCCCATCCATCAATGTTGATGTAACCATTTAGGTAAATGAGTATCACAGTGATTAACTGAAACTTAGCTAAACATTGACTTTGCACTCAATTTTTTCCCTTGATTTCACTTTTGTGCAAATAGCACGCAACATGCTGGAAGTAAAGAGTAAATTGGGATGTCGTAAGTAAGTCCCTAAAAATGAGAGCTGGTTATCAACAAACTTGACTTTGCACAACTAAATGCTGTTCTAGGTGTACGCTCAACGTAAATGAGTGCTAATTATTTGTAAATGTTTACATTTTTAATGATTAGTGTATGATCATTTTAAATAATAAATAGTGTAGTGAGTTTTTGTTGAGCATCTGCTTTCTCTCTAAACTGGTTCTTTATGCTGTCACTGATTGCTGATTGCAGACTTTCTCTGTATGGCTAATCTTACAATCCCGCTACAATCCACACAACCCAACTCATCATGGCTGTGACATACAGCACCATGCATCTGACTGTGGTTGTGCTCTCGCAGTTGCAATCCTTCTTACCATCTCTCTGACACCCAGCACTAATTCCTGTGGCTTTCCTCCTAAATTTCATGAGGTGAAGTGGAGGATTCTCCTGCTCCTCATTTTAAAAAAACCATATGATATCCTCATCAGTTATAATCATTCCTAAGCTATTAAAATGTTCTTCACTAATCACTCTTTCCCCAATATTACCTCCTGCGCTGTTAATCTACAAGGTCAGAAATGGATCTATTAAAGAATCCTCCCCAACAAACAACTAATCAATCCAACATCTGTTCCACAGACGTGGATAAAGGTTTTAGCTCAGTGGCTTTTTCAACTGTTCTGGTCACCGGAAGACGCTAAAGCTAAGACAAAGATGCCAGTCTGTGTGTATTCAAGTGAGGACTAACTCCACTACAAAGTTCATCACCTGAAAGAACTCTGGGTCAGTAACAGACAAAAATGAAAGTGTTTACAGGTGTAAAAACTGAGGCACCAATGATTGTAAAAGCAATTAAACCAAAGAGAAAATCCAAAGGCTTAATCTGTTACAATTTATTGTCTATAAAATGAACCATGTGACCTTGACCTCAAGCACATATTGGGTGACGACCTATTAAGCGAGCACTGTGTGTACACTCGATTAAATTCTGACCAACACTGTAGGAGGAGTAGCGACTGTGGACTGTGGCCAGATGCCTTGCTACGGCATAAGCTCATCAGTCCTTTGGACGGATAAACTAACTAGACGTCTGTGATTTGAGGAAAATCTGAAACGTGTCAGAACATTGCTCAAGGTGATTATTTCGCTTGGAACATTTAAATACTTACTGATCCATATTACAATTTCTATATTTTTCCTTTTTTATTGATATACTCTTGACATAGACATAAAACAGTGAGACCGCGAATGTTCATATTGTCTCCTGACAGCGAAAATACGTCTTGCTGGTCATCGCTGATCAAAAATGAATGAAGTAACAAGTGGGCTCTGCAGTGGCACGTCGCTGTTTGACAGATTCATAAACAGTGCTTGTCATTTGTGAGTATGTGCGGTACAACCACGCACACTGCCAACATCAACATGAAAACCAACAAGTGAGCTAATGTACTCTGTAGCCACATCAAACCAGCATGTGTCCATATGTGTGAGCATGCATGTGTGTAACTACCAGTATGTGTTGAGATTCCCCTCCTTGTTGGAACAAATGTCAACTCCACCACTCCCCCTCCGTCTCCTCCTCCCCCTCTGCTCTCCTCTCCTCTCCTCCCCAAAACACAGGATAACGCGGTACAGCCTCCCAATTGGGTTTCGCTTAAGAGGTTTATCGGTATGTTGCTAAACATTCTGACCTTTTTTTAATCCTTAATGCGCTTAAAATGTTCCAAACCCTCCTAATCCCCCCGGCTATCCCACACAGATGTTCACTCAGCTCTTTTATTGGATGTTATTTTATTATTTTTTCTACCCTTTTTATTTTAATATATATATTTCTGTTTCATTTTTTAATTATTTAAGTCTGTGTCATACGAGGGAACATTTCTGTTTCTGTGTTAATAAGTCTTCATCACTTCTGCTATTTAGTGTATACGTCTCTGTATGTGAGCAAAAATGCTTTTGTCCTAAAAGTCTTAACCAGATCCCCATGTGCTGAAACCAAAGAGTGAATGTGACCTTTGCAAATCTTTACTCTGTTAGAAGAAAATCTTATAAGTTGCTTAGAAGTCAAACTTTGAATCGTTAAGAGTCATAAGAGAACGAAAATGTCAGCGGAAACTGACAAACCTATGGTATAATTAGCTGCTATATATGCGCACGGTTTGTCTGGCATATACAAAATGTATTACAAATCTGCACATGCACAACTGTTTATGTGAATGCACAAATAAATGTATGTATCTATATATGTATACATGTGTGTCTGTGTGTATTTGTGTTTGTGTCCCTGTATCACCGTGCCACTGTGCCAGGCAGGCTGTGAGGCGGGTTGGGAGAGTAGGGCTCTGTGTGTGTGTGTGTGTGCGCGTGTGTGTGTGTGTGTGTGTGGAGCAGGTGTGCCTGGCCGCCCTGCGCAGCTTGCTGCCCATCTGTGCTCCCGTCTGTGTGCCGCCTGCGCCCACGCTCTGCCAACAGCACCGCACCATGGCAAGAAGACCCAGGAGAGAGGGATGCTGAGAGACGAGGGGAGGGATGGAAAGAAAGAGAGAAGGAGCGAGCGGGGAGGGATGGGGTGGGGGAGTGGAGGAGGGAAGAAGAGTGAGGGGGAAGAGCAGTGGGAGGAGCAGAGAGGAGGGATTACAAGGCTTGGGGGTATGGAGGATGGGAAGAGAAGCGAAAGAAAAGTGGGAGAGGGAAAGGGAGCGGGTTATGGGTCTAGAGAGGATGCATGAAGTCGCAGGCAACGAGTGGAGTGGGTGACAGTCAAAGCGGAGGTTTGGAGGGTATTTGGCTGGCTGGATGCCCACACATACCCCACTCCTTATTTATTCTCCTCTGTCCCTCATTCCCCCACTTATCCTTGTTCTCATCCTACCATCACCTTTTCTCTCCACCAGTGCAGTTTCTTGTGTACTGCAATGTTTCTCCATCACTGGGTTTCCAGAGACATGTTTTTTCCAAAAATGTTGACTTTATAAACTTGCCAGATTATTCCCAGGCTGCCACAATATATGTTATGCTAATCCTTAGGTTTTAGGCCCATAACTTACTTAGGAAATTCAGACTGTAAGAGAGAAAGCCAACACACACTTCAGTAATGTGTGCTGTTAAATAGGAAATATAACTAGTTAAGATCTTTATTTAAAGGTTTAAACATGAATAGTTAGTTAGTTTCCTGTAGTCATTCACTTGTGGCATTAAAGTAAGCCTCAGTGCTTGATCAAAGTTTTAAGACTTTTAAGACTCATATTGCCACTCTACAAGTTTACTGTATTGAGCTGAAAATGAGTCACAGACACAAGCATCTACACACACGTCGTGGCATGCTTCCTTAAATCAGAGCCTGTGAAACAATGCATTCTGTTAATCTTGCCAGTATGGGAAGCGTGTCAGATTACTCTAAGTCACCGACCCCCCCCCCCCGAAAAAAAAATAAAAAAGAAGAAGAATGCAGATAAAGTGAAAAATAACAAAACACAGGGGATTTTTTCCCCCCACAGAGGTCTTTATAATACTGTATTTACTATGCAGATGTGAGAATATTTTTGCCACAGTCTGGTGTTTATTTTAACACACAAACATTAACCTTTTTTTTTTTTTATTACTGCCCCGTCTGAATTTATGTAAATGTTTACGGAGGGCTCAATGGTGAAACCATTTATATCTTTGTATTTGTACTATTCACAAGTGTGGTTTTCCTTGTTTAATGCTAAAGAAACAGAAGTGTATCCAAAGGCAGACAGCAAAATACAACCTCAACTTGGAAAGAGCAACAGTATGGAAAATGTAAATAAACACAGCAGGGGTTTCTAAATTTACTTTGACTTTTACAGTATTTCATTCCAAACAGTGTGAAGACAAGATATATAATGTTTGTCAGGACACCTTTAGTTTATTTGTAAGGACAAATTAATGCCTGCTTTCAGGCCTCAAATGCATTCCAAAAAAGTCTGCATGGTGGAAAGCTATGAGCCATGAGGTAAAAAATAAATAAATGATGATGTGATGAAGCTAATATCACCTGGCGAGTGGAATCATGATTTGGAATGAAGATCAGTCTAAAAGAGGACCACTGACAATTTTAACAACGATGTTGCTCAAAGAAAAATGGTTAAGGATTTGGAGATGTGACCCTCTAAGGTGCATAACAATTAAAAAACTGAATTAAACTTTAGAGATGTCTGCGTGTAGACAAGTTTAAGTCACATTAGATGAAGACTCAGTCTAAGCTCTTTACTTCATGAAACAACATTAACAACCTCAGTTTCAACAAAAAGTTGAAACAAAATTCAACAAGGTTTCTCAGAGACATCGTTTGCAGTGGCACTGATGGGCACTGTCGTTTATTAAAAGATAAAACTAAGAAAGTTTATATTTCTCAATGATCAGGAGTGCTTCCAGCCCACTTTTCTGGTACTGTGGAGATGGGTTTGGTTATGAGAGACTACACTTAATCACTTTGTATCTTCACGAAACAGGTAACGTGCTGTTACACTATCGGCAGTAAAACACAGGTCAATGATAATTTACAAAACACTGCAATATGTTTTGATTTTATCACACCAAGTTTTTGTACTTTGGAGTTGTTAGATCAAATCTGAATCCTTTATGAAGTCTCTGCAAGACACAACAAGAGCTCTCAGCACATTCTACGTGTTTATAGTTTCATTTAGTAATCGAGGCAATAGAAGGTTTTGTGAGGCAGGAATGCTTCTAACTATCCCATTTGGTTACAGTGATCATTGCTATGCAATGCGGTCACAGAAGCCTCCGACAGCACTCTGATTCATAATTAATATGGACAGTCGAGTGTAAATGAGATTCTGTGCTTTGGAGTCATGCTGACGAGACTTGCCTTTGGACAGAAACTCAAAGTCCTGAAGGAGCGCTAGGGCTCAAGGATCCTACTAAAGCTGACACAAGAAGACACAGAGCCTAACACACATACACAAGCGAGCACACACTTGTACAAATGTACTCTGTGAATGTATTAAAAATAATGTGGAAAAACTGTACCGACACTGAATTAATGTGTTCAGCTTGCGTGTATCTATGCGTGAAGTTGTGTTATCTTTATATCGCCACGAAGACTTTGTATTATGTACATTTAAGCCGCTTCATTAACAGCAGCTCAAGAGAGATGCATGTGTGAGTGTATGTGTGGCTGAGGCTGGGGGCCCCCAGCACGGTTCACGACCCAGCCTAACAGAGTGTGAACGTCCCCCTGCCGAGCTGATACTGATATAACTGTCCTGTAAGTGGTGTTGACACCAGCATTATTACCCTGTCAACCTTCATCTCTACTCAGCTTAAAGGAGTCAACCGGGCGGGGGCCCAAACGTGTTAAGGACCAGTGTCTCTGCAATGCCCTGGTCCAGCCCAAATAAATACAGCTGCACAAAGGCCGGAAAGGGAAAAAGAAGGGGAACATGTGGGAGGGAGAAGGAGGGAGGAAGAGGCGGTACACTTATTCTCACTATTCTCACTACCTACGTGGCTTTCACAAGACACAAACATCTAAATCACACACACACACACACACACACACACACACACACACACACACACACACACTGAATAAATGGCTGCAATAGTTTGCTATCACCACCAGGTGGCATTTTCCTGGCACACATAGACCATGGTGAAATGCAAATAAAGCAACAAGGCCTTGGGCCAGGCGTCTCAGTTAGCTCAGACTTCACTCTCTAGACTGCAGAGAAGCAGGCCAGGAATGGAGAAAATGGAGACAAAGAGATGAAAAGGGAGAGAGAGAGATGTGATGTGAATAAAATCAAAGAGAAATATGGAGCCGTGAATATTATTGAGATGTGAGTAGGAGCTTATCCCTTCTGCATTTTGCCCTTAGATAGCAAGACCCTTACATAGCATGCGTACTATCATGTTCAAAGAAAGTGTTTCAAATCAAAATGCCTTACACTCTGCAACATCAGGAGCTGAGCACTGCTCAACAAAGAGACAGACAGAGACAGAGAGAGGGAAATGCAGAGACACAGATATGCGAGCCAAGGGAATATAGATTTGCAGGGAAAAGAACATGATTTGAAAATGGAAAAAAAGAATAACTAAATGAAACTGTGACAGAATGCATGTTTGCAGCTGAAGAAACCAGCACAAGAATCATAAAACTTTGCAAAACAAAATCAGGAAGAAATTAAAAAGTAGTCTAGAAAAGCAAGTATGAGTATGACAAGCACCTCACAGTTTTCAGCTTTGTAAAAGGAAAGCTGGAAATGTTGCAGAGAAAGTACAGTACTAAGCTGAGTATGGAACTGAAGAGCAAGGGAAGGCCATGTGTTGAGACTTGGATTTCTCCTCCCCCGGTCCCTTTTCCTGCTGCCCTAGATACACACTGTGGGTCTTTGTGCTGAGGGTGTTACACACACTTCCTGTCTGGCCAGCAGAGGGGTGCTTTAAGGTAAGTCTCTCCCCCATGTAGCATTGGCTGTCCTTCCATTTATTCCTTTCTCTTTCTATATTAGACTAACATTTATATTTATATTCTATATTAGACTAACATTTATATGTTAGTCTAATAAAGTCAATATATCTTTATATGTATTCACCTACCTGGTTCCAATGCATCAGTCAAACACTTTTAAACAACACAGACCACCTGCTTTCTGCCCACACATCCTTACCTGTTTACCAGCACATGTCTTAAGTATTATTGTTTTTTTTTTCTTTCTCTCACTTTTATGCCTGAAATTCTTTCCAGTTCGTTACAAGATACATAAAAGAAGGTGATTTACACTGATAGAACGTTGGTGCACTTGCGCAGCCAAGGACACTTCGATAAGAGTGAGAAAACATCCTCAACACACACACACACACATACACATGCACACAAATCCACAAAGTGATACTGAGCAAGGTTGCCAACTCCTCCAAAAGCACCACTGAGATAACAGTGATAACAAACATTCTTCCAGCAGCCAAGTCTTTTTCTCCCGGGGAACACTTCAATGAAAATTCAGAGCAAATGTGCCACTTTATGAACATAACAATACGTCAATAAGTCTGCTGGGTGAATACGCTGCACTGGAAAGCAAGAGACCCAATTACAGAGAAACTCTTAAGTTGTTTGCTCCTGAGAAATGGAATGATGAAAGAAAAGACAGAATACATCCATTTGAATGCATCTGAAAATTATTATTGTTCTTTTGGGAATACATAAAACTCATAATCAAAATAATTTTCTACTGAAAAAAAGTTCTCTCTATAATAACATCTAAGTGATCTAAGTCATATATCTGGAAAAAAAAATGCAACTGTATAATTTCAATAAATATAAACACATAAAAATAACATTAACTTTTACGTGAAGTAAATATTGGACACTGCCCCCTGCTTGGTTGCATTCATACAGTGCACCATTCAGTGGGCTCAGTTCTGCCACAATATGAGTCTCAATGGGAAGTATGAACAATCAAAGAGACTCTGTCCTGTCAATCTGTGCCAAGAGGACAGAGGGAGGGTGAGATTCAGAAACTAAGAACGCTGTGGGAGGTAGTTGGGGGGAATCAAAAGAAAAAAGGAGTGGAGATGCTAGCAGGAGAGGAGGAAAGGAGCTGTTGGCAAACACAGGAGGAGAGCAAAAACAGGGCTGCATGTAAAGGCTGTGTATATTATACTGTATATACATGGAGGAAAACTCCGGGAGAGCAAACTTGATCAAAGAGGTCATGCTGTCACGTTGACAACACACAGACACACTCAGAGAAGAGCGGAAGGACATGGAGCTTGCTCTGCCAAGCAGTGGTCACCTCTGACCCTTTGGCTCTGCAGTTGGAGATGATGCCAGCCAGACAGCTCAACGTAGGGCAAGCAAAGCAAACAGTGTGTTTGAACGTGTTTATAAGTGTGAGTGTGTGTTTGTGTGTACACAGGGGTGTGGACCCGCAGTGACCAATCACAGTCGTGTCAAATGTATGCGCCAATGATAGCAAAGCTTCACAAGGTTGGCAAGGGGTTGATGTTCGCTCATTTTGTGCCATGTCAATGTTCATTTTCTGTGTATCACTGTGTTGCTGATGTGTCGCCGTGTGTTTGACTGTTGCTACGCAGACTGAGGATTACAGAGGAGGAAGAGAGGAGTTTGCACGGAGATGGCAAAGCTGACAGACTATGAACTTGTGCCCTCGAGTGCCAGGTTTCAGGAACTAAACTGCCATCTTATCAAGTCTGGTTCACGGTGCATGCACTTTTACCACACAAAGAGACAAAAGCGTGCTCAAAAAGAAACAGCGTGGCACTTGGTAACGTTCACACATTTTTACATAAGCACACACACACATACACAAACTCTCGAGGCACTCTTTGTCCATTGTGCAGCCCGGTCAGGGCAGATGATGAGAGGGATGAGGGGTAAAGGGTGAGGTCATGTGAGGGAGCTGGAGCCAGGCGCAACAGACAGGCTGAAGTCGACCCAGTAGTCACTATCACCAGCGGGCATTCTGTGAGTTTGTCTTTGGGTGTAATCTTTGATGGAGCTGAGTGCCGTGAGCAAAGATAAAAATCTGATGCTATGTATTTAGCTGCACAAAAAAGAAAAAAAAACTCCTCCTTAGTGCATGAGGTCAAATATACAATAAGAAGCATTATAAAACTATAAAATATATATTTTTTAAAATCTCACCACACCAATTTGTGGACCCTAATTAATTTATTTCTACTAACAAAATGCCTGTAATTCAGGAAAGAATGGTTCCCCCCAAAATTTAAAAAAATCTCAACATGAGAGACAGAAATAAAATTTAAAAAAAAAAAAAAAAAAAAGCAACAATGAAGCCAAGATAATCCAATAAATGGCAATTGTGGTAACCCTCACAGCAAGTGCGGCTTCGAACAGCTTGGAGTTCGAACAAACAAGAGAGGGAACCAACACAGACAAGCAGATAAACCAATCAGGATGCAGTTGTACAGTAAAGCAGACCACCATCTGTTTGGCAGTATAGACACTCAATGTGGAGCTGCATCACTGCCACACGGGGTCAATATGTGCGTGTGTGAGGGTGAAAGAGTTAGCACGAGTTATTTGATTAAGTGACACAGATAAAAACAGAGATTGTTACTGGATAATGTATACATGCACACATTTTCTCTCTATTGCCTCTTGCCATGTTCAGTCTTTCTCCAGAAAAGAGCACTCAGTTCAGGCAGAGGACATCAGGCGACCCCAAGGCTTCTGCCAGACAGCAGAGGCCCTCAGTCTGTTTAGAGTTCTGATCACAGACAAAGCATGTGTGTACCCAGAGAGAACAAGTTGCTAAAACACCACTTTTGTGTGTGAGTGTGTGTGAGAGAGCCATGTGCTAGTTTGTCAGCCATCTTCAGTCATTTCTTTCCTTCTCTTCTTGTCTACCTTATTTTAAATAGATTACATTCAGAAACAAAAAAAGCTTCCATGTATTGATTGATCTTGCTGTTTCAATGTGTGCGTATCAGTGTTTATATAAGGATTCACATCCCCACCACCACCACCACCCAGCGCTTAGCCCGTAAGCCCATCCCGCTTAACTTCTCTTCACTAATTCTAATTCTAAATCTAATTCACCTCCTTACCACAATCACCCCACACAACATCCCTGCAACTCTGCCCCAGCTAAGCCACACACACACACACACACAGACTATCTGATTGTCCACATGGCAACTGGACCATGGTATTTGACTGTGCTGTGTAGCTAATCCATATTAATAGTGCTTTGCTTAGCCTCAGCCTATGACCCTAATCAATGAAATTTAGTGTAACCCCGGATCCAAAGCTAAAGCTAAACACACAGTTACAGTACAGCTTCCCACAATCACACTAGGGGTTTATTTCAGAAAGAGGGTTTAGGGAAAACTAAGAGCTTGTTAATCCTTAGGTGAGGGAAACTCAGGGCTTTCAGTTAAACTAAGTCTCAGTCAGTTACTGTGATAACATGACCCTTCCTGAGAACCAAGAGATACTCTTCAGGTCCTCTTGCAGAACCTGAAGGAGCTGTCTGACACGTTTTATTTCTTCAGAAGTCAATGAGAATCTAAAAATAAAACAATTATCAGAATGTCACAAAACATTTACCATACGTGACTGAAGCAACTTCTACTTTACATCTGAATAATTAAAATCAATTAAAGATAATTACATATTTAACTAATTCTGTGCTGTGAAATTCCACTGTCAATCAGCTACTAATGGACTCAAAGTCTGCTAAATTATGAATGACTGGCCTGCACACTGAAAATGCAAGAATTGTAAACCTACTCGAAGTTTCTTCACTCCAACTTGGGCTCTTTCATTGTCCCTGCTCCTGATAAATCTCTACTGTCACATGCTATTTCAATGCACAATCTAGAAGTTCTGCTCCATGTTTACCCTTTGCTATGGTGGATTGCAGCTTATTGATGGTGGCTTTTTTAAATGCATCATGCATGCTGCTAACTCAGAGTGAACAAGTGTGAACATGCTCAGAGATGACTGAACCAACACTGATCAGCTGAATTTTTCTTCTCACTGTTTGTTGAGGCCCCTGACGCTCATTTTGGACTCAGACAAGAGAACACAAACAATTAGGGCCCTGTTCCAGAAAACAGTTTTGGTAAAAAATTAGAGTTTAACCCTGAGATGATGGAAATTCTCGATTTTCTGCACCATAAACAGTTAACCTCTTTGTTTAGTTTAGTTCTCAGTGTTACTGACTCTTTGAACTGAACATGCTCTTAAACATAATCCGAGTCTCTCTGATTCTTCCTTTTATGCTGCACCTGAAGCAACTCTGTTTCGTTTCCTCATGCATACTTTCAGTATCAAAGTATATATTGGATTACATTGACCTGCACAACTTAACGTCTTTAATACACTAAAATCCCAGTGACATGTTTGCTTTCCATTGGACTGATTTATTAAATCCATCTGATATTGGTGTAAGGACAGATTAGTGGTTTTCAGCACAGAATAAAATCTATAAGCTACATTTTTCTAACTCTGTGGATTCCCCACACTAAAACATTTACTGTGCATTGCTGTAGCAATCACCGTATGAAGTTTTAGACACATATAATACTCAATATAAATATTTCTGAGTGAGGATTTGTGTGCTACAAATGAGAAAACCTCAGACTTCTAAAACTGGTCCAAATGCAGTTTCTGAATTTAAGTACTTAATTATTGGCATATATACATGTGTTTGGACAGCAATTTATATTGCTGCTTGTTTGGTTTTTAATTCCGATCAGCAAAATTAAATCTATTATAAAATATATTAATTCTTTATTTTATATTAAACACAAAATAATAAAACAAACAATTTCAAGTCTGAACTTGTCTTTGCAAATCATCAAAAATAATTTTTACTGGGTGAAAGCTATGACTTTAAAGTCATAAGTAAACTGTGCTTTATCATTTTGATTCCTATCAAACTAGTACAACTGAATATTACAGGTGAAAACGTATTTATCAATCTCATGTACAATTTAATAGGATTCAAACTGCATTACTAATTACTGGAAATTCAATCTGGGCAAATGATTGAACGGAGGACACTTTAAATGTATTTATCGGTATTCGTCTTAACTTGCTGACTCTCTTCTCCACCTGTGGTTATTCATTTCTTTTTTATAAAAATATTCTGGTCCATGTTGGCCCACGTTCATTTTTCTCACTACACTGGAGGCTCTGCTCTTTATTTACTGGTTGCCACGGTGAATCGTGGTGTCAGAGCTCCACTGATGATGTTTTTTCTTTATTACCCAAACATGTGCTTAACTCAGAGGGAAGTAACTCTGACCAGCTGTCTGAAACCCAAAACTCAGACTTACCCGTCTTAGAGTTAATCAACTCTTAGTGTTTGCTCTCTGCAACAGATACTAGGCCCCAAGGTCATTGTTCTCTCCACCAAGCAAGTACAATTTACTTAACAAACATGAGCTTTCATCAGCAGCATATATAGGTATAAAGCAGGAAACAATGTGTGTATGCTGGAGTAGAGTTTTGTCTTTGAGCAGAACTGATCCCCAGTAATCTAACCCCGTGATGTAATGCCTGGTGAAGCCATCATAATATGTTACATAACCTTATAAAAAGGCTTATGTACCCTAGGGTTCGCAGGGTTCATTTAGGAGGATGAATGGCTGTTTTGTCAGGAACCAGTGTAATATGATCAAGATATTCAGTAATTCAATAATAAATAACAAGATACTCAAATTAACAGGGAAACTCTAAACACTGCTGAGACCACAGGATTCCCACTTTTACCTGCTGTAAATGTTTATTATGTAAAACTCAAATACCTGCAATCAGCCCAGAGTATGCTCAAAAAATGCTAAGTGTTATTATACTGCTCCACTCCACCAAGAGAACCTGTTTAAAAAGACCTAGCCTTACTAAGGTGGTTGCAGAGCAGCAGCACTTGACACAAATGGGGAGATTCAGCCACCAAAAATGGCTATAGTGGTATTAGTATTAGCATACCAACTCACAGCATACCTCCCAGGCCCCCAACTGTTCTTAGCTCAGAGGAAAAGGCTTTTGATTTGGTTGTGACTGGCAGCTCATGTAAACACTGCATCAGCTAGTGAGCGATAGAAGAGACTGGGAGAGAGTTGAACATTTGCCAAAAGCTGCAAAGCCAAGTTTGGCCCTATAGCGCTCTGTGCGTGTGTGCATACGCGATGAAAAGAGGGTATGTGCAGGCATAAGTGTGTACATACAGTATTCGAGCACGTGTGTCTGTGTTTAACCCATTTACGTAACAGTCGGGGTCCCTGGGTTCAAGCAAATTTAAAGACTGAGCAAGCAAGAAAGGCAGAGAGAAAAATAAGTAGAGGAAGGAGCTATAGAGGCAGGGGGACGGGGGGGGGGGGGGGGGGGGGGGGTAGCAAGTTCTGCCAAAACAAAAACAACCAAAAAAAAAAAAAAGATTTAGGCGAATTTAGGAAGGACAAAAAACAACAGAGAAAGCAAAAGGTAGGAGTACAGACTTCATGGAGGATAAAGCACAAAAAAGCAAGGTAAGGCAGGAAGAAAGGAAACCCCACTTTTCCACTCCTTCCTTGTTTCCAAGCAAAGAGTCTCTCCTCAGAAGTGGGAGCACAAAGCGACTGACACCTGACAAAGGGATTTTAATGGAGGGAGTTTAACGAAGCAGAGGCTGAACAGACTTTTCGAGCCCAGACACCAGGCTGCTTTGACGACACTGCAAAGAGATTAAGAAACTAAGATGTTGCCCTTGACAGAAAAGAAGGAAGAGACTCAGACAGAGAAGAGAGTGTGAGAAAGTGTCGGGAGAATGAGAGACCAGGAAGAAAGATGGGGAACCAGGGACAGAAAGAGAAAAGACAAAAAGCATGAAAGTGAGAGAGAAGGAGAAAAAAGGGAGAAGCATGAAGGCTTGTTTCTGGTGGGACTCCAAGAGCCAGCATCTGTTTGGCTTGGGCTCAGAAAAGTCTAGTGTTTCACCCTGCAGCGCCCGGGGGAATGCTATTCCAGGCTGCATGGGCTTCTATGAAAAACAGCTTTATGTGGAAAAGGGGAGATGGAGGGAACCGGAGAAAGAGAGGCAACAAGGGAAGGAAGGAAAAGGAGTGAGAAGGTAGGGAAGGAAAAAAGCAAAAGTGAAAGAAAGGAAGAAAGTGAGGGAAGAACTGATCTTTTGAGATCTTTGTAAAACAACAATGAGTGAAAATAAGAGAAAGAACAGAAACAAAGCACATGGCAGAAATGAGGGCCAGGTTTTTCTCTGTCAGTTTCACCTGTTAACAAACTTGATTCATGCTGACCTCAACGACACCCTTTTTATTCAAAACTCAAAAAAGTGGAGGTGAGGAGTAATGAGGCAACAGTACACACACACAAAAACACACACAGAGGATTTTTGTCCCTCCTCAGCATCTGGGCTAGGACAGCTGTGTTGTGCCTCTCAGCCCCGGGTATCCTCACCTGTCAGTCAGGCGGCTGAAGCTCCCCAAGGGACAACAAACAGCTGGCAGACAGGTGCCACTGCCATCTACCACCCAAACCACACCTATGCATGTGTGTCTCTCCCTGTGTTTGTATGTAGATGCATACTTCTGAACCACAAACATGGCAACCCTTCATGCAGCAGAGTTTGTGTAGAACGGACAGGCACAAACAAACATGAAGCAGCTTCATGTTAGAAAGAAACATATAAGCTGGCAGTCAATCAGTGCACGGCTGCAAAAGCTAAACCACTGCTGTGCAGTAAAGCAAAAATACGGTGCTTCTACTGTATGTGTGTGTGCGTGCGCGCACATGTGTGCGTGTTAGGGAGGTAGGGGGAGCTATGTATTAAAGCAGAGCCTTGGGCTTAATCAAAAGCAGAGGCACTTTCCCCTGGAAAAACAATGAGGGAAAGCAAAGTTTACATGAGCTAATTGACAGAGAGGAGAGGAGGGCTAGATGGATATGTGAGCAAGAGAAGCTGGAAGGGAAGAAAATAAACACACAGCCGAGTTACAGCATGGCAAAAGATGGAGGGAACGAGAGAGAGAAAAAAACGAGCAGAGCATCAGGGTGACACAATGAAATCATGGAAATGTGTTTTTCATTTCTCGATATCTCATCACCACCGTTTCTGTGTCTATCTCTGGGTTATAACTTCCTTTCCTTTTTCTTTTTTGTCTTTTCAGCGTCCAAGCTCAATAGCATAACTCCACTCTGTTTTGTAAAATGTTTATGATACGAGTCATTATACAAGAGCACATATGATTCTTGCTTGTACATTTATATTAAATTCAACAGTGGAAACACTCCCCCACCCCACCACACCCCACCCGCGCTCTCTGTACTATTCTCAATCTAACTCCATCCAGATCCCACTGGAACACATAAGCCGGTACTATCCCTGTACTATCAGCTTTGGGGGGGATTTCACTCATTTTAAGGCATTTTACTTGTCCAGCCTGGATTGATGTTGAGTAAAGCAGCTCCCAAAACTAACAAACCCGCACATAAAGCTCTTCAGGGTTGGTTGAGGACAGACTACAGAGTGGGAGAGCGAGAGAGAGAGACAAAAAGACAGACAGAGGGATGCTGTGTGGTGGTGCGAGATGACCAGAGGCCTTGAAATTCTTGACACTGAAATGGATGTGGAAAAAGTTTCTAGATTGATGCCAGGTCCTGCAGATTTTCTGGTTGTAGTGTTGAGGTTTCACTGTGAGCAGGGTGGGCTGGTATTAAACTTTTACCAGCCGTTAATTTGGGAAATAATACTTAATGACAGTCTTTATCCACAAATTAAATTGTATTTTTACAGTACTGAGCATGACTGAAATAAATGAAGCCAGGATTCACGTTTCTTCTTTTTGTACTTTCTTTCCAGTGCAATATGAAAGACAAAAAAAAAAAAGTCTAACACACAGACAGTGACTGTACTCCTAAATACTGTATATCAATCACAAGGCTGTTGTGGGTCTACTGGGCAGCCTGCAGGTATGTTTAGCCTAGTCTTACTCCTAAATCATCACATATGGACGAGTGGATCAGGCACTGATTACCTTTTCACTTAATTTTTCATCAGGCAAGGATAGAGAATTGTGAATAGGCTCATTTTAACCCAACCCATGATCTTTTCTTTAAGCTAACCAAGTAGTTTGGGATTCAAAACCAAACTAAAGGGTGAAAAATGAAACTACTCCTGAGTGAAAACAAATGAAACAGTTAAAAAACAAAGGTCCCACACAGGACACAAACCCCGAGGCTTAAAGTTAACACTTTACACCACTGCTACCTTTCTTCTCCTCCATGTGGACTTTGCAGCTTTTTAAAAAATGAGCATTTGCACTGAGCATCCAATATTACAAAAACACCTTTAACACACTTGAGCAGATGTCTGAAATGAGCCCATGTCTCAGTGAGTTTGATAAACCATCAGTATCTGATGCCATGTCAATGAGAGTGGCTTTTTATGTTAAATACATGTCTACAGGTGTCTGCCTTAAATGAAAACAATGAATCATTTAACCTGCCTGAGTGAATAAGAGTTAAAGAAAACCACATAACACCACTGCAGAACGAGCTTCATCTAAAAGGCTGGGGCTACTCGTGCTATCTCTAAAAAAAAAAACATCATCACTCTTCTCCATGCAGCTCTTTCTGTTTTTGAAGCGTCTCCCTCAGGCAAGCCTTTCTCCAGAAAACTGTAAATATCCTTGCTAAGTGAATGGTTGAGATTACAAGTGCATTAGTGTTATCTTTGGTAGTGCAGCTCCCCTGGGGATTTACAACCACAGATCTTAAGAGCAAATAAAGTTGGGTTTTTGTTTTTTTAATTCATGACCAAGATAAAATAGTGCAGAAACTCGACTAAACTCTTTATAATTTTGTAAACATTTTTTTTTCATTTAATTTACTTTTCAGAGAAAATCATTCCTTTAACAGATGGGGGCAAACACTTACACTTATACAGGCTCTTTTGCTACACAAATATTTGCTTTCATCATATAATCACAGAATATTAACAACATTTTTTTGGTCATTAGTGCTGTGATAATGTTATGTTTTATACTGCAACTTTTCCTATAAATTGTGTTTAATTCTGTTTATGAGTACCTGACAAAACTTAGGGCCTTCTGTGGCTATAAATGCTGAATAAAAACAATTTATGAACTACTTTTCCATAGTTTTACCGTTAAAATATATACAGCATATATTCAGTTAGAGAGATTTTATCATAAATGTAAAGTTTTTAGTAAGACCAATCTGTCATCACTTCCCCTGCTATTTTCTATAACTGTCAGTACAGAAACATATCCGTTGGTCAAACCTGGTTTGTGACACCTGACATAGAAAGATATAATTAAACTGAAAAACACAAAAATCTTCCTTCTGTTTCTTTACTACGGCTAGATTGTATTTTATGAAGTTTTAAGGTGCCGTCTTCCTCGTACCAACAAGGCTTTCCTATAGACTTGTGCCACTGCGGAACCCTTCATTGTTCAACCACTTATTTCATGGACACTTAACTGTATGGTGCGACTATTTCACTCACCGCTACTCATTCACTTGATTGCACCCGATTTCAACGAAAGAGTCCTGAAACAAAAGTGTTGGAAATACATAAAGATGAAGAATGTGCATTAGGGATGTAAAGATGCACACATTCACACAGGCGCTCACTCATAGAGCCATATGGGCTATAGCATAAATGAGGTGGATTTGTCAAAGAGCATTTTTGAATGAATGTTTACTGCTTCATTGAAAGCGTCTGCATTCATCAGCACTCTCTCTTTCTGCTCTGTGATGAGACAGCCATATGATTTCACTTATCCGTGGCCTTGGTCTGGGAGCCTCCAGACTGGGGATAGTGACGAACTAATAATCACCCTTTCCTGCAATTACCCTCCTCCCAAAGCTCCATCATTCTCTGTCTTTTAATTCTTCTTCTTCCCTCTCAGTCACCACTCTGCTTGGTTGACTCCTTTTTTCCTCTCACTTCATTACTCTGTTTATTTCTGTTTCACAATTTAACCTCTCCCTATCCCAAACACATACAAACGTATGTCTTTCCACTCCTTTTCACTTAATGCAAACATTTTTGATTGCACCTAATTTGTAATATCAATACCCACTCTTTCTTCTTTGTTTACATTTTTTGTAACTCGAGACTTGCTCACCTTTCCTTTTCCAGCCTATAGGGGAAACCCTGGCAGACTGTAGGAATGAGAATACAGGGTGTGCATCCAATGGTTTATGTAGATAGGTTACTAAATTCCACATCCTGTTACACAATCCTGCAGATGTGTGCTGTATGGGGGCTGTGTTTACCTCTAGAAAAAAAGGCTCATTTTTTACAAGGCAGACAGAAAGATGGAAAGACAAATAGAAGATGAAGGAAACAATGAAAGTCAGAAAGCAAGAACGAAAGAGGGAAACCGTATTCCACTGCAAAGAATCAAAATCCAGTACTTCTCAGTGACAAAGAGGTCATGCCTGTGGCTCGCTATGGCTGGATACAACTGGTTCCAATATCTAGCTATACTAAAAGTTGAGTAGATGACTGCATGAAGTCAACAACATGGTGATGGCTTGTGACAAACGTTAACAAGAGGTGGTGATGTAATCCACTTGAGGGCTTTGTGGTGAAACTACTGACGCCCTCGTTGATGGACTCTCTCTTCTGAGATAGCAGGCAGAGAGAGTCAAGAGGACTGAGGTGGTATGGTTAATGTGAAATAAAAGTTAATGACATACTGGGATGGAGTTCATTCTGGCGTTGGGTTCATGTGTATTAGCACTCACTCCCATTTGAATCAATGTGCGTGATCAATAAGCCAGTGTCAGACTGTTTTAGCTCAAGCTGGCTGGGGCTCAGTGCTCAGCCACAAATCATGCAGTTCAGCCTGAGGCGTAAGGCCCAGTAAGGCCTTATTATTAGCTTTTGGGTTGGGCTGACCGCCACAGATCCTCCTGCTTTGGCTTCTTTGTAGCTGATAGTGATTATTTGGGCTTATTGATAAGCTAATGGTGAATCAGGGCTATGAGGGATTGTTTAGAGAGGATTACCGATTGAACTAGTGAGGATATAAGGGACCATGACAACACTAATGGTGATGCTGATGATGGGGCCAGGCTAATCACTTCAGGATGGAGAGAAACACAGATGGGGAGGTGAGTGAAAGAGAGGAATTTGAAAGAAGCCAAAAGGGGAAAAAAAGAAAGAAAACATGCATAAAGTAATTTAGTTTAGAGTAAGGTGACTAAAAGCTGGAATCAAAATGTAAGCTTTTTTCTTTTTTTACTTTAGTTTGAATCTCATTGAGAAAACAGTCAGAGGTGATCTTGAAATAAGAGTAAAATCTTTATTTAAAACAGACCCTCCCTTCCAATCATAACACGGCACAATATCTAAACAAAGTACACCCATAAAAGTCTAAAATCATTATTTTAAAAAGCAGCAACCGGTCACAAAGGATTAGCTTCTGTGCATCATTCAATAATATAAGTACAAACTGGCTAAAAGCTGACAGTTTAACAGCTCAAATAACTTGAGTGAAGGAGGAAAACACTTGTAGTCATTATGACAGCACATCACAACACATTATTGGTACCAGTGGTGCTCATTTCTTGAGAGACTGCAGTGCCGTTTATTGGACGATTACAAGATTTTTGTTTTCTCAGTCACGCCACAGTTTTCCACTGTATGTAACTTTGATGAGAAATTGATGAATGAAAGCCAAAGAGCTCATCAGCTCAACGAAAGAGTGGCCTGACTACTCAAAGCAGAACACAGCTGCGCGACGCAGGCCGAGCTGAGATGCGGAGTGTATCAAACACGAGGTGGAGTGACTCGCTCAGATTACCACTCTTCTGGCTTTTCAAACAACACTGACAGATGCATACCCCTCCGCACTTCCATTTGTCAGAGATCTATTCCTGCACTTAAAGCAGACTCTCTCTCTCACACACACACCCATGCACATGCTAAAACACACACACTAACAGCTTACACTACCTTTGTCACCTCCCACACATTGGTTATCTCCAAGGACACAAAACCCACAAGATCCCCAACCCAATTTCCACGCATGCAGCGTAAATGGAGCTGTAAGCAGGCATTAAGCCTGACAGGGAAAAAGGGAACAGAAAAAAAATACCAATGCTGGAGAAAAGAAGGAGATGGATGGAGGGAAATAGGAAGAGCGGGAGGGGAAGGAGGGAAGAAACAGGAGGTGGATTTCTATTTAACACACTCACTTTCATCTCTGCTTTACAACATACTTAGGCAGGGTTTTGCAGGGAAGGTACGCACTCTCTGGATGGTCCACACAAATGCTCCCCCTCCTTACCCAGACAGAAAAAGACACAATGAGCCCTCTGTACTTTCTGCACGAGGGGGACACGCACAAAAAACGTACTGCAGTCCCTGCCAGATTTAAGAATGTCTTGGTTGGTAGCCAAAGTATCTGAAATAATACTCCGCAGCTCACAATACTTTATGTAACTTCTTCTTTTTTCATTTTTTTTAAATCAGAGATTAGAGGTGATCTTCTTTCACTGCTAATGCTTCAACCAGTCTGATTGGTGTATCTGTAGTTTGGACTGGAAGCAAGCCAGGAAAGGAGCCATAGGCAGCACTGGGCACTAGTCCAGAATAGAAATATATAGCTGGGTACTTCAGAAATAGATACACATACATCTGACTTAAGCCTCCACTTGGATAATGTTTTTAAATTCCATTACTGAAGCATATGAGTCACATAATACATGGTTCCCATTTTTCCTTATTAAAAGGATTGAGCGTTACTTGAAAAATATTTTTTATTTATACACCGTTAGGCTGTTAAACACGACTCCTAGTCCTAGCATATTTTTGAAGACTTCTCATAATTTTAACATGCATCCAATAAGTTTGCAAGTAAATGATTGCAGACTGACTTTCAGCCATTTGGTCAGATATAAAAAATTTTATAGAGGACAGAGAGCAGACTCTTTATGCATTTACATGAAAACCGTAAATGTACACAGATAAAAGATGGAATAAACTCGAAGGCACACACATACATAAAAAAACCCACAAGTGGTTCCCCTTCCCCCAACTGATCAAGGAAAAACGCAAATGCAGTTTCTTTCTTTCTCAGTCAATCTCTCCTCTTCTATCAAGAGTCTGTGGACCACTGGTGCATCTCAGTCTCAGTCTGCAGCTGTGCTGGAAGGCCCTTAATGCCAGGGCTGGTAGACTCATCTCCCTGTTCTCTTCATCTGTCTCATTCTCCAAATTTTAATGCACACTAGCTTACTGAGGAAACTCGGCTTAAGGCACAAGTCAAGAAACATGTTTTCATTCACTGCGGATTTTATTTGCCACAGGTTTACTGACAGCTACTGGATAGTTGACAAGTAGACAACGGGCAAGAGAGCAACCAAATTCTTGCTGTGTGTGCAGATGTCCTACATCCTGTAAGTGACAGACTTTAGACTTTATTTTGCTCTGACTTTTAGCTCTATTTCATTATTTTGGATTCCAAGACACACAATTTAGAGTAACTGTCTCCAGCTTTAAAGGACTAAAGCTTTGTGAATATCTCTGATCCTCACATGACAATTAAAATCACAGACCAGACAAAAGACATGAATTATACAAAAGTGTGAATCTCCATAAAAACCTGGCTGCTACATGTATATTCAAACATCACTCCTTCTCTTTGGGAGCAGCCAGTCATGGACATAAACAGATACTTTACTATGACAGTATGCAAAAACAAAGAATACTAAAATACTAAAAAAATCCATCCATCATCCATCCATAGAATTAAAAAAAAAAAGCCCTCCTGAGTGAGTGACTGGCTATCTGATGTAGTCAGTCTGTCGACTCACAGGGTTAATGAGCTGTCTCAGTGTCTGGCTATCGCTACATGACAGAAGCTTATCTGACCAGTGGCCAAGACAGCAGTCATGCTGTTCACAGACTTCCCATCTTGGAAACTTTCAACTTTATCAAGACCCATGCTTCCACCAGGCTGATCTGAAGCTTTGGTGGATCTGACAAGCTCAAACACAGAAAGAGTGACAAACACAGAGGATTCATTTGAAAAGAAAAACCCCCTGAAAGAAGCAAGAGTACTCCTCAACTTTCCCTATGATCAGAGAACAAACACACAGTATAAGTTTGTTCATCCATAAAGGGCTTCATCTTTTCATACTTTATAATCAATTTACTGAATAATCTAAAATACAAAAAAGTGATGCCACTAATAGCACAGCAACAAGAATGCACACCTGCCTATTACATGATGTAATGCTGGGTTTCTATTTTGCCTAACAACCAAAACTGTCTCTTACATCCATTCAGTGATGAAAGTTTGTCTTATTGCCAGCGTTGTTCGACAGCTGGACAGGCAGAGTCATTTTAAAATACATTTGTACTGTAAATGAATTGTAGGCGAGGTGCTGTAAAGCAGTGTACTTTGCTCTGGGCATTAAATTTATATTGTAAAAAAGAACACATATTTCTTTTTAAGCATTTAAGTAAGGAATTCACAGAAAAGTCCACATGACAAACGGAACAGCTGACCAATTTTGGGGGTAGGACCTAGCAAGGTCTCACCATCCACTGACTTCTCCTCACTATTTGGCATCAACAGTGGGCTGTCTGTATGTCAGCTGCCCTTTGCCTGACCCAGTCAGTCACCCAGAGGAAGGAGTGATTAGCAGGACTGTAGAAGCAGGAGCCCACCTGCTCTGACTCAATGGAAGCCCTCACACAGCTAGCTCGCTAGAGTCAACAGAATTTTAATCACATATACAAAGACACACTTGCACAGACAAAGACGCATGTACACACAAAGACACATAAGTGCTCACCCACACACACACGCAGACAATTATGCACACAGGGAATGCTCCCTCACACGTACTCCCTCACTGACTCTTTCATCCTAACAGATAGATAGAAAGAGGAAGGAGGCAGAGGAGTGATAAAGGCCCAGACAGCAGTGAAGTGGGGGTGAGGAGGTAGGGAGGGAGGGAGGGAGGGAGGGAGGAAGGAAGGGAGGAGGAGGAGCGTTTCCTGGAGAGACGGGGCAGGCAGGATATGCAGAAGGAGAAGGAGGAGGAGAAGGAGGAGGGAAAACACAGGGGTGGCTTGTTCCAAGCAAAGGTTGTGTCCTTACAGGGGCTCTGTACACGCTGGTGTCAAACAGAAGGGACAAAACACTGTCTGGCCACTTCCTAATGTACAGCACACTGGAGAGAAGCACAAGCTTCTGAATTTGAGCACAACTCAAATTCACATTTGTGGGCTTGTGCATAGAGCAAGCACAAATCCACATGCAGCCGAAGTCATTCCCACAACACAGGTGGCTATTTTGATTCAGGTAATGAAATACAGTTTCTGTCTTGCAACTTCTAAGGAGACAAAACCCTGGAGGACTCTACAGTATATCCTGTATGTAACAAGATCTGTCTTTTCTCCTTCTGAGCCTTTTTTTTTCTGGCAAGCCTGTTTTGTTGACTGCTTTTCTTCAGCCTGCTGCCCCTTCTATCTCTGTCTGCCCCCTTTCTTTCCTCCTCTCTCCTTCTCTTTTTGCATCTCTCTCTCTCTCGACATAGTCTGGGTTGTCAGGCCTGTAATAGAGCTGCCATTGTTTGATCAGGGAAGCAACAGGAACTGTACCCTGTTAACCCAGCTCTGCTGGTATGCGTTCATTTGTGTATGTGTGTGGGAGTATATTTCAGGAAGGTGCACGTCATTGTGTGTGGTTATGTATATAATCTATGCTTGCCAGTAACGTGTGTGTGTCTGATAACAGTATACATTTCTCTCCAGTGAATAAAGGGTCTTTCTGTTTGAAGTGTAAGCAAGCATGACATTAGACTTTACATTGAACAAGTGCCTCTCTTCTTTCCTTCTTATGAATACAAACTTCCCCCATGTACTCTTAAAGGATTCGACCTCTAACCATGACCTCTCATTGCTCCAGCTTTTTTCATTATTGCATGCTCACACACAGGATTTATTAGAGACTGTACTGTAACATTTCATTTTCACACATGCTTTCCATACCCTGCCCTCTAACCCTTTCTTTAGCATTCTCTCTTTCCTTTGTATACTGTTAATACCCCCATCCCAAATCTCCAAATACCCCCATCTCAAGTTGCAGGACCTGTCTCTCATGCCTGTGTGTGTGAATGCACATGTGTGACGCTCCATTAACTCTAGTGGTGACAGGCCTTTGATGCGGCCACTGCTCCTTAATCCCAACAATGAGGGAGGGGGTTGAGGGGAGAGAGACAGAGCGACAGGGAGGGAGGGAGAGAGAGAGAGGAGAGGGAAAGCAACAGCTCTAGTTCAGGATCAGGATCAAGTTCAAGTTCAACCACAGAAGTTAAACTTGACTTTTGAAATGATTAACAGGGTTGACGATTAACAGACATCAAAAATTAAGTGATATTATAGGATAACACTGGACAAAATACAATTAATAACATATTAATTTTTAAACAAGGATTTCAAATAATGTAAAAATGTTCAAAAACCCTATAACATCTGAACTACTGGAAAACAATAAGTTTCTTAATTTAAAGAAATTTCCTAAAGGACTCTGGGACATAAAACCAAGGAAACCTCTGACCACGACTCACGGGCAACCACATGTTGGAATTCAAATTAAGATCAATTCATACGTGCATGTTTGGACTTAAGATTTAAGATTTTAAAAACCTCTAATTAAAGCAGCAGGGAACCTAAATAAACTAAAATGAAGTAATCTTCAGCTCTATTGTTTAGGTTTTCATGAATGAGTGAGCTAATGAATGATTGAATGGATGCACATATTTGTTGGTAGTCAACAATTTGACTAAAGCCACAAAGGTCAGTTTTTTGAATAGTCTTTGATTTTAAGCAGAGAGGTTTTTTAAACTCCTCTTAGGGGCTGTGTTAATTTGTGCAATCTTTTGACTATTTGTAATTTTTTTTTTAACCACTCATACACTTTGATGGAAGACGTCTGTGTTGGTTAAATCACAAACTTTGTGATGTAGAACATTCCTTAAAGACGTTATCTGAACAATAAATATGGAATAAATATGGAAAACTGTAGATATGAGAAGACGCCATGCCCTGTTACCTCCTGTGGGTGTCGAGTGATTAACAGGAAAAATGTTTAATGCTCACGAAAGTACAATGGATTCCTTGGCTTCGTGTCCACAGTGATAGGTGTATTACCTTGTTCTGGGGAAGTTGTTTTTCATCCTGTTTAAGTAAGACCAGTATAATGAATGGCTTCTTCTAACAGGAGGAAAATAAGCTCTGCTATCTCAGATTTTTCTGAGTGCGTGCAGACACAGCCGCGAATGATGGAGGGAGGAAGTGAAAGCAATACAGTCTACTACCAAAAGGAATACTGACACAGACATCTACACTTGATTTAAACTAAAAGTGTAACTGAGTTCATGTTTCACATACACGAGCTGCAGTGTACTGAATGAAGTCTTGCAACGCTAATTGTGCACTATTCAGATATTTTAAGAATAAAAGATGCATCTATAGCTGTCACAGTCTATTCGCTTGATATTTGAACTAATGCAGTCTCCTCTAGTGAAACAATTATAACATTTACCAACTCCTGATTTGAAGCTTTACATTTCAGAAGATGTGCATGTGTGGTCATGCTATAATTTCATCTCATTAACCTCATGTAAATGCAGGAAGTTGTAAAAGTTTCTGCCTCATGCATTTCAATGTGAAATGCACCTCTTTGATCTCTTCCACTATTGCATATAAAGTACTGCACATCTGCAGGTGTGTGTCCTCACCTCCACCCCATTCATTTTTAAAATTAACTTGATCTTTAAACAATGCAATGCAAGAACAAGCTTTTCTCTCTACAAATAATTTCAGTGTTTTAACTCCCTGTTAAATGCCTGCTGTAGCAATGCGGAAAGCTGTCCTGTAGAACATGTGTCTGGTACCTAATGTATATTTCACCTGTTTTGAATGGCTTGTCAAATAAATGCAAAACAGGTGAAAAATATCAATTAAAATGTGCAGGATTCAAAATCTAACACGACACAAAGAAAATATTTCCTTAAACAACAGCTGAGCTCATCATTTTAATTCAACTATTTGCCTTTTGTTAAGTGAGCTCAAGTCCTAATGTCTTCATCACAGAAAGTGTGTTTAGAGGGTTTAATGAGCCTGGGATTGATTGCAAATGTGTAGTTTGGACAAGGACCGCAGGCCACTGGGTGCGGTGGGATCAACAGCATAACAAAGAGGACTTCCAAAAAGATGCTCTGCAAGTTTGTAGTCTGAGAAGACAGCTTTGACATGTGTTTACCATTTTGCCATCAAATTGCGGAAGGTCTATGACCAACCCTTCAATTTCTAATCAGAAAGATGCAGTTTTGTTCTTCTTTTTAAATGTCTATCGTCTGTCAGAAATGTGGTTGCTTCACTTTGTCAGGTGGTGTGTGTATGTGTGCATATTTGTGCATGTGTTCACATGAGTGATGAGGTATTTGGCAACCAAAGAGTGGGTTTAATAATAACCGATATATCCCTGGATGCTTTCAGACCCATTTCCAGCTGGGAGCAGCCTGCCTCCAGACTCCAAAGTGAAAAGCGAAAAGATGAGAGAGAGGGGAGTTAGCAGAAATGATTAAACAGGACCAAGACAGAAAATGAAGAAAGAACATAAGCTGAAGAAAAAGGGAGGGGAAGTGTGAGCTGACATCTGCCTGGCATCCTCTCACCTTGCATGCTCTTTGACCATTCACTCTCCCCCTCCTTCGTTTTTCATAAAGTAGGAGGAAAAATGACATCGCTCATCTGACCAAGGCAAACATCCAAACCACACAAATCTCCCCCAACACCACTGTCTGACACGTCTTTACTTCTCTAAGGCGCTGGGAGCATGTGCGTGCGTGCGTGTGTTATAGTCTGAGGATGTTTTTTTTTTTTTTTTCACAGACCTCTAGTCTCACACTGAGAGATGGTGAGATGAACCCAGTATGTCTGCCAGGTTTCTACTCACAGAGATTTTGAGGCGTATCACACTCTTTAGCTAGCTGGCTCTAGTTGCATGTGTGTATGCGAAAGAGAGTGTGTGTGTGTGTATCCACTGGCTTGGGATCCCTGGATACGTTTGACTCTCACACACAACTGACAAAACAGTATAGGACATTAGACATTGGCACATCCTTGTGTGTTTTAAAGACATGCATACACAAATGCAGATACACACAGTGCAAAAGAGAGAACCATAACAGCATGAGCTCCAACAGTGCCTCTTTGACAGATTTAAGTAAATAGCAGCAAACAAGCGATTATTTTTGGCAGACCAGGCAGCAGCCCAATCCAAGAACTAGGGGAGGTCCAATGGGAATGGAGGGAGATGAAATCACATAAACAGATGTGATTAAAGTCAATATCATATGTGTCATTACTCATTCAGACGATGTACTCCTTCACTGGACCACGCTAATACAAAAACAGATGCAAAAGCTCTGCTCTTCACTCCTTGCTGCTACACTCTCTTATTTGGTCTTCTTGTAAAACACGCAGCGGTCTAAGCATCTGCACTACACACAGAAAACAGCGTGGCCGTAATGCCCTGCAGTGACTATGTGCATGCATTTTTTCCCTCGTGCACACATGCATTGCAACTACCCACTGGGGAACTCACCATGTTCATATTTTTTTCTTTCAAATTTGCAACATGAAGCGGTGTGAAAGGGCAGCAGGATCTGTGTGGGATCAGCAGCTGACATCGTCAAGTTGACCCACTATAAGTGGATTTGTAATCCTCGAGTGGATTTAAACTGTGTTTAACGTCCGACCAGTGTGTGGATGAGCGTGCATATGTGCTTATTTCATCGGGTCTGCACAGCTGCATGTGTTTCCTTTAGTCACTAACTCTTTTGCCCATGTTGCTTTTTGATCATACGCCGCTAATCTTATTGCACAGTGGTAAGCACAGTGCTTACCTTACAAATGCAGAGGAATTATTAGTGACATACAGCTGGTACAGTTCATTCCGCCGTGTACTTTGGGATAGGCAAGTGTGCTATAGCAGTGTGGTGTTGCTACACAAATGTCCCCACATGTGCAACACACAATCACAGGGTGTTCTGGCTGTGCTCAGAGAGGCTAAGCTGCTTTGGCACTGAGATATACTGTCACCAGTCGATTAATCGGTCATTAACAACACCAGACTAGGCCAGAAATCCTAATACCAATATGTCTCCACCACATACAGATTGGTTAGTGCGTGCAGGGTCAAGACACTCCTGGAGTTGACTGTGCCATGACCCTAAGTGGAAGTTCAAGCACAAGTCATCTTAGGTAAATCAAATCAAATTCAAATTAGGTACAGATGAACTGGAGTGTAAAAATGGGCACAGATGGAGCTGCAGGTGAGAGAATAAGCACTTAGAGCCAATGCAATGGTGTAACAAGAGAGCAGGAAGTGAGAATGCTACAGCTAAAAGAGTATAGCTGAACCTATATATTGTTTGTATCGCTACCCTAATGTTTACAACTGGTTCATCATTTCCCACAGAGGCAAGTCTGAGATAGTTTTATTTTTAAACTTCATAAATTAATGTCATTAAACTGATTTTAACAAGCTGATTCTTATTTTAAAAACTCAGCAACAAAATCAAATCAACAAAATCTTTCTCTAGTAATGATGATAACTGAGAAAACACAACTAAAGTGATGATTTCAGAGTTCGGTTAGGAGAGGTAAAGTTAGCCGCCAACAAAGCCAAACTTTAAAGATCAAGGTGCTGTAAGATATATTAAAAAGGATTTTGTACCAGACCACCTTCTAGATTTGCACAGGATGAAGTCAATAGGCTTAAATCCGGGGAACATTTTCTCATGTTTGTTTACTAAAAGGCTCATGGATCAGTAAGTTAAGTCAAGGTAGGACTGCAGGAAAAAACTGCTACACAAGAAAAAATAGGTTAAAATAAAGTCTAATTCTGTACCAGGGCTTATGAAGGAGGACATAATCTAATTAGTTCTATTAAAACTATTTAAGGACCTAAATATGACATTTCTAAGTCTATGCTGCAATGATAAGGGTTGGTGGAGACAAATTTAGTAAAGTGCAATTCTGAGTCTGGAGAGATATCACAGGAAGTTGTAGTTAAGTCAGGAGGTCAAAATAAGAGATAAGAGACTTGATAATGCGTAACAGCAAAAGTAAGTTTAACAGAAAGACATATTAGGATGTTTTACGAAATTAGGAGTACGCAGGAAGATTTTCTTTGCCTGGTGTAGATGTTTGAATCTAGATCTTCTGGGACTCTGGCAATTTATTGCCTAAAAATGTAGTGGTCCAGTAACAACTACAGGATGACCAATAATCAGGTAATCAGCACCATGGGCAGGATTAACACCAGGGTCAAGAGTTATCAAGCTGCATGCTGTGATAGCGATGTTTTAAATGAAAAGGGCTTGCTTGTTTTTCCCATTGCTTCACTTCACTCCCACAAAACCAGCATGTTGTTGTGGCTGAGCATCAGATTGGAGTTGATATGCTAGATTCAGGCTGATACGCTGGTGACTAGCAAAATCTAATTACCTCCCCCAGTTAGCCGAGGAGATTAGAGGAGTTTCTGTTTCAGTGTTAGTTTGGAGATAGCAATAGCAAAGTGCAATACCTTGGCAATTCTGTCTCATAACAGGGTAATATCACACCTTGGGGTAGTCTGCAATTTAGTTAACGTGAGGCTGGCTTCGTTAACTCTACAAAGCTTTCCTGCAATTAGTAAAATTTATATTAGCAAATTTACCAAAAAGTCTGCCCATTTAGGTTTTCTGTTGTGATGTTTATTGGTTTTTGTTCTTTTCCAGAATGATTTCCTCGTATGAGACACAATAAATTGCCCTACCTTACCTTATCTTATCTCATCTTATCTTAAAATGGACAGGGATGAGTTTTGGTAGTTGGCAGTAGCCACCCAGACAGAGCCCTCAGGGAAAACATTTACTGGCCCCTCACTAACACCTGCTGTGTGTGTGTGTGTGTGTGTTAGTGAGAGACATAAAGTGTGATTGTGTGTGTGCTTGTGTGTGTATTAGAGTGTACATTTATTGGCCCCCTGCTGCCACCTCTGGGGAGGAGTCGTCCAAGTGCTGAGTGACACACGCTGCTTAGTGTCTTAATGGAGGGAGAGGAGGGGCAGCCAAACCACAGCCTCCAGACTGGGAACTTACAGCCTGTAATTATGGAGAGATGTTAAAGTTGCTCTGTGCGTGCACGTGTGTGAGAAAGAAGGAAAAGCAGAGACGTAGGAAGATTTGCTACAACCCTCTCTTTCCCAGTAAAAATTGGATCCTAGGTGTGTGTGTGTGTGTGTGTCAGTGGATCTCTCAGTCTTTGTTATGTGTGACTGTGCGTTTGCGCGATTTTTTTTTCTTCACTGCACTGTGTCACTGTCATGTGATTCCTGCTCCTCCAGCTGTGGTCACACACACACACACGCTCAGAAAAAGAAGAAGAAATGAAAGTTGTTAGGAACTGGAGCTGCGTTCAATTAGGGTAACCACATATTTACAAACAGTGGGGGAAAGCTGCCTCTCTGTGACTCATCAGCCAAGCGGCACACTTGCACTTTTGACTTCGGGCCTGCCTCTCCCAACTGCACAGCTAAGAGCGAGGGAGGGAAAGAACAGAGGGATGAAGGGAGATGACAGGGTGTGGACAGAATGAAAAACACACACATGCATTCTGGCTGTACATGTGTGAGCAACCGCATAAATAAATACATATGGGCGCATACAAACACTTGCGCAAATTAAATGAGCTCATTTAAACTCCTGTGGTGTGAACAAACGCTAGAACCGGCCTACTTTTAGACAATGACTGATGATCTTTAAACAGAAAACACAAACACTGGTTGGGAAAGGTCCCTGTAGGGCATAAAGTTGCCAATTTACAAATTAGATTAAGAAAAAAAAAGAGAGCATTGAATAATAGTCTGGGTGAAGACCTCTAGTGACATGTCACATAGTCTGTCTACATTATGAGCAAAATAATGGGCTTGCAATAGTAGCATAAAGCATCGCACTCAGTTGATCCAAGAGATTTTTGGTTTAGGTTCAAAACATTTTACCTGTTCCTCCAACCTGCTTCCAAGCCTCCAACCAAAAACAGAAAGGTCTGGATAATGTTGCACTTGATCTTACAGGGATAATATTCAGACTTTTTCCATCTAAGCATTTTTCATCTGAATATAAATTATAGTTTTTTGTCTTTGTGGACACAAAACACATCAATTCTCCATGCTCATACATTGCGGATCCAAAGCACACAGATGTGCCCCTTCCCAGGTCTAAGGGGGTGTTGTCAAAACCTGCTAATGTGCATGTGGCAAACATGGGAGCACATCAAAGCCTTGGCCTTGTTTTTTCTTTTTTGGCTGTCAGCGCCTTGAGAGAGCAAACTGAGGCACAAGGCCCTGAGTGTGAGGGCTGTTTGTCTTGACTTGACCTTGGTGTGTCTGCATGCATGCGTGTGTGCACGAGTGCATGTGTGCGCACGCATCTGTGTGGCGCACCACATCAAAGAACGATGGAGTGGCTCAGTTGTTATGACCTCTGACCCTGGCATGCTCCGAGACAGAGGGAGGGTAGAGGAGGAGGAAGGAAAAAAAAAAAAGACACAGTCAAACATGCTCACGCACACATATACACAAGGAAAAAGGGTGGGATACGCGCAGTCACTAAATGCGCAACAGCTAGAAAAACAACCACAGACAGAGACGTAGCAATTTGTCTTGTTAACTTTTATAGGGACCTGTGAGCTGGGGCAAGTAAATCCTTATATGCTCACACACTAAAATGATCACACTCGCACATCCATGCACGACTGCATACTGTTCTGAGGTGCATCCCATCCTCCATCCCGTTGAACCTGTATGAGTTTGTATTTCACTGTCCTTGACTCAATCCAATGAAAATGTTTAAAATGATTTTCATTTGACTTTGATATGACTGAACGCGGAGTACAGAGTTTCTTGTCCCTTGGATGAGAACTTTATCTCTCTGCTTTTTCATCATTTGTGCATGAAATGAAGTCTTCAAAGGTGATCTAGCCTCTACATCTTTCCTGCATTTATTTTTAGCCTGTGGCGGATATAACCTAAATCCTTGACAAAACATCAAACACTGGCTTAGCATGTGTATGCATGGCGTATGAGTCACTGGATCAGTGTATGTGTGAGTGTGTTTTAACATGTTTTTCCAACCTGCAGTAAATGAGTCATTCACTTTGTGCGTAACTGTAGACGCACATGTCTATACGTGTGTATTTCGTGTGTGTGTGTGTGCGCGTGTGTGTGTGTGTGTGTGTGTGTGCTCGTGCAAGTTTGTGTCACAGCTGCAATAACTTACAGCTCCTTGCATTTCAGCTATTCTGTCACGGTCCATTTTAATGGTCCTTCTACACACATAAACTAATGAAAACAATTCTACATACTGCTCTTTTGAAAACGAGAACATCCCTTCTAATGACGGCTGCAGAGAACTGTGGTATAAACTTTGTGGCTGATTACTGTTCTGCGCTGTCAGCAACTGCTACAAACAAGAGACCATCTTGCGATGGGATCACATCAGCCCCGCTGTCGGCTGCTAGAGGTGACGTCTTCTGCAGGTGCTGACAGCACGAATCTTTCTACAAGTGCAGGCGTGTGTGAGCAAGGCATTCTGTGTGATTGTACTCCATATATGCTCATGCACATATATGACTTTGTGTTTGCCTCCCTTTGTGCGTATATAAAACGACCCTTGACAGCCATTGGGGGCAGCGGTGGTGCGGCCGGTGTGTTTGCCTTGGCAGCGATTCAGCATTCCACATTCCTCTGTGATATTCAGTACTGTGACCTCAGGAAACCCGCCCTGCAGAGAAGCTTGCTCTCTCTCTCACATTCCCCCTCTCTTTGCAGCCTCTCTCTTCCTCTTGCCACCTCCCCAATTCTCTCAGTTTTTGTCCTTTCCGCCCTCTCTCTCTCTATCACTCCGCCCTCTTTTCATATCTGAGCTTGGGAAATCATGCGTCACCCCAACCCCCCCCAAAACCCTCATTTTATTTTCCCTCCTTGATTCTCAAAAACGTTCTCCACAACGTTACCCTCCGTCTGACAGAGGTCCCCTGACGAGGCACCTTTCTCAGTACTCCTAGTCTGAACACACATCTTGTTGCTATCATGAAAAAGTCACAACACTGTCCTGGTCACTTAATGTATCACTCGGATGCATATTTTTCCTTTATTAGGAACTCCCTCTGCATTCACAGTACAGCAGTCTGGACAGGAGTTACTCCCTCCATATCCTTGCCTTTTTTCCCTTCCCTCATTTCCAAGCCATAAATTCTGCATCTAGACTCTTCATATACATTCTAGACCCAAAAATTAAACTTAATAAAAAACTCTGTGCTATCATTTTATGAGACTCTGGCTGTTCTTCTGATCTCCCTTCCTATCGCAAACTTTTTTTTTGTGCATATCGCATGTCTCAACAAACTCCTCCTCTGGCTCCTCCCTCTTTTCTTTTAGACATGCCCACGTGCCCAGAGACATTTCACCTGAGATGACCCTACGCCCGGGGCAAGGCGGTTCCTCCTCCCTCCCTGCATGCCTCCCTCCTTCCTCCCCCTCTTAGCTTGGGCTGTAAACTACTAGACATACTTAAAACACATGGCCGCCACACCTGCCACCATAAGGTAACAGGATGAGACAAAGACAAAGAAGAAATGGAAGTATGCTGAGCCGTTTACAGTAAAGAAATACCACTATCAACAGGCTGTAGAGGCACAAAGTGCTATAGAGGCACAAAGTGCACAAAGTCACCTCCACTACATAGTAGTTAAAACTCAAACTTATATTAAGGCTGCAAATTTAACGTCACATGGTAAAAGACTAACAGATAAACACTAATCCTGAAGAAAGCTATTATGAAGTTAAACTGACACAAAAATCAAAGATAAATAAAAGTTCAGTGAAGCACCACGTTTTTATTGTTTAAACTTTAGAGCAAGTTAAAATCCAACAGAAGCTGTGAAAGGCTAATCATTGCAGACATTCCCCACGTTACACTGTAGCTATCCACTGAGTGTGGCGTGTGCGCTGTGTGGCTGACCTACATACAGCAGAGTGGAGAGGAGCAGGGGTGAACTGAGGTAAAAGGGTGGAGCAGGCAGCCAACTACCTTATCTCCCAGTATCTCTGACACTTTCTTCAATCTCAAGTGTACCTTAATATGGCCTGATGTGTGGCAACAACCTTTGTAAACTCCTTAAGTCATAAAAAGTAATCACGTCAGTGAAAGGCTAAGAGGAAGCAAAATAGAAAGGCCAACAAACTTCCATTAATATATTATACACTTATGTATGTATCTGTAGAGGTATGAAGGACAAGCACAAACGCATAAATTTATGAAGTTAACAATGTTTTATGACTGTCTGCAGGTGTGCGCATATATTAAAGTATTACTAAGTAAGTCGGGGGGTTTCTGGAAATTTTAAAACTTTGCATGAACGCAGTTAACAGAGAGGACCAGGGACACGTGCATGTCCATATGTGTGTTTGTGGGTGACTGTGTATGTGTCAGAGTGACTGTGAGTAGGTGCATGTGTGTCTGTGTATTTGCAAGACCATGAACGTGTGTATGTGTGTGTTTCGGATTAAGAGCTTCACCCCTGGACCTCGAAATTAGATAGGGGATTAGTGGGACACATCCGCCACCTGGCATTTTAAGCCCCACAATTACAACAACAACTTTTAATCAAAAACAGCCACATATGTGTTACATACAGTCAGAACTCAGTAACTTGTATATTTTTCTCCTCGTGCTAATATCTCCTGGGCTGTCATTGAACTGACCCTGCCATAACAACAGGCCACATGGAGGGCAGCTGAATGCTACAGTTTTTAGTCTGATCATGACCCATTGTATTAATAGGGATCAGCCTAGATTGGGACTTGTTAGCACTGCACACTATGCAAGGATTTAGCATTCAAAGTGACTTTTACTTGGCACAAGGCACGGAGAAACGATGTGAAGCAACTGCTGCTAGGCCAGGAGGTAGCTTCCCATTATCACCTGTGCAAGGTATTCACGAACCAAAGATCATGGCTCTATGCTAGGTCTTACTAATAATGTGATACTCCACTGAACTCCTGTAAAAATTCTTTACTCCTGTTGCAGTGCTCAGAGGGGTCAAAGATTGGGATTGGTTACAGAGTAACACCTCTGGAGCTGCTGGGTATTCAGTGTCTTGTTCAAGGCCATTTTAACAGGTTGGGTGCTTGCCGAGCACCAGAGCTTTAATCTAACTTACTAAGCCACACTGCTGTTATTCAAACGCAGGGTGACAATACAGCTAAAGGCAAGCCTTGACGGTGACGTGCTGTCAAATACTTTAACTATTAAATAAATTAAAAAATAACCGTGATCTTGCATTAACATCAACATATACATGCTTAACAGAAATGTATGAACTGTTTTAAACTCACATCCATAGCCTCCGAGGCTTTGATTGTTTCAAGGATGTTAGACTAGTAAAGAGTGGTGGTTTTTACTCTGTATAGAGAAATTATGTTATAGAACTAAAAAGCAGGAAGGGCCACGAAGCCCCTGAAAACTGCTCCAGTTCATGGCCAGCGCACAGTGGGGAGGAAGACACAGCGGGTTAGCAATCAAGCTAAACACAAACAGCAACCAGGCACCATGAAAGGAAAAGAAATCATGTCCTTTTTTCCATGTACACCTCCAGTTAAACATGTTAATACACATATACAAAAGTTTCTCTGTGTTTAAGAGGCAAATTAGACCCACTAAGCGAAAGAGTGTGGAAAGAAAAAATGAGCCCGTATACCAAGATTTGTTGCCAATATGCCAATAACCAAGAGCCCCACATGTATAGTATGGTAAGGTAAAATATACTTTCCAAACTTCACTACATACACTAAAAATGTACTCTTGATTCTGAGTAAGTGTAATTCAGATAGCAATGAAGAAAAAACACTACATGAAGCCAACGTGAAGAGTTAGCCAAAATAAAAAGTCTAATCAAATGAAAACAAAGGAGGGAGCAAAGAGAAGGAAGCAGGGTTCTGCATTTTTTCTTTATTAACAAGCTGAGTTTCCATCCAAAATCTCAGATAGCAATCAACTACAAATTAGGACCAGATTTCTTTAATTGACCATCATGTCGCCTTAAAAGATGGAGTGCCATCTTGATTTACCACTACTTTCTAAGAAGGTGACAGGAAAAAAAAGAAACTGGGGAAAGGAGAAACATGAGACAGAAGAGATTAAGGAAACTGAATAATTTGCCTGAAAGGAAAAAAAATGAACAGACAATGCTAAAACAGAGAACTTGAGATGGAAACAGCGAGAGACAGAGGGAATAGGAGAGAGGGGTGTAATTGCAGGAAAAGGGGGCTCATTAGCCCGTCACTATCCTCAATCTAACCCTCAATTTAAGGTCAGGGAAGAGAAAGAGAGAAAGAGACTACAGAAAATGAGAGAATCAGAAAAGGAAGGAGCAATTTAATAATAATTTATCTGCAGTTTATACAGTGTTAAATGATTCACTGTCAAACTTTTCTTTCTCTGTTCAAATTTCTACCTCTGGCCCCTTTACACCAGCTGGCAGCTCTGAGCGTGCACGCTGCACCGTCATGCATCACACATCATATCTCCTTACACACCTCGCGTGACGAATGCACCGTCTCTCTGCCCCGTCTGAACTCACTTAGGAGTAAGGAAGAAACACTGACTTTGTTCTCAAAAGAGAGGAAAATCACGATAAAAGAGTGGTGTAAAATATAAAAGACCCAGTCAAAGAGATTTAATACCAAGTTGTACTCAAACTGTCCATAAGTCCCTCTAGTAAAGTACTTCAAGTCTGAACCCCGGACCAGGTAAATTGTAAACTGGTATTTTCATCAAGTGGAGCCCAACTGTTAACAGTGATTGGCCCAAGGCAACTTATGGATACTGACTCACAGTTTAAGAAAGCAGGGTGATGAGATATCCATTCCTTCCCTGAAGAGTCAATGTGTTGCCCTACCCTTAACTACTCTGTGCAGTTAAGAGCAGGAATGTAGTGCATGGAGAGCACTCAGAGTGGCTACAAAGTCTCCAAATGGAGTGCTGCCTAAACTGCTTTTTCTAGTCATAATTTTAAGAGATTAGTCACTTTTCTGCAGCTACTTTTAGCTTCTGAACATGTTCTGGATGTAGCTTTAATTGGGTGAACCACTGAAATGTGCTACCCGCCTTTAACTGTAGTCCAAACTCTATAGGTGCACCACAAAAAAAGAGCATCACAAGCACTCTGAAGTGGTTATATATAGAAACTATACAGGGCTTTCTATAGTCCTGAAAAGTGTTACCACTTACGATGCTCTAAGTCAGCAGGCCTTGCATTGTTTACAGTGCCACAGCAGGAATGCCTCGCTGGATAAAGCTGAGGTAAGAATAAGCACCACACGAATCCCTACTGTACCAGACTACCCACTGACTAGGTTTCAGCATTTTGCGCTTGGCCTGTGTGTATGTGTGTGTTTGAAGGAAAAAAGGTGGGTGGATGCACCAGGTGCCAATCCATGCAAAGAGAAAATGTGCCCAAAGTGTCGCAGGATTTCCACTGTCTGGAAAAAGCACAAATAAATACAACCATTCACAAGTGTCCTTTTCTATTTAGCATACAATCTGGATCGCACTAACATTATCATCCCATTAAGTACGAACAGTCTGTGTGTCACCTATTTGTTTTGTTTGCAATTAAACAGGATAAAACAGATGACTGTACAGACAAAGCCATGCACTTACACAGAAGCATACAGTCACACACTTTGTGGAGGAGAAAAAAAATGCAATCTGAAAAGAAAAAAAGAAGAACTAAACAATATACCATCATGTTTTAATTTCATTTGTCGTTCGAATTGGGCCACTGATGGTTGTCGGCATCAGTCATAAAACCATATTGCCTCAACAGATGCATGATGATGTACACAGATCATAATCATGCATTTATAGATCATACACGTGCTTTGGCAACACATGCGGAGCCAAATATGTGCAGCTGAATGTTTACACACCCCGAGAGAAGAGCATTGTTTAAATAAATGTATATACTCATATATTACACACTGAAAACGCATCTCTATGCCGTCTTTCTCCCTCTCCCTCTCTCGTCTCTCTCCCTGTTTTCTTTCATGTGGGAGGCAGCAATGGGCACCCAGCCATGCCACATCAATATGCGTACTGGTGAAACGCTTCCCCTGCTTCCCCCATGTTGCAGTTGCCGAGGCCTGCAGCAGTTGAAGCGGCAGCTACTGTCACCGGATATGGCAGGTCATGTTAGCTAGTAGTTAGTTAAAGGAGGTTAGCGAGCTAGCACTCCCACTGAGGCAGGCCACAACCGGGCTGGCCTTGTCGTAGCAACCTGCCGTGGTGACAGCCCACTGACGCAGACAACGCCAGCCAGTGCCACCCTGAAGGCACCTTGGATTGCACCCAGGCAAGGTTCCCTGGGAGTCCGGGTTGCCATGGTGGCAGCCGAATTTGGGTCCAATAAACGTGAGGGGAACAGGCGGCGGACTGGGGAGGGGGACTTTGGGGTGGCAAGAAAGGGGACAGAGAAGGGGGGATTTCTGACTAAAAAAAACAAAAAAACAAACAAAAAAAACCCCCCACCAGTCAGTGTACAAAAACATATTAATGGAAGGACATTTAAATAAAATCATTCATCCCCTAAAAATAAGACAGACGGCAACAGAGAAACTGCGATACTGTGTGGTGGATGCTGCTGCTACCTACACAAAGGGTTTTTAAGAGTCTCTTAACATCGTCAATGACAAGATGAAAGTACTGCATGTCTTCCGCTGCTCCGAGGTTGTAAATGAAAAGTATAAAGCTCAGCTGTCAGATCACTCAAGTTGCAAAGTGACAGATGCACTTCTCACGTCTTACTCCACAAGGCCGCGACTATAAACAAGATGTGCTCTTAACGATTACAGGCAAGTTAAAAAGAGTCAGAGTTGTTAACAGTCACACTCAAGTGTAACACAATTAAACATAAACCAAATAAAAGCTTTTAAAAGACGCCCCTCACTTGGCTTCCCCGCTCCGCTCTTTCAATTACAATTCACTAAGTGGTTGGAGGTGACTTAACCCTGATCTTCGTGTTCATAAATTCATCTCCTCTTAACGAGAAAGTTTTCACAACAGAAATGCGCCATAGGACTTTTTAGCAGTTGGTTTACACCTGGCTCCCTTGGCCGATGGGCCGACGAGCTGAATTATAAACAGCTGAAACAGAGAGTGAAGCATAACACCTTGCTGTGGCCAGTTCACCACGGTGTCCCTGAGACCCCAAAACTCTGCTCCTTCCAAACTCTGAATCTAAAAAAAGACGCCTGCTTGGCTCATAGTACTGTAAATCATGCAAAGTAGAGCATAGCGCTCGGTCTGGAAAAAATAACCATGTATAATGAGCAGACAGAGACATATGCACATATGCACTCTCACACATATGCACGCCTGTGCTTACACACATAAACCTTGCCAAAAGAACCCCCCACCACCACCCACTACACTGCTTTGTACTAGACACACAAACACACACCGTCTTTGGCCTAGTCCTTAATTCTAACCCCTGGAAACACCATCCTTTCCCGAATCCATGCTAGTGATAAAGAACAAACAAACAAAACAAAACACTATCTCTGCCCCCACCTTACTCCACTTGCTGAGACTCTGTCCACTTTCCACCTGCTCTGTACCCCCCTCCAAGCACGCTCAAACTCAAACATGAACACACACACATACACACACACACACACACTAATGCCATTTCACTCTAAACTCATCCTGTTATCTAAACAAGCGCCGTCCTCTCGTCAGCGTCAGTGGGTTCCTTTCTCTGTCTCCTCAGAGAAAAGAGAGACTCTCCTGTTCACAGATGAATGGGGTCTTTTGATGAAGCGCCGAGCCTTGTTTACCGCCACTCCATTTATTTACCGGCCTGTTTTTCAAGTCGTCATTGAGGGACACTCTACCAAACACCCCGCGCGTCAACCCCCTTTACCCACCAAACCGCATCCTCATCCACCAGCCCCCTCCATCTCATCCTCCCCTTAACTACACCCCCTATATGCTCAACATAAATACAAAATGTACACACTATGCCTGCTCCCAATCCCATGTTGTTCCCTATCCCGTTTCATCCCGCTTTCTTCTCTACGTCTAGTGTCCTAGATCTGTGTCCAAACTGATTTGAAGCTTACTCGCTTACACAGACGCATGCCAAATTTGATTCTCTGCATTCTGCTGTGCTTCTCGGCTAGCTCACTCATTCACCCCCCCACCCCTCTCCACCCCACTTTCTGTCTTCTCTAAACTGCTCTCCTTCTCACGGTGTAACAAACATCAAATTAAGCCTTCATGAAGTTTTTTTTTCTCCAAACATGCAAGAGTGGCTTTTTCGGAAAAGACGGACCATCTCAGTGTGATGATGTTTTAACCAGAAAATAATAAGCAACCAAATTAAATAACGTGTTATGTAAATATCATAAAGTGAAAGGACTACATTTATCCAGAAGGGAAACTAAACTCCAATCCAGCCTGACTGCATACACAAAAATAGTTGTACTGACAAATAAACAAATGTAAAAATAAACTAAGGCATTAAATACTAACCAGAAAGAGTGTTGAAGGCTTTTCTGTAATTTGAAATATCAAAAAAATGACTGGTGACAGAACATATTTGGCCACTACATAAAATTTAAAAAAAAAATCAAGGTTCAAAGCCTCGACATGTGTGATGGCCTGCTTTCATGAAAACTGAGGATAATGGTCCTATTGAGTGCTAAAATGTTTGTGCTTACAAGTTATTATACATTTTTTTGTAGCTGCAAATAGAAGTCCAGGGTGCTAATGAGGCTAGGGGAGGGCATTCATTTGAACCTTAAAGAGGAATAAAAGAAAAGCGGAACAAGCGAAGGAAAGAAAAGAGAAGAAAGAGAGGATCAGAGGGAGGAGGTTGGCAGAGACTATCATGAAAATTTGGCGTCTTCCATGCAGGGAGATAGCATCGTGCCAAAAGCGACCGCCGACACAACTCCTCTCACTTTCAACATTAGACTCCTTTGCCGTGTTAAATTCGCCCACATAATAATTTCATTATTCTTCAACCCACATGTGCAAAATAAAATGAAATAGAGGATATTTTTATTTCTTTTTTCTAAATCGGTACTGACCCAACTTTTAATTCAACAAAACAAACTCAGCAAAACCGCTTCTCTTAAGAAAAATAACTATGCGGGGAAAAATTTAATAAAAACAACAGAAACATAAGTAATAGTGCCTTGGATTTAAAATACAGTACTGAGGTACTTATTATAGCATGCCTATTGCTGTGTGGCACTGAATACTGCCATTAGCCAGACTCAGCAGCCTTTGCCAGGGCCTCGCTGTGAGTGCAGCCCGGTGAATAAGCCGTGTTCCCTGGCTCTCCCTCCTTTCTGGCTGGCCTGTCTGAGATTGAGCATTGGCCATAGCGCTCTTTCTCCTGCTCCTTCTCCTCCTCTTCCTCCTCCTCTCTGTCTCTCTGAGGTCGGGAAACCCTCCTGAGTGGGTATATGGTTTTTGGGGACAGACACATTTCATGGTTGGCGCCGCTACAAAAGCCTGAAAAGAGACCCGGCACTGGGAAGACACAGTATTAATACAGACAATACCTCCCCCTCGCTGCTTCTGACTCTCTTTTTTCTCAATAACCTCTTTCTTTTCATCTCTTTTTCTTGCCCCCCCCCCCCCCTCCTTTTTTTGCACTTTAGTTTTTCTCCTAATAAAAAATGTTAAAAAGCCCACTCAGCTCAAGTAAAGAATGCAGTTTTTTATCACTGCGTGGCGTGGCTTAGCCTACACCCATTTTTATTTAACAAACGTTACTGTGTTTTAATGTGCAATTAAATCTCAACAGTAGGTATTAGACTAGGCTCGGCAGCGTGTGAAAACACTAGTCTTTCTTTCAAATAAACAAAAAACTGCTAAGCTTGTATTACATGCCAGTCCAAAGAGTAATTTAGCCAGAAAAATAGCAACATTGTGTTACATTATTAAATTAGTGAAAATAATAAAGACACATTTACTTTAATTTGCATAATGTATTTCAAGATATTATTTTGAACACATCACCACTGGGCCAAAATTTAAATTAAAGGTTAATTTAATTTGTGGAAAACTAAAATTGTGTAGTTGTAAATTTAAAGTGAGCACCGCAATAAATTAAAACACTATAAAGAAAAAAAAGATACGCACAATTAGTATCCAAAGAAATGTAAATTGTTTAATTTGGGACAGAAAGACGTTTTTCCCCTAATCATGAAAACCACAGAACACAACGCTGAAAATTTCCTTTTGCTTTTCTGCTTCTCTACCTGCTTTGCGTTTACGCTGCAGTGCTTCTTCTCATGGGGAGCAGAAAAAAATCTGACAGCTGGGTTCATTCAAAAAGACACAGGGCATCTGAGAAAAACCAGTAAAAGAGCCAAATAGCACAAACTGTCTTATTTGTCTCCTCCACCATAGTAATGGCCTCCCAATTTCACTGGAATAATCTATTTACCGCATATCTCCGACACTGAAACTCTTCACACAAAAGGAAACAGATGCGGGTAGACCAGAATTGTTCATGGGTTTTACTCTCTCCCGAGGCAGGCACAGCCAAAGAAATGGAGGCTTATGATCGTTACGTAAAACCAAAAAAAGCGGAGAGCTTTTCTAGGACAAAAGGCACCGTATCAAGGAGCATGCCAGTTGTCACTGGTCAATTTAATGGGAGACCAAACATAACAACATTGTCTTTGACTCGCCTTTCTCGTGTTTTTTTTGTTTTTTCAAATTTTCCCTCGAGTCAGCTTGTGTCATCATGGTCTCATGAGATAAATGCAGACCCTGCGGTTTTGGATCAATCTATGTGCGTCTGTGACACCCCAATGTTAGCCTCGCGTCTGTGTATGTGTGCGCGTGTTTTGGAACGAATGAGTACACAACAGGGCTTTGGCTAGACGGATAGCAATAGCTATCCAAATACACAGACTTTTTTCTGAAGCCAAGAATAGTGTGAGAAGACTCCCTCTCACTCGGCCTCTCTAATGTGACGGGGCTCTCCCTGCGTCTTAACCCTTTAGATTTGATACATAGCCACCTCAACGCGTCCCTGAGGCCAGACAGAAAGGCAGAGATGTGCAAAAGACCCGACTAAACGAGAGTCATCAGTAAACATTTGCTGATGCCAAAGCTGCTCTGCATGTGGAGAGCTTTTCTTAGCCGACGTGGGCCCTGTTCCCACCACACACACAACACAAAAGCCTCAGACCTAACCGACCCCCCCTCCCGAGTGTCAAGATTTCATTTAATCAAAACTTCACTGCTGACGGCCATCCTAAGCTGTGCTTGCACACAAGGATAGTCCACTCAAACCTTGTGATGTCATGGGAGTCTGAGAAGAGATCCAGGAAGTAATTAACAACAGATTATTTTCACAGGGAAAAAACAACGAGCTATGGGGAAAAGAAGACCTGTGGAATCCATCAGAGTATTCCTTCAATTTTTAAGATGTCGCAAACAATTCACGTGATCCCTGAGTGTCAGGATTCCTTTCTTTTTCTCTCCCTTTCCTGTTACTACATTTTTTCACCTTTTTCCTCACACATTTAATTACCTTTTTCATCCCCATAAACTCAAGAGTTTTGCGTAGTGATGAATGTAAGTAGGGTTTTATTTGTGAATCCTAGCTGTGGTCAGCGAATTGGCTGGGGGGCTGGCCACAACACTAAGGCTTCTCTGGGCTTTCTCACAGCAATGTCCAAGGCTTGACTACTGCTATAGTGAGAGAGAGGCGGGATCTGGCACTACGGAGCGTGGAGTGTGGAGCGGTCATGGCAGAAATGGCACGGCGAGCACATTTCACACCTCCCTCAGAGTGACTGCAAATTTCCTGTACTGCACTTTTGATTGGAAACACATTTGAAACATCTTTTCATGATCACACTTACAGCGTACAAAAGAAAAAGGGGAAAAAAAATAAAACGCTGGAAGAATGCTTTCCAAGCTATGACTAAGTGCATAGAGCTAACTTTGGACCTGACAAATGTTTTTTTTAATCTTCTATTTTTCCAACCTCGAATAAATCAGAAATGTGCTGAGTTTAATCTAAAACAGCCCAAAGATTATAAATCAAATAGTCCACTGAATACTGTGAGGAGGAGCAATAACTTCTCCTCAGATGGTGTACAACTGCAGCCACCTATGCAGTAGTCAGAGTAACAGAAGTGAGAACTACATCTAGGCTAGTATGGTGAAGTACGTGTAAGCCTACCCAAAGCGCTCCATTCATGGGTTATCAACTGGACACTGCCAGTGTTCGGTGCTCTGGCAGACCCTTGGCACTTCCGGGCCAAGAGATCACTATCTCCATTATAATATACCAGTCACTCACTCTTAATAAACACTAAAAATACACTACTCACTGCACTGCACCACAGCCCCTCTTTCCCGCTCATCTATTCTCTGCCAGCATTTCAGTTACAAAGTCATTCAGTTTCAAAGACATGTTGCTCTGTCTGCTTTTTTTTTTACTCTTTATCTGAGGTGCCTGAAAACAGGCGGAGAAGGTTTTGTATTGTGGCATCGTGGTTTGTTCTGTTACGGCTGCGGTGTGTTATGCTCTGTAACAGAGAGGATCTCAAAGGCTGGCTGGCTGCAGAACAGTCTGAGAAAGCCTGACGGCAAGCCCAGAGATTCCCCGTGGCAGCTTTTGCCACTCTGTCATAAACAAAACACAAGACGTCTTTCTCTTCTTCCCACACCAACGGGGCCCGGGTGCTGCCAAACAGAACAATCACTATTGTAGCCTCTTCTGCTTTCCAACGTGCTCTCTCTCCCTCACTCTCTCTCCGAGTCTCCTACAATATAAACAAAAGAGATCAGCGGAGGCTTTACCTCTGTGAGAGCAACAATGAAGGCGATGTTTAAGGAGACAAAACAAAAGTGTGCACGGGATCAAAGAGGAGCGAGGAAGACAGAGATGCTAAAGACCGACAAAATACAAACCAAACAAAAACAAACAATGAGCACATCTTGTCATTCACTGTGCAAGTGAGTGGAAAAAAAAAAACCACACAACCACACATCACTGTAACAGATGAGTGCAACAGAGAAACGGAAGGCCTTGATGCCCATTTCCTATATGTGAGTTAAAAGCAAAGGAAAGACAAGTGTGCTGACCTTACAGAAAGTTTGCTCTTTGTGTAGACCCCAAAGCAGCTCTCCAACAAGGACTTAAAGTGAAAATCGGTTCTTTGGAATAAGATAAAAGTGCTGAGGCACACTATTGTATTATTATATATTGTATTAGTCAGATAAGATAAGACAAAGTATCCAGTAAGCCGACATTATGAATGGGCAGCGCACTGGGCATGGCCTCCAAGTAGTCATGTGTTTTACTGCATTGTTGTAAACCAAAGTGCTGCGGTGATGAATACATGCCAAGAACCTGAAAACTGGACAGCTGACATCATCAGTACAGGTAAAGGAAATTTAGTGCAATTCAATTACAGCACATTTGTGTGTACGGACACATCAGAACATCTGTAGCAATCTTTACTCACTAGGTTTTAAACCCAAGCAGCTTTAATTACTTAAACTAATATATACACAGAATTACACCATGAATAAAATATTTTCTGCTGTTCATTGGTGTGTTACTTTATTCCTTTGTCCAGCATACCATTTTGCTTTCTCAGTGAATTTAAAATATTAAAAAGAAGATTAAAAAGAACCTCTTAGAATATGCGTGTCATTCGATTTAGTTTTAATTTTATGATTAAACTAATTTTGCATAATTTACAAGGGGAGACATTTTCATTTGCGTAAAACAGAACTGACCCGAAATGCAGCAGTATACCAATAAATCATTATAAGAGCCATTTTTTTGGGATTAAATTTGATTATAAATTTAAAAAATACAATCAACTACATCTAAAAAAAAAACAAAAAAAACCCCAAACACTGTTGATATTCTCTCAGTATGCTCTAATATGGCCGCAACCTATGGTTTATTACCGCCACAGAGAGACCAACAAAGTGAAGCTGGAGCTGCTGCCAGGGTTTGGCTCAGGCTGTGAGTTATTTGGCCTGGACTGATATTTTGTGTGTGTGTGTCAGAGAGAGAGAGAGCCTAAGGATCACCTATGATAGCATTTGGCTAGAGTAATGTTAGTGCCCAGTGTAAGAGTTGTGCCTCAGCAGACGTGTGTGTGTGTGTGTGTATTTGGACAGTGATTGGGATATGCTGTATATATATATGTGTGGGTTGAGTCACTGTTTGAAATTTCCAGAAAATTCCAGCTGACATAATATTAGGTCATGAGTGTGTGTTTGTATATGTAGCCAGCAAATGGTTAAGCAGTGTGTATTTGGAGGATTTGGCTGTGAGATACATTATGTGTGTGTGTGTCTGCATGTGTGTGGCTTCTCTGACTGTGGGTTTTTTTTTTTTTTTTGCAATGTGGGGGGAAAAACTACAACACAGCCAGTGTTTTGGCTGTGTGTGTGTGTGGAGTATGCGCACTGGAGGCTACAGTGATGTTTGGCCGGGTGTGAGTGTGTGTATCCATGATGGTGGCTGCGATACAACAATGTTTGGCTGTATTAAACTGTATCTGTGATAGTCCTTGGCCGAACGTGTGTGCTGTGTGGGTGTGTGTACGCAATCGTGACTAAAACCGTGTTTGCCTTTACGTGTGAAAGTGCGCTGCAGAGATGACAGAGTTGTTTTTCTTTTCTTTTTTTCTCCTTTTTTTTTTAAAGAGTGTGTGTGTATCTTTATTTAGCTGTGTTTGTATGTGTGTGTATGGGTGTGAAGGTGGCTGCAATAGTACTGGCTGTCTTTGAGCATTGGCGTTTTGTGTGTGAGCGTGAGTTTGGCAGCCAGGTCCAACGTGGTGCTAACGTTCAGGCAGACGGTGAAGGCGGCAGCAGCCTGCGGCCTGAGAGCAGGAGGCTCACGGCTCTGTTCGCTTTCTCTCTCTCTCTCTCACACACACACACACACACACACACATAAATACACAACCACACACAACCTGGGCTGCGGCCAAATGATGATTTCTGGCTACAATGGCCTTACCATGGCAGATATACCTCGACAGACTGTGTACAATACTATAAACAGTGACTCTTCTTTGTGCAAAATTCATTGCGCAAAAAACACAGAAATTTCATCTCATAAAAAACAGTCACTCAAACACACACAGATACACACAAGCATGCAAATTCTTTCCTAGGAAAAAAAACAAAAACACACACACACAAAATACATGCTCATATGAAGCCGCAAATGCCTCGCTCAGAATAATGAATGTTTACTTGCCAGAGCACGCTGGACGTATGCCCCTGACACACACTAACAAATTCTTTTTTATTACTGTTGATACTACGTTGTCATGTAAACAAACCCCAAGAAACAGATGAAGAAAAGAAAAATATTAAAAGAACAAAAAACAAAAGTACCCGCTGTTTTCTGTGGGAACAAAAGCAAGCAGGGACTTTCACTTTGTTAATCTGAGAGATAAATCTTTACTTTATTTCTTTTTTTCTTACCTTTTAAATTTACATAACTGCTTAGTTATTACTTTAACTTTCCCTCCGTACTAGTAAAAATGTTTTTATTGTGTCTCTGAATATTTTTACTTTTACGTTATTCTTTTTATGTTTTTTGTCATTTTCTATATTTTACTATATTGCAAATTAAGGTATGCACTTGTGTTTCTGTTGTGTTTCAAGTTGTTAAAATGTTAGTGCGCACCTAAAAGCACACCAACATGATCACATATGGCGAGTGTTTATGTGCTGGCATCCCTCTCAATTAGTGTCTGATGTCCAGTTTCTCACATACCTGGCGTGTGGACGAAGTAGGCCAGGTAGAGGTCCAGCTCCTTGACGGACACTCCGATGTGGTGTGGCTGGACGCACAGGCCAGGGTTGGTGCACTGTGGTGACTTGACCAGTCGTTCTCCGTCCGTGCTCTCCAGGGGGCTGCCCTTAAACAGGATGACCATCACCAGGTCCAGCCGCCACACCTTGTCAGCCTGGCGCAGGCAGTCGATGCGACGTATTTTGCCCTTCTGGTCGGGGTTGGACAGCACGCAGCAGGGGGGCTTTTTGCCCGTGATGGTGAGCACAAAGTCCTCACGGAACTCTGGCCGGATGTCCTTGCGGAGCTTGGCCAGCAGGCGTGAAGCCCACTTCTGCTTGATCTCTGGCTTCTCTCCCAGCAGTTCATCCTTCACTGCACGCTCTTCCTCCTTGGACATGCGCTTCTCGTGCTTTTTGAAGTATTTACGCTTGCGGGCCTGCAGGTTGAACCAGGTGTAGGCGAAGGCGCGGACATGGGGCAGAAGGGCCTCGATGAAGGGGTGGAATTCATCCTGGATGAGGGAGGAAGATGGGGGGAGGGTGGATGAGGAGAGGGAGGAGGGGGGAAAGCAGGAGGAGGCATTGGAAAGAGAGGGGAGAATGGGGGAGAGAAGGATGGGGAGAGAGGGAGAGGGGGTGAGGAGGGGAAGAGAGAGGAGAGGCAGTTAGCACCGGCGCGCAGCATGGAGGAGCGGCGCCTGCTCCGTGTGAGTGGAGGGAGAGAATGAGAGGCGCAGAGAGAGAGAGAGAGAGAATGAGAGAGAGAGACAGAGAGAGAGAGAGGGAGAGAGAGAGAGAGAGAGAGAGAGGGAAAGATGCCTTGCGCTCTCTAATACAGACACATCGCACCGAAGGACACACTTCACAAACCACTGAACAACACATCACTGAATGACTGAGGTAAGAGATGAGACAGAGAAAATATGAGACTTTTCTCCATGAGATATTTGTGTAAATGTTGTTTGTCTGGTTAAATATAAACAAATGTGCTAGTTATAAATAAAAAATAGTGCCATCCTAATCCATTACTAAACATAAACAGTATTATTCTCAAAATCACTATAGTAAGTATAAAAAAGTCAAGTAAAAACACAACATTTCTAAAACATAATTCAAACTGACCACGCGTATTATACATTGCTTAAAACACTAACATAATCAAGAAGAACGCACATGCCAAATTCTGATTAATAAAATTAAAGCCGTCTCGCTGGAAAGCCAAAGCATAAAATATTTGTCCATAAATGATACAACTGCGTCTGCACTCAAAAGTGCTTAACTGTGACAATCAAAAAATATTTGCGAATAAAACAAGAATTACATGGTAGTTACCATTTTGCTCTCTCATCATAAATTCACCCCGTCGATTGCAAAGAAACTTAAAATGCAGAGCCAGTACAATAACTGGATTGTAGAGTCAAAAAAAGCGCTGAAGTAATGCTGCGTATATGAGAAAACAAAAGAGTGAGGGAAAAAAAAAGAAGCAAAAAAAGAAGCTGATAAACTGTCCAATAAAAGCAGCAGGGGGCAAAAAAGCTGAGAAAGAGGAGACAGGCCAGGGGGCGCAGTGTAATACCAGCACAAGAACACAGGAGGTACTGTAGCAAGAGCTGCAGGAGAGGTGCTGTGCAAGAGCAGAGCAGAAGGAGTGTAGAAAGTTTAGCAATCTCTGTGTCTAAAAGGATGAAAAAAAAAAGGAGCTGGGTGTGCACAAATAAAATAAAACAGATAGTGCAGCAAAATGATAAAATTGTCAAAAATTAAAACAAGCTTCTTTCTTTGTTTGCAAAAACATGCAGAGAAAATATCTTGATGAAAAACAAAAATTAAAAAAAATGGCTGGCAAAGCAGCGCGTGCTATTGGTTCAATTCTGATCTGCATAAGACTCACGCAGAGGGAGAGAGAGAGCTGGACAAGGGGGGTGCGGACAGAGGAGAAGAAGGAAAAAAAAAACAAAAACAAGAGGACCGAATCAATGTTGGAAGACTGTGCACGACCGCTGGCAAACCCGAGTGCAGCTTCTTTTTTCCCCCTCTTTCTCTCCAACTCTGTCTCTCTCTTTCTCTCTTCCTCTCCACTTTCCGTCTCTAACCATTGACTGAGTCTGTGCCAACACGCAGAGGGCCCACCTATTTGGCATCGAGTCGCAAACAGCCCAGCCAATACGCACGCTCAAAGCACTGAAAAGGAGGGAAGAGAGAGATGGCAGAGGGAGAAGCAAAGAGGTGGGGGTGTGGATGGTTGGTGGCTGGTAGTGGAGAGAGGGCGGGAGGGGGGTGGATTGTGTGTGGTGCAGGCAGAAGGCACGTCATTAGCCAAACAGACAAGTTCCAATCTAGTGCAAAGGCAAAGTCCAGAGGATATTAATTTTACATGCATCCAGACAGCACCCGCCTCCTAAAGCTCCCCCCACACACTTCTCCCTCCCTCACCACCTTCGTCACCAACATGGTCACAGCCATCCCAACAAACCAGCTCGCTCTCTAACTGCACCCCCCACTCCTGAAACACCCCTCTCCCGCTCTCTCTCTCTCTCTCTCTCTCTGCTCGCGTTACACCACCTTGGCATGGGATGGCATGAGAAAACACAGACCCAAAATCCCACTAGACCCTGAGACCAGCAGCTGCTCCTGGATTTACCACACAAACAAAGAGAGGAGGGGGAAGAAAAAGACCCCCCTCCACCCCCCAAAACAAAAAATACCATCCAAAAACATGCTCTCCTGTTTCAAAATGCAGTCTTACATCCAAACTGGCCCCTTCGCCTCCTTTTTTTCCTTTTCCTGTTACTCCACTTTAATAGCCCCAGCACCATAGAAACAGAAACACATTAAAAGTTTCTGTTATCAAATTAGAGAGTTATCTCGTTTGTGGGTGAGAAGCTGGATCCGATGGACAATGATGCCTCAAAATGCTGCGGTGGATGGGTTTATGCAAGTAGCCTATATAGTTAAAGCCTTATAAAACTATCAATAACAGACTATACTGCTTCCTGTAATTGCAAAGCTGAGTCGAATGCATTCAGCTTTAGATACGCTGGTCTTTATAATAGTAAGGACAATAATATTTTCATTCTGCAGCCAGTTAATTGCCCATATTTTCATCGTGCTGCATTATGAATCCCACAATGACACATAATTGGGACTTAACAGCAGCAGAAAGTGAGGGAGCACGGGCCTGCATAGCTGCTCTGGACAGCAAGTTGTCTCATCCTCATTGGCTGACTCACACGACCTCAGAGGGACAAGCTGTGCCCAGAGCACCAGGCGAGAAATATCTGACACAAAGGCTCCCACCGAGGGCTGATTCAACATAATCGGATGCATTTGTCAGAAAAATAATATCTCTGTGATGGTTTGATGTGAAATACGTAAGGGCCGCTCCACTCCCTAGAAGTGCATTTAAATGTCATTCTCCCAATTTACAAAAAAGGAACACATTTACCCATTTACGCAGTCCAAATTACATGAATTAGTCCACGAGGCTCACAGGAATTACAGAGACATTGTCAAAACTGGAATCTTGACAGTGGGCAGCCATAAAAAGCTAACTTGTCATGTGGCAAAGTTGAGGGTCCGTTCATTTGATTGTGAGTTGAAGCCCCCTGCTGTGCAACGGGACAGGCTGTCTGTGTGAACGCCCTACAAAGGCCAGAGTCCTCTGGTTGGCTCCCAGGACCATCAGATTTAGCCTGGCCTGCTCCCCCTGTCAGCGTCTGACAGAGGAGCTGCAGCCTGGATGACTGGCTGGTCCACTGAATGGCTGGCAAGCTGGCTGCCAGGTTGGCTGAAAGGCCGCATGACGGGCTGGGTGAATGACTGGTTGGCTACCCAGGTGGGTAGCTAGCTGGCTAGTTGGTTGCCTGGCTGGCTGGCTGACTGGCTGCTACTGTTGGGGGGAGGAAGGGGGGTACAGACCCCATCTGGACCAGGCTGAGCCGGGCCGGGTGCCGATTGTTCGTGCTAGCATACGCCTGCCTCACACAGCCACGCTGAACACGTGAATAATGTGGGAATGAGAGAAGATGGTGGAGGCAAGAGAAGAAAAAAAAAAACAAAAACGGGCAAATGGAACATGAGGAGATGGAATTAAATAGGATGTATGTGTTTGTTTTTGTTTTTGAAGAATAATAACGGAGGTGTGTTTGCCACTTATTTGAAAAGACTGAAGGGATCTAGACTTTTTTAATGAATGGGCCACAGACAAAGAACAGGAGAGCTATGTGCCAAGCACTGCAGTTACTTCCTCAATATCATCATGCCATTACTGACAAGCGAAATGATAACCAAGATTCATATCAGGGAAATGAAAACCAGTCCTTTGTCCGAAGCGACGTGTTTTCTTTAGCGGATGAGCCCTGAGACATTTTTTGAACAACATAACTCCTGTTAAATCTTCATACCGCAAAAACAGGATGAAAAACTGACGGTATCCTATTACGAGGTAAAATTTTATCTGTAACATTAAGCAAGTAAACTGCAAATAGTATGCAAAAAAACAATACCCCTACAACCCCCCCCCCCCCCATATAATCCCTCTAAAAGAAACAAATAAATCCCCTTTTAAAATCACTTAGTTAAATCTGCTACAGGGCCTCCTTATGATCATAAACTGGACCAAATGCAAAATTATGCACAGCCATTGAGGTTTGTGCACAAATTGCAGTTAAAGAAAAAAAAAAATCTTTTATTATTTTGGCTAAGAAATCAGTCTGTGTGGCACCCCGCTGTTTAATGTGTCCTTTTTTGACATTTTCAAACCCGCAGCTCCTTCAGCTCATTAGGGAAGATTTCTCCTGTTTGCCCACAATTCTTCACGGCAGAAGAAACAGTGGCAGTTTTTCCAGGCCTGAGCCACGGCGCTCTGTAGGTATCTGCACTGCAATAATGTAAGAGAGCGCTCCTCTTATCTCTGCATGCCATGCTCTGTCTTTCAGAAAATGACGACCTTTGTTCGGCCAGGCCGTTCGAGCCAATCTCCACTCACTCCACTCCGCTGCAGCCCTGACACGGTGCAAACGCAGAGAGCAGCAGAGAAATGAAATCCAAACTCAGGTTTTATTGAGGCTTCAAGCACCAACAAAACACCAGAGTTAAGAAACCTATAAAAAATAAATAAATCACCGTGTTCAACAATTCGGAGAAAACTAACAAGAGCGCTCCGTTTGAGTTTACTCATTAAACCAGTTTGTCACGTAAGGCTGGCTCGGGGATTATCTTAACTGTTTAAATAGCAGGGGCTACGAAATGAGGCCAAAAATGGAATTAAAATAGCATTAAATTCGAGTCTTATTCTTGACTACCGTCTATTCTGATTTTTGGAGTAAACCATAAATCCTTTAAATGAGAAAAAAAACCCTGTGTGGCCTGTCCTTCATCACAAAAGGGCCTGCACCTCGTCTTCCTACATTTCCTAAAACACTATGAAAATTAATACTCTCACCTCCGAAACAACGAAGCCTACCATTTTCAACGTCTTCAGAAAAAGAAGAAGAAAGGCAAAGAAAATGTTTAGCGTTTGGTTTTTGGCTGATAGCGCCCGTTAACCTTCACGACCGTTGTTCCCAGCCTCCGTCGGTCTGTTTCTGAATTAGACTTTTTATGTTGCTCTGTAAAAATAAATTGCAGGCCTTGAAGTCGACTGCTCTAAATACGAAACCTGTTCAAATCAAATGTCCCTGTTTCTCACGCCAAAAAAAGAGCTAACGCAACTCTGAGGCTGTCTCTGTTGAGCGGCCTACCAACTACAAAGAGAAGCAAACTAATGGCAAACCAATAAAAATGTATGCTAGTTCAATTCCTGCTGCTAACATAGGCTTAGCATTAGGCTGTAAAGTGTGACCTCTGCGAAAGCACACGTTAATCAGAGTAAAATCAATCACAGCTGCTCTAAAGCGTTTATGCGGCTTTCTTCCCCTTTTTTCATTACATATTTATAAAGAGCTTCAATTAAATATAAAAAAGTACAGATACCTTTACATACATTTTAGAAAGGAGCAATAGTTTCTCCCTGCCTCAGTGTTTACAATGCAGTTAATTTTAACAAGCATAACTTTGGCCTGTTTCCCACATTGTCGTGTTTACCTGAGATGAATTTGCGGTATCAGTCTAAGTGTGCAAATAAATATCAAAGGAGCAAAAATAAACTCAGGACACGTGGGAGGAAATTTCTCGTCGCGCATTTAGGCCTGCTTTATGCCACATCCTGCACGCTGCGGTAACAGTAAGAAAGCAGGCGTTACATTCTTACAGTGACATTTGATGTCAGTGTTTTGCAGGTTAAATATTTCAGGTTAACAGCAAAAAAAGGGTGCTTTATTTATCTTCTTCTTTTAAATTGTGTGATTCAAAGTCATACAGAAATTTAAAAGAAAAACTTAAAACCAAATTCATGTAATAAATGTCATTTGCTCACATTTTCTTTATGACCTAAATAATTTACATTTTAAAGATAATTCAAGTTTTAAAATCTGAGATTTCTATAACAAGTTATTTTTTTAACCTTACTTGTAATTGCCAAAATAGATTAAATGCTGTCAATTTATTATAATTTGAAACTAAGTAATACCAAAGACTTTTTAAAGCTTTTTCAAGAGAGACAGAATTTTTTCTTTATTAAGTTATTTTAAAAAGTGAATTTTTTTTTAGCAATAATCAGTTAAAAAGGGGCAAAAATAATGTGTATTATATTTTATAGCTACACCTAAATGTACCACTGCTCCAAATGTTGTTTTTATTTTATTTTACAATATATTTACTATAATATAAACTGAACCTAAACTTAAAATAATGTTTTAAGATTATGCAGCCATATAGCTGAACGCCAGATTTGTCTGTTGAAATTATATTTCTTTCACAGGTTTTCTGTTATCTTATATCTAGATGATCCTGTAAAATCAGGCTACACACACACACACACACACACACACACACACACAGAAAAGGAGAGAAAGACGGAGAGAAAGCTCATGAAATTTTCAGCACGTCAGGACATGTCACAACTGTAATTCAACTTTGACATCTGTTGTGTAAAATCACATATTGAAAAAGACTATGGTGATATAAAGGAAGCACTGTGAGAGAGCTGAGTCGTTTTGTGTGTGTGTGTGTGTGTGTGTGTGTGTGCATGCATGCGTGAGTGTGTGTCTTCAAAAAAACATTTTCGGTTAAAGTTTCTTCAGTTGTTTGTGCTTTTTATAGGAATCAAATATTTTTCAGAGGCTTGGAAAAATGTGGAGTTCTAGCCGTTTTATGCAATACGTGTATAATGCCTTTTTTTCTTTGTACACAAAAGAAAATGGAAACAGCAGAGAGAAAAAAGTTTCTGTGAGAGAAATTTCCATGTTTCCTTCATATAAGAAACATGGGGAAAACAGGAAAATCGGGTGCACAGAGAGGACGCCTGACTGGGTGTAACATCTCGCCATTAAAAGGTGGAAAGTTAATGACCTCAGAGTTCTTGGAGATATTAAAAAATGAACACAGAGAAGTTCATATGAAATTCGATTTTCTTGGGAACCCAACAAAATTTATTTCCTTTTTCGTTCCATCACATTCAGACACAGCATTTCTCTTAAAATGTCCTCCTTAATGTCTCATCCCTGCCACTCATTCGCTTTCGTCCTCAAAACCTTTTCATCCTTTCTAATCCCTGGAAGAATTAAAAAAAAGAAAAACTTCCTCTTTTTCTGCTCTCTTCCTCCCATCGGCACAGATTGATGTTAAAAGTGTGTCTGCGCATCGTGTGTAATTACGCCTGTTTACACACTGAAGCATTACTATGTGTGAAAGTCTGGAAGCCATTTGTGGCATGAGGCTGAGAGAGAAAGACAGAGCAAGCGAGCTTTAAACAGCTCCAGAGACACAAGGACTGATAGCAAGCCGGGGCTTCTGACACAACTGCAGACCTGGGTAATATTATACTCAAATATGTTTTCTCGTTTGTATGACGGGTTTGTCTGGGCAGACCGTTTCAGCCTCAAATGTAAGCACATCAAAGATAAGATCGAGGGCTCTTTGTGTTTCTTTTTAAGTATCCAAAATTTGTTCAGCCAGGATTTTCCTGAGGTTTATGTGGTTTTTCTATGACTCTGGCCCATTTGCATAAATTTCACCTTACACAGTTAATTGTAAACAGAGCTTTAACCTCACAAGTGAGTCATACTACCAATTTATGTTCTGAAAATGTTTGGAGAACGGAATTAAATTTGGAGTCGGAGAACACAGCTTGTTAAATATATCTGAATTTTTCTCCTTAGATGTGGCAGACACTAAACGTTTTGTGGGCACTTTAAAGAAGGCTGCGTGAAACGTTAGACTCTTGCCCCTCGTGATCCAAAACTGGATGCTAATCCTGATAACAGTGCCGTCAATTAGAAAGAATGTTTAGATATTACAGCGCGTTCAAACTAAATTAGGAGGATCTGCACTGCATTTTGCAAACAAGTATTTAATAAACCATTCCGACATGTAGCTGCAGCTAGACGGCATGGTATAGGATTACTCGCAGGCAATTCCTAAATGAATACATACAGTATAGATTACTACCGTATGTGTGCTTCTGTAACGTCACCAAATGCACACGCGAACGAACAGATACTGCCGGAGGTGGCGCTTTCCGACAGGACATTGCAATAAAACTGAATACAGCAATTCCCCTTGACAAGGGCAGCCATTCTTAATAAGGTCAAGTAGGCAGTGTGGCACTTAAGAGTGTGTGCGCGTGCATGTGAAACACAGAGACAGAGAGAGATTGAGGGGGGATGACAGAGTGTGGCAGCTTTCTGCCTCAGTAAAGGGAAGCCATAACGTCTGTCTCACACTTTCTGTCTCACTCCAAACTGAAGTGCATGCTGCACACACCTACAGCGTTCCAGTCGGCACATGCCAGCGGCACAGACTGGCTACCGTGCCCTGCCTACAGCTGCAGCAAGGGCTTTGAACCTCATGATTAGCAAATACAGCAGGAATCGAGCAGATAATGAAACCAGATATCCCCTCCCCTCCATGCCCTGCTCCAGCAGTAGCCAAGGCCTGCTACTCCTCGCACAAGAGATGCACTATTGAGAGACTTTCTCTCTCACTCTTTCACTCCCCCTCATTCTTTTATTCCTCCCTGGTCCTCGTTCTGCCAGTCGGCAAGGCGAGATGCCAACCTCTCCCCAAAGCTGGGCAGAGTGCCCTCACCCTTTATGCAAATGATTCACCACTAGCCCAACACACACATTCATTCCGTGCCCCCCACCATCACCTACTCCTCCATTCCTTCATTTATTCCTTTCACCTCTTACTCTGCAATCCCCCTCTCGCTAACACTTTCCCTTTCCTGCACTTCATCTTGTTGTTGCACTTCAACTATCCCTCCCTCTGCTTTTTGCTGCTTCACTCACACTCTCGCTCCGACCAATTTGCCTGAGCTCCCCCCTTCTTTCAGCTGCTATCCATCTTCGAGCATCTCTCTCCCTCCTTTCACCGTGGAACTCCTTTTTCTCGCTGCCTCTCCCTCGCGCAGCTTGACTCACCCAGATTCAAACTTGTGCACTCATTCCTCGCCCGGTGCCAGACAGGCAAGTGCAGAAACTAGCTTTACCCTCTTTCTCTCTCTCACTCTCATACAGCTACTCATGCTATAACACATGCCCTGTTTATATTCCTTAAAGGGAAAGTGTCTCTTCCAGAAATCCCTGTTTTTCTTGATCTCTTCCAGTTTTTATAACCATTATATCATCTGTCAGCATTTATCGCTAAGTAGATTGTTTGAAAGAAACTGTTTGGCACGATTGTCCGTATATTTCCTGTGAATTTATTACCTGTTTTGTGTGACTGATTGCTTCCTTGATTTTTCCCCGAGTCTTTGTTCAATCTATTAACACTCTCTTTTCACAAAAGGGGAAAAACTGCATGAGAGAAATTAGATTTGACATAATTACATGTTTTAAAAGTAGCATTATTCTTCTTCTTTTTTTTTAAAATACAATGCTTTCAGAGATTACAAGTGTAGCAAAATACACTTTCAAAATGTCGGTGAAACAGCACTGATTCCTAATATGCCGATTTACTAAGAATAAAGTGAAATTGCTACAGCATTTTGTTACTAGACTGGCACTCCAACTATCCGTCCGTCTGCTTTTTGTGGGTTCATTTTAGTTGGTTAAGAGTCAAATAGTCTGAAAACTATTTTTTATAATTCATAATCGTGTTTCTAAATGTGAAAACACAGTTTTAGCTTTTGTTTTCGGGAAGCCGATGTTTTACAAGGACATAAAAGCACTGCAGATTGAAATTAACTGGATGAAAAAGGCTTTTATGGAGGAAATACCCCCCAACAAACAACAGCCCGGTGACCACATGTACAGCTAGAACACTAAAAATGTTTGGAGCGCTGACCCCCTGGCGTTACAATCCAAGTTCCACATCAGCTCCCTATCAGGAACTCTGAAGCTTGCAGATTTAATTCTGCTTATCATATAAGTTGGAGTTTCGCCCTTGATAGGTTGGCACTGTGAGGGTTAAACGGTGCCCGCTCCCTGTGGCATGATATGAGCTGGGTTTTTGCCCGCGCACTCTTGCTCGTCTGCACTGAGTTGGTGTTAGGGGTTAAGAGTCAGTTGCTGCTCCAAGTGGCTTCCTATGTGACTCTGATCCCATTAGGGCTAAAAGGTGTCTGTTCCATATGGCCTCCTGAGAGCTGGGTCTTAATCTCTGCAATGCTTGATGGGGTTTGGGTTAAATGGAGACGTGCTCTTGATAGCAAGTTATGCATATCTCTGAGGCAGCAGTTTAAGGGTTAAAGGTCGCTTTGCCCATTTTGCGCGGCACTGCCTATAGGGGCAGCCACCATGCCAGGCCAGAGGAAACTGAGAAGACAAACACATGTGAAGTGAGAAACAAAGAGCCCTCAACCACACACACACACACACACAAATCATTGTGAAAGTTAAATCCTCTCAAACCAATGCTTTTCTTTTTTAAAGATGAATCTTCCATAAAAGCCAGGGGGAGGACAGACAGACACACCATGCAGACGGGCGCCTCTGGGAGAGTGTGTGTGCAGTTATCTCCTCTGTGACCACGCTTATTGACTTCCCCAGCCTAAACTACCACCTCGCTCAGACCTCAGGAGCACCACAGCACCACAGGCAGACAGCCATAAGTACATGTCCTCAGAGGGGACATAAAATGGCGGGAACCCACCTCGATAAAAAGGCACCTCACAGCCTGGGAGGAAAAAATGAGGAAGGGAAGAAAAAAAAAGCTGTATACTGATCCAAACTTTAAATTACGTTAAGAGTTTCACATATACCGACGGTGCATATGTATTTGATTGTTGCAGTTATTACTAAAAATGCCATTTTCTCCACTCTAATTTATAGAGTATAAGTGCAATTACGAAAGTACAATTTAAAACAAAAGAACAGTATATTCTTTTACGCTGCAGTATATGGAAATAACTACATAATAGCTTGCATCTGGTTGATTTATAGGTGGTATTTTGCAATTGCCCTTAGCTAGAAAATCCCCCTATTGTGTTGAGAGTTGGTATAACATGTAAGTGGAGTACTGTTTACATGTAACCAAATGTGCCCTTGCAGCCCTTAAACTGGATCTTGCCAGATATGTCCGTGTGTGTGTGCGTGTGTGTGTTTTAATTCGAGTATCCTGCTCAGCTTTATTGTTCTAAAAACAAAAAAAATATTTGTCACTACAAAAAAAAAAAAAGTATTCCTGCAATATTATTTTAAGCGAAATTTACAGTTTTGCAGAGACTTGATAAACCTTCAGCAAAACCGGTCCGGTATGAAACAACAGGCAGTCTCCATTTATAAACATGTGATTGTATGAAAAGATAGTATCACAGAAAAGTGAGCCAGAAGGAAAGAGCTGGACTGAAAGCAGCAAGAGCTGCCACGTCAGATGCTGCTGAAGCTTCTTGGCTGTCAGGACTGAAAGACACACACGCAGAAAGATACACACACACACACAACTGCAGTATGGCCTCCACAGACACACACACATGCGCGCGCGCACACACACACACACACACAGAAACACACCACTAACTCAAATACATACACACACGCGCACACAAAGAAGGGTTTGCCTTTGCAGTGCTGTTTGGGGAGTTGGAGTCATCAGCCAAGCCTGACACCCCTGCTCAGTGTAGCCATCACCGCTGTCTTTCTGTGAGTCAACATGGATGGAGCCGCTCCATCAACAACACAAGCCGGCCCTAATAATAAAACGAGCAAATCCCTCACTCCAGTTTGCCTGCCATACGCCAGAGAGGGCCTGCCCGGGGTCTGATCATATCCTGTTAGGATTGCTTCTGGATTTGCACTTATAATTTGGTTACACTCTTCAAGCATTCAAATAAATATTTTGTTTACTAAATTTCAGTTATGGTATTCAAATGCTTTTAAAAGTCCCTGCGACCAGATTGTCGTAACAGTATATCCAAAACGTCCAAACATTTATTCGCATACACAGAGAAGAAAGCACAGTATGCCCTGGATCAGATGCAAAATAGGATTTGGCCTCATCTTTATTTAGGCTAGCTTTCCCATTCCTGGAGAAATTGCATTATTGAATACAACAACACCATTGTTTCAGCAAATTTTAGACGGGCTTTCGGCTTTATGTATTTCCAGAGAGGAAAATCAAAATGTGAACACCGTTTTTCACTCTGAAGCAGAGAAAAGGCTCTTGTGCAGAGATTTGATTCTCCAGATAGCGCTTGGCACCGTTTGCCTACTCTAAGTACTATAATATGGTTATGATGCATTAGCATTCCTTCACATCACCAAAGAAACCCAATATGTGTATATCAAGTATTTTAGACAGCGGAGGAACACAAAAGAGGCAGAACGAGAAACAGAGAAGGGGAGGAGGTCCAGAAGATGGAGAGCCAGGTAAAGGATTAGCATAAAAAGCCAATAGGGAGTAAAAAGTTGCCCATTGAGCAGCATTCCAATGGACAAAGCCTGGTGAATGGTGAAACTGTTTAAGATAGCTCGTGCTGTTCTCAGGAGAGGCAGACAGGGAGTTAGTAAAGTGGCTTTTAAGCTCACCAAATCCAACATATCCCAGATAAGACTATGGCTCCTCCTGAGGGAATGAAAGAAAGGAGAGGGGGCTGGAAAGAATGAGGTAAAATAGACAAGAAATGGTTGAGGTAACAGATGTAATGAGAGCAAAAAAGAGAGCTGGGGGAGTTGATGAGGAATGATAGAGAAAAACAAAGATAGGCAAACACATCTATATAAAAAAGGGGGGGACAGAAAAAGAAAAAAGTATAAAGAAATGAAAGTGAGAGCGTCTTTCAAATGAAAACACATGTGAGTTTTGGTGTTGGTTGAGCCCGTCTCAGAGAGTGCAGTGAATGAACCCGGAGACACCGAGCGGCCCTGCCTTCGTCTCCAGCAGGATTTTATCACCTGCATGAAAAGCAGCTTGAACACACACTGGCCAACATCATCAATCTCCGCTCGGCTGTGTTATAGGAGGAACCTGCACAGGCTCTTTATGTACCTTTTAATGCTTGGATACTTTTCAGGTAACAAACTCATGAAGTAAAGTTGCAAAACACCTTCTAAACGCACACGTATTTACAATTCCTTAAAAAAAAAAAATTCTCACCCAACAAAAAGGGTAAAAAAAAAACTTTTTCTGTTTTTTTGGATAGTTTACAATCTTAACTGCACCACTTAAAAGACAGGAGACAGGTGCATGCATGCACACAGGCCAGAAAGCAGAGAGTAAACAAACAAGGGTTCATTTTAATCATCCCTAGCCTGTTTATTTAGCACCGGTCAGGATTTAACTAATAAACCTTTTTAAACTCCACTGCAAAATTCCTTCTTTTTCGACTGCACGGAGAACATTCAAACAGTATTAATTCCTCTGCTGGGAAAAGGGACAGCCTTTTCCCGGAGCAATCCATAACATCTGAATATAAAAATAAATATGAAGAGCGGGCGCGCTCTTAACCCCAAAGTGAGGAGGGAAAAAACCTGCCGGGAAGTTTGATGGTGCTGTATGTTTTTCCTCTGTTTCGCTAGCATCTGGGATTACCTTTGTCAGTTACTCTCGCTGTGTTTGAGTACTTTAAACTGCCACTATTTGTCTTTTTGTCCACCTCCTTATTAATTTTAATCAGTCTTTTGATTAAGGTTGCCCTATTCTATTTCTGTCTTCTTTTTCTTTTCTTTTTTTCAATCTTTTCCGTCACTCCCTCACTGCCTCTCTCGCTCTCTGCTGGACGCCCCAGTGCCAGTTAACACACCACAAGCCAGAGGGAGGACCGCAAGAATGCTTAAATCAGCATAATTAGGCCTGTGTGTACTTTAAACACACACGTTTCCCCCAGTCCTGGACCCCTGCCACCCGTACACCGCTGTGTACGCAGCCACGGCCTGTCTCTTTGAGTCAATAAACACAAACATATCAGCAGTCAGTCTCACAAACGTTTACACAGTATACACAGACATACATATGCAATACATGAGGTGAAAAATGATGCAGTATCCTTCTTCCACCCAAATGAAGCTACCTCCCTCATAGAGCTGTCACCCCCCCCCCTCCGGGTCCAAACCACCATCACCACACTAACAGTTTGACCCTTTACACTGCGTAGCTGAAGGGGAGGGGAAAAAAAATGTGTTGAATACGCGGGTGGGGGTGGTGGGGTTTACTCTGCACGTCCGCTCAAACATTTCCATAAGCGAGCCCGGTAAAAATTAAGCACGAGCATGCACTGAAACAATGGCAAGGGATCTCGATTGGGTTTGTGGTTTTGTCCCACACACACACATCTGTATGTGTTTTAGGTTTCAGTGGTGCATTAACAAACAACAGCCTCCCAGCGAATCCAGAGTTCCGAGCTGCATATGGGGATTATCAGTAGTCATTACAGACCATTTAATAGCAATCAGCATAATCAGAAATGAATCAGTCCTATCATGTGAATTTCAGATGGCTAATATCACTGCCTGGGTGGATCATATTAGTTAAGATGGAGGACTGATTAGACAATATTTGGCATTTCGTTTTACTTAAATGATCACACAGAGACCCGCACGCTTTGGAAAGAAGCTCAAACTTGTCTTTACTCACACATTTTTTTTTGTTTCTTCTGGGGGGTTTTTTGTGGGTTTTTTTGGCCATTTATAAGAATATCTCTATAACAGAGCTGACACCCATGAACGAAGACGCGCTCAGTACAAAAGTCTGAAAGTCAGCAGCTACACGGCGTTCAGAGGCATCCAATCAAAACATTACACTCCCTCCCTCAGGAGTATAAACAGCGACTGCTCCCGAAGAAGCTTCAGGTGCAGATGGACACTGCGAGCGAGGCCTGCACTTGCACAAACAGCTCCAAACACAGCAAAGCCCAATCTTGTGAATCGAATGAGAGGAAGAGTGCCAAACACGAGAGGCCGGATACACTTTAATTTATTCGGTATTCTAATTTCCTCCCTGAAGTTATGCACAGAGCACAAGTACCTCGTGAAGAGCGATACGCTCACCCCTCTGACTTTGGAAGTACAGTGGCGTTTCCATGGAGTTCATATGTCATGCAAGCAAAACATGGACCTAATTTGATTTCCATTTTTGACATCGGCCGCCTCAAAAACAGATAAATCTTATGTGGCCTGAGCTTAGTTTCTCCGGAGGGTGATTAGAACACTATGCTCAGTCCACTTAAGAAAAAAAAAAATTGTCAGCAGCATTTGATCAAAGTGGTGTGATACTGTTTATATGAGGGTACACAGTGAAAACTGGCCACAAAGAAGCCACTCTGTGTGTCTCTCTCCCTCTGTCTGTGGCCTCTTTCTCTCTGCCTCTCACACATACACACACACATACAGGGGCATGAGCACACTCATTTCTCTGTTTGTGTGCTCACACAGCTGTGGATCTTGCGCTGGGTTCAACCAAGGTAAAGATATGGTATATTACGCAATGGCTTATAGATTTTTCCACCCCTGGCGAGCTGCCAGTGCTCTCAACAGGAGTGAGAGAGAGAGAGAGAGACAGACAGACAGACAGAGTGAGAGAGAAAAATCAGAGAGCAGCACACTTTGTTCCACAAAGTCTGACTCACTAACTGGATTCCCTGGCTGCAGTTGGAACTACAGACCTCTGTGACCAGCAGTTACACTGCGGACACATGGCTGAACAGAAATGTGTGTGCGCGTTACTTAATAATACAGGGAATTACAATTGTCAAAGGGAATCACGGTGATTGGGAGTTTGCAAGCGCATCCGTAACAAATGTCAGACATGTTCGTTTGGCCCGGTTGATTTTTCGGCTAGCGTTCCCGTGGCTGCTGCAGCCCTGCATCGCTCTGCCTCTTCTAACTCACACAAATGTACACAGAGCCCAGTCAAAAATAAATGACCTTAGCCAGTCATTCAACACAGTGGGCTGTCGTGGCTATACAGCCTGCCCTATATATTGCCATCAATAACAAATTAAAAATACAGTAAACATATTGTCAAAGGCTTAAGTGTCGAACAGTAGCCTGCGATTGCTTTGCTTGCATTTAATCCGAAATGCCTACACTTTTATGATCTGTTTGTTTAAGGAGAACGCCAACTTTTTTCGACGAGGCAAAACAATCACAAGGCTGTTTTAACTGATTAGGGGGAAAAAAGCACAAATAAATGCCTTTGACGTGAACAACAAAAATGTGCACACATGACAGACATTTTGGTGCAGACTACTTCCAAAATGAGACTTGGAAGAGTCAGCAAGAGCAGCCCAATCTGTTTTGAATCTGACGCTCGCCTGTCAGGATGATCAATCAGAATGTTTTCTTGATTTACTTACTGAGTACGTGACATGCATATGTTAATGAAACTTGCACTCTTCTCATATCGGCCTCGTCCATATTTTCCCGCCTGGATTAAGGAGGGAGCCATACTGTTCACACGCAAGGAAACAGAATTGCTTTCACTGAGCTGATTTGGCCTAGATCTCGCTCACTGAGGTTTCCCCTACTCTTTTAATTGGGCTCTTGATGCTCGAAATAGGGTATACTTCCTCTAATTAGCTATATCTATAGCGTATGGGAGGGTGATGAATGCATGCATGTGTAAAATCCTCTTTTGAGCAACTCCAAACTAACTAAGAGCTTTAATTTCACGCTAGGCTGCATTGTCCCATTCAGTGGGGTTACCCCCACAAAAAAAAGGAAGAAAAAAAAAGCCTCTGAGAAAATCAAAAAGAACGAAAAACACACCAACGGGTCACACAGGAGGGGGATGGAGCAAGATATAGGGAGAGGGTGAGACAAACAACAACAACAACTGAAGCTCATCCTTGAACAATGCCGATCACTCACTAACCGTTACTTCTCTTTAAAAGGGAGCTAATTGAGAAGGTGGAGGGGTGTGGAGGAGAAGGAGAAGCGGGGATGAAGGTGAAGGGGAGTCTGTCCCAAGCAGCTGCAAGAGCAGCGCACTTCTTTGGCTCTTGCATCTTCTCATCTCTTGATTCCTTAGTGGTTTCTCACATTTCCATCGTCTGATGATTTCATCTCTTTTGCTGGCAAACTAAAGTCTTTTCACGTTAAATGACTGTAAACTGCTAGTTGTTGCACCTCTGATTCTGAAACCTGAGAAAAAAATAACAGTCTTGCACAGGGAGGATATGCAATTATCAGTCAATCACACAAGCACTTTACACACTTAATTCGTACCCCAGCCAAGATTAAAATTATATCGCATAGTGAGCAAAGCAACAACAAAAGCTCTGAGGGACAATTGTGAAAATTTGATTTTGGAGCATTTTCCACCCCCGTGACGAAAACTGGCAAAGGCTAAAGTCGGAGCAGCGTTCCCAGTATCAGCACAGTGAGGGGATTTCGACTCTGCTGCTGCTGCTCCTGAACGCGTCTGTCTATCAGTCTATAACATTACGTGAGTGTTCATTCTCTTTTCGGATGAGTGTGCGTATCTTCATGCATACATGTGTGTGCAGTATGGCTCGGTAAACAAAACTATCTCAGACCAACATAAGACCGCTATAGGGGCTGCCTGCTACCACTGGCCACAGATCAACCTAAACCTAATCCACACTAGAAGGCAGAGGACAGGGAGGAGGTAACATGTGCACACGGACACACATAAACACGCGCATATCGGCCACACAAACACATGCTCATCCATCCAGAGGACAGCCACCTATTACCGGATTGTGCCAAGTGCCTCGGTTAAGCATGATAAATCCATTTTCTATGGGCAGTTGGGAAGACTGCACAGATAAGGGATAAGCAGAGCGCCACTGTGTTGGATTTAAATCACCTCCAAGACAGATTCACCCACATTCAAACAAACACACACTGCCATAGGAGGACTGTCCAAGAGCTACCTTGGGCTTTAGGTCTGGGGCTTTATGGGTCCTTCAATTGCATATTTTTTTCTTTTTTGGTGACGTTACAAACAAAAACTAATGCAATTTCAAAATTTTGAGTATAACAATTTAAGTTAATTTAGGCACAAATCAATCCCTTACACATATCAGGCACATTTATTGGTAGCCCGTGATCCAAATGTATTTAGACACCGCTAAACTGACATCAACATGTGCCATTTCTTACTCCCAAGCACGCTTTCCTTCCTGCCTGCCTACCAGCTCTCACTCGGGGCCAAGAAGTGTAAGTTGGGCCTTGTCTGCCTCTAGCAAAGGATGAATAAGTAAAAAGAACACAGTGTACCCCTGGGTTCTGCCTACAACTCACTGCCGGCCTGCCTGCTTGCCCTTGGCCTGCAGTTGGCGGGCCATTTTCACCCTGCTTACCGTCCACCACGACAGAGCTGTGGTGTGCCTGCAAACTAGCTATGTGTGTGCAGGATTATAGGGCATGTGTGTGCATGTGTGCGGTGCAAAGTGATGCCGGTAAGGATTGGTATGTTACCAGATCATGCAGACCCACCTCGGCTTACACCAGCAGTCACTGACCGGTCCCAGTGAAACCAGAACCTACGCTGACGCAGGAGAGCCGTGGCCCAAAACGGGACGGAAAAACAAGTACTGTACGCACACAAAAAGCACACACTAGCAGGTAGTTAGCTGTGACGACATGGGCCTTGAACATTTGACCCTTTGTGACAATGGCGACTACTAGGTGGAAACCGGAAAAAGAACCATCTCAAAATTCGGCTTAAGAATGAATGTTTGATTTGGACAGTCTAACTGTATAGAAACTGGCTGTGTGAATTTCACACAGATTGCCACACATATTGTGCGCTGCTCCATATACAGTGATTCACTTGGCTGTTTGGTTGCGATAAAAATGCTTTTATCTCTATCACCAAAGATACTGTCTGCAATATCTTCACTTTTCCCCCCTCCTCTTGTGCTATTGGGCTACTGTAGTCTGTGCACATTTCCCTTCATGCTTCTAATGGCTCAGCCAATCGCACATGGCCGAGTGAATTTCAAGGACTCATTTGAAGTCCAAAAAAATCTAAAACCCTTAAGAAGTGCGTATAATTGGACATGAATGGCGTATGAGCGAGAATCAAGTGAACAAATAAAAATGTTCTGCGCGTGAACCGCGAGGGGAACAGTTAAACAATCTCCCGGCACATTGTTAAACATTTCTTATTTTGCGGCAAAAGCTTCAGAAGTTGGCGCTAGCAACCCATCTCATTTTGGATAAACGGGACTTAACGGCAGTCTGAAATAACCGAATTCAAAAACGCAGCACATAGAAGTTTTAATTAACGACGCCCCCGCCCCCCTCGACCTTCAAGCCGCATTAAAACTTCATGCAAATGCATTTCCGTCACAGGGACGTGAAACAATGCCACGCGTACGCAAAAAACAAAAAACCAACTCCTGCTAATGTTTGGCAGTGTTTTGCACCGCCACTTTGGCTCGTCGGTCCGTCACCTACCAGGCTATTCCAAAAAAGCTTTTATCAGCATTAATAATGCATTGTAGGTTGTTTACACCACTTTTACATGTTTTCTGTAATTTGTGAATTATTTACACGACAGTCATCAAGAATAAACTCTTAATGGAGTCACTGGACGAATGTGGAAGGATGGATGGATGGATGGTTAGGCTACAAGCAAACTACATTACGCACGTCAGCATCCGTGTGTGCACTCATGTGGACCCGCACACACACACACACACACACACACACACACACACTCACATAAACGACGTGTATTCCGTTTTAATGAAGCATCAAAAAGATAATTAAAAAGAGCAGAGCAGAAATTAATGCAAATGTTTAAGTCATGTTTCAATTACAGGTGTGAAAGAAGCAGGATGCACGGGCGTCTTTGGGGTTAATCTTTGACTGGTGTTATCTTAATATACTCGACATACAAACACGAGCTCTCAAGGAGATACGAGAGAATGCAAACAAACCAGCTTTGCTTGATATCTGTCACTAGACCCGTAGACGCAGTAACAGCAGCCTAAGCAGATCAATATGTATCACGCATATGGGCAGCACGAGTCCATGCGGCGCTCGTGTGAGAGGATCTGCTGCCAATTAATTTTAATTAATGGAAAGAAAGAGGAAACTCGATGCGGACCTCGCCTCATACCGCCAGGCTCGGAAAATTATCTGTACTAAATATGCAGTAGGGCTGCTGGACTTATTTTACGGAGCAAATCAAATGGGCTATTGATTAGTAAATGTCATTCTGACTCTATAAAACCTGCAGACGGCAGAACAGTCAAGAGAAAGCGGGAAGAAAGGGAAAAAGGCCGACGCTTTTCTAGGGATGCCTGTGATTCCGTTTTGTTGACGTACAACAAACTAACGGAGAGGAGCCATACATACATGCATACACATTATACTTTAGTTTCAGTCAAAGAAAAAGCAAAACAGGTCTGGTCTGAAGGCCTGAAGTAACTGTGAGAAGGAATCCTGCATGTTTTCCTCGGAGCTCTCGAAACCAGACTGTTCTGTTTAAGGAAAGGAATGATTACAATTCTCTGCTCCATTGCAAAAGGCTGTGCAGCTACACTATGGTTTGGAATACATTTTTTGCAAAACGTATGAATATTACAGAAAAGCATTTTGTAGGACTAAAAGAAACGCAGGGCTGCAGGCCGTGACCTTCCTGTATCATTGAAATGTAACACGCAAGCTGGAAGCCAAACTGTGATTTTATTTTGTTTTAAAAGTCAAATTAATGCGCAAAAATTATACATCATAAGCCTTATAATTGACATTTATTGCACTGCAGGCTGTAACTTACAGGTAACTGAAGCTTGTGTTTAAAAAAAAAAGAAGAAAAAAATCGTTTCTTACTGACAAATGGGCCGACTGATATTAAACGGTAATTATTAACCCCACCTTTAAATAAAAGCTTGCTGGTGACGTGCGTGCAAATAAAAAAGTGCTTTTATCCCGGTGTGTGAATGAGATAAGCCGAGCGGCAGAAGGGAAAAACGGACCTGCGGCGGCCTGGAGCAGCAGGCTCGGCGCTCCCGTGGTTCTCATCTGTTAACTCTGCAGTGACTGTTCTAATATAACTTTAATAAACATAACTTTAAATGTATGTGCTCTGTCGGGCACAAAAAGTGCGGCGCTGTAAAGAAAATGAAAAAGGTCATTTACAGCGTGACCTTTGAGCTTCTGAGCCCTGTGATATGATCTGTTTTGATTTACAGATAAAGGCTCCTTACGCACTGAAACAACACACGCCGAGCTCATAAAGACAATGTATTCACTGTTATGAAAAACGAAACAAAAAGAAAAATAAAGCTTAAGCTCTACGTCACTTCTGTCAAAAAATCAACAAAGGCTGTCCTAGTCCTGTGTTTTCCTTTAATCTCGAGTTTATTTCTAGTGCACATTTTACAGATATATATCAAAGGAACATTATAGGGTATGAGCTGAAACAAGATAATGCAGAGTTTTAGTGCAGTGGCAGAAATGCGTAGAGGAAATGAGCCTTGAAAGGTCAAAACTAAGTCTGTAATTTAGAATTTAGGTGAAAACCTTTGAGCTAAATATTCACAGATCTCAGTTAAAAGCTGCAGTTTAAAGAAAATGTTTTAAAGCAAATAGATCAAAACTTTTTTAACTTAACTTCTCTGTGTAGAACCTGTACCTGATCCACGGCCTTTAAAATTACGCACATTACATTCTCCCGCTTTTTTTTAACCGGGAGAATCCCTAAAAAGCTTCCACCTATACTGACTTTCATATAATGATTATGTAAATATCACGGAGTGGTTCTGTTGCTTATTTAAAGGGCACCTCTGTTTTGTCATTAATCAATCTGACACCACCGAGAACACACACATGCACACTTGCCCACAATTTCTTCTTTGGCTAAAAAAAACAAAACAATTAAAAATAAATGAATAAAATAAAGCACTTTGTTTTGTTTCTGCTGTTGCAGAATATGATAAATCCAGTTAAGATTGCATCTACGACGTGACCCTTAAAGGCCCCCGCGGCTGAAAACTGGCAGACCACCCTACAGCCGTAAGTCAGAAACCTTAAAAAAAAGAAGATTTTACTACTCAAGAAGCTTCATTAAAACTCGTTCATGAGCTTTATGGATAAAACCAGTTATTGCCTCCGTTTGTCTGGAATTAGTCGCAAGCTGTCAGGACACCCAGCCCCTCTTCCCCTTTCTCCAACCTCCGTTTTATATAAAATAGATTTGGGAGAAGCGCCATTTTCTCTCCAAACCATGCGCAATGAGACGCACAAGAAAGCCCGTTGGAGGAGTGCCATTAAAAAAGAAAGGGGGAGAGAGAGCGCGCGAGAGAGGGAGAGAGAGAGAGAGAGAGTGAGAGAGCGAGGGAGGTTAAACACTATCGGGGAAAAGAGAGCAGAGTTGGGAAAAGCTCCTTCGTACGCAGCAAATGACAAGTAGCAGCGCGACAGGCGACACAACACTGTAAACCACGTACAGTAAAAACAAACCGGAGGCGCGCTACACCGGGGGGGAAGGAAAAAAAAGCAAAGCGCCGGAGCCTTAAAACGGCGATTTTCTTCCATACCTGTGTCAAGCAGTAAGGGGAGTACATGTTGGAGTCTACAGATGAAATTTGGAGTTGCTGATAACAAAGTTGGATGGAGGTTCGCTGCGGTGCCGCATTGCAAAGCCGCTGTGGCTCAGTCCAGGCTGTAACCCCGCCTCACTTGCAGTGAAAGCTCCGCACTAACTTTAGAGGAAAGTTTTTGCTGCTCTCTCTCCCTGCCTCCCTCCCTCCCTCTTTCTCTCTAACGCTCCCGCTCTCTCACTCTCTCTCTCCCTCCCCGCTTTTCTATCAGATCGTCACAAACCTAACATTATGTTTGAAACGATCGTTATTTAAACGTTTCTTTTCTCTTCTCTTTTTTTTTAAGATTCAACGCTTCGCTAAATCCCCCAAAGAAAAGTCGCTTGAGCTACAGTATTCCTGCAGAACTACAGGGGCTCAATGTGCGCCTCTGGTACTGTGCGGGCAGAGCAGTCAGCTCGTCGTATTTTAAAGATAGTAATACTTTTTAAAATGTGGCATGGGATTTCGCTTATATTTTACTACATGATTTAAACACTTCGGAAGCAGAAATCTAAGCTTTTAGTTATGATAAATAATGCTTTTTATCTATCTATCTATCTATCTATCTATCTATCTATCTATCGTCTATGTTTGCAGTCTTTTGGTTATGTAAAAAAACAAATCTTTTTTTGGTGCAGGGATATTTACTTTGACAAAACTGTCTTAAAAATCTTTGCCAATCACTTGTGTTTGCCAGAGCAAACACAAGTGATTGAGGTGGCAGATTTCCTCAAAAAGATCCCTTTTCTGCTTTCATATCCTTTGCTCTTATGAAGAATGCAGAAGCAAACCCAAGTGTAACCAAAATAGAAAGACCAAAAAAAAGAAGAAAGTTTTAAATTTACAGCTCAGATTATGCTGTGGTCCTTTGTCAGCCAGTCATCTGGATGGTGGCACAAAGCTTTCTGCGTACAAGCTATTTAAATGTCTTACAAGTTTGTTGAAGGGGGCCCGATTGTTAACTTGACTATGTGTTACTGTAAAGTAAACGTGCGCAGTAGGGTCGGCTTTTGATACTGCTGAAACATCTCATTAAATCTGGACCGCTTATTTTTATTTAATGCATTTTATAAGGTGTCAGAGCTCAACATGAGCCCCGACTCTGCAGCTCCGCTTTAGCTCGAGATGCTGCGTGCCGCTCGTTTTAAGTAAAGAGCTCATCATCTGAAAGTTATAACCAGACTTAAATATTTACAATGGCAGGCGCATTCATGAACCTAAACAAGTCCAAAATTATTACAGCAAGTTGTAAATTCTGCTGTCTAAGAGAGTCATTTTTTTCAGCCATGATACATTTTGCTTTGCTGTTTCTGCTTTTGTTTTTAACTGAATCCAAGTCATATTCTGGTATACGATATATGTTTATGGGGACAAAAGATACCTGAACTTGTGCAAAGTGCTCTAAACCGGTCTCATTGTGCCTCTATTGTATGGAAGCGATACACTCTGGTTCTAATCAGGCTTGGCTTTATCCTCACCCGCTCCCTGCTCCTCAGCCTAATCAAACTCATATATGCAGGCAGAGTGCCTGCAATTATACATAAGCCTCTCCCTTGTGCATGTGTGTGTAAGAGTGTGTGTGTGTGAGAGAGAGAAAGAGAGAGCGAGCATTAGTATTTGGAAGCATGCGTGTGCCTGTGTGTGAATACAATTCTATATGTGCAAGTCTCCGTGTGTGTATGTGTTCCAGTTGTGCAAAAGTTTTTGCTCCCACCCACATGTGTGCGCAAGGGTGCGGTTTTGGGGGTTGAAGTCACCCTTGTGCTTGGATGCCAAGTTTTTCGGGGCGGGGGGGAATGAAGCTGTGCAACTTTACGAGACCTCAGCCTATGTAGCATACATAGAAACCTACACCACAAACGCACATGCATATAGTGTACAGTAGACACAGACACACTCACAGTTTCAGTGCATTCATGAACACAAATGTCTGTTGGTCAAAGATATGCTGGCACAAACAACCAGAAAAAGAATTTCACCCAGAAAAAAAGAGGGAAAAATCTAAATTGAAGTGAAAGAAAGTAAAACATATTGAGGTGTAGTGTTCTTTTCCCAAAGTCTCTCCTCTTTCCAAACCACACCCCACCACGGCACAGGTCCAAACCCCAAAGCTTTTGTGCGCTCTCTCGCTTTCCCTCTTTTTCTTTCTGTCTACCCCCTTTTTTCTCTTTCTCAGTGGCTCTTTTTAGTGTCACTTTCTCCTTTTCTGTCTCATAATCTTCAGCTATTCTCCCTTTCTTTAGTTTCTTTCTTTTTCTTTTTTTTTCTGCTGTCCTCATCACACACACACACTGTCCCTTTCTGCTGCCTGATTTTACTGGTTGTCTTTGTTTCTGGCTTCAGTCTGACATTAGGTGTCCGTCTCAGTATTCAACACAGGGACTGGGCTGCAACAAACAAACTATAGCAACCGACCGCAGGAGTTACAAAACACTGACGCTTGGGCTTTCTTTCCAAACTCTCTGGCCATAATCAAACAGTCCTGTCTCAACATCACCTTTGAAAGCCCCTCGAGCGCACAGGGATCTAGTGGTTTCTGAGACTACGCTTGCCATTAAAAAGCACATGAGAAAACCATATGGCGTGCCTAAAGTTAGCATGTTGTGGTCTCCCATTGACACACAGCACTACTCATATCCTTGTTGTTTACCAATGCCTGTGGCTAGGCCATTAAATATTGAATGTGATGTAGCATACTGATACTGCCATTAGCATGCTAAATGTGTGAGACAGGTGGTTGAGGCTGCCTTTCAAAAGGCAGGAAATATGTGAACGGAATATTGTGTAACTGTACCGTTTACTACGGCATACAGTGTAAATATTGTTTGAGTAAGCTGTTTATGTCTGCCCGCGAAGCGGCACGCCAGTCAAATGCATACAGGCATATGCAGTCAGAAAGACATGGCTGACCGGCCGCTATGGCTAACAAGCATATCATATACAGTGTGGATCCCAGAGACTATGGATCTGTTTGTAATGTGAGTGTGTATGCAGAGCACTGTGTTAGGCCTGCTGCTTTTTTAAAAAATGTGTTTACTACATGTTATACTCTGACTGTTTTGGATTAGTGTGTTTTTGCCATATTTGTGTTCAGTGCTAATAAAGACGTATAGATTTATTTTGCTGGGATTATGTCATAATTAGTTTTGTTTTAAAAGTGGAAAATGGAACAAGTCATATTGAAGCGTGTAGGCCAAAAGAGCAATTTTCCAGGCAGTCTAGAAGTTATCGCCACACTCATTCTGAAAGCTGATTTTTTGGGGAAATATTTGTTAAAATGACCATATGTATAACATGTAACACAGGCAGTGTCCTCCAGAAAAATTTCAGTTTTATAACGTCAAGCATTTTTTTCTTTGCTTTAACTGGCTTCTAACTTTTGCCCTGCACGTGAAGCGTGTCCTCCACATGAATCTGCAACAAAACCAATTTTCTGCCAAGCCTAAATAATCCCTTATAAAAATACATGTCACGGAAAAGTTGACATTTTTAGGAAACATAGTGTTTTTGCAGGGCACTTTTGCCACTTGTCAGCGCAACTGACAGATGAACTGAGGACATTCATGAAGACATGTGGGAATTTTTTTGTGTGTGTGTGTGTGTGGAGGAAATGGACATATGAGCGAGCTAATAGCACAATGTCAACACAAAATGTGGATGTATTTTCTGAACACATTACTGGAACCCCAGAAACAAACATTCGTCATCGCAAGAGTGAAGGTAGCATAGTGTTTCCTATGCTGTGGTCAGACCATGTCAAATGAATGCACTAATGAGGCTTTTGTACTTTAAAAATCCTTCCCCCTCTAAAAGAAAAACAGATTGCAGAGACAGGGTTCCTTTTTTGTTTTTCCTGTGTCCAGGAAATATATCTTGGGACATCAGTGCAATTAAAAGGACAGATACAGAGAGCTTGCAGTGTGTATGTATTTTGGGGATGTGTATACCCTATATGTATCAGACACGAGGAAACATTCAGGCATCCCTGGGCCTCTAGTGGGATCGTCGTTCACCAGGTAGGTGTCAGTAGCCTGAAAAACAGAGAGATAGTTGTTAAGTTAAAATTGTTTCCATGTAGCTGAAAAGTCATGTTGCGAAATGTGGAACAAATACAGCACAGATTTTAGGCCAGCATATATTTTATATCATTTTAATATTTATTAAATAAAATATTATAATTGGATTTTGTTGCTCTTTAATAACATATAGTATATTTAAGAAGCATTGCAATGTTTAAAGCAATCTCACAACACTCTGTTAATTTGTTTAAACCAGTGTTTAATTTAGATTGTGGCAAAACGAAATAGTGATTTTTCTTCCCTCCTCTTTGTGAGACGTAACCCTAAAATGTACCCGTTCCGTGTGAAACAGTCTTTTAACCCCAACTGGTTTCATTTCTCCACAGAAGCTCCACAACACTTGCACTGTAAATCCCCAGTCAGATTGTCTGTAAGTACAAGGGTGTATGCATGCATATGTGTGTAGGTGTGCATTCAGGGAGCTTCATTTGTATTCTAAGTCAAGCAGGCAGGCGGGCAGGCAGGGTTCTGGCAGGGCCCGGAGCTGTGAAATAGGCTCTCCTTGCAGTTCTGCAGTTGATTGGATCAACCTATCCCACTCTACTTAGCCGAAGGGAGCCCAAATCCCACAGCCGCTGTGCTGTTCTGTGAAATCCTATTTCATTTCACAACTTTAACGGATAAAAAAGCATGCACACACGCTTGTGCCAGCCCAAGACCCCATGCCACATTTATTCAGCGAACGGGAGCAGAGAGAAAACACTGCATGTGGTTGTGTGGAAATGCCGAAATGCACACGCATATAGTCTAACCCTCTTGAAAATATAATCGCCCGTATGCATATACATTTTTTCCACACCCATGTTCGCTCTGCCTCACGCGCAAACACACAGCAACACGCACCAGCGCACACACACACCGATATACACGTGCATGCCACTTACGCAGACACACAGACACAAACCCCATAATAAGAGCCAGACGTTGGCAGACCACACAGCCCTGAGTTGTGGTGAAAACAAAGGCTATTCATATCCTTCGCAATGAGAGGTCTGTATGGCTAACTCTCTTTCTCCCTCTCTCCCCAATCTCTCCCCTCAGCTTTTTATTACAGATAATCTGCACTCGCAAACCTTCCATTTTTCTGCAATTGTGCGATTCCTAATCATCTTTATTAGTCCATAAACATTGTTTTTTTTCCTATTTTTAGCCTCTTTTTTTTTTATTGCCGAGGCTCTCGACTCCTTGAGGGGGCAACGCAGTGCCTATGTTGTGAAGTTTCAAAATGATGATGAAGCTGGGATTCAGAGTCGGAGAGGCCTGCTGATAAGAGAGCAAGGCATTATGGGAATGGGGTAATAGAGTCCCTCACATCCACAAATACACATCCACGCTAATAGACATGCAGATCCACACACACACACACACACACACACACACAAGACAAAATGCAAGCGCTCAGATTCTGCCAGGCCACATGTGTCTGATAATGAAATGACGCCTCTGATTGGCTGGCAGTCAGAATAATGGCCTGGATCCACGACACCTGTGGTGGGGTCCACAGCAGTGCGAGCCTGCTGACTACCAGCAAGCAGACCACAATGCATCAGGTGTGCTGGAGCCTCTGTGATTGGCTGTCCCCGGCCAGAAACAGCGTCAGGTGCACCAGCAAGCCTTCCCTGATTGGTTGAGTCGAACCCAAAAAGCTGCGGGTGGGAAAGAGCTGTTTTTATTGGCTGCTGCTGCCCAGTTCTGCTGGTGAATGGGTGTCTGGCTGGATGGCAGTGGGACAACTGGGAGCACTGACTATTTGAGAAAACCTTTTGTACATATGTAGGTCTTCATACCCCCAGAATCTCAGCATTAGCTATCATTTAACCTGACTTCAGGAAGAACAATATAACACACATAAAACAAACAAACAAAAAAGACAATTGAACTCCAACAGAAGATAATTTGCTCTCATTTCATATTAACCATCCAACAAAGAGGAATTTAAACACCCACTTTATGCTGTTCGCCAGAAAAACAGGTGTTGATGAACCTCAATCCTATTGTGCAACAATGAATAACATGAAGCTAATGAATAGGCTAAGCTCTGTACCTGCCACTGGGGAGGCCAGAACATACTGATTCCCTTTGTAGTAAACCCCTAAAAAAAAAAAAAACTCCAGGGCCCCCAAACACTCTCTCCTGCAGCAGTGTATGAATTATATATTGTACTATATATATAGAACATATGCCCGGCCCATATGGCCAGCCCTGAGCGAAAAAATCTCAAAGCCCTGCTTAATTAACATTTTAGAGGGAAGATTCGGAGGCGGGAGATTGAGTCAGTGACCTATTTGGAGTCCATCATCGCCCAATGCAAATGTGTTAATTGAGACAGATTTTCCTACTTCACAAATATGTGGAGTAGGGGATGCAGTGGAGGATTTTTATTTATTTATTTGTCTGAGCCATCTGATCTAAGGTATCTGTACAGGGTGTGTTTTAAACTGCCTTTCTTTCTGCCTTCACTGACAAAAGAAGACACTTCTCTTTCCTTGGCTCACTCGCTCTCTCTTTGGATTTAGTGTTGACGACCATATGGCCAAATTCTTTGGAGGTGAGATCTCCGAAACCTGCTCTCGCACTTGCACATACACTCACACATGTACTTACAAACACACCTCTACAGAGCTTTGTGTATGAAAGGCCCTGATGGTGGAATTTGTTCTCAGATGGCTCCATTTTAAAGCACATGAATGGCATCATATCAATGATCCCCCCCCCCAACCACACACACACATCGCCCCACCTTTCCTCGCTTTCTGTCTCTCTGCATATCACATTAGCAGTTACACACAAAAACACACACTTGCACACTAATTCACCACCTACACATAAAAACTTACACTTGTCACACACCTGGTGCAGTCCTCTCCTTGTTTCCAGAAAACCTTTATCCTGGCCGCCCCACAATCATGAACCACAACCACTACCAGCACTGTTGATCCCGCTTTTCTTTTTTTTCTTTTTTAAAAGAAAAAAAACATGGTTATTATAACCACCATTGTGTCTCAACCGTGTTTTTATCATCGTTATTCGGTGGCTGAAAAGCAACACTGCCAAGTTTAAGGCACAGGATGAAAATAGGGGGATGGGGAGAGGAAAACAGTCCAGCCAACCTGCGTGAGATGGCAACCACTTCAAAGATGCCAGGCCGCACCGGCGATCTGTTCCATGGTGTGTGAGGAGTGTATGAAAGGCAGAAATGGCCGCCGTGTGAGTCCCTGCCAAAGCTACCTCGGGGAGAAACGTTGGAAAAATACGATTTTTCACACAGCCTTCTCGGGGGGGGGGGGGGGGGGGGGGTGACGAGAAAACAGGGAGGCTAAGAAAGAAGATGAGAAACCGAGGGGCTGCATTAAAAAAATGATGGATGGATGGCTGAGTAGAGTGGGGCTAATTATTTCACTCCACTCGTGAGTCCTGAAGGTTTGCTTGGGTCAGAAGTACAGCCAAGACGCAGAGCTGAAGATTGCATTTGGCTTAATTGTGCAGTTGTGTTTTACACAATAATGTTGGGATCCTGGATAAGGCGGGAGGCACATCGTGTGAACAGGGAGTCTGTTTGAGAGGCCTGACTGCTGGGGTATTTAAAAAAACCTAGATGACTTGAGTAAAAAGATATTTGACTTATGTGAGAAATTCATACAAGCTGGTTTGCGGTTTAATTTAAAGGTTAGGTGAGGTGAATCACCTGAATGCCAGATAGATAGTGAAACTATGCCAGTGCCTCGTTATTAAAAAACCTTCTTTGTTGACCAAAACTGTTCAGTTAAACAGGTCTGAACAGAGCGCTCATTGTGACACACCCCAAGATGCACTTGGCCTGGCAGCTTGCCTGTTAACTACTAATCTTGCTAGACAGGATAGGCTATGGCTGTGGCCTTATGATAATACCATGCCAGTTGTAACACTGAACTGAACCAGCAACATTTCACTGCCACACTTGCTCGCACCAAACGCCCCCTTGGCACATTAAGTAACCCAATGCCACTGGCACCCTTCTTTGTACATGGGTCCTTATTCATTCTCTTATTTGAAGGTCCAAACCACATTCAACTAAGGTCTAGCTGCTCTGGTTAATGCATTTAACAATGAGGTTTGGGCTGGGACAATCAACCCATTGTGTCACACAAGGACTGATCCGTGGGGAGATTTTCTTGTGGTTATGGTTCTAATACAGTAGAGTTTACCACAAAGACCAGGAAGCATGGAGTTACACACACACATATACCACACACACACACACACACACACACAGACAATATGACTCAAGGAGGCAGCGCGTTGAGCTCATTTCAAATGTCTCACCCACTTCCATCTTAACTGAAATGGTACTTTGAAAATGTATTTAATAATCTGGTAAAAGGTTTACGCCCACCTCCCAACTTGGCACCAATAAGTTTCTTGACTTTTATTTGACTGACAGGTTCTGTGGTTGGCACGTTTTCTCTGCAACAACCGCAGCGCAACCAACTGTGAAATTATAGGCCGAGAATCAAAACAAAATGAGGATCGTAGTATCACTGCCAATTACGAACAATTGTCTAATGTTTGGCTTACCTTAAGATATATAGACAGATAATTGGACAGCTGACATCAGAAGACACATGTGGCCTAGAATTTGACATCATGAGCAACTTGGGGCCTGTCTGTGTTGTTGTTTAGCAGGTATGGCTGGGAGTCAGGGCAGCTGGGGCAAGCAAACGTTTTTGGTAGGTGACCCCCTTGAAGTCACGTAAGGCTGACATTTATAACCCATAAAAAAAAAACACGTGACAACTTGTGGACTATGCGCCCTTCATGTACAGAGGAATCAGGGTGCTCGTGCAAAGTTGGCGGCAAAAAGTGAATGAACACTTCTGCTGATGCTCTTTAAAGTAATGCTGCATATACAGGAAATATTTGCTCATGTCAGTGACGGTGAATCTCCACTATGGCTTTGAGATGAAAAGAATATATATATATTTTTTATTTTTAAAGTGTTTTTGTTATGTATACTCACTCAGTATGATAAAGAGACAGATCTGTAATTATCCGAGTACCAAGAGATTGCGAAACTAAAAGTTTTATAAACTGTTGCCACATTTTTTTCCCCTCCTGTATCTTTGGTGCTTATCATTTGTGAGATTCCGTGTGCATTCCCAGAAACATTATAATCAGATATGCTTTCAGTCTAAATAAACTCTCATTGTTTTATTTCTAAGGATTAACTGTTCTAAAACAGGTCTCAAACTTTCTGGAAGGTAGATGAGTTTTTGTGTGTAACAGCATCGATATTTGAGGTGAAAACGCATGGGTAAGAGTAAGAGTTATATTACAGGATTGTAATAATGAGATACTGAAACATATCTGATGATCTACAAAGTATTTCACAGTGCAGTCTGTTATTTCTATGTTGCAGTAAACAACTATCACTATCACCTTAAAATACTTAAAAGCTTTAACAGATTTAATCAGAAATCTATGAGTAAAAATAGCTTAAATAAAATACCAAAAATAATGGAATCTTCTGCTTCAATCTCTTAAGTTGATTTAGCAATGATAATGCTGATTTATTATTAGGACATTTTAAAACGTAAAGCTTTGACTTAATAGAGATCACGTAAAGCTGATGGTCACAGATTCACCGGCCTTGCATTTTCAATATTACTGTTGCAGTCTTAGAGAAGATATTGATGATAAAATCTGATATTTATCTCCAAATGCTGCTGGATTTAGAGAGATAATGAGCTGATCATCATCATCCGATTTTCAGATCAATATTAAATGCTTCGGAGGTGCTCTAATTTATGCTACTTGCTCTTTCTGAGGACCTTCAGCGCTTGTTCTGAGGGCACAAAGACGGTCTGTGTGTCACCTCACCTCCCCACCCCCTTGTAGTCGCTATAAAGTGTCATCAGCTACGCAAATGAAGTGCCCATTGATAAAAAGAGCAGCCGCCTTCCGATAGAAAAGACTCGAGTCGGCGAGTGCAAGGTGGAGGAACGCGCGAGAGTCGTGCGCCACGTTAATTTATTGCGATTCTTAGGGCATAATAATAACCAGCACAGCAGTGATATATCGTCCAAACACGATCGCTGTGCGAGTCTTTATGATTTACCTTTGCTTTTATTTTATGTGACTTTAGCGGCAAAGATCAGCCTCTGTCTACAGGGCCACTCGATCCTGCACGTTAACGCGCCAGAAAGGAGAACTGCACTGATTTAAATGGGGGGGAAATTATTTTTGAACACATGCCATGCACATATTTATTACAGCTGCATATATTTGAGAACATTGTGGGAGAAATTTCACGAAAAAGAACTGCAACAAAAAAGTAGCTTATTGTTAACCAAAAAATTTAAAGTCACTTTAGTAATAAAATGCACGGAGCTGTAGGAAAAACAAGGCAGTGTGTGAGAAAAATATTTAACACTCAGCGCTCAGTACTGAATGTTTAGTCAATCGCGGCTCATTTAGACGCTTTGTAATTACATTTGGCAGACAAACGAGTTGAGTTACTTTTACATTTGCACGCGCGCATACACGCACGTGCACAGGGACGCACACAGGTGTGTTGTGGCCCAGAACTCTAGCGCCAAATCTATCCGCAACAAAAGTTCTTTACAAAGAAATTAGAGCCCTGAAATAAGTGCAAGGATGTTTTGTTTATTTCCAGCCCTATAGACTTTACCCTATAGAGCCAACAGAAAGGAACTATTGAGTTACACAGCACGTACCATTATAGCGTGGGGAGATCTGCCAACCCTCTCAATGCCCCATTTTCCTTTAAAAGTTCAGCTTCCAAAAAAGTGAGAGAGGGAGTGAGAGCTGAGGGAGGAAGACTTGGTCTCTTCGCTGTTGCCGGAAGCAAAAAAGGACCTTTAAACACGTCGGCTTTAGGCCCAGATAGAGAAAAAAACACGCTCTTTCAAAAGTCGGTCCACTCTGAAAGCGATAGAAGGAAACGGGGACACCAGCTCCGAGCCTTCCGTCTACCGCTGTTTGGCGTCAGATGCGCCCATGTCCCGCAGAAAGAAGTGAGGGAGACGTCTGCGTCTAAGTCCCGAGGTGCGTCCTTCGGCGGCCAAACTCCAGCAGACTGGGAGATGCTAAAAAAAACCCTGCCCGAATTAATACTGATAATACGGGTTTAAAAAAAAATCAAAAAAACAACCCAAAATAATAATGGACGGGAGAAGTGACGCAGAGTAAGTTTTGTTTCTATTATTTTTCCGTGTGCAGCCTTTGCGGTCGATCAGCTTCTGTGTCCAAAACGTGTCCAAAAGCAGCTGTCTCCGTTGCCGCGCGTCCGATCTGTTTTACCCTCGTATCTCTCTCTCTCTCTCCTCTCTCTTGATCCGAACGCACACAAACACACGCAAGCACACGCACGGAGTTACACGCAAACGGGGGGGACACCCCTGGTCCCTCGCCGCCTCCTCCTCAAAGCTGACGAGATGAAAGAGCAGCTTGCGTCGTGCCTCTTCAAATCGCTACAGCCTCGCCGATAGAGGAATGCCTGTACAGCGATACGTCGTCGTTCGCGGCTTCGGCGGGGCTCTGGATGCCTCGGTGCGTAAAAATGGAAGCTCGCCGTGCGCTCCGGCAGCGATAGATTGCCTTGCTCTTCCCTCCCTCCCAAAATATCAGCCACTAAATAGCTCACCTCAGCAGCATGCGCCCTGTTTACACGCACATACACAAAATAATAGACGGGGAATTGGGGCAGTTGTTTACAGTGAAGGTTGGGTTGGGGGGGCCGGTGCTTCAGGCGGCAGCGTCGAACTGGTGAATTATTAGGTGAATTATTAATAAAGCGAGCGGTGTGCAGTCTGTCGCGGAGAGAGCGGAGCAGCCAGGAGAGCAGCTGGGGCTTTAGGAGCATTAGGAGGACCAGAGGCTAAATCACGGGCTGCAGGGATTAGAGGGCTGCGCCGGCTCCTACCTACCGCCTGAAGTTTGCAGAGTGACTCTGTGGGCACGGCCGAGCGAGAGCAGAGCTGCTCGGTTTTTATGTGTGTGGTGTTTTTAATGTGTACAACCCAAGAGCAAAGATCGAGCCACAAAAAGATGATATGTTATTTTAATGACAACCTGGCCACAGATATCAGCTGTGCTCTCTGTATCCACGCAGCTGATAATATAAAAAGGGGGAAAAAGTCAGCTGTCAGTTACTGAGCAGTCAAGCAGGACAGCTTTCCTTAAACGTAAAACTTACTTTGTTTGATTTCCACTATGGAAATCAATATCTGTGGCACTAAGGGTATTTTGCATGTGACTGTCAGGATGTGACGCTGTGAAGCAACAGGATCAAATTCATCTGAGATATCACAGACATCCTCACCAACATGATTTAAAAAAACAAAACAAAAACCTTCTCTCCACTTTACCAGAAAGTAACCACGTGTTTTAAGAAACTGTTTATTGCTCCAGAGATTTTAAGGACAACGGCCAGATCCAGCAGACCTGCCACATAAGACACTTGGTGCACGTGCTTTCTGATGTCAAGTTTCAATTTAAGAAAGCTTCTTCTTCTTTTAACGTAAACTTGGATACATCACCTGGAACAGATTTTTATTAAAATAAAATTGGCCAGGAGAACTTGTGGGGACACCATGGCGCCTAAAGGACATAATCTAAGAATGAAAAAGTCTCTTAAAAAAGCAGATAAGAGTGATTTAAAAATAAACTCTGGAGAAAAAATATTTGGAGGATTTTGTGCAGATTTGGTCACTGAACCTGTTCACACGCCAGTCACATTCAAAACTTGGCCGTTTCTTGTTTCATACTCAACTTTCGGGCTTTCCTCAACAGTTATAAACGGCTGGTTCAAATTAAAGCAACAAACTAAATATTTTCGTTGTTGCAGATGAATCTGATACACATCGTCTGGACAAATCAGAATTTGGCCTTATTTCTGCTTTTATTTTCAGCTGTGCGTGTGGAGTTATCTGAGTCTCTCCTTCAGAGAGAGAGAGGGGAAAAAAAGAAAACAGCCTAATGACATTCCTCCAACATGACGGTTTATAAATAATTAAACGCTGACCTCCCCACACATTTGGCCACATCAATTAATCATCTCTAAATGAATTTGTTTTTGTTTCAGCATAATTTCGATTATTCGGTTTGCGTCTGTGGCGGGATGACATGTGCGGGGTTGTTATTGTTATTATTATTGTTTAGAAACGGAGGCCCCTGTGGCCCAGTTACCCAACAGCAGGGAGATACGAGCAAGTGTCGTTTTGGTTTTTTGTAGCTTAAATTTTGTTTTAACACAGGAGACAACCAACACTGAGCAAAATATGACGAGACTGAGCAGAAACCACGTAACCTAACACTTAGTAGGTCATCAGTTTATCGCCTCTATTAATTGGTGTGAAGGACCTGTGTTACAAATACATTTTCCTTTTGTTTATCATAAAATTATTTTTATGGATTTATTTTGAAAAAGAGGGAAAAAAATGACAAGGCCTTTAAAATGTTGACCCCCCTCTCTCTCTATTTTTACATATTTCTGACATGTTTAATGTAATGATAATTTTGTTTAAATAACTAATAGGATCTTATTTGTTCAGTCATAAAACAAACTGCAGGTAGACGTCGAGGTAAGCGATTATTGGTAAGTTCAACAATCAGATGGATGATTGGCTTGATTACTAAAGTTGGTGAATGACTTAAAGTATGAAGTAGGAGCCTGTACAAATAATAATGATAATGATGATGATAAGTATAATAATGATAATATTATTAATAATAATAATTCCTAATGTTACATTAACATTTTTATTAATTGATTGAATGACAGAGGCTTTCTGCCTCAAGCGTATTGTTGATTTTCACAGTTTGTACCTTGACCTTTCCCAATACTTTATTTATTTACTTTTAATTTTAATTCTGGTCTCTTTCTCTCTCTCTCTTTCTTCTTCTTCTTCTTCTTTTTTTTTTTTTTTACAGATGCTGAAGCCCACACATGCCCAACGGCCTGTTTGGAGAGTGACCAGTTAATTGGAAAAACACCAAACTGTGCCTCTAAACCCCAAATAATCCCACAACACGGTTTCCCCCCCTCTTTTTTCTTAACTCTTAATTAAAGTACAAATAACAGCACAGTGAGCGCGCACTGTGTACTCAGCACAGCCCACTGTAGCCCGGAACTTACAGCAGGCCCACAGAAACTTCTACAAGCTTCAGGTAACGAATCTGCTTCCGGAAAAAAAGAAAAGAAAAAAAATGAGATGATAAAAATCGAAAGGTGTTTTTGTACTAACAATAAAAATAAATAAATCACGTAGCTTTGTTTTAAAGCTATTTATTGAAAATGGTTGGAAAATATTAACATGGCATAAAGACAGGTTTTAATCAACAAACAGGTTGAGGTATCTGAGGGCAAAAAACACCGTAAATAAAACAAAAGATTAAAAATCCGATAAAAAACGTAAAATCAAAAAACTATAAAATTAAAGTAAAAATATGGGATAAATAAAAAACATAGAAGGGGAAAAATCCACAGGTATTTAAAACACGGAACCTCTGAGGACGCTGAAAAAACGAGAAACTGAAACTTTAAATACCCCCTTCGTTCTCTTTAGATATACGTTTCCGCTTGAAATTTCAAAGGCAGAATTACACCTGAATTATAAAACGGAATGGTTTTAATAACATATTACAGGGAATTATATCTCTCAAATTGTTTTCTGAAATAAATAAAATACACAAAAATAAATACAAAAATAAAAACGCAAAAAAAGTCCGATGGCCGTCGCAAAAACATTGTTTAAAATGTAATCATTAAAGCTGATAAATATAACACAGAGGCAAAACTACACGTATTTGTTTATTAATGTGTCATAAATAATAATTTATACTTCTTCCTCCTGATGCTGAGGCACCATATGTTTAGCAGTTGACCTGGTTTCAACATTTCCCATGTTTTTCTTACAGTCCTGATTTAAAAAAAGGGGGGGCTGGGCTGCTGGTCTTATTTTAATGTGAAGCCCTTAAAACTGTTTGTGTTTTTCCAGGTATTTAAATATTAAGCTGCGTTTAGTGGAAACAGGCAGTACGCTAACAAAGAAAAGATTATTTTGTCATTAAAACAAAATACAAGAAGGAGAAGTCTCAGAAGAGTTAATGCCTTCCTCTGATGTTTCTTGGAATAGAACATTAAAAAAATATATATTTAGTTGATATGCCTCAAAAGTTGAAGGACATTTGTTGGCTTGCACTAGTCCTAATCATGCGAGGCAACTTATGAGCATCAATTAGGCTGAGATTTGAGCTAATGAAAGCCCTGAGCAGTGAGTCTCACCACAACCCCCTAAACCAGCCATTACTGCAGACCACAATGGCTCTGATAGCACGCTGTTTTAAGACCCAGCATTATGTGGGCAATAAGTTCTCTAAACCTCACTGCGAGAAAAGAAGGGCACATTGTGGGATCAGGCAAGCAAAGTTTAGACAACATAGAAGGAGTTTTTCTAAGTCCAAAATGCTTGTCTGTAAACCCCAAAACGAATTAGGGGAATTTTTTTTCTTCTTTTTACTCCAAATGACAAGTTTCACATTCCAAGCTGGAATATAACTGCAAACCATGATTGACACGGACAAAACTAATTATCAGAGGAACACTAATGCTGAATGAGACACGGAGCTGCTCAGTGGATGGCACTGAGATATTGTAAATATTCACTCATCAGTGATGGACTTGGTGTCATTACATGTTTGCAAGATTAGAGGCACGAAATACAAGGCAGAACTGGAGTTTGCCAAACAGAGTGCACTGCCAAACTTCAATCAACAGGTACACACTTTATTGAACAAATGATTAAACACTGAGGTGTATAATGAAGGGGAGAGGGGGCATGCTAGGGAGAAATCTGAAATATCCTTTAAGCATTTAGAAAGAATCATCTCTTTTGAAGCAATTCAGAAAACAACCCAACGAATCTGTGTCTGTTTATGTGGTTCTCTTTCTGGCCCCCAAACTAAAAGCTCAAATAACTCACATTTGTCAAACGTAATGGCCCAAAAAACACAGAAGCTGATTTATCTAATCTGCACAAGTGTGGCAGAACGGCATTCACCAAATCTATAACCACTATAAATAAAGGAAAAAGAAAATGGAGAAAACAATGCAAACAAAACTGTGAGCTCAATCCAATAGCTTCAGCAGCTACTGCATGTACAATTCTACTAGTAAAGATCACACGCAGCTATGTTAGCAAAGCCACACATGACTGCTATAAAGAAACAATCAAACAAAGTATATATAGCAACACTGGAAAAAAAGATGTGTCTATATAAGAAGCCAAATCTTGGATCTATAATAGCGCCAGGAGGAGATTTAGAAAAGTGGACTGCACATCTACAACAGAAATGGCAAATACAAACCGAAGGCCCGAGTCGTGCTGCCTTTCTTCTTTTTAAACCACTTCACTCTGACTCTTGACTGCAGCACTACTGACATCTACTCCCAGCCTGATCTCACCGCCGCGCGCTGCAGTGAAAGTTAAACAAAAATATACCCTGCATCGAGGCCATACATCAAACTCAAACTGGAACTATCATTTTTCCCTCTCTGCAGTCTTTATTCCTGTCCCTGCTGAAAGAAAAGCCTCGCAGAAATCTGCATCTCCAAAAGTGCAGTAAGCGGTGGAAAGGAAAGGGGGGAAAAAAAGGAAAAAAGACAAGGCTCTTTTTGTGTGCGGTGGCCGAGGTTTTATCCCTGCATTGCAGAGTGTTGTCTAGCATTACAAATCTCAGCCCCGGCCTGGATGGACACGGGAGGGCTCTGCTGGCCCTGCTCACACTGTCTGCATCTTTTACGCTCTGCCATGCAAATAAACTCAAATCAGCGAGCAGCTGAGGGAAAGCGCTGAGGAGATGGAGTGTTGTTGAAGGGGAAAACACGGAAGAGAGCGGAAATAGAACGAAGCATAGCTGGAAGGAGGAAATGGAGAAATGTATGTGGCAAGGAAAGAAGGAAAGGAGGAAATAGTTTGCTTCAAGTAGTTGCGCAGGGGCCAAAAGAGAATAAAGTCTGTGTGCGCTTGTGTGCAATGCAGAGAAAAAGAGCGGGTAGTAACTGGCCATTGGAGGGGTGAGGAATGCCCGGCCCTGGCACGGGAGAATGGGATGGAGGGTGGAGTATGTTCACATTGCTGCTGCCAGCTGAGCACATTCCCACTACAGAGTCATGGAGACTTTTTAACCTACAGATTTCGAGGCAGCAGCTTCAGTCCGGAGATTTTTTCCCACTGGGGGACAGCAATAAAGCGCTCACGATGATCTACTTTTTTAAAAATGTTGTGCAGCCTCTAAACTGACATCAGGTGATTCTGAAATTATCTGGAAATGAAGATTAATTTAAATGTTTATTTCTTGTTATTTTACATTATATGGCTTACACAGGGAGGAAATTTGGCAGGAGAGATAGGGCATGAATGTGCCACATGTGGTACTCGACTCAGAGACATTGTGATTATGGCGTTATGGTGCCTTATAGACCAATAGAGAAGAGCGGTTTTTATTATAAGCCATAATTCCCCATCCCACCCCTCAGTGCTTATATAGTAGTTTTTTGGGGGGGGGTTTTGAACTGTAAGGAAACTGAAAAAAATAATATGACCCACCTAAACACTGATGTCACCTTAATTCTGGAATCACATTTTTTAACCTCTTTTTTTTTTTTTTATTCTACTGTTGGATATTTTGAGTTAAAACAGGGAATGTGAGGGTTGATTTAAAGGCAGCTGCATCTGGGAGCACAAGGTTGATTTCTAAACAATATACAATAGATAAGAAAAAATACTAATTTAAATGAAGCCTGTGGGAGTAACATATTCATTGCTTGGCAATAACATCCAACAGCTCTGAAGGCACTTCATGTCAAAAAGGGTCATTGCGAAATAATTTTCATTATTATTTAGGTATTATTACTATTTTTCTATATGGCTGCACTCCTTTTAAGTCATAGAAGGACGTGTGTGAGGAAACCTTATATGCCCTTTTCAGCATGTGCTCCCTTTTAGGCTGAACTAGTGAACTCTAGCTGGAACTGTCTGACAATGAGAGAAAAAAATCCTTTAAATTGATAGTATTTTTAAGAAAAAAGGATTGAAGGTAAATGTACTGAAAGCAGCTATGTTAACTCAATTATTAAGCACAATTTTGAAATACTTGCACTTTGGCTTGAGGGTTATATTTTTATTGATTACTTTTGCATCACTACATGGTCAGAGGGAAATTTTATACTTTTTTTTTAATCCACCAGATTTAATTTCTGGGTGCTTTGGAGAAAAAACCAATATGGCAAAAGTGGACAATGTCATAAAAAATGACGCTTTGCTGTAAAGTCAACAGTTGTTACCGTCTGCAGGCTTTTCAGTGCTTTTATTAGAGTGTTATTGTTTCAATAAGAAGTTTAGGATTTGAATGCTTTTTTTCCGTTACTGTGTGCAGTAAAGCATAACGTACGGCTTCACTGATTTGTCTAACTGCAAATTTTACTCTGAGACAAACGTTGATAATGCATCAGGAGTACGTGACATGAGGACGCGAAGAGCCGTTTGGCTTTCTGAAGAGAGACCTCACCTTTCCTAGAATTAAACCGAGACGAGCTTAGTGTGTGTGCATGTGTCTTTGTGCTATAGTCAGTGCGGTGGTTTATCAGTAGCTCACACTGGGCACAGTTTTGATAGCACACCACATACACGCACAAAGTGAAACTGATAAAGCATAAGCACAGTTCTGAATCACATATTTCACGTCAGATTACTAGCTGGACAACAGGGATATTATAATTAAGAACTAAAAATAATTAGGTGACTAATTTATTAGATGATTGACGGTTATTTTATTTTTTTTTAAATTTAGACATTTGTTGGTTCCAGCTCGTTCATGGTGGAGATTTGCTGCGTTTCCTTGCCATGTTTGAATATTCGGGGTTTTTTTTTTGGAGTATTAGTCGAGCAAAAGGAGCAATTTGAAGATGGGAAACTGGTGGGATTTTATTTTTACACAATTGCTTTTCATATATCTGACAACGCAAATAAATACCTAGTCAGATGAGTCATTTAAATGTAACCATTAGTTATGTTATTTATCTTCAAGTGAGAAGAAAATATGAGCCACATTACCTACTCACAGGGACACAGTGGCTCCCTGTATTTGTACGGACGATTGCTTTTTGTGTTCGCATCCCTCTGAAGCAGGCAGATACTCTTCTTTGTGTCATAAACAGTTAGCAAACGTGACCTGATGTGAGGTCACCTAAACGGCAGCACACAGGCTGTCATTGTGGCTCTGTGTCTCCTCCCATTCTGAGAGCGAGGACGGCTTCAGCACCGAGCGAATTTGTTCTGGGCCGGGCAGGTCAGCGGCGGGTGCAGCGTAAAAGTTAGTTAGTTTTATGTTTGTGTGACGAGGAGGGGGAGGGCGGTTAAATGGAGGGTGTGTGTGTGTGTGTGTGTGTGTGTGTGTGCGTGCGCTTCCCCAGGAGAAAAGAGGACTCCTAATCTGTTTTCCTGGCTCTTCTTTAAAGGGAGAGCAAGACACACTAGAGGCTCCCTCTGATCTGCTGCCCCATCCATCCCTCACTTTCTCTCTCTCCTCCATCTCTCCTTTCCTCACTTCCATCATCTGTCTCTCGTTCCCTCTGCTTTTAGCCCTCGTTTTCTCGGCCCCCCGTCCCTATGCTCTCTCATCTGTTGTGTTGGCCCGCTCTGGTCTTTGTATGGCGACAGCCCCCATCTCCAGATACTGCCTAAGAGCTCTGATTCCACTTAATCACTCAGTTTTTTATTAGTTTTCCCTCGCAGGGTATTTTGTGTTCTGAATTGCGTTTATCTATTATGCTGTTTCAGATTTATTGCTTTAGGAGGCAGACTGTGTGGCACACTACCCACCAATACGGTACACGATGCTGTGATCTCTCTACGTCTGCCCCTCTTTATGCCTGTCTGCTTTCATCCCTTCAAAATTAAATGAACAAATACACAAGGAGGGTGCTATGCCACACTAACTCACAACTCTCTTTTTTTTGTTGTACTTTTCCCTATACTTTTTTATTAGTTTTCTTTAATTTGGGCGTCTCAAGGTCTCATCTGCATTTATTTAGCATGCAGAAAGACCACAGGGGAAGAATATGTGGCATCGGTTTATTGGATGGTACTCTACTTTCACATCCATCTGTCCTGGCATCTTTAATGCCTCATTGATTTACTTTTCCAATTTCAAAATAAAAAAAGAAAGTCACAGGTATGGCTTCCTCTGTGAGCACAGATGTCTGTCTTTGAATGAATTTTGAGTAATTTGCTGAATATTTAGAGCGGCTTAGTCGTGACGTTGGCACCTTTGAATTACACTTAATTAAATGACAGTAAAAGAAAATACTGTTCATTATTCGGTCATTAATCAACCGCTAGCGACGATTTTATTTTGTCAGCTGACGCTATTGCTCAAGGTCATTTTGTCGCCACTTCTTTGCACTGCAGTCTAAACTGCTTATTTCTACATAATTAGGAGACATGGCATGCATACTCAAAATATTTTGCTCCAAAATGGCGGCACACCATCCTGGCCCTCCATTTTGTTCTGTCACTGGATCGAGTCTGGATCCTGCACCTGACATGTTGGACCAGTGTTTGCATTTGAAAATACCCTCTCTCCATGTCCTGCTGTTACTATGCAACCCCTTCTGGTTATTGGTCACCAAATGTGCCGCTAACCTGCTGCACCAATAGGACGGAGCCCCGCAACTGTGGTTTCCTCCTTCTCCACTCTGCTTCCAGGGGCTTCCTGTGACTGGGGGGGGGAAATATGGGCACTGGCCATCACCTCGACCAAATCCAGAACCAAATGAGGAGAGAGACTCGCGGAAACAGCCAGACAGAGGGAGACAGAAACAGAAACAGCGAGTGAGCCAGGGTGCAATAAAAAATTATGATTACACATTGATAATTAGTACAAAGCAAGAACTGTGGTCACCATGTAGACATCGGCAGCTCCTTTTTGGAGTGAAAAAGGGAAATTAATATTCATGACCTGGTTCCTCCCATCCAAATTCAGCACCCTCCCTCCCTTCCCACTCTGATCCTCCCTCCTCCTCACTTCCTCTCCCCTCCGTTGGGTGGCAACACTTGGTAGGGCACATGGTGAGACAGCTGTTGCAGGGCAACATGGGCATCTGTGGTGCTACGTAGAGGAGAGGAGGTAGTACAGCGGGTGTGGGGGGGTGTCTGTAGGGGTGCAGACGGCATCAAGAGAGGGAGATAGTACCCCGTCTCAGCACTGTGTGCATATGTGTTTGTGTGTGAATGCGTCCAAAAGTTTCCAGAATTATTATTTTGATCTTTGGAGGAAGATGGAGCTGTATTTTAGGGACACAATGAACAGCGAAAGAGACAAAATGAGGTCTCTCTTTTCTTCTTCTTCTTTTTTCGTGTTTAGCTGTGAATGAAAAATAGCACCTGTCCTCCAAGCTATGACAGAAACAGCATTAGCATAAGAACACTAGGATGGACTGCTCCAAGATTGGAGTTTGTGTCTTGAACAGCCAAACTCAAGCCCAACACACACACACACACACACACACACACACACACACACACACACACACACACACACACACACACACACACACACACACACACACACACACACACACACACGTGCCTGTTTTCATGCCTGCATCTCATTCTGTCTTTCTCTCACACACACCCTCCTCCCTCTGCACCTTCCTCTTCAGAGGGAATGGGCGTTTTCCCAGGGTTATTATCACATGCCAGGTGCCCTCCCCTCCCTTCACCAATACACAGACAAACGCACATAGATATACACCTCACCCCCATCCACCCATCTCCTCTCCTCTATCCCAGCACCTACCACACACCCTTGCCATTTCTCTCTCCCCCAAAGCGCCAGCGCAGCCCCACCTCATGGTGCCAAAGTGGGCAGCCTCTGCCTTGGCGTTGCCGAGGCCTTCTGGTGCCCTAGATAGCTGTGTGAGTGTGTGTGTGCGGCTGCGTGTATGTGTTTGCGAGCACTGGCCCAGCTCTTTGCGGACACAGCCAGCCCTTTAAACTGTGTCAAGGCTCCAGATGCTGGGAGAGACTGGGATTAACACAGGCGTTTGTATGCAGACACATATGCACAGATGCACAGAAAACATTATCTAGGCCCATATATTGCATCATACTTGGTTTTATGTTTTGACAAAAGGCTGAATAAGTCTTACAAAAACCCCCCAAAACAAAACAAGACAAGAACGACAAAGAAAAGAACCTGCTTATTCTTTTTGTTATTATTAATTTTATTGTCATTATTGATTTGAAAGGAATGCTGTACACGACTCTATACTACTAAAATGCTGGATCACATACAGAAATGTAAGAGACAGGATACAAAGGTATCACAGATCCTATGGTGAACCAACAGGCCCTGGCAGTACGCTGAGACGATGCACTGATGCCAACGCAGCACCTCAGAGAGTGGATTTGGATTAGGCAGACACAGAAAAGGACCACGGAGACCTGACAAACACACACACCCCAGTGTCCGTACCCTAGCCCTTTAGCTGCATGCCACTACCCCGAGGGCATGAATGCACACGCTCACACAAACACATGCGCAAATATGCAGACACGCACAAATACATACCAAGTGTCCACCTACTGTTTCTTTAGTGGCCTGCCACTGCCCTTAGGGTGTGCACATTTGCACGCACGCACACATTCACTCTAACACACACGCTCACATGCACATTCCACAACTGATTCTGACATCACTGCAGCTGAGTGGAGTTAATGAGATGAACTTAACAACGGTGCATTCAAGGCGTCCCCCAGCAAACTAGCAAAAGCTAGAAACTACTGATTACAAGTATGCAAGCATGTGCGACTGAGTGTGCAAAGCGAAGAGAGAGCGAGTGTTTTCTCCCAGTGCTCGCTGTCTCTCTCTCCCTCATTCTACGAGTCTTGCTGAGAGGTAGTTATGGTGCCAGTTATGGAGTGTTTGCCATAGCAGGGAGCTGCTTTGGCACCATGCCCTAATTTAGGGGAATTAAAAAGCACTAGACAAGCCCCTTTGTGGCACCGTGCGCCCGCTTTAATCTCCCCACGCCTCAGCGGGCACCCACAGCACCAGGAGTTGGCACCTTGCCCACATGACCCCAGGCAATATGGAAATCGCCACCGAAAACCCTAACTAAGCGCCCAGCCCTGCCCTGGTGCACAGTGTACACAGTACACACAGACATGCGCAAAGTGACGCCATCGCATACATACAAACACGCACATGGTGCAACGAGGACAACACCCAGTGCAAGGCGGTGTTTTGCATGCACACACGCATACTTGCACAAATGATTGAAAACACGGAGAAGTAACTGCAATGGCTCTGTGTGCAGAACTACAATGCTGAAATACACATATGCAAACACACACACTGAGGTGTTTCAGAAGGCCACGGTGGCATGAAATGAAAAACCCCTGCTGTTGTCCCTGTTGGCACACATGCTGGCATGTACATGCATACACACATTCACTTTTCCACACGTCCAAAGTTGGTGCGCTCTCTTTGAAGTGTAGGTGAGTGCGGCGCTTGTCATGAGGTCATCCATCAGGGCTAATGAAACTGGCAGACCCTGACACTGTCTCACTGGGCAGCACCGCTGGCGCCGCGAGCTAATTCAAGGAGAAATGGACTGATTTAATTACACAGTGAGGGCACATGCACACACAGACACACACACACACACACACACACACCTGCGCACACATATATATAAACAGTCTTGGACACATTTGCACAGAGAGAACGGGACATACACAGAGCACACACACACTTTGCATCCAGGGACATAATCATGGGTAAAAATGCAGTCTCACACACACAGATATACACTTAAATGAAGCCAAATGACGGCCTGTGCGCGCACACACATACACACACACACTCCACTAAATATTGCTTTTTAGCCACATCTTTGTGGAGCTCTCAAAATCAGATGAAAAATTATAAACTCTGCGTCAATAGTAACCTTTTCTTATAAACACAATTTGATAATCCATCATAACAAGTTTAGCTGGCCTCATCATCTCCACAGCAGAACTCACTGAAGGCGCCATTAGTGAGCTAGCTGCCCCTCCTCACCGCAGGTTCACAATGTTCCCTTCCCTAAAACAAAGACCCACTTTGGCCCGGGAACAGGACACACTACCATCCCTCTCTGTCTCTCTCTTTCCCCAGTTCCTCATTCCCCACTCGCCCTCTCTCTGTCCATTGGTCTCCCTACTGGTTTCACTTAATAAGCTTCAAAGGTTTCTGGGCAACATGGTTTTCAGAAAAAAGTTACCATGGCATTTTTTTGGCACACAGCATCTTCTCTCTTGCTAAGGATATGGGGTTGCCATGACATCAGCGGGCACCTTATAAAGAATACAATTGTGTATGTGTGTATGTGAGCATGCATGCGTGTGTGCGTGCTCGATGGACATCGTTTGCCAACCGCAGCTAAATGCTTAGACGCTGGTAGAAAACACAACAGCAATGACTGCGACAGAGTTCAACTTTCCTCCTGCAGCTCATGCTTACAGATCGCTATATTCCTCAACATACATACGCATGCAAACACTCCAGAAGACTCTAATCTCCTCTTCTGTTCTGTGGATGACTGCGATATATTTTGGACAACTTATTAAAAAAATCTTTAGCGATGGAAGTCTGCATTTAATCTCACTGTCTCATTGCTGAACATAGCATAAAAACATAAGAGAACATGTGTTTGGCTTTGACATATTATTAATAAACTCTACAACAAAAGAACTGGCTAAGAGCGAACAGCATACATGTATTTTCTGCAAGTACATTCTGTGTTTGTTTTGGTTAAACTTACCCGTGAGAGTCTCAAATCCAAGTGCTAACTTTAAAATTGGCTCTGGATTCCCACTGATGGTTAATGTTTTCATACTGGCATCTTTATTTGTTTCTGCTAATGCTTGTGTGTGACTTTGAATGTGCATGTGCATTTATTTAGTGCACTTTTATCCAAAGTAATTATCCTTGAATTGACTTGTAATTCCTCATATACTGCATAAACAGTACACAACTGATAGCAATGACTGCAAAGGTCATGGCTATATTAGTCAGACTGACTGTGATTTGTGTACATTATGAGTAATATATGACATTTAATTTTGTTTTTTGTTTGTTTTTTATGATGATCAAAGTTGTATTGCACTGGTTAAACGACACTATCACAGCCTACCCCTGGATTTCACTACACACTTCAGTGTAAATCTATCCCCTACTAATACTGAAAATAATGGGAAGCTTGAGCAAGCACCACATATCTCTAATTTAGGTGGAATTCATGTTGATTTAAGTCTGCCTTTCCTCTAAATTGTGCAACATCTAACAACTGAAACTATAATTTCCTTTTTTTCTCCAGCAATAGAAATGGAAAAGTGGTGCTTTGGTCATTTTTTGTGTGTCTATTTAACCCAGTGAACGCTAAAAACACCCATCAATCATGACATAAAGGAGTAATTATATTTTGTAAACCTTTTCAAGAAATGAAAAACTTCACAAATCCCCCCTGAAGTTGAAAGAGACCCCGCTTTGCCCTCTTACAGTGCCAGTACTGTACATCTGTACAATCCTATGGACTCTTATCCCTCTAGTGGCCTCTAGTGGTTTATATATGATGTCACTCTGATCTCACATTTCATGAACGGAGCCTCTGGTGTCCGTTGTCTCCATTGTACACGGCTGTGTCCCACAGCTCCAACAGCACATATGAATTTTATACACCATATACTAATCATCATGGTACACTGAGTCAGAATGTGTTGAACAAAAATACAAAAAAGTAGTATTTCAGTAATTTATATATATATTTATATATATTTTTAAATATTATAAAATGATACTTGATATGAAAAGTGAATAAAAATGTGTCACTCCCAGTTACACTTCAAAACCAGACATCATTATAGCTTTGGTACTACTGAATAGTTATATCTTGTTTTCCAAGATATTTTGGCCGTGTCTCACCGCCACCCACTGCATATTTATTTCATCTCCTCCATTACCTTTTGTGCATCACATTATGGCTGAATAATGTGCATCGGTAGCATATAGAGTGATTGTGTAACATAGATTCTGTCAGGTGCAAGAATACATCATTAGGAGATTATGAACACACTCAATACCAGAAGTGTTAAAATCATTTTACATCAATGGCCAAATGCAGTCTAATTTGAACTTAGAGTGAAAAGACCAGTAAAGCTATTTTCTGGAAAAAAGAAACAAAACCTGGAGATAAAAAAGATTACAAAAATAAATAAAAACAACAAACAGTTTCCCTTACTTTAAATGTAAAGAAGTTTAACTACACATTTAATTCCAGATGTGCCTTAAGAAACAGGAATGCAATTGCAACAGTTTTTCCACATTATAAAGAAACACTGCTGTAGAAACACATCAGCACAGCTCTTTGGGACCACAGTGTAAGAAAAAAAGGAGTTTATCTTGGAGGCAATTTATCACAAATTATTTATGAATTTTAAGAAAATGTCCTTTTTTACTATGTAAAAACCCTGAAAAATCAATTGTAAAGAGTAAAAAAAAAATATGTATCTGTCATTAAATTGAATACTAACAATAAAAAACAATTATTGCTCTTTCATACTTTATTTACTTTGGAATATGACGGGCCAGGGTTTTGTCTTTGTTTGTAAGAAGACCAGCGACCTTACAGTTAAATGAAAACTTTACATCCTCCTGTGAAAGGTCAACAGTTTCCAAAGCTACTCTTTAGTTTGCCAGTTTTAGCCTGCGGGCTGTATGTTTAACACCCCTACCCTATAACAATAAGCTACTTAGAATCAGTATATTATTATATGGGATTGGTGCACAGCGTTTTTTTTTAATGTCAGTGGCTTTTAACCTAAACAATGGCTCTGTACACACTAATCTGTACATCTATATATATTGCACTTTGCTTCATATTCACTCCATCTCTGTGTGGACTTACACACTAGCAATATCACATTAGCAATAAAGTATCACTCACATAAATTTTGAAATACAAAACAATACGATATAAAAACAAAAAGTGCAAAACCATACCGAAAAATGCCTCAAATAATATTTCCCTCCCAAAAATGTCTGCTGATTCTCATTTTACTATGAGTTATTCTGCTTATTTAGATAAGTACGGTGCCTTATTTAGTACAAAAATCAAACTTGTGTCAGGGACATTAACTTTCTCTTACAATCGAGCTCACAAGGAGAGGCTACAAGAGGTTTACCTAATCAGGTTTTGAAATACTAAATCCAAAAAGCACTCCACCTACATAAAAATGTGAGGAAAAGTTTGCGTGTTATGAACAAGTTTGTGTCCCTCTTGTTTGCTCCCCTGAGGCCATGTGTGACCTTTGCAAGCAACGAGGTATGTGGATCATCTTGGGCTTTGTCAAAGCTTCACTCAGCCGATAAGAAAGGACTGCTTTAGAGAAAATGGCCCAAAAATTCCCCCCAAACACTCACCCCCCGAAAAGAAAAACTGATGATAGCTATCCAAAATAATCTTTTTTTTTTCCTTCTTAAATGACAGTTTATTTTTTCTATGTAAGCTTCGAGCATTGAGCAGGCCAGTAAGAAGAAAGACAGGATTGTGAAGGCTTTGGAAAATAAGCTTGTGACAAGTCCTGCACTTGCAGTGGATATGTGCAGTACTAATGTGTTCAGCTTTGCTTCACCCTAGTGATATAAAACACCCTACGGAGCTCAGGTCATATAATTTGCCTTCTCTCAAAAGAAAAAGAAAAAAAAAATCCCTCCCTGGGAACCAGAACATGAGTTTAATAGTTATTCTTATTAGCTCGCACAACTGCTGGGAGCCTGCAAAATAAAATAGCTGTTTTTCTGTTGATCTGTTTACGCTCGCCTAAGGAACTTTACCGCAGAAGGAGCCAAGACTCCAGAATTAAAAAAAAACAAAACCTTTTTCTCTCTCCCTCAGATCCAAAGTGGACTTATTATGTTACCCATGGCAGTATTCCCAGTGTGGAATTAGGACTTTGAGCTCCGATAACGTTCTGAATCCCAGCACGGCCCTGCTTTAACTGGTGGTGGTCACACACCGCTCTCTGTCTTGCCCTGAGCCAATCCAGCCGAGGAATTAGTCATTAATAGGGGGACGACTTCGGGTTGCTACTGTTTCCCATAGCGGTGAAAGAAAGAATATTATTTACAATGATCTTTGTGCCGCTGTGTGGTCTCAGAAATGGTTCTCACTCTGTTTTTTTGGGTGTATGTGTGTGAATTATATCTCGGCTGCCCTAAAGAACAGTTGCGTTAGTTCATCTGTTTCACATCCTCCATAACTGGAATCGCAGCAGCTTAGTAACCCCCTCGTGCACCTTAAACCTCTCCGTACCTCTGGTTCCTTATCATTAACAGTGTAGTCTCTATGCCCCTGTGTTGCTATAGGAAAACAAAAGAGTGCAAATCTTCCAATCTCCTTAATGTTCACTAATCTAACGAGTGCGGCGGGGATATTAAGCAGATTGCTGAGCATTACATTTTACCATTAGAGACATAGCCATCAGCCATTTCGGCACTTCTGGATTCTTTTCCTCAAAAGCCCCCCCCCCACTTCTAAAAAAAAAAAAAAAAAAAAAAAAAAAATCAGATTTTACCATTATTTCTCCAGTCTGATCCTATCGGCCTGCTGCGTCTTGGGTAGATTATGATTTGGCATGATGAAGAGAAGTAATCAAATCATGCTGCTGCTAAGTGTGGTTACTGCTGAGTGCGGGAGAAAGTGAGTGGGAGTATGTGTGACCATGTGTGTGTTTTTGACAGCGACTGAGAAAGAGAAAATGGCATGGTAACAAGCCAAGTTAATAAAGGGAAACAATTAGGACATAAAAGATTGATATAGCCCACAGTTTTTAATGCTCTTGTCCCTCTTAATGAAATCCCTTTGACTATATCTGCTTCACACACAGAGACACGTATATAGACATGTACACACTCATTATAGTGATCCCATTGCTTCCCTCAGGCTCTTCTGACAGGTGTGGCTCCCACACACAGACACATAGATAAACACTCACACACACACATGCACAAACCAGGCCCTACAGGGCATTTTCCCTATCCTGGGACTGCACAATGGGCACTTTGTACACCCTCCCACCTCCCAACCCCAGCCCTTACCATCAACACCCCACCACCACCCCACCGCCCCCTCCCAACGGCTTCCAGCACATCCCTTTTTAAATGGGAGATTATGCAAATGAGCACACACCATTGCAGCACCCCACATATAAGTGATGTGCATTGAGGAAAATCTGTAGTCTGTCTATGGGAGTCAGCACATGGATGTTTTTACCTACTGAGCAACGGACGTGGCCTAAATACACAGTCGACATCCCAGGTGTCTGAAGCCATATGATGATATTTCTTCTATCAGTCACAAGCTGCAATGCTGTTTTCCACGTTCTCCCGAATAATTTAGTTATTTTATCCCAAATATGTTTCTAAAATGTTTCCTTTCACCAGTGGAAAAATATTTCTTCCGCATTGCCGAGAAATCTCAAGACTGACAAAATAGGCTCAGACGATCTGATCTGAAACTGCAGTGCGTGGACTGAACGAAGAGCCTTTACAAAGTGGTGCTTGAGACTTTTTGCATGCAGTCAAAAATATCTGTCAATCTATCAATACGAAGAGCACCATTCGTTTTTTGTGATGGACGAGGTATTCAGATCCCTCAAACAAGTATAAAACCTACGATTGCACAATTTAAAAAGTACAAAGCAACAAAAACAAAATGTACAATATAACACTGTTGGTGTGATTTATTATTGTAACATTTATTAATGAACAGGGAAGTGTTACTTCTTGAAATGCTGCCAGTTGATGTTTCACTATTAATGGACTGTATTTTGTAGACACTTGACCTAAAAGTAACCTTCTTTGTCAGATAAATGCAGCATGTCCTTCTGAGATGTTCTGAAAAAGAAAACTCCAGACTGTACTTGATAGTAGCACTTAGTTGTATTCTGCCACCTAATAATAATGAAAATCTGTCACTGTCAACACTGCAAAATCATACAAAAAGAAATCAGAAATTTGGAGCTTCTGAGGGAAAGAATGTGAGTGAACTTGATGCCCGAGAGTCAGGCGAGCAGAGGGCAAGCTCAGCACAAATACTAGAGGAGCCCATTTAGATAAAATAAGATATGGATGCATATCATAAATGAAAGCGAGGCTTTAAAAACAGCTGATACTCACTTCCATAGGGTGCCGATTAGAGGAGTGTGCAGCCAGAGAGGTGCTAGAGATGAACACGGATACACACAAACCCACACGGCGAGCTTGTTACATACAGCAGTTAGGTTCGGGGTCAGGCTGGGACACAGGTTACCACAGGGTTAAAGCCTCGTGCACATGAGAAAAACAGCAGAAACAGATTTAAGAGAGAGGTGGATGCCAAGAGTGCCATCTGTTTTAGTTACCCCCCCCTTCCAGTTTCCTCTCTCTCCTCTCTCCCATCCCTCCCTAGCTTTCTCCATCTTTGTCTCTCTGCGCATTCCCCACCGATCCCATCTTCCCATCTAAAGCCACAAACATATTTTATCAACAGCTAAATTTTGCTCTCCATTATTTGTTTTCTGAACACCGCTCGAAGCACTGATAATCAACTAAGATCGCATAGCTACAAGGACGGGCGTGGGGATGGGGAGGAGAGGGGGGTAAGATAAGTCCAAATCTGGCAACCGTCTCTAGTGTAATGACACCTCCATCTCTATGGAAAACCATCCCCTTTTGTCTTCACTTGCATGGAAGCTCTTTCTTTTTACTGTTTTGTTCCCAGAAAACCCATGGAACATTTGCCAACATTTTTAAGAGCTGCGAAAAGCAGGATTTTTTTTTTCTTCTGTTTTTTTTTTAAGTCTTCCACCTCGCAGGTGTTTCTTTTTAAGGCGTGCTCGACAATGCCAAGTTCGTCTTGGCTCGTCTTGAATGCCGCGGGCCTCGGGGGAGAGAAAAAAAAAAGCGAGGTTGGAGAAATCTTATTGATTAGCAGTTGTCGCTTCCCTTTTCTTTATCTCACTGTGGCTCTCCTTTTCTATCTCACTCACTCTATCGCCACACACTTTTTTTTTTTAAAGTGTCGATAAGGGGATGAGAAACCTTTAAAGGACAGGGCCAAGAAAGGAAGAGAGTAAATGAAATCTGGACTATAGCATAAAACTCTCTCCTCTCTCACAGGAAGTGGCTGGGCTGTTTTTTTTGAGTGTCAAAGAATAGGTTTTACCAAAGAAAAAAAAATGTCTGTCACATTTAAGTGAGCATTTGTGTATAAGTTTGCATGTCAGAGACGCTCAGCTCACACTAGAGTCCTCAATGTGGGGCTTTTTTTTATTAAGAGGAATCTAATTTCCCTCACACCTTCAGGCTAACATCTCATAGATGCTGTCAGAGCTGATTTATGATGCACGCCTACTTTTAATACAGAAAATGGACAAGATTAATCAATCTTATCTTATTCGGATGCGCTCCTGTTTGTCTGATTAGTATTCTAGGGGTAAGTGACACAAACGCAGCCAAACTGGGTTCATTAATATCAAGAAGAATTGCTGCTCGTTAGAGCCACCATGTGGCGCAGATATAAACAGCAACCATCTTGTTCACGGGGAATTTGATAACTGTCAAATCCGTGTTTGGTCCTAACAGAATGTCATGTGAAAGTTATAGCTACAATAAGAAATAATGGATCCACGTTGCTTCCCTTGAGAGAGACAGAATTGATTCCGTTTTTTTAAAATTAGAGAGTGGGTGAAAAGAGAGAATAAACAGGTGGACTGCCAGTTAGGATCAGTGCTACACCGGCTGGATGGAAAGAAACATGGGGAAAAGAGGGAGGGAGGAGGAGCGCTCAGAGAGGAGGATGAAAAGAGGAAAACGGGAAAGAAGTGCCATCTGTTTTTTTTGGGGGGGGGGGGGCATAAAATATGAGTAGCGTTCAGAGGCAGAATTTTAGTATAGACTCTGGGTGTGAAAGGACTCTTCATACAAGGAGGGAGGCGATGACAAGGGCCAGAGAGAGGTAAGGGAGAGAGGGCAGATAAGAGGGAGGTGGACAGATGGAAGACAGAAAGATGAGAGAGGGGGAAAGAGCCAGTGAGAGTGAGAAGGAAAGAGGACCAGAGATTGGGTCTGGCAGCGGTGTGAGCGCACTGGGCACACACACATCAGGAGGGGACATGACTCGACATGCCGGCTCAACCCAGCTGGGTCAACGCTCTGCACTGCCATGTTGTTTTGGCTTGGCGTCCCCTGCTCTTACAAACACAGACACACGCGGGCACGCACGCACACATACAGGCGCACAAACTGACAAACAAATCCAGTCACCCACAGCTCGCTCCCTCATTCGCACTCTCCCAGTCTCAGATCTAGACACACACTCATTCGCAGACAAACACACACTAGCTCACACCCAAAATGCCATGGTTTTGGCTAGAACTGGCCGGGCAGGCGAGGGCCCTGGACTAATGGAAACGCCAAACTCGTTACTCTAACGCTGGGTGACAAGGGCACCTTGGGCTGCAGATGTTCCTGCTGATGACAGATGGAGCCTGGCACTGCCAGGGGACAGTGGGCCAGGCCTGCGCCAGCTCCATGCCACCTGCACCCCTCCTCTGTACCCCTCCACACAAACTCCAGCATGCACACACTGCCTCGCTTTCTCACTTGGCCTATCTCTCTTGAACACTGGCGCACTGCCCCCCCCACCTCCCCCCTTTGTACCCCACCCCCTATGCGTATGTCTGTCTCTCAATCACTCTTCTTCTTTCCCTTTCTCACACACTGGCATGATACTATTCCTCCTCTGCCCACTGTGATGATGACTGTTTGATGGATCACTGTTTGCGGACAGATATCTATGACACTGGCAAAATGTGCTGGATGAATTGTGTCTGTAGTGGTACTGATCTTATTAGCAGTACGAACAAAAATGCACGTTTCATGAGCCCGATTCAAGATGAACTGCTTTGCAACGCATAATCCGGTGCTGCATCCCAACGAGCGCTTTCAAAAAAAAAAAAAAAGAGAGACGGTTACCAATGTTTGTCACACATTTTGTCAGTGTTATCCGATGGCTGAGTGTAATCCGTAGCCATTCCCACTTTTGCAGAAAGCAGATTCCAGATCAGCTAATGCATGATGGAGACTGTGTAATGATACCATTTATCTTCATGGAAGTGGTGACAGGCTTCTGGAGGTGATTCGCTGGTCTGGCTCAAGCAGACAGTCCACCAGGATAATTTGCTTGATGCTGTTAGTAGCCAGATTACCAAAGTGTGCTCAGCTGTAAATTTGATGATGATGGTTTTTTGCGAGGCTTTCGGTTCTCGGCTCACCATGAAAGAATATCCTGAATCGAGTGAGAAACAACCAGTGATGTTTCTCACTGTGAAAGGCCTCTTCTTTTTTCCCCTCTTTTCTTTTTTTGCTCTTTTACTTATTTCTCATCTTAGCTTCTGGTCAGATGTTAAAGATAAATAAAAGGGAACTACGCTGGAGTGGGCGAACACATGAGGAAAACAGGGGGAGGTAAGCCCAGGGTTCACATCAAAGTCTTTTTTTCTCACAGAAAATGGGATGAGATTCTGGAAAAGTGCTTGTGCTGCCACGCCAGCTACAAATCCAGGCACTTCGTCTGTCAGTCTGGGAATCCAAGTGCTGAAAGAACACCAAGACACCAGAGATTCATATGTTTGCCGTTTCATAAATTTTGATAAATCTGACCAGGCCCGGTAGCCAAAGTTGTGTCTCCAAGTTGGCTCGGAGTGGTCTTTCCCACTGTTGGAATTTGTGGACTGTGATATTGAAATACTCTGTGATTAATGTGTATTTTGACATTGAAATGTTATAGAAGTCCTGTAAGTGGAACAAACAACGTGCACGACTATAATCAAAGTTTCATGGGAGCTTGTGAATCTGTCAGTGTAAAAACCATTTAGCAGCCTCTGGTTTCTCATTGTGACTACAACTCTTTGGAGGGTTTTTTTTTCAGTACTATTACTGCTGCATTTGTGGTGCTGCACCCCCTTTCCCTACTAATTCAGCACTCTTGCATCAAGCTTGCATCTCTCAACCCCTCCCTTTCACCACTTCATCCAGAAACCATGTGCGGCATGTCATTTCAACTCCCTCCATACTGAAGAAGGGCCCCTAACAAAACAAAACAATTATCTTTCCCCTCGTTAGGACCTGGCTTGCATCCCCTCTCCCTCTTTAACTCGCCTCTTCCTCCTGTCGGACCCAGCCTTTGGTCTTCCCCTTCCGTAGCTGTCTGTGTGACAATAAGTTGAGCTGAGGGTCTCTTAAGTGCTTCTGGAGTGGAGCGTTTAGCTGATTTTAGGCTTCATGTTTCTTTCAAAGGCCTCAGAAGGAACAGGGGCGCAGGATAGTTTTGGCATAACGACGAGGACGAGGTGCTCGAGGGAGAAAAATGAAGGGAAGGCAAGAGAGCAGAAGTAGTTCAGCAGATGATGGCATGTAGTGGTATGAGGTGGGCGCTGATGTGTGCTGCTTAAAAGGAAGGGGAATGGATGAGTTGGCAGTGGAAGGGTGAGCAGGTTTCACCATGCCAGCTCTTAATTACTTTAATTGGAGTCATTAGCTAAGTGAGCATGAGAGACATCACCTGCATGGCATGCAGGACCGCACCTGCCACAGCGACATTGCTATCATCATCACACTCCAGCAGAGGGTTTACTGACAGCTCGACACTCAGCAGCTATAATCACCACAAATATATTCACAAGTACAGCCCAAGCAAATACAAATATCATCAAATGCAAATAGAAATCACTCAAATATCACTCTTAATGAAATTTTTGAGAAACTACAGATTTACAAGCTGCATCTTAGGGATCATCAGATAATAAAAAAGCAGGTTAAGGATACTGTTGGTCACTTAGTTGGGTCTGAAAATGTATTAGACAAAGAACTAAGTGTGTAAGTTGTAGGTGTGTGCAGGAAGAATGATTGCAGCTTTCAAAACCTCTTTCTATGTATAAATGATTATTATTTTAAGACAAACTACAAATGTTGTGAACATATTTCATAATCAGAACCAAATCACTTTGATCTTATATCAGGCAATGTTACATTTTTACGTTAATCCATATTTCTATGCTCAGACTTAATCTTTTAAAGCAATGCATTTCTGAACATAAAAAATTCTTATTTACCACGTTTCAACTTCTAAGCAATGTAAAAATTTTAGTGATAGAGTCATATAATCTTGATTAAGAGATTATGTGAAATCTAAAGGTAATAAATGAGATTTATGGAATTGTGTTTTCCGTTTGTGGTCTGCTTGCAGTCCTTGGTTGAGCAGGCTCTGGTTGTGTGCATGTAAATAGCTGAGAGCATAAGAGGGAGGGTATTTGAGAGCTGTAAACTTGAAACCACGGACTATTGTCTGGTGACAGTTTAGCTTTGTATAAGCGCTTTTAATCCATCTGCATTCGTTTAAAAAAAATGAAAGGAAGAAGTCTTAGCCTGGCTGTACTGGAAGCCACAAAAAACTGGCCTATGGTCAGCAGACTTGCCAAGGGGTTCCTTAACTGAGTCTCATGTGATGTCTTGCTCGGTCTTCTCCACATTAAATCAGGTTGTAATTGAATTAAATGTTATTTCAATTTCTTGTAAAACCTTTTAAAGAAACAAAATAAACCCCCTTCACCTTACAGTGTCAGATTGGCAAAAGTCTAACTCACACAGAACCAGAAAAACCCATTCACTTATTTTACTATGGTTAATGGTTAAAACTACATCAGGATTTTATCCAATAACAAACTTTTGTAGGGCTACACCTATCTTTGTTCTGCTAAGCACCCAACAGACAGTCTGGCGGGCAGGTTGGCAGTCAGGCAGAATGGCAGTAGGCTGGCAGGCCTAGCCCGGGGCACCATCTCCAGCAGAGCCAACTCTGACCAGCTGGTCCACACTAACACCACAGAGTGAGCATGTACGGCTGTATCAGAAGGGAAATGGATGTTATAACTGTGGAACAGACACACTCTCACCTAGAACCTGACACCTACAGCAGTAGACCTCTACTGCGGGGATTTAGGTGATAACGCACCATCTCACCTATGACTTACCAGGTCTTACAAATAATCCATCTGGTATACCTCTTCACCATCCAAATTTATTTCCAGAGAGTGCATGATGGACCCCTGTTCACCCTCACCTGCAGATGCCAGATCTAGGAGCATGATCACTACTCCACTCAGGTCCAGACTAAGCAATACGCTCCAGGGCGAAAAAATAAAGCCAGCAGTAAAGTGCCAAAAACTGCAGTGCCTTCAACAGATACTTGAGGCTGCCTTTAAAAAGGCCACATTAATCCCCATAGATGTTAAAAGGTTCCCCAACTGTACCATCTATTAAGACTTAAACCTTGTATTTTTAAGGTGTGACCACATTATAGCTGGCAGGTCAGCCTTCACTTTCGCTCCATCAAACCACTAAACTGTATCCATCATCTGAGTTTGTGGTTGTGATGGCTGCACCTACAGCCACACAGTGGTAATATCCACCATATTAGTGTAGAGGCTTATACATAACATTCAATCACATTTGTCTTTCTTTAAATATAGGAATTAATTTACAGGACAATAAATAACTGGTTTTGGTTTAGAATTAATTCACATACTCACATAACACTGCATTCTAAAATAAGTGCGCACATTTTAGTTTACACTGTTATGTATGATTAATCATTTGTTTTCTGAGTTACCTTAGTTGCAGCTGCTCCAGTCCCTTGATTGAAGAGCCAAGAGGTGGAAAAGGGGCGGAGCGAGCTTTGATGGAAGAGTGTAAATTGGCTCATTCCATAACTCGGGACCATGGGGGGGGGGATTGGAGTTCATTACGTTAGTTTTAGTTGGGTTTTGTGTGTTTTACCCCTTCTTGTGTTTTTGTGGGCTGATCAGCCACTATTTAAGTTTCCCCTTGGTCTCGTTAAGTGAGGTCAGTTTGGTTGAGTTATCAGTGTTGGTGTCAACTTTGAGTAGAGTGCTGTTATTCTGACCTTTTTTTATGGGCCCAAGATTTTGATTCTTTTTGCATGATTTAACCAATTGTGTTTTTGGGTTAAATAAAAAATCCTTTTTTTGGACTTTAACCTGTGGCTAAGTTTCCTTCGCTGCTCGGTCCATCACATGGTAAATTGGCCCTAAAAATCATAGAAAAATATTGTCTAATCAGATACTTCTGGATGGCATTACCTTGGCCTCCAGTAACACTGTGAGGAATCTTGGAGTCATTATTGACCAGGATATGTCTTTCAGCACACACACATTAAACAAATATGTAAGACTGCTTTCTTGCATTTGTGCAATATCTCTAAAATTAAAAACATTGTGTGTCAGAGTGATGCTGAAAAACCAGTGCACGTATTTGTTACTTCTAGGTTGGATCACTGTAATTTATTAGGCTGTTCTAAACGCTCTCTGAAAAGCCTTGATTGATTCAGAGCACTGCAGCTAGAGTACTGAGAGGGACTAAAAAGAAAAAACATATTTCTTCCACATGGGCTTCACTGGCTTCCTGTTAAACCCAGAAACAAATTTAAAATCCTTCTCCTACAAGCTGCTGAACAATCAAGTCTCATCTTATCTTAAAGACCTCATAGTACTGTATCGCCCCAATAGAACACTTTGCTCTCAGACGTCTGCCTTACTTGTAGTTCCTAGGATATTTAAAAGTAGACTAGGAGGCAAAGCCTTCAGCTTCCAGGCCCCTCTTCTGAGGAACCAGCTCACAGTTTCTATTTTGGAGACAGACAATCTCTCTATTTTTAAGATTAGGCTTCAAAATTTACTTAATTTTGATCAAGCTTATAGTTAGGGTTGGATTAGGTGGCTCCAAGAGATAAGGTTACTCTCTCTTAGTTACGCTACACTAAGCCTAGACTGCTGGGGGCAGTATGTTTCTTTTTCTTTTCATTCTCTGTGTTTACATATCGCTGTGTTTGATCATTAGTTATTATTAATTTCTGGCACTTGTCCCCTCACCTCCCATGTTGCAGCAGATGGCTGTCCAGACTTCTTCCTGTTAAAAGGGAGTTTTTTCTTACCACTGTTGCCTAGTGCTTGCTCATAGGAGGTCATCTCATTGTTGGAGTTTTTCACTATTACTGAAGGAGTCTCTTCACTATAAAAAAATAAAACACCTTGACTCAACAGCTCATGTGATTTGTAAATAAAATTGAAGTTAATTTAAATGGACTTGGTGGTACTTGTCCTTCTTACTCAGTTGAGCACTCAAAGTGCTTACTATTTCACTCAATAAAACACACACACATACATTTACATAGCATTTTTATCTATGCCTAAGCCCTTTCCAACATTCACACACACATTCACGATGGCTGCATCAGGGATAATATATAGTATTTTTCTTAAGGGTACTCAGGCATGCCAACATGTTAACACCACCCTTCCAGTTTGGTAGATCACCTGGCCTAACACCTAAACCACAGCTACCCACACCTTTAGTGCTAGTATAACCACACAGTGTGGTTAATTCTACTAATGGGCCATCCAAGAAATGTTTGGTAAGTGATAATGTTATTTTTAATTTGTCATTTAACACTATTTTGGGATATTTTATCTCTGTGCAATGGTTGCACCTTGCTAACCAAGCTCGCTAGCTAGCTGATAGCTTAGCACATCATTCTGCCATCTCAATTTTATCAGTTATTGCTAAAGAAAAAAACCAAAAAGGGGGAAAAAAAAAACATATTAAGTTATTTTTACTTACAGTATATGGTCCAGAGTAGCACGGTGATTTAGCCCCAAGTAGCCAGCAAAGGTAGGAAAGGCCAGGAAATCAATGGAAAGATTTCATCAGCATCAAACTGGTTCAGTGTGGTAATTTTCCTTTTCTTACTATGAATCATGAAATACTTCAATGAGCACTTAATATATTATTATAATGAAGGAAAAAAATATATATATAACTTTTCAATACTGAGCAAAATGGGCACCTATAAATCTAACTTTATCATTCAGTTTCCTTTAAATTCACCTTGACTTAAGTAATATTTCTCGAGTCCCACTCCATCCTCCAACCCCCCCACACATACCCATCACACATACCTCCCAACCATTTCCATGTCTGACAGTTAAAAGGCCTACACACAGAGAGAGAAAGAGCAGGCAGCTCATTGTGCGTTTTAAAGCGCTAACTAGGCCACTTAGCACCCCGTGACGCTGATCTGATCCCCGAGGCGCTGAACTTGGCAGCAGGCCCTCCTCCTTTCGCTCCTTCCTTTCCCCTCGCCATGGGAACCAGGCCATCCTTAATGACACAGGAGTGCTCCGCCGGATCCCACAATGCAAAGGGGGCTGACATCTGTCTTGCTAAGTGGTGCAATCTCTTGTGCACCTTGTTTGTTCAATCAACAACCGTCTTCATCCTCCCCTCCCCTCACTATGCCCATTTTTCTTTTTTTTATCTCTCTTCTTCCAGGAAAAAAAAAAAGATTGGAAAGAGGGTGATACAGGGAGAAGATAGTGAGCTCATCACTCTTTCTTTGTTAACATCATCATGCGGACTGATAGCAAATGCGCTATTGCATAATGACATATAGGGAAGTACAGCCATGATTAGTTATAGATTACTCAGACTTTGACATTTCACAAACAACCCTCTTCACTATGAGGAATTTGTTCATTGTCGTGTGAGTCTCCCAAGCTCTCCACCTTCTCTATATGTCTACGTATAGAGGGAAAAAAAGAAAAAGAAAACAAGTGCCTGATTAAAAGTGGCCCCTAATTCTTCACAGTTAAGACCTGGGCAAATATTTGTCCCATCAATCTCGGAAAATATAGCCATCAACGCAAGATGTTAATCACATGCTAATGGAATCCAAGGGACTCAATGCACCCCCGTAGTGCAATGAACGCTTTCACTTTTTCAGAAAGCCCACGTGAATGCAAATGGCCATCTAAGCAGCCATTTTGACAACATGCCAAGGCGACGTAAAGAGCCCCCTTCTTTATGCTCCTCTGGGAATGTATGTAGGGATGTGTGGGATGAGTTCACTTTACCAGGCCCAGGTGCCAGGATATAAATGAATAATAGGTTTTATGGGCTCTAACGGGGGGGAAAAAAGCACATACACACATAATCACACATGCCCTCTTGCTCAAGTGCATCTGTGGTGAAGGATGTTCAAATTCCCACAGCTAGCTTGAAAAGAGATTGGGCATGAGAATAGGTGGTTCCTATACATAATTCAGGGGTCCATGCTGAAACAATTATGTTTGCTTACCGCTAAGTACCCGTGCTCAATAGCCTGCTTGCTGTCTAGTTCGGTGCTTTCAGATGTAAGTGCTATGTGCTAAAAGTCGATGGAACACGGCTTTTTAATAAAATATAGAAGCTGACACTTGAATGCTTGAATACAAGAGTGGGAGGGAAAAAAAAACAACAAATGCTCTTCATGTTTTTACTTGAGCTTTGCATGCAAACTAAATTGCACTTGTAAATCCAACAGTGTTGGCAGAAAAGTAATTAGCAATGCCAGGAAAAAAAAGGAATGCGGACAAAGAGGACATTTTAATGACAATATCACAGATCACAATATTTCAGTTTAGATTAATCTAAACACACTTTTAATCATAAGTCCAGTGTGGACCGTTTCATTTGTTGCGACAGAAAAATGCGTGACCAAAGCTCAGGTCACTTTGTCAACAATCAATGGTGGGAGAAGCCACCAGAATGTTTACCTTCTGAATAATACATTCAGACTCAAAAATACAGATACGCATACGATTACACATACAAATATTTGTTCCAGCTCTTAAAATAATCACTTTATCGTTTATGAAAAATAGTGGCTCACTTTGGCAGTGATTTGATTCAAATTAAAACTTCTCTTCTGCTTGATTTTCTATGTGATTTGCAACACAGGATTACATTCAGACAGCGCAAAATGTCATGAAGCCTTGTTGTGGCAGCTTTTACAGCGTTACACGTGCCTGGAGCCTGCAGCCATGGTGCTCTTTTCCTCACGACCTGTCTCACACTTGCACTCTTCCACCACCATCACTCGCTTCTCCCGGACGTCGGCTCCACAGCGCAGAGGCACAGTAACAGTCTGAGCTTTTGATGGTGCACAGCGGGAGCAGGGGGCCCGCCGGTGGAAGGCTCCTGTCTCAGGACTCAGTCCTGCAAACTCTCCTTCAGATGGGACAAAGAGGGAGCTGCATTGGCCGAAACACAGCTTGTTGTGTACTGTCACTGTTTCGCATCCATCTGCTGTCACATGCTGGGAAGATGACAGCAAGGGTCAGGTTTAGGGTAAACACAGCAGCTATTGTTTCCTTTACCTCTGAGAATGTAAAAATCAACGCTTCAACACCACAGCTAATGCAGACTATAATAATCATTTTTAAAAAAAATCAACACTAATGTGACTAACAATGAGGAATTTCCAATATTCTGTGTAGTCGTGTAAGAACTCAGTTAACCTGACGCTGATTTGCATGTGCATATTAATGGGCAAAGAATTGAAAACGTATGATGGCTCTTACCTGAGTGAAAGGTACTGCAGTGCATGTCTGTTTCATGTCCTTCAGGTTCACTGGCAAAGACATCTTGCTGCCTTTATCTATGATTTTCTGCCACATTTGCAGGCCCTGCTTCTTCTTTAGCTCCAACTCAGTGGGGTTTTTAGGGCGCAGGTTGTGTAGTGGATTTACAGGAGCCTTGTTGGCCCCAGCCTGACCTGGACGACCGCGAGACAAGAAGGCAGGGAAGGGCAGTCTGGTACTGTGGGAAGGGGTTCTTCTGGGGGTCAGTCCTCTTCTGAAGAATCCAGACTGGGTCAGGGTATGATGGTCCAGCTGCACAACCTTGACTATCCCCTGGACAGGTTCCTCTGGTCCGCTGCCAGATGACTCAAAATCAACCCTGGATCCTTTCACATACGAGCTGTAAGGAAGTGTAACAGCCACCGCTGTCCAACTTGACAAAAAGATAAAGGCGATGAGGAGAGCCATTCTCTGAGGAAAAGTTGAAAAGTACACTGAAATTATTTTAAAATTTACCACTATTGACTTTAAAAATTAAAAAAGAAATCTTTGTCTGGTAGTTTGTGGTCCAAGGTTCCAAATGGCAACCTTGCTGTCAGTGCTTTGCCAGTATGGCGGAGGGAGTCTTTTTATGTAGGTAGCTGCCAATTCTCACCTGCGTTTAATGCAAAGAAGGTGTCACAATTCCCGCACCAGACCAGACATCACACCCAGCTTAAAAGTCCAGGTCGTGGATGGTTGCCAGACTGAGAGGATTTTAGTTTCAAAGCAAGTGTGGAAAAGACGGTCATAAAAACATAACATTTGAAAGGTGAGCTTGATCTCGGAGTTCAAACTAATCCGATCTGGGCTGATTCCACAAACACTAATTATGCTGCGACTTTGAGTTTATGTTATTTAGAATGCTTTTAATTAAAAAATAAGAGAGAATATTTACAACAACAACAAAAGAACATCAACAGATATAGAAGTTTTATCAGCAGTTGGATGGAAAGACCTTCAGTCTCCTTCAGCAAAGAGGAAGTATGAACACCATTCTTGTAAATCATGGTCTAATGTTTGCTATTTGCTGCCTAACAGCACCAAATATCCCATAGGTATTCATCTGGTGACAGCAAAACATATAAGATATTAATATCTTTTAAATGACTGCAGTGCAGATAAGAAAGATTTAGAAAGAAAGAAATATAATAGTAAGAAAACATTAACAGTTACGGGAATTTATTAGAATCATTAAATTAGAATTTTTTATGCACAATTAACCTAAGTTCAGCCTGCAGGTCTGAGAAGTTTTATGAAACCTCTGACGTGTACGCATAAACACACAAAGTATACTTGGAGCAAAGCCATTTGTGTCCTATCGCACAGTTTCAGAAAGACATTTCAAACACTATCTCATCAGCTGGGCCGGTCATTCAACAGGTGTTCCTGCTGCCTTTGACTGTAAAGCAATAATGAGTTTATGTTCCCCGTGTAAACAAACAGTCTCCTTCCCATGTATTCCCGCAAGCAGTTTCTTAGCCTCTCCCTTGGCATCCCATCATTGCACCATTAGACTTGATTGTGCTCTGTCACCCGTGACGTGATCACATGCTGGCTGTTGAAAGCAGACTAGCTGACGGTGTTATAACAGAACGAGTGTTTAACTTTCTCATATACAAACCTGGCCTTTAAAAGTCACTTTCCCCTCCCTTCTTCTCAGTTTCTGTTTCCCGGAATCACAACCTAACACTAAGGCATACAATGACAAAAGATTAGAAAAGGTAAATGAATCTGTTTTAAGTGTAGGTTTTTGTTTTTTTTATCACATACACTCATGTGGGTCACATTTGTAGTATCAACCTTACTTACCAGCAAGATAAGTAGTAATTCAGGATTATGTGGCTGTGTTTAAAAAGCACTCAAGGTCTATTCCTCCAGCTACAGCATGAGGATTCTCCACAAGAGGGCACAGTTTACAAACTATTGCCTCCTTCTACCATTCAACCGCCCCCTTAATATTTAAACACTGGACTGTGACTGTGTGTATTTTACAATCAGTATTTTTGTAGAGCACCTCTGTTGTTTCACTGCTTCTCAACAAAAGGCTGTATTGACAGATTAGATCTGCTTTTGGTTGCTTCCTTATTCTCAAGTGTTGCCACCGCAGGAAGCTCCAGATGTTTGATTTGGTAGATATCTAAGGCCTTCCTGATATAACTGCAAAATGATTTGTGTCTCCTCCCAGTATTGAACTGGGAATCTTTGGACTCCTGTTAATTTATACTATTCTCTAGAAAGACACTAGTAAATGTTTGAATAAACAATGACATGTCAGCAGCTTCTTGTGGGGTTAAAAGCAGAACAGGCGGCTTTTGTTTCTGTTTATTCAAATGAAAAGTACACCATATAAAAGATGGCCCGTCATAAACTGGAGTAATAAAGTTACTCCAGGAAGTACTGCATTAGAATTATTCACATACTGGAAGGAAATGGTCCATGAATGTGTAACTTTGTGAAGAAAAGACTGCCAGCTTTTTCTGACAATACCAGATTTTGATGAAAATATGTTTATCTTTCAAGTATGCAGTTTGGGCATTAACTTTCTGGACAAAACCGCTTTTTCGTTTTCTCTATACGTCATATTAAATTACATTTTAAATCAAAGAATGGAAATGTGACTAAAACTTTCAACTTTTATTCAAGAGGTGGAAAGTAAAAATATTGCATTAACTGTTTTGGGATTGCAGTTATTTTTATATGCAGTCCCAGATTTTTGGAAGCTCAAAAGTAACTGGTCAGAGTAACAATTTCAACACAAGGAGTGATTGAAACCATAAATATCACCAAATGCCGTGTTTCCTTTCTTGAAATGCTCTGTTATGCCATTGCAGAAGTCACCTTCAAGGGCTGCTTGTTTGTGGGTCTGTCTACATTCACTTTTGCCTTCAGAAACTGAGCATGCTCAGTTGGGATGAGATCAGATGACTGACATTGCCACTGAAGAATATCTCTTTTCTTTGCCTTTGAGGACTTCTTGGGTTACGTACATTTGTTTTGAACCATTATCCATTTGCCCTGTAACACAAAGTCCTATCAGTTTTGCACCAGCTAGTTGCATCTAAGCAGACAGTATAGCCCTGTATACTTCGCAATTCTTCCTGCTGCTTCTATCAGCAGTCATATCATCAATAAACATTAGTGACCTGATTTCACTGCAGCCATACATGAGCCGTTTCTTTTCTTCTTCATATTTCTCTCTCCCCAGGTAAACTTTGGTTTCAACTGCCCAAAGGTTTGTTTTTTTTTCTTTTTTTTGAGCTGTGCTGGCTCTTTTAGATGATTTCCGGCAAAGCCTAATCTAATGTTCTTGAGTGTAGCCAGTGCTCCCTACTGTAAATCCTCTGTATTTCCATTCATGATTCATCTTGTGATTGTAGATTTTGGCACTGGTACGACTTCCAGGACTTTTGGTGCTGCTGTCCAGTTCATTCCTTTTTATGAATGCAGATTGTTGATTTTGCCACTTTTAATGTTTTTCTCTGTGATCATTTATTGTTTTGTTTTGTTTTGTTTGTTTTTTTCATTGTTATTTTTTTTAATTTTTCAGTCTAAATGGCCTCATTCACTGGCACCTATATGTCTTTTGAAATCATATTGAGAGTTCCAATCAACCACCAACAAACTGAAACTTAACATTTAGAATCAACTGGAGATCTTATATCTGCTTAATTTGTTATGAAAAAACAGGGGAAATAAACTCACCTGGCCATTAAACTGTTTGTCAGAGATTTTGTCTCTAAAATTGTCCTCAGGAGATTTTATTCCTAAGTGTATCTACTAAAAAAGTCTACCAAAAAAAATCAATTAAAATCATTGGAGCTTAAGCCCTTGTATTTTATAACCCCCACCCCCCCCACCCCCCGCCCAAACAATCAATCTATGAGGTAGTATGATCACATTGTACCACATCAAGATGTTTTACATTTTTTATTTCATAAGGACACCACAAAGCCAGCTAGAAAACATAACATACTGTACTATAGAATACTTCTCTAGTTTATAAGTTGAGGACATTGATCAAAACTCTACACTTCTGTCTGTAACTTTAACCCAGTTCATAATCAACAGGCTTCAAAGACGGAATGACTGTGCTTAAGACGGGTTAGTTTTATTTTCCACAATAAAAGGTTCAAGGTTTAAAGTTATTGTTATTGTCCCACTAGAGGAAATTTGTTGCCAGAATACACAACAACAATGTAAGCCTGTTGTACAAATGCATGCAGTAAATGTAAAACCATACTACATAAGCAAAAGTACCAAAAGGATTCAGAAAGTAATATAATCAGGTTGCAGATAGGTATGTAAGGGCTAAAAAGAAAAAGACATGGAGACTTTCAGTCCTCCAGGCAGATTACTAGAAAGACAACCTCAGGGCAATAACTCAAACTCCCAAAGAAGTGGCTGGTTCAGACTGAGGTTATTATAGTTAACTCAAACTCAAAACTGAAAACATTTAGGAAAAAATATTAACTGAAAAAAGAGACATTAGAAAAAAAAAAAGTACAACACACCAAATAAAAAAAAAATACAGAAAATGTTGTTACTTTTGGTAATTTTGGTCAAATTTGTCAAAACAACAGGCCTGAGGAGACATTGGTTCATATATTTACTGAAAAAGGGAAGGCTGTTTGTGAGTCAGCTGCCTTGATAAAATGTTATGTTTGTATGCATTTCTTTAGTTTTTTTGACCTGTGTAGCTAAAGGACAGATGACTCTATGGTGTAGTGGTTGACACATTCACCTACACATGACATTTCCCCAATTTGAGACTGGGTGGAGGCACAGTAGATTGGTACTCTCAGTGCTGATACCAGTCCCAGATAAAAGGGAGGGTTGGATCAGGAAGGTCACCCTGTGTAAAATCTGTGCCGAGTCATGTGGATCAGTCCACTGTGGTGACCCCTTGGATAAATAAGGGACTAGTTGAAAGTAACTTAGACAAAGGAGAGATTCATTACACTAAGTCACAAAGTCATCGTCTAGTGTCTCACCTTCAGGAAGACCGAAAAGAACACAGTCGTCAGCAAACCTGGAAATGCGCCTGTTCTTGTAATTGATGTTGCTCTCAGTAGTGTATATGATGTTTAAATATGTGTTTTAAATCTTTAGGGCAACACTGATATTTCTGTGTCAGTGCTGAAACCAAACCTCATATATCACATCATATTTAAACTTCTCTTACTTTCATTATGCTTGAAATTCATATAAGAACGTTGACCTAAAAAAGAACTTAATGATGTCATAACGCTATCAAACATAATCACACGTTGAGGTTTATCTGTTTTATGATGTTTATGATGGCTGTGGCAGAACATGTGACTGTAAAACCATCTGCGTCACCAGCCAGCATACCTTAAAACGTACTAATTAGACCTCAGAGAGGACACACACACACACACACACACACACACACACAAATACTCTGTGTGATCAATCCTGCTTAATATAAATTGAAATGTATCAAATAAAATTAACCTGTGGAAATATAATTTACTTTACTTAATAAAGTGTTTTAACCACATGGCTACACCATACTGATCAAATATACCTTTTCATCCCTCATGCAATTAAACACCTGTTGTTGATATTAATATGTAACTTATACACTTTGTTAAGTCTACTTATTACCTGTCACCGTAATAGCAGATTTTTTTTCTTAATGCCTGAATACTAGGCATTTTCCAAAGCTTGCAGCATATTGTTGAAGCACGGGATTTTACTCAAAAGATTAAGTTGGAGTTAATATACTGAAAAATATGAGTTAATTCAACACTAACATGACTGATGTTCAGGGTTATGTAAGGACTTCATACATAGATTACTTTTGAAGTCTGTCTTATCATCAGTGTTCATGATAACTTAACTGCTTTCTGTGTCCTGAAGATAAAAGCAGCAGCATTAATGGAAAATTCAACTCTTATCAACTTACGTATTATCTCCGGCCACTTTATTGGCACCTCTTGCTAAAACCAGGTTGGACTTAAACCAGAAATAGCTTCAATCTTCATTGCGTCAATTTAAAAAGGGACTAGAAATACTTTTCAAAGATTTGGGGGCTTATTGACATGAGAGCGTCACGTAGCTGCCTGAGATTTGTCAGCTGCACATTCATGATGTAAATCTCCCGTTTCACCACAGCACAAAGGTGATCTACTGGATTCGGATCTGGTGACTTTGGAGGCCATTTGAATACAGTTAACTCATTTTCATGTTCAAGAAACCAGTTTGAGATTACTTGAGCTTTGTGACATGACACTGGTCATAAAGAGAAAGTCAGCAACAATACTCGGGTAGGGTGTGGCATTTAAATGATACCAAGGGGTTTGATACAATGCAGGATGGATCCGTGGTTTCATGATGTTTACATCAAAATGAGGCCCTACCATCCATCTGTGTCACAGTAGAGATTGAGACCCATCAGAATTTTAGTCGGAAAAATTGTAGTTTCAGTTTCCTCTTCTTGGCTGACAGGTGTGGCTTTCTGCTGCCGTCACCCATCTGCTTCAAGGTTCCACATGTTTTCTGTTTAGAGATGCTCTTCTGCATTTTTTGGTTGTAACAAGTGGTTATTTGAGTTACTGTTTCAGCCAGAAAACTGTTGCTCACTGGATATTTTCTAATTTCTGGACCGTTAATTGTAAACCCTAGAGACGGTTGTGTGGGAAAATTGACAAGCCTGTCTGGCACCAACAGCTATGCCATGTTCAGAGTCACTTAAATTACTTTTCTTCCATATTTTGATGCTCAATTTGAACTTTAGCAGGTCGTCTTGACCATGTGCATATGCCGAAATTCACAGAGTTACTGTCATGTGATTCATATTCAACTTACCAAACAACTGAGAAGGTGTACCTAAAAAAGTGGTAAAGTGGTAAGATAAAAATTCAAGTAAACTACGATCAATTATGGCATAAGTTCAGTTTGTTCTTTTTATTATTTAGAAGTGATCATACATAAAAAAATAAACTCATCACATTATTTTAGTGACTGTAAACCACTGACACAAACAACCCAGAGTTCTCTGCACTGTGCATCATTTCACATTTTAGGTTAAGTGTATCAGCACATACAGCAGGAGACCCTCACACAAACATAAATAAATCACAGTATAAGTGTGTACAGATACAGAGTTTTAAAAGTAAAAAGATGTCACTACCTTCTCCTCTATCTTTGCATGAAAGCTTTAAAAACAAGAAGAGGCAGAGCATTCAATGTTCAGCTGAAAATCTGCTTTGAATCAAATACTAGAAAACTTTCCACAGACAAAACCGCTTAGCAAAATTTCTCCAAAGTTGAATTATCGATCTTTTCCAGCTTTGCAGTAGAGAACCATTGAAACCACCATGGCAGCGATCTGCGAAGACAACAGTTAATCAACATCAGGTCTAAATACAGTGATTTGAGATGAGATACAAGTTAAAATGTGGACAAATTCTTTGTCATATTCTGTTCTCTGTAAGTCAGGTCATTTATAAGGTTAGGTTTAGTCAAAGTATGGCATGTTAACTGAACTGTTTATTTTATTCAAAAATAAATAAGGTGTTCATTTGGGCTGAAACTATTTACCGTTACTTCAAGAGTCAAATCAGTATGAAAATTAACTTTTTTAAATATGTTGTTTCACAGTAATAAAATTCAAATGAATCACCCAGAAAAAAAGACACACGCACTGTGTCTTCTAGCAAATAGAAGATAATAATATACACAATAGATAATAACTGTGTGGTACTAGCATGCAGTATATAACTGATGGATGATGGAAGGTGAATGATACCTCGAGAGCAGCGATCCCCATTGCCACACCTGCAATGACCAGAGCGTTGTCCTCTATCAGCTGCAGCAGTTTGTCAAAGCAGCCATCGACGTCCTGGAAGTAAAACAAATGTTTTTAGCTGAGGATGGGAAACACTGTTGTGCACTGTATATTGCATTAATTCTGTTGCTGACATGCATAAAATTAGGCCAAATGTAGGCTGGTCTCATACCGCTATTTTCGCTGTGTTTTCCTTGCATCCATTAGTATCAATGGTTGAATTACAGCATGGGGCTGGATAGAGACCTCCATTGTTAAAAGGCGAGCCTGTAAAATCTGTGTAGTTCCTGTATCCACAGCATTTCAACTGGAAGAGAGTAAAAAGTGTTAATGCAACAAGTTTTTAATTACCATAACAACAAAACAAAGTTACGACTACAAGTTTGATAAATGTGCAAAATGTGAAGTAATTCAAAACGTTAGTCTTAAATATTTGATCAAATAAACTTCCATGTGCATATAGATCACAAACTTTTCTCTTAAATAAATAAATGGGTACAGTACCTCTTCCATTGTGTTGTCCCAGACAGAAGTCAGTTTCTCATTTTTTCCATAGTTGATTACAATGGTCTTTTGGACGTTTTTCTCCAGTTCCTGAAGAAGCTCACCAGCCTGAGAGACACAGACAGACAGTAGCACGTTATCATACTTTTTAGTTTCTAAATCTGACCACTGGCAGCTCTTGCCATATTTTGCTCTTCAGAGCCACTTACCACATCTTTGAAGACAAAGAGCACAATGGCTCCTGCAACCTCGATGAGGAAGATAATCAAAACAATACTGAAGAACTAAAAGGGGGAAAACGAAAAAGCATACTGTAAAACATTTGATTCTTAACAGCATACTCTTAAGTTGTCAATAGAGAAACAGATGTATAGTTACAAGAAAGTACCTGCTCAAATATGAAGCTAAAGAGTAGCTACAGAAGAATCACAGCTTAAGTCACTATACAGTACATGTCCATGAAGACGGTAAAGTTTTCAAGATGGCCATTTACTGTGCATTGCTATGTCTGTGTAAGAGCAAACCCAGCCCCAAAACACATTTATTTCCTGCAGTGTTTGTTTTTTGTGTGCAGTACATTAATTGGCTGTTGGATATGCCTTTCCACACTAACTGCCATTTGTACACTGTGAGTTTTGTCTTCTTTATCCACTCACATCTATTACCTTTAGCCTCATTGATTTGATAAGAACTAGCGTTAGCAGTCATAAAGTGTTGGCTCTGGTAAGTCAGACTGTTGAAGAATCTTTCAAGAGCACCTGCACCTGTTTTCAAATGTATCAATAACCCACGAAGAAGAAATAATTTATTGATGTGTCAGTATTTGGTCACATCATGTGTGAGGACACACTTCTTTAAATGAATGGCAAACTCAGCTGACTTAAATATAATTCTCTCTACTCCCCAGTTATAAAACAAAATGGTCATCTCAAGGAAAGACTTTGGTGCCAGTTATATTTGAATGATTTGGGCAATGAAGTTGCAAACTTTATTATCCTACTATTACAGATACAGAAGACCATGTCTGCCGTTCTTTCTTTCTTTCTTTTTAAAAAATGTTTTATTATTTTTTTTATTCCAAACTTTGCTCACCGTCAGCAGCATGCACTTGCTCTCCCTGATGGCACCACAGCAGCCCAGGAAGCCAATCACCAGTAGTACAGCACCCACGGCGATGAGCAGGTAGCTGACGTTTACCAGTTGTGATAACGAGGAGGCGTCTTCCACCTCATCCAGTATATCCAGAAAGGAATTCCTGTCCACCTGCACCCAAATTCCCACACCCAGAATGACTGCACCTGCTAACTGCAGGTTTATGAAGAAAGAAAGGAGAGAAAGAAAAAAACTGTAAGATAATGTAAGCAGATGATTAAAACATGGAATGCTAATGGGAAATTAAACTAAAAAACTGAACATGAATGATATGAACTGCACTAACGTTTTTAATAAGTAACAGTGGCAAAATAAATTGTATTTATTTATAGCTGTCCACATTTTAAGAAAAACAGTTTCTTACTACTTCTTACTAATTTTCTGATATCACTGAAAATCCCAGGGAAAAAGACAAAAATAGGGAACAATAGATGTAAGAAAAAAAGTTGGCAACTGGATTTCTTTAGGTTTGCAAAGACATTTCACCTAAAACTACTCAAGACTTCCAGCTGCCTTTTTTAAGCTTCCAAGACCATGATCGGGATGACTGATAACATACACAGACATAAAGAAAATACTTTGGAAATGAGTTTGTTCATTCTAACAATATGAATAAAATAGAATGACCATGTAAGAAGTGACACTGTTACAATAGAAGTAATGGGAGCTGTAATTTTTCTGCATGCGCACAAAGTAATCATAAAAAAATTGATGAAACTGTTATAGTGATGAAGAACTGTGATAACGGATAAAAAATGAATGAAACTGTTATGGTGATGAAAAACTGTCATAGTGGAGGAAAAATTGTCTTAGAGCATGGAGGGTAATCCACAGGGACATGCTTCATTTTTTCAGAAAAATCAGCGCTCCTGTCAGTTAATGCTCACCGAAAATATTAGACCTGAATGTGACATTTTTGCGTTGAGCGGGAGCACTGTAGCGATAATTGGTCTTATGTTTTAAGTTAGTTAGCTAAGGCTAAGCAGACCATCTTTTCTCTTCGACCTTACATTAAATAGACATAATGTAATCTGATTTATGGGGAAAAGCAAATATTCATATTATTGAAAACTCTGACTTAAAGCCATATCTGAACAGAGAAAGTGGGCTAAGTCTTATTGAGACTACCTATAAAAGAGAATAATTCATACAGCCAAATGAAATGGTTTGGCCTTTTGTGATTCACTACTCTCTATAAAGTCTTCTTTGTAGTCTGGTGTAGGATGTGAAACCAAGCTGTTGAAGAGATGCAGAGAAATAGAAGTTCTCTCTTTTTTCCAACTTACAAAGATGCCGCCATTGAAGATGAACATCATAATTTTGAGAAAGCCGGAACAACACATTTTGGCTGATTTCTGTTTTTTCACTCTGTTGAAGAAACAAGAACAAAAAAAAAATATGTCAGTTCAGGTGAAAACAACTTATTTAGTGTAATTACGATTATTCTTTTTCAGCATTTATCATGGGGGACTTTTCTTTTACTTCTGAAATTCAAATCAATAGCAAGAGGCAGACAACACAAGCAGTGACCAACATGGGTCACTCGGCATTCGCTTGGGTTAAACATTAACCGAAGTAGCTGGCAGAAAAACAGAGAGGGGGGTCGTAATCTTCTCTAAATATACCAATCTTTTCATGCTGACGTCATGCAGAGTTTCGGTTGAAGCGTTGCCCAAGTCTACATGCTATTTTTTATTCATTTTGCTGCTTGGTTAATTAAGTCATCCTCCACCAGGCATCTCAGCTGTGTTTAAGTCTCTATTTGGTTCAGTTGAGGTAAAAAACTTTGAACTTCCAGTGTGCTGAAATATTAAGGCTGAGGTACCTTATCAGGTTAGTGGTTTCACAGTTTAGGTAGCACAGGAGTGCCATAAAAGAGGCACACACAACCCCTTGTCCATTAACTTGCACAACCTAAGATGCCTGTTCCTGGTATCAGAGAAATAAACTCAGTTTTATAGTTACTGTCACATTCTTCCTTATTGCAGCTTTGACAACAGCAATCAATGGGACCTACTTTGCAGCTGCAACCTTGTTTCCATGAGGCAATAAAGTTCCCTTATAACACCACCATGTTAATTTCTGAATACATACTCGAGCAGCCACAAAAGAGAAGAATAAATTACTTAAAATCTAAGAAGAAAAGTTGTTTCTGCACCAACGCTTTTAATAGAAATGCAGCAGCTAAATAACTCAGTTTGATGGTTTTTTGTTTTTGTTTTTTGTACCTGTTTTTATACAAAATAATAACACCTGGACATTGCTGAGGAATAGTAATCATGTCACTATAACTTGCCTAATGTTAATAAAATCCTTTGATTACAGAACAAACCATTCATCATCCGGATGAGCTTTAGATTAAGGAAGATTAATAGAAGGTTAGTTGTGGAGTTTGAATTAAAAGGTGAAGAAAGCAACTATACCTGTGCTGTACTGAGGTATGCGTGTCCGCTGAGGTCTGATCAGTGAGGAGTGTCTGTGCATCGACGATTTGGACTGCTCATTTAAGTTCTCACAGGTCGCACACTCCCATGACCAACCCACCCACCATAGGACACACAAACACACACAAACACACACACACACACACAAACACAGGGTTCAAAGTTATTTTCAATCACATTTCACAACTTTCCATGACATTGAGATAAGTTTTTATGACCAAACGTCATGAAGACAAAAAAAATCAGACAACAACATCATATAAAGCAATTTAATCTGACAAGAGACATTTTCTCAGGTGACGTAATTCAGTCACAAGCTCCTTTACAAGGATATCTGGGAAGCATGTTTTCCAAAACTTCCTGGTTTTATTATTTTCTTGTAACTCATCAAGGGCTGAAAAAAACACTAATTTCAAATTCAATTAATAATCCAGGTTTTTCATAACAAACACGACTCATGCAATCACAGTTGTGCCCCACATAATAAGATCTTTCTTGGTGATTAGTCCAATCAAAGAAACCATGGCAATCAAATCACTACAGGTCATGGTCAAAGTAAAACACAGTAGGCAGTCCAGTGTGACGTCATTGAACATTAAAAACTGTCATGATAAACGATAACTGATTTACTCATGGAACATTTTTACGATAATATTTATGACTTTATTGATTTATCATGCTATTGATTAGTGAATGATTTCAACACTGCATGGAAACTTGTTTTATTATTAACTTCACGGATCATTAGGAAGTACTTAATCTGATTCAGTAAAATCATGAAAATCATGGCTCCTTCCTGACTCCCCCAAAATGACATTTCTTTTGTACAATAACTTTAAAATATCAGTGAAGTTGCCCAAAATTTAACCTTCATTTTATAAAAGCTACCTTTGAAGCACATACGCTATATTGCCAAAAGTATTCGCTCATCTGCATATGAACTTGAGTGACATCCAATTCTTATTCCATAGGGTTTAATATGATATAGGCTCACCCTTTGCAGTTATAACTATTCCGTAAGGGTTAGTTAGTGTGTTTATGGGAATTTTTTATGGGAATTTTTGACCATTCTGCCAAAAGTGAACCCTGAGAAGGTCTGGCCTGGAGTCTGTGCTATAATTCAGCCCAAAGGTGTTCTGTTAGGTAGAGGTCTTTGTTCTAATACCACTTAAGGAAAACTGCACCAATTAAATGTCTATGACATAGTAACAGAAAAGTGTGCCGGTACCCTCAGTGTTTTATTTCCTTTCTGATAATTCACTGGAGAAAATTTAAGTGGGAGGCACTTACTGACTTTCCAAGCAATGACTCATCCATTAAAAAAAACCAAAACCAAAAAAACCCCCAACTAAAATATAAATGAAATGTTTTCATACAAATGAGGCCATCAGACATAACATACATATTCCTATCTTTTAATTTCAACTTTAAGAGGCACAGCATGAACATGTTATTTTAACTTTGGACTAACATTAACAATTAAATGTATAAAAAGAAAAAACAAATAAATTATTTAAACACAACAGATGATTATTTTCCTACAAAACATCCAACAAAAAGTGTGGTTTATTAACTGGGAGTCACATGGGGCCATCAGGCGTGTGATCTCTGCTTTCAAATATGTTAGACTTTGTACTGTTCCTTCTTCCTCATTTGGTTTACAACGGGCAATTTCAACAGAAGTCACAGTGATGCAGTTTTGTGCGACACCCACTAGGGGGTAGCACGACACAAGTCAATTGGGGTGAGTCCCCATGCCATTTCAGTCTGGCGCATGGCTTTCTTTCACATCCTGACCTGCAACAGGTGCTGTTCACTGCACAACGATAAAGAGAAAAGGCACGGCTGCTCAGTGGAGCTCTTTGGCATCTTAGTGTAACAGTTACATTGGGATTACAAAGATGATCCTCGAATCACCACCGAGTCAAGAAAACCAGGAACAGAAAGAAATATGAAAAAGAAACTGAACGCCAGGCGTCCATGATTGCGCTGCAGTAACATTTGGTAAAGTACATTCACAAAGAAAGATTTATGGGCAATTCTGGTCATCAAGTGTGGGCATCTATATTCAATTATTAAACCTGTTTTATCAGGTTTTACAATCAGCAATCAGCATGCACAGCCACCCCGACTGCTGTTGGGTGTGTCCTTCAGGCCTTCTCCCTTGTGATTGGTTGTCGGATTGGCATCACCGTTGACGCTCTCGTTCATCTTCTCGCAGATGACGTCCACTAGCTTATCAAAGACCTGCTTCACGTTGATGTTATCTTTGGCACTGGCCTCGAAGAAATGGAAGCCTGGCGAGAGAGCAGAGAGAGATAAAGAGCTTATGAGTGATTATTAAATAATGTTTTTTTCACGTGTTTTCATGCTGATAAACACCAGCGCGTACTGACCGAGCTCTTTGGCCAGTCTTTTGCCATCTTCAGTAGGCACCTGCCTGTCATCTTCCAAATCCAGCTTATTGGCTACCAGCACCACCTGAGCATTGTCCCACGAGTAAGTCTTGATTTGCGTTGCCCTGAGAAAAAACAAAAAAACCCCAAACCATGTTCACAACTCTACTGTATGACCTACAGAGAACCTCAGTCCATCACAACAATGAACCAAAGCTGAGTCTCTTCTGATTTCTAGCATTCAAGTTCACTTTAATTGCAATGGAAAGGTTATTAATCACTGAAGGAAATCACTGAAGATGCATGGCACAAAATGAGAGCACACTGTATAGACAAATAAATAAGGAAGTAAGTTAAGACACCAAGTAGTGCAAGCTGGCAAACAGGATTATGATAAAAATCTCAACACACTGAAAAATGGGACTTAACCTGTTTGAATGTCACATGAGCTCGTCTTCTGATTGGTGTTGCTGTGAACACAATAGGCTTTGCCGACAAAGGGAAGCGGCATTAAGAGATTTCCTTTACATTTCTATAGGTTATGCAATGAAACATTATGTACATTTTTTAATATAACACAGCAGAATGATACTGCTCCTTTGACATTATTAGTAGTATTATTATCAATCTGTTGCTATATGTGTTGATTTTTTGATCGTTTCCAGGTCAAAGAAGGGAAAAAAAACCCCCAAAACAGTCTTTTACAGGAAAGCCATAAGATGAACGTATCCATGGCGACACTGAGAAGTTCCCTTTCTGAAGCGCACTGAATGTTTTCAACATCATAGCCTTTGTAAACTAAACATCGTGGTCAAAAGACAGATCTAATTGCAAAACCTATGGACACACCTGCACATCTACACAGTGGATGCCCTAAAGCATACTGTGCTGTTTTTGTCCTCGTGGACCTTAATGAGGGCCGTCATTAATATAATGAAATTCACTGAATTTATAAGGACTTGAAACCATACACTCCTAAGGGAAGAGGTTACTGAAGTTACAAAGCAAACCAAAGGGAACCATGAGCCATTTTCACATAGATTTCTACTGAGGATTCTTTTGTGTCGTCATGCGCACAGTGGTCAAGATTTGTCTGCAACCACCGGTTGCTAGGGAAAAATGTGTATTCCTTAACTGCTTGGCAGTGATCCATGGAAGCTACTGGCTGTCGCTGGATGAAATCAGATGCAAAGAAGGTGCAAAGAAGGTTCAGCAAGTTCATTTTAATTAGAATGAAAAGGTTATTAATCACTGAATGAAATCCCTAAGGATGCAAGTGGAAACATCACAAATGATGAAAGCAGTATTCAAAATGAAAGACTGAATAAACTGGAACTGTATGGCACAAAATGACAGCGCAATATATAAATGAATATATAAACAGAAATATCCATTAAAAACAGCGCACTGCTGTCATGTCAAGTCAGCTAAGAGCCCAAGTAGTGCAAGTTGGCAAACCGGATTAAGATAAATGAGACTTAACCTGTTTGAATGTCACATGATCTCGTCTTCTGATTGGTGGTGCTGTGAACACAGTTAGCTTTGCTGACAAAGTGAAGCAGCATTTACAGATTTTTGCCAAAGACGACTGTTTTGGAAGAAGCTCAGAGTGGGATTTAGAGAGGTTTGAAGCAAAAGCATCTGATTATTGAAAACAGACTGAGAGCTTTCACCTGATATCATTTTCTCACTTTTGATGAAAGTCGTGTTTCAAGTCTTTTGTATCTGAAGTCTTCGACACTGGTAATGATATAATAAAGTAACAGTAATTATAATATACACAATACTTCAGTTACCCCAGAATTTTAGAGGCAAATGTTGACTTTTTACTCCACCATATTAATTTAAAGGACGTTGCTTTTTAAATTGTACTTAGAAAACATACACTGATAAGTAACTGACAGATTAAATTATTATTTTAATGTTTCCTGTGGTGTCCCTTTTCAGGAGGACTGTTGGTTGTGTGTCCGTTTTTGCAGGTTATACAGTGGAACATTATGTGTATTTTCTTTAATTAAACACATTGTTATATCCAATTTTTTAATGCAGCATCTATTCTTGTGAACAAGAGTGCTGCTTTTTTTATTTTCTCCAAGTGATCCAAAAAAAACAACAAACAGTGAAGAAAATCATAAGATGAATGTATCCATGGCGACATTGAGAAGTTCCCTTTCTGAAGCTTATTGAATGTTTTCAACATCATAGCCTTTTAAACTAAATGTCACGATCAAAAGACAGATCTAATTGCGAAACCTATGGACACACCTGCACATCTACACAGTGGACGCCCTAAAGCATACTGTGCTTTTTTGTCCTCGTGGACCTTAATGAGGGCCGTCATTAATATAATGAAATTCACTGATTTCAAAAGGACTTGAAAGTAGTGACTGAGACCATACACTCCTCAGGAAAGAGCTTACTGAAGTCACAAAGTAAAGGGACCATGGGCCTTTTGCCCACAAATTTCTATTGAGGTTTCTTTTGTATCGTCATGTGCACATTGCTCAAGAGTTGTCTGCAACCACTGGTTGCTAGGGAAAAATGTGTATTCCTTAACTGCTTGGCAATGATTCATGGAATTTGCTGGCTGCTGCTGGAAGGAATCAGACACAAAGAAAGTGCTGCACCAAAAACCTCCTAGTTATCGCTGGTTTTCCTGTAGTTTTTCGTGTTTGTCTACCAGCCCAACGGTAGTAACACTTGAAAAAGTGTGATGCAAAAGCCTTCAAAGTAAAGGTTGTGCCTCTGCTCTGCAGCCAGCATGTTTCAAAACGAACAAATCTTTTATTTTGAAGGCAAACGGGTCTTCAGTTCTAGTTCATGTTGCACTTTTCACAGTTTCCCTATAGAGGGTAGCTGGACAGGCTTTGTAGACAAATCTGTCACTCTCTTTAAAACTAAGACAGCAGCAAAATTCCAGCAACCAAAGCAAGGAGATTTTACTAATTGAGGAATAAACATTTTCCCTAGCAACAGCTAGTTGCCATGGGGGTTACTGACCAGTCTGTAGCGCAGCATGAGTGGGATAAATTAACAGTCATTTTCCCTGTCACTGCCATCACATTCAACCACTCACAACCAGGGAATATCCCATTTTTCTTCACCGGGTCCCTAGGCCTGTGTGACTGGGGCCTAGACGTGGCTAGTGGTCACGGGTCTGTAAAACCTCAACAAAACCACAACGTTTTTTGCAACTAAAGTGTCACCTCTGCTCGCCATTAGAAATAAAGAAAGTTTAAGGCACTTCTGTGCAGGTATCACTTTTTAGACCAGTAAAAAAAACCCCACATGCCTTGGAAAAATGCCTTCAGCTACTGGAAAGTACACATGCCCATTCTGCATTAATTATATGCTTCATCTACCCACCAGTCCTGAACAGCACAGAACGACTCCTGGCTCGTGATATCGTACATAAGCAGAAATCCCATGGCTCCTCTGTAGTAAGCTGTGGTGATAGTCCGGTAGCGCTCCTGCCCAGCTGTGTCCTGTAAACACACATTGAATGATGGATGAATTATTTTTACTGGCCCAACTCCAGCAATCACACAGAAACGAAGAAACAACAACCCTACTGAAATTCGATTTCAACACATATAACACATTTTTCAAAAGCAACATGAAAGCTTAAAAAACACTTAAAATTTTTGCAAAATGAAAACATGACAGGGAAGTAAAAGTAAACAAATGGTTAACTCTGCAGAAAAGCAAAGGTGAATCATGAACTTTCTTAGAATGGAATAACCCCTCCCTTTTAAAATGTTGATGCTGCCACACCCTGGAAGCACACTAGGACACACTCTCAAGTCTTGCCTACATCTTAGGGGACATCTCCAGATGGTACTTTTCCTCTTTATGCTGCCTTGGGAAAAACCTTAAAGTAACAAATGTAACACTCCTGTGGATTCTTTGAAACTGCAGTAAGAAAACTAAGACTTTGAAACTAACTGCTTTAAACTTTCTCCCATGTAATGCGATGCCAGTAGCTGCTATGGACCTCATTAACACCACTGACTCTAATTGTACACATTTTTGGGCTTGTCAGCAACCTACAATTTATGTCACATGTAGCTGCGCTTATTTTAATGGTCCTAAAAAATCCCATTAAGTTCCTCAGCAGCCAATAACCCCGATTCTAAAGTGAAGGGCTCATAACAAAACATTTTCACAACCAATATACTGCGTGTCTTTCCTGGATATAAAACCTCAAGTCAACCAGCTGGGACGTTAAAAATCTGCTTGCTTGTTAATGCATCGGTAATAAAAATTTTACTGCTATTTATCTGAATTTTAATATGGTTATCTTTTATACTACTGGTTCATCATTTCACTTGGCACCTTCCTTGTGTGAAAGTGTGCAGCTGTATCATTGTAAAGCGCAGCCGAGAAGGCATGGCCCGCTGAATACATTAACTTCAAAAAAGATGCATTACTTTCATCTAACAGGAGTACTGTGGGTGAGTCCTCGCCTTCCACTAACATTCAGTAATAGATCTGTCCTGGGCGTCAGTCTGCGCGGTAAGCACATTCGGCTCCTGCAGCTCAAACCCATGCATCTTTCATGAACCCCGCCGTCTGGGGACAATGTTAAACATCAACTGTTATTAACTCCAGAGAGTGAGAAATTAGTTCACATCCATGACAGGCTGCAGCATGTAAGAGGGCAAATCGGGGAATGGGAAGAGGATAAACACTCCATGTTGTGTAACAAGGCTTTGAAAAGCTCTATTCATTCGGCCCCTCCTTTGGTTGAAGATGTATTTTAAAACCTCTTTGCCACAGGTAACGACCCCACATAAATTACGGCTCTGACTTTAAAGAGACTGCAGCATTTTATAGTCAATTTTGTTGATATATTGTGTGTCAAAGCTGTTCTCTGTACAGTAGATTTTTACTCCGGTGTGGGGAGACCGGAGTAAAAATCTTCCTGAGCATTCAAGTGGAAATTATTAGGGACTTTTAAGATCTCAGTGATGTTCAAATGGAGCTACCTCTACATTAAGTGCCTCTAGGAGCATCCCAGACATCTATCACAGTCAGAGTAGTTAAAACAACAACAACAAAAAAACAGATAGGTTTTGTGTGACAGCTTGATTAAGATTACATTTGGTCAAACTGCAACACTGCCAGCGAGCTTTTAGTTCTTGGCTGTTGCAATGAATAAACATCTTTCAGTGAGTCAACAAACCTTGTTCTTGCCCTAATCATTATAACTATGTGCATGTGGTGACAAACAGTTTGAAAGCAGGAAGAAAACAGGTGTTTTTCTTTGGTTGGAATCCCCCCCGAAGTAAAATTAGTGTCTATTATTCCACGTCTTCAGATTAAAAAAAAGAAAGAAAAAAGTCTTAGTTAGTACTTCAGCAAAACGCCACAAACTATTATTTCAATCATGAGGACTGAAGACATAATTACACTAGTGTATAAGCTGCTATTGTGCTCCCAATGGCTTAAACCACCTCTCCTCTTGCCCTGTTAATAGAGGTCAAATACCAGGTGAAGAGGCACAAAAGAAAGAAATAAAGAAAAACAGAAACAGCAGATGAGAGAAAAGAAATCCTTTGCTTAGAGGTTTTAGTGGGTTTTCTATCCTAAGGACTTCTTAAAATACTCGGCAGTGCAGAGGCTCTATCTCATGCCCAATCTCACCCAGATCTGTAGCTTGACCCGCTTGTTGTTCCTGTAGATGGTCTTGACTTTGAAGTCGATGCCCACCGTGCTGACAAACGCTGAAGTGAATGAGTCATCTGCATATCGGAAGAGAAATGAGGTCTTTCCCACGCTGCTGTTGCCGATGATCAGCAGCTTGAACATGTAGTCAAAGTTTTGGTCGGCTGGATCTCGCTGCTCGTGAGCCGCTCCTGGATCTCTGGCTAAAGCCATCTATCAAATGATGACAGACAAACAGGAGAGGCACATGTGTGATCACTGAGATGCGCTAAAAGCATCTTTCTTTTTGTTGTTGTTGATAAATGTTGTCTTTTGTGCTTCTTGTATTAAATATTGTTTGCAGCGGTTGTGTGTCCACATTTTTGTTTTCTGTAGTGTCTGTTGTTGATTGCTGTCCCTTAAAAAGCCTAAAAAGGGACAAGTTCTGCAAGTTACCAGTGGCTGGTAATCCTACATATACTCACTGACCACTTTATTAGGTATGCCATGCCAACAATGGGTTGGACCAATTTTTGCCTTTAGAATTTCCTTAATTCTTTGTTGCACAGATTCAACAAGGTGCTGGAAATATTTAATCAGAAGATGGGTACACAAAGGGATAGACATGGTCAACAACAATACTGAGATGGGCTGTGGTCTTTAAACAATGCTCAGGTGTGACTAAGAGCTCAAAGTGTGCCAAGAAAATATCCCCCACACCATCACAGCACCACCAGCCTGAACTGCTGTAAGGTAAGATGGATCCATGCTGATCTTGCAATCGATTTCTGCTGTGACTCATCAGGCCAGGCAACATTTTTTTTTCAATCTTCTACTTTCCAATTTTGGCGAACCCGGGTGAACTATACCCTCATTTTTCCTGTTCTTGGCTGACAGGAGTGGCCAATCTAAGTAAACCCCAGACATGGCTGTGCAGTCCCAGTAGATCAGCAGTTTCTGAGATGCTCAGACCAGCTCATCTGGCACCAACAGTAATGCAACATTTAAAGTCACCTTTCTTCTCAATTGCAATGCATGCCATGTACTGCAGCAGCTCATCTTGATCACGTCTACATGCCTAAACGTACTGAGTTGCCATGCGATTGGTTGATTAGATATTTGCATTAATGAGCGACTGAACAGGTGAACCTTACACCTGTTCAGTTGCCAGCAGCGACCAGCGGATTAGATGGAAATATGTCGGTTGCATTTTTTCCATAAAACAAAAATAACACAAGCACAAGAACAACACAGAATGGGTGTGGCTGTAAGGCAGGTAAAGGACATTGACATAATTGCAGGCTCAGGGTGCTGCACTGGGTCAATGCATACATGTACAGGAAGAAACAGTAGTATACTAGTTCCTGTTTTTATCAGTCACATAACTACTTGGCTGTAATGCATACAAAAATAATCTAACAGAGACTGACTTGCCAGTAATCTCAATATATTGCGCAATGATGTCTTATAGCAAAGACAGGAACATGTGACCATGGTAGGGAACGTCGGTGCCGATGTCAGACACGTCATCTGCACAATCAAATGCCCATTGCCAATAAATTTTAAATAAGGAATTTTTAGACAAAGGCAATGCAGATACACTCTTTAAATTAAACACAGTGAAATTTACCGGTTAATCCTTTCTATGTTAGATGATTAGCTAACGTATGAGCTCATGTTAGAGTTTCTCTTAAATGTTAATGTTGGAGGTTTAATGTTTGTTTGAATAAAAAAAAAAGATGGCAACTGAAAACAAAAAAGGAGGGGGAATACTAAAGTTAAGAAAAGCACTGGCTTTCGCAAAATCCAGGATTACCAGTATATCAGCTGTGGTGTCACAGAGATAAATATCAGCTATTTGAGAATTCAGGTTAACACTCAGACGTCTGAAATCCATCCACACTAATAGCTGAGCAGATGCTGATGTTGGTAAATGGAAGTGTTATTTTAAAAATGGTCCGTCTTCCTCCCCGATCCCTCTTAGCGCTTATCACTGTGCTATGAATCACAGCCAGGGCGTGCTCCTTACTCTTTTTCCTCCCTGGACCGGTCACCTCCTGCTCTCTCCATCCATTTGTCACAAGAACACATGTTAAAAACTTATAGGATCGGTAGAGACTGAGCGGTGGGAAGGGGCAATAGATTCCCCCCCCCCCCTTGTGTATTTATCTATCACCCATCTGGTCATTCATTCACCCAGTGACACTACTACTTAAATGCACACACAAACACACTCCTTAGTCTCATTTATCTTCCTTCTCTCCTCACATACTCATCCATCTATGCATCCCTCCTGTCATCATCCGGCCAGCCAGCTTCCCTCCCACTCTTAACTCTCCCCTTCCTCCGTCACTCGGCATCAATCCATCTACATTCATCTATCTATCTATCTACCCTCCCTCCCCCCCCTCCTCCTCCTCCTCCTCCACCCCCTCCTCTTCTCTCCGGGGTTGAGTCCTGCTCCTCCCTGGCTGCTGAGAAGTCTCTGGAGACCAGCTCAGCATTACAGCTTCCAAGATCATAAAAGAGGGGCTGCTGTACACACTCAGCAGAACATCAATATCCGCGCATGCGCCTACATCAGCATGAAAGTACCTGGCACACACTGAAGTATGTGTGTGTGTGTGTGTGTGTAGGGTTGTGTATTTACTTTAGCTTGGGAAAACATGTCAACTCTCATTAATGCACATTCAATATTTGACTTCAGAGCATCTGACGCCTGGTTTGTAACTGCTTCAGTCAGTCAATGCAGTGCACGAGAGCAGCTGTTTCACGGGACACTTCATTGCCCCACTTGTTGACACCGAATCCAAATATCTGTGCACAAATTAGCCCGATTAACCACGAACACAAAGTTCATATTCTGAAGCCTACAACTAACTAAGAGTCTAAGTTGCCTACACCGCCTTACCTTACCATACGGCAGCTCAGCTACAAACCTGATGACATTTAACAGCCCCCGTCTGCCTTTGCATACAACTGTGAGTGAATGCAAATTACCTCGGGTGTTGTTTATGGGTCTGTCTCCTCTCTCCCTCCCGAAGTTTTCACACGTCTACCTGAAAGTCGATGAGTGTGTGCTGGCTGCAGCTGCTACTGTCTGTCGGGCTCTCCTGCTCAGGTGTTCCTGTCCCGGATCTCCACACTATGCATGTGCATATCTATCACTGGGACGTCCAACACGCAACCTGTCAAGTCATGCCCAATATGAATCACGCACTTCCGGTATAAACTTTCAAAATAAACATAAAAAAAGAAAGCTGACGTTTTGGGGTAACATGCATCTGAGTGCAAATTTATGGCAGTTGTGTGTATTTGTTTCCAGGAGTTTTCAGACAAAGTTGGCTCACCCTCTGCATTTCTATGTAAATTAATAAAGGATAACAATTTGTTCATCTCGGGGTTTTATATAGTAGGCAATCTGCACCCACTGATGGCAACCGAAGAAAACTAATAAATAAGTTGAGGAAGAGCAGAAGGTGTTGAGAAAATCTCAAACTCCATTTCATAATGAGCTGAGCGGTGTAGCTAAGCAACAAGCCATGCTCCTTGATACCGATACTGTTTTCTCATTACTTGGCCATCTTGTGCAAAGAAAAAAAGAAGAGATTTTTCAAACTCAGTAAACACGAAGCAATCATTTTGAGTCAAATGCAACTCTAACATTTAAAATCAAGCGATAATTTATTCAAATAATTAAGGAAATTAAGGAAATCATGAAGGAAAATGGGCTTGGTATACCAATCAAGTAAATTTCATTTGATCAGGTTCCATTAAACGTAAACATTTACATTGTACTTATATAACAAAATTACACAGAAAATTTACATGTAATTAAATTAGTTAAAAGCAGCATTTTGGGCACAATTATTTTATTTTATTTGTTCTTTTGCGTGTACGATCAGTTTTCCATGGTCAAAAATCGATTTTTATATTGGTTTATTTTGAAGGTTATTGCCAAATTTCCGGTATTCTGTTGCCTCACCTGCTGGTGGACGCACTTTCAATAGTAAGCCTTCCGATAAAACAAACAAAGTAAAAAATACAAAACTATAAAAATAAATAAACAAAATTCCCAGGGGCGCTACATAATGTGTTGACTTGTGCAACAGTTAGGCATCCAAATCTCATGAGCTCCCAGGTTTACTGGACACCGACACGCTGAATAAAATATAGTGTCTGATTTTGTGGAGCTACCAGCTGTGGGGAACCCTTGTGTGAATAAAGGAAAAGTAGCTCTTTCCTCTTACCATTTACTAAACTGCACTTCAAAATATAACCCTCTAAAACACTTCAAGTGTTAGGTCACACAAACCAGCTGTGGTCTTTATTTACATGCATCAGCCTGACTATGAGCAAGTAGTCATGCACACCAGGGCACATTAATCATGTCCCGACCCGATTATCTTCACTCGTTGGGAAATCTCAAGTGATGTTACTGTTACAAAACGCTTCTGGTGAAATGAAGTGAATCATGTCAGAAAGGAAGAACCCTACACCTACCTACAGGATCATTTTTACAACAAACAAAGACTTTTATTCAACTTTTATTGGTGTTTGCCTGCAATAACAAACTATAATAAACAACTCTTATTTGCACTATAAACAAAGAACCGTATGTAGATTTGACAAAGGACATTAAACACAATCTATATTATAGATTTTCTCTTTACTTCCAAGGAAGGAACCACCTATTATTTTTTAAATGAGAAACAACGTCAGCCTGATAAGATCCTAAAAAAAGCTAATTTTATTAATAACTTTTGTCAACCTGTGACAAAACCTATAAAAAACAACACTGAATATATAAAGTACAATAACAAACAAAAAAACAAGTATTCAGATCCTAAAACAGAGGAATACACTTTACAAAGAAAAAACATTGTAGAACTTCAACACATTAATGTTACAGGGTTGTGAAAAGCAGTGGAACAACAGCAGGCCAGTCAAGCAGTTAGCACCTCAAAGGCTTTGTTTTCATCTAAAACCCCAAAACCTTTAACTTCACACTTAGCCAGCTAAATCACATAACAGTGTTATGAGTCATAAACATAAAAAAATCTAACTTTTAATACTCCTGTTATCTACAGACAGTAATGCTGTTACATTAACATGAATGAAGTATCCCGAAACTTAAACATAGCCTCTGGAGAAAAAGAAAAGGACACTTTTTTGAAACCTCACTCAGTATTCATTATGGCTAATCAGTCACTGAATTGAGGTCCTGGGCCGAATCATTGAGCCCCCATAGCCTGCAGAACTCCTTGACGAAAGGCTGAACCAGGTCAGGCTCCTCGGTGATGATGATGTTCTCCATGTTGCTCTGCACTGCTGTCAGCGTCCAGTTGAGGGAGCCGGTGATGAGCATGCGGCCATCCACCACTGCAAACTTGTGATGCATGTGGACGGCGCTCACATCGCACCGCACGCAGATCCCTGGGGAGCAGAGGGTGGACAGGCAGGAGGAAGGAAGGGAAACTCTTTAATGCCTTACAGTATACAGCGCTTGTTTCCCTTCATCTACTTACTGTGAAATTCTGCACAAAAATTCAATGCGCCTCACAAGGGAAAATGGTGGTTTTTAAAAGTACAATATGTATGTAACGATCTCTTTAGTGCTACACCTTTAAAGATTGAAAGACTGTTACATATGTGTTTCTAAATGGATGGTGTGGAAAACTGAGGACCCAGAGGACCTGTAAAATACAAAGGTATTGTAAGCAGACGAAATGCAACCGCATTAAAACCTGCGCGCTTTGACCACATATAGGATTACCTAACACCACATCAGCCTCTCATTAAATATTTAGGACACTCAGTACTTATTTCCATTATGGTTACCTTTTCTTGGAATATAAAAAACATATATAACATGCAAAGACTGTATATCTGTATATTTTTTGTAAATGTGACTGTTATGTGCATCTGAAAGTCAAACATAACTCATTTGCACTGCAACACAGAAAACTTGTGGGTTTAAAACAGGCAATATAAAGTAAAAAATGTAAAACATTCTGATCTAAACTACAGCACTGAGACCGAGTTTTTTTAATGCATTAAGTGTTTCTGTTCTTCAGTTGTGTTGTACGGAAATGATCATAAGGAGGATGTTGGATCTCAGTTTGCATTACCCGGCAGACCGCTAATTTTTAGATTGGCCTGCAGATTACTCTCAGAGATTAGTCATGCAAATCTTCTCTTGAATTTGGCAAGTGCATGCCTCTTTAAAAAAACACATTACCAGAAATGGCTTTTTAGCAAACTGAGGAAAGACAAGATCTTTTTCAGAATCTGTTTTATCATCCTTGTTGAAATGTTTAACAAATGAACTCTTGACTATCTCAAGTGATGATAACTTTTACCCCTGTGCTTTATTTATGTACAGCGGTTCAAGAAGCTCCACAAGATAATGATGAAATATACTAATAAGAAAAGAGAAGTTGACTGTTCTTTGTGCCAAAGTGGTTTTCGTGTGATTTGCAGTCAACACACACATACACACAAAAACACACAGACTTTCTCTCTGAAGGGACACACTTTGCTGTCTGGCTGCCAGTTTTGCACTTACTTAATTCTTACTTAAAGCCTCTGTCTTGCAAAAAATAAAAAATAAATAAAAAGGGTTACACTGTATTAAAGTTGAGTGTCTCATTAAAGAACCACAAAGATCTCCAATGCCCTGCAGTTGGAAAATAAAATACACTGGTGAAGACAGTGTCATTTTCACCAGTGGATGTACAGCAATGGTTCAAAGAGTATGAGCGAGAGCGCATAAGGGACAGAAACAGAAGAAAAGGGACAGACTCAATCAAATATAGGTGTGATATATAGTTAGTTAGCTAAGTGCAAAAAGCTGCAAAGAGACGGCTCAGACTTATTAGGGCAGACAAATCAAAAATGGAAAGGTTTTGCTGATTGGTTTGTGGAAATAATTGTGTGGGTTTTTTTTTTTTCTAGCTTACTGACGACAGGACCCTAAGTTCAGCAGTAAAAGGGATATTGTTGATATATGTTTCCAGAGGCTGATATATGGCTGGAGTAATCTATTAAATGCAGAGTGGGCTGCAGAGAAAGTGAGACAGCATGAGTCAGACACGTGACACAAAATCTTTCAGAGAATGATTAGTCTGACTCATAGGAGGGCTTGTAGCGGCAACCTCCATTCACACAGACAGCTCCTTTTATCTCTCTCTAATCACAACTAAGGAACCCAGTGATAGTAACAATGACACTTAAAGTCAAAGAACATAAACTGAGCACCATTTCTTGAGCAGGACCTGAGTCATCCTTCTCGTATCTCAAAAGAAATGTGTCTATAATAATGATCTCAGAGGTTAGTGTGACTGTTTTAAACCAATAACACCCCCCAAAGGACTACATACAGTATGTCTCAGTGGCCTGTGTGAGATTTATGAGACACTTTGCAACAATAGCACCCTGAGTCACACACTGACTCAAGTTACAATATATATGTATGCTTCAAAAACATTTCATATATAGAAAAAATATATCTCCTCCCTTACCGGCTTTGCGGAGGACGCCGATCTGGGAGCCACTGATGGCTGAGTAGACCCTGTCAGTGAGGACTCGGATGGTTACACCCCTGCTATGCAGCAGCAGTACAGCCCTACTGAGATCCATGTTGGAAAAAGAAAAAAGACACAAGTCCAGAGAAGAGCAAGCAGACAGGATGTAGCGGAGAAGTCGAGAGAAAGAGGTGTCTACACCATGAGGCAATGAGCAGACATGGGAGCTGGAAGAGCAGAAAACAAAAGATCACCTGTCATAATTCATGACCACTTAAGTAAAGTTTAGCTTTCAGGGTTCATTACATGCGAAAAAAATACTTAAGCAGATAAAACATGATTTTAAAAAGAGGTGAAGTTAACAGACATTATAACACTTTTGGCAGCGATATAGGAAAACAATAATTACATCAAGTCTCACTGATGTTCCACTTACTGAGGTAACGTGGGAGAGAAGATGTGCTCCACACAAGCCACCTTTGAGGGGAAGAAGAGGACCTTATTGGTGACTCTTTCAGACCGGCGACGACTGAAGAGCCAAAAGAGCAGCTCCAGACTGAGGGAGAGGCCCACCACTCCCAGGCTGACCACCTTTACTGTCCACATTGCTACCATGTAAAGAAAATAACTTTAAGAACCAAATGTATAGCATAATGAAAACGTGCTTGTCCTCATGCATGATCATAACGCGTTTTAATGTAGCCTCTTTAACACATATTTCATACAGTATAATAATTGTACCATTTGTTTTATGTATGTGTTCAGCTGTAAAACAAGCTAAATTGTGGAGGACTCCAGCTTATCAGTTCTGAGGATTCATGCCCTTATAAACAACCTTTTCTTATTTTCTCGTCTCACCCCTCATTAGATCAGTAGTGCAATGTTTGTAGCTCCACAATGTTTTTTAAAAAAAAATACAGAACATCTTCAACTCTGTAGGAAACCTCTATGAACGCTGCTAAGATAACGCATACATTTAACACATGTAGCTTGAAAACTAAGGCTTGTTTCATATTTGCCATAAAAGGATCTTGATTATCTCAAATACTTTTGGGAAAATATTATGTAGACTGATGAGACAAAAGTTTGGGTAAAGTTACATCTGATGTAAACATAACACAGCAGTTCATTAAAAAAAACATCATACTGACAGTCGAACATGGTGGTGGTAGTGTGATGGTTTGAGTTGCTTTGGTGCTTCAGGATCTAGATGACTTGCAGTAATTGATTGAACCATTAATTCTCCTCTTTACCAGAAAATCCTGAAGGAGAATGTCTGGCCTGCAGTTCATGCCCTGAAGTTCAATCGCAATTAGGTTATGCAGGAAGACAATGATCTGAAACATATCAGCAAGTCCACCTCCAAAGTCCAGATTTAAAGCAAATCGAGATGCTTTGACATGACCTTAGACTGTTTATGCTTAAAACCCTTCAGTTTGGATGAATTTAGAGCTAGCCAAAATTCCTCCACGGTAAAGTTAAAGTCTCACTGCCAGGTATCTCAAACGCCTCATTGTAGTTATTGATGCCAAGGGTGGAAAAACCAGTTATTAGACTTAGGGGACAATTATTCTTTTCACACAGGGCCAGGTAGGTTTAGATAACTCCCCACTTTAATAAATTAAATTATCATTTAAACATTTTATTTTACTATATGCTCTATTGATTTTATTTGAAACTAAATGATGTACAATATTAACATAAATATTGCCATTATGATACATTATATCAAAGTTAGCTTAAAGCTAATCTTCGCCTCCAGTCACTTGGTAGGTTACATTACAAATAACTATAACAACAATAAAATAAACAATACAATATCTCATAAAAGGTAAATCACACAAAACACACATCCACATGCCCATGAGCGCCAAATATGAAACAACAGGAATTATCTCAGTCTGATGAGAGTGCTGCAGTTCTTAAAGATGTCAGGCTTTCATACCCTTACTAGGGTTATCTTTGTCTAAAAATTTTAAAAATGATCTGAAACATGTAAGTGTGACAAATATGCCAAACAAACTGTTTTTCACTGCACTTTGTTTTCGGCTTTAACCAGTAGAGTGCAAATTAGCTCCCTTAATCGGTTAACCAAGCTGAACTGAGTGAATCAAACCTGCATCTTAACAGTGTTGAGCTACTGTTTCTGACAAGAATTCGACGCACGCAAGCACAGTTTAACCAGCATTAGCCGTGCGAGATGTGGAGCATATGTCAAAACAGCAAAACTGAGGTTTTTATTTTATTTTATTTCTTTAAAAAAAACAAAAGCAAACCTGAACAAGCTTCTGTCGCCACCACGTGGGAATAGGCAGCGCCAAGATCTTTGTCGTCACTATCAGGCACTTAACAGACATGTCAGCTAGCCAATAGCAGGCCATGACACTCACGCTCTTCTCCAATTACGTAACGCGAAGAATTACGGGTGCTGGAGCCAACGGAAGCCGTTTCCGCAAAACGGTAACGTGTGTTTTCAACAAGAAGAGGTAAACACCCGTAAACTATTAATACATAACGTTTACCGGTCATTGTGTGTTTAATATGTGGGGATAGTTGAGGTATAATGAAATAGAATATAGCATTAATTAGTTTTTTTTTTATTTTTTTTTATCGCAAGACGATATGTATTGCACGAGAGAGCAACAACAAACATGCTAACGTTAGCCTGTTAACTACAGTGTGGGGCAGCAGCAGCAACTGCCAGCTGGTGTTGTTCTTTTAGCAAGTATTCTCACATATATATGGTGCTGTTGGTCCAGTGTACTTGCTGTCTTTGTTGAAGCAGTGTGATTTATGCTTCTTTCACTCAGACTCGATTCCCTTTGTGTACAATGGGTCGTCGCAAATCCAAAAGAAAGCCTCCTCCAAAGAAGAAGATGACGGGGGATCTGGAAACTCAGTTCACATGTCCTTTCTGCAACCACGAGAAGTCATGTGATGTCAAAATGTATAGTGCCCACCTAAACACACCTGGTCTATGGTTCGTAGGTAGATTTCTTAGGTGATTGGTGGTCTCTGACGCTTCTTCTCGCTTTGTCTTTCAACAGGGAGAGAAGCAGAAACACTGGGATAATATCATGTACAGTCTGCTTGGAGGAGTTCCAGACCCCCATTACCTGTATCCTTATTGAGTTTTAGGTGGCAGCTCTCTTTCTCATACAGCAGCAAAGCAAATATAAGGCAGAGCAGTTTCTTGTTATTTTATTGTCTTTGCACATTTAAATTTGTTTTTTATATGAGGAAAAGTAGTTTGACAAAATAAAATATTAGCTCATACATTATTCAGGGGTTATGGAAGTTCATAGGGATGTACTATGAAACCAGTTTAATGGCTTAGTGTTGCGCTTAAAGTCAGAGTTTTCTGTGTCACAAAAGTGGTCCTTGTTTTACCTTGATAAAAACCTATGCTGAACACACAACCTGGTTGAGAGCAGGTTATCTTTAGAGTTTTGGTGTAAAATTCAGTTATTCTTAAAATTGATTTATTCTTCTGCAGGAAATCTACGTCCTAGCTTACGTTGTAACCAGAAACTCATTTTATCCCTGCACTGCAACCATGCACCCCATCAAAGTAATGGTGGTATGTGTTGATCCGACATTTGGTTGCATTTCTCTGGAGGTGCACATCAAGTTACCTAGAAGGTTGTGGCGTAGGGTTAAAATGGCACTGAGGCTCATGCGGTTATTATATAATAACTTAATTTAAAGTGTTTGTTTTACCGCTCTGTGCGATTAATCCCAAGATTTTCCGCAGGAATAATCTCCTGACTTTTTTTTTTTTTGTACCAGTCTTGTTCTTTACTGTTATACGTTTTATATTCTTGGCGGATTTTTAGACAGCATTTTATTGTCATCATCTGATAACATCTGTGAAGTGTAGGTGGCACTCACAGGTATCATTTCACGTGGAAGAAAAGCCACATGATTTTATGTGAGCGCCCACAGAGCCTGAAGCAGAACACCCTTAATGGAGAAAGTTTATAACGTGCATCACAACAATGGTTGTCTAGGGTTATAGTCTTTTACAAGCACGTTAAAGCAAAGAAACTCTGTCTTTATTGAGCTTTGTTCGTTGTATACTGCCTCTTTGAATAATATAGAGTGGCATTAGGCTAAAATCTTGGTCATACATATGCAGGTGGTCAGGTTGTTGGTCATTTCTTTCTTTCTTTGTAAGGCCCTATATGTTTTACTAATAGCTTGTCTTGGGAAACCTGGCTTAAAAGTCAGTGTCAGCATTTGCATTCATTGCCTGACCACATCACTGAAATGAGATAGTGTCTCTTTCATATACTGTGCACGTGACCATAGCTTCTAACCTATCTCAGGTTGACTATGTAGTAAGTCCACCTAAAAACTAACTGGTACATAACTAAATCAGTATTTGTTTTGGTGTTTGGAAATTCTTAGTAGATAAAAGAATAATACCGTTATGTTGTTTTCACTTGGCCACAGTAACCACATAGATTAAATCAGATATCTTGAGAGCCTAATTGTAGATCATATGGGCAATTTAATGATATCAAATGACTGAATTACTTCGGTTGCTGACGGCTGGAAGACGAGGTTACATTTTTAGGAAAAAAGAGGTTGTAGGCTGACTTTAAATAAAGATTATATAATCAAACTATATTGTTATACTTTAAACAACAGCAGCTCACGTCATTTTTCCATCTCTGTGTTGTCTGAGACCAATATGAGGAACTGTTTAATTTTATCAGAGTAATAAAAGAGTACTGGTACAAGCTTAGAAAGGCAGGAGACCTTTGGAAAATGTTAATTAGTTTATTTTACTTCTGATAAATAACCTGGCTTCAGAATGTGATTTGCTCAAACACATTGTAATAACTGGAACTTTGTATTGATTTTTAAAGTTCAAGTCATTCTCTGTCTATGGATACTTTTGTTTTTAAGCAACAGCATCGTTTTTTATCCTTAATACATTCTTCTTCAGATCTGTCAGAGCCAGTTGATGTGTACAGTGATTGGATAGACGCCTGTGAAGCAGCCAATCAATAGAACTCATGAAAATGGTTAGAAACAGAGCGCAGTTAAGTTCTACCCACACTGAAGAGGAAAACCTTTTTTTTTTCTTTTTTTTTTTTGCATTGCTTGGTGCATGCTTGTCACTCGTTCCTGTTCACAAAAAGCTGTCAATTGCCCGAAGGCCAGTTTGCAGGTTCTTGAACTCTTTATAAGCTGCCAAACAAAAAACTGAGCTTGAATCTGCAGCAGAAATGGGGGAAAATGTGCAACTACTGATAAATAAAATATCCAAATGTCAAATTTGTGGGTACTCTGTTGCCAACACATACCTAGCATTAACTTTCTAACAGCTAACTAGACATGGATGCTACAATAATTAACCTGATAGTAAAATCTAATCTATTTTAGCTAGCTACAGGCATTTTGTTGCATATTGTGAGGCCGGCTGTTTTCCTTCTAGCAGGCCTGATTTTCAGAGTATGACATGTTGCGCTTTGTCTCTACACCTGTCAGAAAGGTGGTGAAGAGTTCTCCCCTTTCTGTTTAAGGTTTCAGCTCACAACTCTAGTTTTGACTCTTGAGATTTATTACATAATTTGTTCTGTGCACTGTACCCTGATTTATCTTCACACATTTAGCAGAGCTGTCTGTTTTAAAAATACAGCTTTTTGGGGGTGGGGGGGACCTTACTGGTGATCATCTAGGTCCATTCTTTTAAAATAAAGTATTTTGCATTGAAAAAATGCTTCCAGGTATTTAGTTTCTAACTGCTAGAGCTATCTAAGAAATACAAAAGATTATGCAAGCGAACATATCCACATCTTAGCATTTGAATATTTTAATATGAATATTTGTATCATGAAAGAAACTATGAATATGGTGAGTAGGTTGATTTTAAAATGGACAACACTTGAGTATTATTCCTACAGTTTTTCACAGTCTGACACAAGCAACACGATCTAGTTGAAGAGTAAAAATGGTCTTTTTTTATGATTTATACACTCTGGGTATGAGGAATCTTGAGCCGGATGTTTGTTCAGTCCAACTGCAGTGCTGGAAAATGTCACTGAAATAGCTAATCATGAGCTTTGTGTGTATGTGTGTGTGTAATCTATAATGATTACTCAGATTTAAGTATGATGTTACAGATTCTGGTCATAATGCAATCACTCAGACATCTGTGTCACAGCATTAGGTCATTCCACTCTGGAGAGGAACAAGATGTTCAAGATTCACGCTGAGCTGCTGAGTTCATGAGTTTTAAAATGTTTTTAATCCATTCAGTTTCTCTGTTTGTGATGTCTTCAGGTTATATGTTCATGAAATAAAATAATTTTAAGAAGCATAAATGTTCTTTTAATGGGCATGTATATGCAGTAATGTACAGTATTTCGATGCCTTGAAGTCAGTAGTTTATGCTCAATGACACTCTCCTACACAGCCATCTGTTTTGGGTATCATGAATCAGAGCTGTTCTGTTTAATGTTTACTTAATGGATATGTTTGATTTTGATCCTGTGGTAGAGACTTAAGGGTAACCCCATCATTATTAAATTTTTCTTTACGCTCCACAAATCTGATGAAAATTCCAAATCCAAGCAGTATGATGTTATGTTTTCTGACTTACCTGTCCTGTTGATCTCGCGTCTGCCGCTTAATGGGAAGAAGCAGTTTCATTTTGCAGAAATACTCTGTAAATTCTAGAAACAGCATGCTACTGTAGCTTAGTAAATATTACAAAAACAAATTCTTGGATTTGTTAAGATGGTTTTCACCCACATGTTCATAAACACTTGGGGTGCTAATAAGTATTTATGGAAGCAAGAATGTGTGTGTGTGGGCTTGCCTCCAAATAAACCACATTGTCCAGATCTTAATGAGAAAAAACACACAACCCTGTTAAAGTCTGGCTTATTAACGTGATTATTTTTTTGTAACATTTTTACGGCAATCGGTGGCTCTACAAACAGACAGATGACTTAATTAGTTTTTACTAAGAATTGTTAAAAAAGTAATTAGGCTTGCCACCTTATATATTTTATGCGATATTAAAATATTCCAACAGAATAACAGAAACGTAAAATGATAACCAGCATGACTGAGTGAAGACTTTGATGAATATCAGGTCAGATTTATGTGTGTTTGTGTATATAAGCACAATTATAAGAGATTTGCTTCCTTGAAAGGTTGAATGATTGAAAGATGTTTCCCCGCATCATTAAAAAACATTAAATTTTTTATTTATAAGGCTGTCTTATAATTTCAAATTATTATCTTTGAAATAATTTGAAAGCCAATATTAATTAAAAATGGTACAAAGACAACAGAATGATGAAAATTAAAACTTTTATTTTTTTGAACTGGACAGCAGCAACATGTGTTTTGCACAGTTTCACAGCGGTCGTATACTCGTGTGTTTAATCCACACCGTATGTACAGCATAATGGCAAACACTTATTTAAAGATATAAATGCTGGAAAGGGCGTCGGCACCTTGCATATGCTACACCATAGGCTTTACATAGAATCACTGCATAAATATTAATTACGCGTCAGTGCTCATGAGGTTAATTAGTAACATGAATGGTTACAATTAGCATCTCAGAAGCAAACACAGGGAGTTCACCACACTGTCGCAGAATGCACAGGACAAATCATTTCAGGATTTTCATAATTCATGGTACATGATATCATTAAGAGCATCCACAGAAAAGTGTATACACAATGGGCACAGCTAATTTTAGGAAACCATCATTAGGAAATATAGTTAATCACTCCACCCACAAATGGGGGTTAAAACTACCATGTGAAAAAAAGGATAAAAAAAAACATTTAAAAAATCATCTTGGGTAAGAGGAGAGGGATGTGATCTGATTTGTGATTAGCATGCAATCCAAAGGGAAGGCGTTTCTGCGAATGACATCTGTTAAGGTGCCATTAATAGTGAGCAACATATGCTTCAATCCAGACAACATCTTGTCAGGGAAAGCCTTGTTTTATTTCAGCAAGACAATGCCAGACCACATTCAATATGTATTATAACTGCAATGCTGTGTAATAACAGAGTCCTGGTGCTAGAACTGCCTGCAGTCCAGAGCTGTCACCTACTATAAACATTTGGCACACTATGAAACAAAGAAAAATAAAAAAAAGAAGCCTGTATTTGCTGAGCAGCTAAAATCTTAATGTAAGCAAGTAATGTAAAACACCCTGCTTTCAAAAATGCAGCATTTGGTCTCCTCGGTCCCAAATGTTTACAGAGAGCTGTTTAAAAAAAATACAACAGCAGCAAACAGCACCTTGTTGCAGCTTTTTTGAAAAGTGTTGGTACCATTATGATCATCAAATAATTGCATTTCATTTTTAATTGGCCCTTTACACAACTTTACAAAGCCTTTATAAAACTGGGTTTGCATTGTACAGTATGTTTCGCGCTAAAAGCGAAATAAGGTTTTTTTGAGTTTGTGCAGTTTTGATCCTTTGATATCCTTAAACACAGAGTCAAAAATACGATTTCTGATAAATAGAAAATCCCGCACAGCACAATGAAGATGGAGAAAACCAAAACGCTGATTTAATTAATTACAGCAATTTAAATGTCCCAAAGACAACGATGGCACCTATTTCAAATTAAACGTCTCTGTGTGCAGCTCCTTATCTACTGTCTTGTGGCATTTGTGACCGTGACGCATTTTAGGAGTCCAGTATCCATTCATCCCCACAGAGCGGAGGATGTAGCAGATCACAAATGAAAGAAGACACAGTGTAGCAAGGTTGTGCACCAGGCAGGGCTGAGTGATAATAGATGAGATGTGGAGTGCCTGCCTGGGCTCTCCACCCAGGAAGAGTGTGTCCATGCATGCGAGCACTGTACTGTGTATTGTGTTTGATGATGGACCCCAGCTGGAGAGGTATTGACGACGCCTTATGAAACATGCTGGAGGATGATTACAATGGAGAATGATTATCACTTAGTCTCTTCTCTGTCTCTGCACGTCCCCTCCCACTGCCTCCCCCTCTCTTCTATTTCTCGCTTCTTCTTTCTCCTCTCCCATTCAGCACGCGAGGTCAAGTGTCACTCCGTCTCCGTTGTCAAGGCTGCCAATCACCCACACAGTGAGTGCAAGGCAACTGTTGCCAAGGAAACAGAGCGATTTGGTTGCTAGGCACCTGGAGCTGTGCTCACAATAGTCATTTTGTTGCTTAGAAGCACACACACAAATACACGCCAAGCCGCAGAAATGGCTTTGCCCAATCAACAAGTTTATGCAACCTCGGAGTGAAATTTGTATAAATTATAATTACACACTCTTAAGAGATTTGCTTACACAGTAGTAAGAAATCGTGTGAATGATAAGGGTGTAATTTATCACGGACATAACCAGATGCTAATGTATTGCTGAATTTGCAATGAAATGCTGATTTTCTAATTTATAATACTTAGCAATAATGCTAATGCGCCCAAAATGTAAAATGTTTTATTCGAACACAGCTGCTACCTGATTAATCAGCACGCCCAAACGTCCGGGAATTTTTCAAACCCACACCTCAGCTTGATCAATAAAGAACATAAACATCCATCATTCTGACTAAAAATAGTTAACCATAAAATCAGTCAATCCCTTATTTCCTCACTGGCACATGGACCCAGTGAACCTACTAGCTGCACCGTGAGTGCAGTCATATATGTGAGATCTATCTATATGCCTATTTTTGTGAGATCCCTCAATCCCCGATTTTCCTACCAGCATCTAGATTATGTGACCATTCAGGCACTTGAGCGTATGCGCGAATGTGGGTCTGGATCTCCATCGTGACAGCCAGTCAGCTGAGCTGAACGCTGAAATGTCAGCCATGGGTGCAAGCCTTGACATGTCCTCATGTGGTACTGTCTACTGTTGCTGCTACAGGCATCAAACACACATTTTTAGCAAGATTTGAAAATAGGAATGCAACAGTGGTTGCAAGTGCAGCGGTACGATGCTTATGCACAGTTATAATATATTATATTATCCCCTTGCCTGGGGGATGTGAAGTCCAGGAACACACGGCTAGTTTTTTTCTTTTAACTTGAAATTTCTGCTCAGCTTCAGGAAAATGTTCAGTGCAGAGTGTGAAGGTCTGTGAAAGACACCCATCAACTGATAAGATTATAGGATCACTTGTGTGCACGACTGAATGACAAGGGTATGCAATCAAGAATTTGGAATTAACGTCTAAGTCTGAAGACTTTTGTGTTAAGCTCCCTGAACTAATGCCTGGGGGTTTAGCTTAGTGGCATGGTACAAGTCTTTCCCACCAGCACCTCTGCAGGGGAGGCTGAATCTAGCCAATGACACAAACTCATTTCCTCCACAGGTGTAAAGGGTTGACATGGTTGATAAAACTGCGATGATAAAACCCTTTCATTGGCTGGATTGGATTTGGGCTCCTGCTAGCCCTGATTGGATTCTATTTAAAAATAAAAAAACCCTTTCTGATTAAACAAAATAAGCCTTTGCCATAAAAAGTCACCTCTGGGTGCTTAATTAAAAATCACCAAATGCCTCAGTTTGACTATACATTTAAATGTGTCTGCCTGGGCTCTGAGCAATGTTCTGTTTATGGTCCAGTGCTGATGATAAAGCTTCCGCTCGACTACGCGTATTCTCAAGCAATAACATCCACATCTGTATTATCAACCCAAGAATACCCGTGGTCGAGACAGGAGCAGAAATGCCCACCTCCTCCCCTCTATTACTTTCTTTCTCCTCTCGACTGTGGAGCTCACTTTCCTTTTCTGTGTGCTTCCCTTCAGCTCCTGCACTCTGAATAAGATTGCAGTGTTGAAGTAGGTCTGTGTGGAGGCACATCTTTAAGGACAGCACCTGGGATAAAAGAGACAAAAGAGATCATTTTTTTTTTCATTTTTTATCCTTGAATGACAAGGGAGCGGCATTGCTCTGAGGTTATAATACGCATTTAACACACGCAGTCACATCTCGAGCACACTGTTAGACTGATAACCCGACTGTAAGCAACAGCAACGCATACATCCACACACAGACACGCAGGCAGCCTGCTATGCGTCTTTACCTGAGCTGCACCAAGTAAACAGATTACACTGCCAACAGCTAGTCCCTGTGCTCTCCCCAGTATCAAGCAACCATTTAGCCAAGCGCTGAGGGAGAGGGCAGGCTCACCAATTATCAAATAGGTGTCAGTATGTGTTACACTGCACTGAGGGGAGAGAGTGATTACCAAACAGATGTTTAGTCCTCACCTCCATCCTCCCCTCCTCACCCGCTGTCTTCCTTCATACTGTTTACGACTCCATTCGACCATCTATTTCCTCCTTCCTTTGCTTTGTCTCCTCTCCCCTCAACTATTGTTGGACCACTTCCCTGGATACGTCCCCCATCTCCTCCCCACCTCAACACACACTCTCTTTCTCTCTTCCTTGGTCCGTCCCATGGAGAATAAGCTCTACTCTCCCCTATCCACACTTGCCAATTAGAGCCACAGTAGCTGTCAGTCAATAGCTGAGGAGGAGAGAATGAGGGAGAAGGAGATTCATTGGGAAAAGAGGGGGTGGGAGTTGTCGGGTTGGTGGGGTTACATCAGCACCACAGACAGTTCCCCCCGGAAACAAACTAGTTTACAAACCTGACTTGATGCACTCTCTTTTCTTTTCTTTTTTTCCTCTCATCTCTCACTTTTCCACTTAACCTTTCCTCTCTAATCATTGTGATCCCTCTGCTGCCCTTCCCTCTCTTTGCCCCGCATTTACCCTTTTATCCCTTTGTTATCCTCGGATCAGCTTGTTTATCCATTCGCACACACACACATGAACCAATCACCTATCAAAGGTGCACTTCAGGGAACCTGACACCCCTCAAAAGTTCCCATTTGCCACTGACAAAACCCCTCACCTCTCAGACTCTGGTGATAGTCTACTTCCTATCCTGCTGTCATTCTGCGAGAAGTGCCAAAACTAGCTAGGGCCATCACATCGACAAGATCTTGACGCCTCCCTCATTACCTATACTTCTCTAGTCTTCTCGCCTCATCTCTCCCCTTCGCATCTTGCCTCTTCCTCCATCCCAACTGTCCATGTCTGGGCTGCTGATGATGACAACTCAAGTGGACGTGTCTTCTGTTCTCACCAAGAGCTGTGAAGAGATGTACGTAGGTGTCAGAGATCTGGTGTAAAAATACACCCTGCTGCTGCCCTCTTCACTACTCAGGACCGGTCTGTGTCTGCTCGGTGTCACTGGAATGTCTTCGTGTAATTTGAAGACATGCTTCAGTGTGGTTTTAGCCGTGTATGCGGGGGTTAAGCTATGATAGCAAGACACTCACATATGGGTGTGCCTGTGGCAGCAGTTTTGAGTGTACAGACAGGCAGGCCTTTTTTTCTCGCCTCCCTTTTACGTTCGCAATCATATGAAGTTGCCCCGCATGCACATTTTATAATTCTAATAATTTCTGCATAGACTTGGTAAGAACTTCATTTCGCAGCGAACGACATCTGGCTCGCATTTATAAGAAAATCCATTTCCTGAATTGACTTGATTGAAAGTGAACTGGCTCCAGCTGGAGGGCCTAATGAAAGAAAATCGGTCTGTGTTTCATATTTATGTCTGATGCAACAGACTTATCAATCCTTTAATGTACCTGGTATTTCAGATAGGATACAGAATCACAAGTGGCTGTGCCAGGGGCAAAGACAAGACAGTCTTGAGATGGAGACAGAGACTAAGCGGATGCTGAGCTGCTGCTTGCACATTACTGCTTAATTGCTTGGAACTAAAGGCACTGTTATGAGGATGTTTATGCTTATGCCTGCAACAGCAAATCTTTCCAGTCATTTTTTTTTCTTTTTTGCTACACTGTGGGGTCTAATAGTCACCACACAGACAAAAACTAAACGACCAAGCGATGGCCATTGCAGAAAATTCAGCCTATAGTGCAGAATAAGAAACCAACCCATCAGCCTTGGGCCAAACTTTTAGTGACAAACTTAAAAGAGACACTTTGGTTTCTTTAACCTTAATGCATAGGCTCCAGTTGGCCTACTAGCCCAGATAACCAGACAACCACACACATCACTGTAAAAATTGCAGATAGCCAGCACCTGTCCCCTACGTGACAGGCTTGGATATTAAGCTTTCTTTGTTTGTAAATACATCCGCTTCTACTGACAAGGAGAACCCAGTTCAGAGTGGCAGGCGTGGATTGAATCCTTAACCCTTTGCAGGGAGCGTGAAAGAGATTTTTAAGCATCTTTTCTTTTTTCTTTTTTTCTTTCTTCTTTTTTTTCCCCTCTCCCCCCCCCAACCGGATACAAAGGAGGAAGACACGTTGGCATGCTGTTGTGGTTAAATATTAGCCTAAGCTGCATGCAGGTACAATTCGCATCAAGTAATCTGATAGGCACTTGGGAGTGAGGCTGCTGGGACCAACCTGTTTAGTTATCAAATCCTTAAGCGTGCCAGCGACAAATTGATAGGGCGTTAATCTCATGCCATGCTGTGCTGCAAAGCGGCTAATGAAGCAGAAATCTACAAGTCTTGTTTTCTTCACTTCAGGGATTATCAACAAAATATCTTTAATAAACAGGACAGTGTAAAGTGACGGGACCCTGAGCAACAACGCCGTGCTGCGAACTGTGCCCAAATCGCTTTTCGTGGTTAATGAAAGCGAAAAAAACAAAGACATTTAACTTACCGCCACGTCCACCTTTATGTCAGCTGAAAAAGCCGCTCCATATGCTGTACAACGTATCCATGCTCAAGTGTAGTGATAATAGACTGTGCTGTGCAGGGAAACGCCCCCCTCCCCGCTATTCCTTTTCTCCACTGTGCGCTCCTCACCCTGCATGTGGGGAATCACATAACCACTCCTTGTTTTTTCCATTCTCTCCGAGGGAGGGATGGAGCGATGGAGCCTATGCAGCAGCATCACTATCCCATGCCATGCAACTCATCTGCAACCTCTCACCTCTCTTTTCCTCCTCCTCTGATTCTTATCCCCTCCTCCTCTTCTCTTTCTTTCTTTCTTGTCCATGCCTCCATAAAACCACGCCGACAAGGAGCAATGCCCCCCCCGCCCATAGTGCAGCGGTCCCCAAGTCCAGGGCCATAATGGACCACCGGTAGGCCCTAGAGAAAGAAAATAGAGATATTGGCTTTACACATCGAATGCAACACTGGTTGATTAATTCGCCCCCCTGGTTGTAGCACACGGTGCCTTTTTGTTGTTGTTGTTGTTGTTGTTTTTAATTTTCCTATGCAAAAAATATCATATGTGGGCGGCTTTCACACGAAATCTGTATTTATCACAGGTGTCACGTTTTGTAGTTCATTGTTCGTGGATTCGTGATGCTTTGAGCCCGCTGCAGTCTGACTAATATTCTAAATAATGTGAGTGAACAAACCTGTAAAACACAATGCAATCTGGTGCAACAGTCAGGTAATAAATCACCTAAAACCTGCAAGTTTTTCAACAAGGCGTTTTAATCTTTCACGATATTGCTTCAACCCCATGGTCATTTTAGATTTTAGTTTGTGCTGTTATTGACTTAAAGGTCTGGGCTGTTGCAGTGCGTTACATTTGGCATTACATATATTTACCGTTGGCTTAATTTGTTTTAAAATCTCATTTAGCTGTGTCTCTTTGGGAGGGAAAGCCAAATGCAGTACTTATTTGCCCACTTAAAAGAGGGTTCTGTTGTTTGTTATTGTTGTTGATGTTGATTTAATGGGACCATTTTAAAATTTACTGCCAGCAACACATTTCATGTTCACTGTGTGTTTCATTATTCTTCATTAAATAACACTCCTTTTGGGGGAGAACTGAGGATATCTGTATTTTTCCAAGTGAAATCTTTCCTCAGTCTTGCTCAATAAGGTATTTCTCAACAGTTCAAGGCTTCGTCAGTTTCATTACACAATGTGCCAGATGTTTTAAATAGGTGACAGATATGATATGCAGGCAACCCAGTTTTGCACCTGGACGCTTGTACTGTGTGCACAAGGTGGCTTGACATTACCTTGCTTAAATAAGAAAGGCCTACACTGGAGAAGATTTTGTCGTTCTTGCAGCATACGTTAGTCCAAAACACACGTATCCTGTTCAGCATTGGCGCTGCCTTCACAGAAGTTTGAGTCATCCACTAGGTGGTCCCATTCCTCTTTAGGCTGCAGGGTGTGGCATCCACCGTTTCTCAAAAAGAATTTTAGCTTTTTATTGGTTACCTGATAGTACAACTCTTTTTTTTCTGCGCATCTAAAGCGAGCTTGGACCCAAAAAAGGGAGTGGCATTTCTGGCTCTTGTTCATATTTGTTTTATCTTTGTGAGACAGAGTTTTAACTTTCATTCACGGATGCAGAGACCAACTGCGGTTTTCGGTAGAATCATCACTGCAACCCAAACGGATAAAAGATTTCAACCACTTAGTGTAGATTTACAGATTTCTCACTACAGAGAATGAATCTGGATTCTCAGAGTGTTTTAATGACAATGTATACCACAGACTACATATTCTTCCAATTATCGTGTGTGTATTTATAGTTGCACTTGATTAAGGGCGTTTGCTGCAGAGTCTCAAAAAGATTTCTACTGTATATTCCCCGGTGGCGTGTCTGTGTTCCTTTTAACAATCTTTCTCTTATATATTCAGCGGATGGTCTTCCTTATTAGACATGCTGGATAGGATTGGTGGTAAAGACATTTTTGCTCATCTCCTCATTTGGTGGTGTGTAAAAGGGCTGACCGCTCAAAACCATTAGAGTGTGTGCATGTGTATGATTGCCAAATGCTCAGTAATGGCTGACACACGAGATAGTCTGTATACACCCTTTTCTAGTAACTTTTGTGTATGATTTGTTTCTTAATCCATTTCTTTCTTTGTGCCTTACTGTCTCTGATTTGGTCAGAGGCATCAGTAACAATAGCAGAAAGGCAGCAAACATGTAAATTTAATGTTTGAGAGCCCAGAAGGCTGATGCTGTAAGGCACTGGAGCCTCCAGGGCCATAAAATAAATGAAAGCATATTTCTTCAAATCAGCAGCCATAGCGTCTCTGTATCTCTCTCCTTTCTCTTTTGGACACACACACATATATATACACACACTCACACACACGTGTACATATGTGCACTCACACTCGCAGTGTTAATGGCTTCATAATTGTCAGAGGCAGACCACTGAGCATAATCAGGAGACTGCAGCAAGGCAACAACCACTATTTGGAATTTACTATGACAGATAGTGCCTTTTTATTACTCAGAGGCCTCTGGTTTGTTTTGGGATGCGATAAACCACACTCATCTGACTACCCCCCCTTGATACTTCTCTTTCACTTTCTCTCTCTCATCCTCAGTCTCTGCTTCTCTTTCTCTGTCTCTCTCTCAAACACACATGCATAGCGGTTCAGTCCCAGACAGTGTGTGACTCAGGGATCAAGACCATTACTACCAAACACTTAGTCAGGGAGTAAAGTTCAGCTTATCACAGGAAATCACAGACACGCACACACACAAAGGCGCACACAGGCAAGCATGAACGTACTCAAGCAAACGCACACACAGAAGCGCAGTCAGTCATACATGACCCTTTAATACATAAATTGAATGCCTATGAGCAGTTTGGTCTCGGGTGAGAGCCAGACATGTTTTACATTTTTAATTTTTTTTTTCAGAAGGTTTAATGGTGTAATTACATTTGCACTTCTATAAAACTGTCTCACTCGCGATGAACAGGTAAAAGAAATCCGGATCAAAATCCATGCATCAGTTTCAGATATTTAGCCGAAGCCTCAGCACAATACAATGCAATAGCTCTGCACCAAATTCTACTTTTACAACCCTTCCTCGTTTTCATTTAAAAAAAAAATTTGATTGCTCTGCTATATAACTGAGTGGATGGTCGCGGTGTTCTGATAAATTGCATCACTACATTTATAAAAATGCAAATTTTTTTTTTGTCCTTTTGTGTGTGTATGTGGTGAAAATAGCATATGTAGAAGAGCTGTTGTACTAGCCAGTATGAGATTTCACACATGTATTTTGATGTTAATGTAACATCAGTCTGCTATCCCAGCCTGGCTAGCTCATTCTTTCTAACTCCACCTCAGATTTGTTCCATTTTCAAGCTTGTTGTCTTCAGATCCAAGTGCTTTGAGGCAATTTATAAAACTTCACACGGCTCCCTCTGGAACCACAAAAGGCTTTATACTACTTTTTTTTTTTTACACTTGTAGTACTCCTCCCCAAGACATTTAATAAGATTTTGATGTTTAAAATCAGTGGAATCCTTTCTCTTTCACACGGGTATCTTAACGGATATGTATGCTTCTTGTGTTTGAGTGTTTACGTCTCGCGCATTATGTTCTGTCATAACCGCTGATCTATCTGTGACTGCACTTAAAGTGATATTAACACATTCCTAATCACCCAAATCAGGTTCATCATTCATCTCAGACGGCCTATATCAGCTCTAGTGGCTTGACATGTTACAAAATATCCATCCCGTTTTCTCAGTGTCTAGCTTTGAGAGAGAATTACTCATGTCCAAAACACTAATTTAACAGTCACAAGTCATTAGAATAGCACACGTAAATTATTAAATTGAGTGGTTTTGCACTCTGAGGCAGAACTTAAAGATGTAAGTGATTCATACTCTAATTGGAGTGGATGTGTGCTTTTGCTCAGTAGCCAGTTCGTACGATTGGGAATGGGGATGCTGGCAATCAGGATGTAGAAAATGTGTGTGTGTGTCTGTTAGTGTGCGTATGTGTGTGTCAGTGTTAACAAGAGAGACAAATAGGAACAGAGAGAGAAGCAGGTGCATCACTAATGGCTTTTTAAAAAGGTTACAGCGTAGCGCTCTTCTTTTCTAATGGGGCTCTGGCTGTGCTTGAGAAGCAATTTCCGGAAAAGATAATGTTGTCGAGAGAGTGCAGAGAGTTCTCTGTTTGCATGTGTGTGTGTGTGTGTGTGTGTGTGTGTGTGTGTGCGTGCGTGCATGTGTGTATTTGTGTTGTTATTAACAAGACTGACAAACACAAACTCAAAGGAACACAAAGAGGGGGCGGGAAGAGATTGGGGCAATTGAGAGAGAAAAGAGAGGGAGAGAAATTGCCTTTGTCTTTATTGCAAAGTAATTGTGCCATTGCATTGCATTTATTAGTTGATGAATAATGCCTGCTCCCGGGCCAGCAGAGGTCTCAAGCCAAAATAAATAAATAAATAAAATTTTCTCTTTTAGCATATTTTTACATTCATAATGTGGGGTTTGATTTCATAAACATTAAAGCTGGTGAGTCCTGAAAGCCCCTCTCTTGCGCTTCCCTTTCCCAGTAACCATGGTAAACAGTGCCACCCTGTGTCCACAGTTACCTGCTTCAACGTTTTGAGCCACGTTTCTGCAGATTCATGAGGAATAAAGCTGCAATCCCGATATCCTGCAGATTTTAATAGTATATTGATAAAGACAGATTCAGACAAATGTACTTCCAAGTTCTCATTAGATAATTAAATGCAAGTGCATATGTAAATACATTTCATGTGTTGAGTTGTACATCTTAAACAAGAAGTTCAATTAAGACCACTAAGGGGCAGTACTTTCCCATTACATGCTTTACAACAAATTGTAGTGTTTACACTGTGAAATTGACAAAATTAGTAACAGTCGGCTTTTCAGAATGTGATGTTGATGAGAATTTTATTATTTTATATTTATTTATTATTTTCCTAAAAAGGAAATGAATGAAGCAATCACAGATGCAGACTAATTGTGGTTGGTATCTCCAGGAACACTTCAGATAAGAGAAACCCCTTTTTTTGAAGCATAATGAGAATCTAAGATCACAGTTTGAGTCAAGCCCTCCATGATTTCTAATATAAAGTCTTTTTGTGTCCAAATAGCAAAACGGTGTGCTGTACAATACACTGAGTACTTGTAGTGTGTATTGTGCAGATGTGTGAAACTGGATCATGACTCCAGTATTTCAAGAACCTGAGCGCAGACAGATCTTCCCCACAGATCATCACATGTCATGACATACTGCAGCAAGAAAAATGAAAATTGAATTCCATCTAGTGGCATGCTGGGTCACAGTCACACTGTCCCGGCTGGAATTCTTGTAATCAGTCACACCGGTGTTTCATTTAAAATGTCTAACACCAATCAGCTGCAATGTTAAAATCACCTGCCTAATATTCTGTCCGTCTGCCAAAACAGTTCTGACACTAGACACCTCTAGCAGTGCCCTGTGGTTGGATAACCACTGTGGATCTGGCTCATTTCAGTCAGAGACATTATAATAGAGAGACATGGCACCCATATTCAAATCTATGGTACAATTCCACAATGGCAAAAATGGTGATATTAGTATAATTTCCAGGGGGGAAAAGGAGCTTTTAGAAATTATTTCAGGGGCAAAGTCAGCACATCACTGCAGCTGTTTTTATTGAATTTGTCACATGATGGGTTGAGATGATTTGGGCATGTAAAGATGAGGGATAGTAGATTTATTTATTTCAGCCTGTACTCGATTATTCCAGCATCGCCCATCATAACATACACTGGCATCAAAAGACTTTCCTTGTAGCCCTTCACTGGCTTAAAATAGTTTAAAAAATATTATTGCTGGTTTTTAAATCCCTGCACAGTCTTTTTGTGGATGCTCTCTGCATCCACAAACTGCTGACTCCATATGATCCTGCCTGAGATTTTCCAACATGACCTTTATAAGTAATGCCAAAGACTCGTCAGGTCACTACAGGTGATCAGGCCTGTGCACTTTCAGCAGCACGACTGTGATATTCCCTGCACGAAGAACTCGGTCAGATAAGTGTGATTTATTTAAATCATTTTTCTTCTTTTAATCTTGTTTCCACTGAATTTCAAATCGCTTTAAATTCCAGTGATTTTTTGCATTTTTCAAATGTGTACATTCTTATACTTTAGTGCTTTGTATCTTTACTTTGTTCTATAAAAATCCAAAAAAAAGTCAAAACAAAATAAAGGGTGCTGTCAGGGAAGAGGAAAAGAGGAAGACCACAGAGATGCTTCATGGATGTAGTGAAGGAGGAGATTGTTTTTTCTTGTCACTGTTGTCAAGATTAACAAAAACCATTTGTCCATTTTCTTCAGTTATCTAATTCAGGGTCAGGGGGAGGCTAAAATAGGGCAAGAGAAGGGTACACCTGGGACAGGTGTACCCTAACACAGAGAGAGACCTATGGCTGGTTTAGTATTGCTAATAAACCAAACCCTGTGCATGTTGTTAGACTGTGGGTTGAATTAAACAGAAAGGCCTCAGCCGCCTGTGGATTTGAACCCTGGACTCAGGGGTGGCTGTAGCTGGGGGTAGTTGGGTTTGGCTAGAGCAGGTCATCTACTAATTGGAAGATTGGTGGTTTGATCCACAGCTGCTCCAGTCTGCATGCAGAATATCCTCGGGCAAGATACTAACCCCAAGTTGCTCTTTGACACAGAGTATGAATGTATGTTAATGTTATATAAAAAGCACTAAAGCATAGTGAATATTTGTGTGAATGGCAAGTTATATAAAGTGCTTTGAGTGCTCAGGCAGAGTAGAAAAGTGCTATATAAGAACCGGTCCATTTACCATTCTTGCTAGCTGCCCAACTGAAACAAAGTGTCCAAAAACCGTCACTTGCATGTGCAGCATTCACCACTACTGAATGTCCGGTATTTCAAATAAGACCATGTAACAAAAAAAAGAGTGAAACATAAAATCTATATCTTCATTAATGGTAGCAAGGAATTCAACCAAATCACACACAAAACAAAGTGAAAATTAGAAAAATGTAATTCACCAAGCGGTGTGTTATAATTGTGATTTATTTTGTTAAATAAATACAAAACAGTGACATTTCAACATGAAAATAACATTATTTAGACAGTTATGGTATTCTCTATCTCTTCAGTTGTTTACAAAAAAAATTCTGACTGAAAAGTTTCACCGTAGGTAATCACAGAGCTATAATGAGCACCTGCTATAACAGGCATTGTTAAGAAGCCTTGGCAGGGGTCCTTCGAAGGCCTGCAGTTACACACATGCACAAGTGTGTAATTATAGCAGCTACTTTTGACAGTTTAACTTAAGAAAACAGATTGCCAAATTAACAGTTATGCTGCCATACAATGTGCTCATTATAAACATACACACAAATAAGCACACGCACGCACGCGCACACACGCTTAATAAAACCTTAACAACGTCTTCTTTATATAACCCAGTGTGTAGAGTAGTATACCCTCCCTGGAGTGTCCTTTTGAACTGAGCAGAAGCAAGCAAGTTGTGAGCCAAACATCCCAATTTTATGCTTTTAGATTTCACACACTTCTCCACTGCGCTACATTCCTGCTTTAGATCAGGCTACTACTCACGTTCGTACAAGACAGCTTCAGGTAGCTTCACATTTTTCACACAATAAAACATAATGTGGTATATACTGTGTAAAGAAACCTATATACTGTACAAAACTATACACAGCTCAGAGGGCTTACCTCTGTCTTACACACTGGTCTGTGCCATCACTGTTAGAGAATCGGTGAGAGGAAACACTGATGGAGCTAGGAACAACTAGACAGGACAGATGCATGAACTGCAGCAAACTGATGTCATAACCACTCTTATTACAGACTAGTTTTGGAAACACCAGCTGATATAAATGTAGGAAACATCATACAGGTGTCCAGTATTTAGATAAATGTACTCTGGAATAAAAGACGATGCATGGAAGTGTTAAAAAAGGGGGAGAGGGAAACAGACAAAAGTTTTTTACAGACTTTCACATTGGAACAGGCAGTATGTCAAATCACAGAGCTCTCCATAATGTTTCACAGGATGGACATTAATCCTACAGTACATTTAGAACACACACCTGAATAGAAAGGAATAAAGATATTTGGAAAGTTGGTGAAAATCAAATGCTGTTCACTTCGAGGATGAATTAAATGATGCCACAAAACACATGTGGCATCACGAGCACAGCTGTAGTGTGTATAAATCTCTCTTCTATCACGTCACACAATATAAAATCAAATAAAATAGGATACAACACAGTTTCGTGAACACTGAGTCAGTTCATCTGTGCTATAATTTACAAAAGTGCTTTCTCTTTGACAGCATCTCTTATTGACTTTGAGGACAAAAGAAAAGGTTAATACTCTCGATGGTACCTGTATTCTTATTATAAAGGTCTTTGTTCTTATTCCTGTCCTCTGCTTGTTTCTATTTAATCATCCTGAGTGTTACAAAATGGTCTTGAGGGCAATTCACTTGTGCCCGGGATTTTCTTCGATCCCCAAACCCTCAGCGCTGCTGAGTTGTTTTTTTAATTGTTTTTTTTGTTGTTTTTGAAATATCAAGTCATCACCAGCCAACAGTCTTTATAGTCTTTGTGGAAAAACTGGACAAGAAAGCAGGAAACAGTATTGCTTTAACAGCTCTGGCTTTGGCGAGTCATGAAATGGGTCTTTTTCACCCAAAGGAGAAGGTAGGCCACCGTGGATGACAAACAGGACAGTGCAAGGTAAGGAGGGCAAGTCTCTGTCTCCGTCTGGTCCTTAGCAGATGGCGAATTTTGGCCAGGCTCGCCGTGTGTGATTTTTGCTGGTTTGTCTCATTTGACGGGTGGACCTTCAGACCTGGGTGGATTTGACTCGTCTGAGAGGCTTTCGTCCTTCAGGGTGGGCGAGGCAGGGCGGGGGGCACTCAGTGGGCAGGTCTAGACTGCGCTGGTGAGGCAACGTCGTGAGGGGAGGAGCACATCGGGAGGGGCGGGGGACGGGATTGGCTGATGGTCATGTGATCTCAGAATACGGTAGCCCTGGAGCCTAATGGGAGGACACAGGAAAGGGAGGGGAAGAGGAGAGAGAAAATTCATATCAGAACACATTTTAAAATATTTGGGAAGTTAAATTTTAGAGAAAAGGGCAAATAAACTTGAGTAGACTGAGATAATAAGAGTAAAAAAATGCACAGTGATGATGTCTAGACAAGATATCAGACAGAGATCAGAGCATCTGGTACACATTCAGACATAATGAGTCAAACAAGGACAAGACAGGAGGATCATTCCATAAAAGATCCATAAAATCTAAAAACAAGTTCCCATCTGACCCCTCAAATCAGCTGACTTTTTTTAGTATAGAAAAACAAAGCCTTACAAAGTTGCTCCTTCATACTGATGTATGAAAATTGTCCAAGCTGGCTGATCTCTCTAATAGGTTGTCTTGTTGCACATATGCTTATGAAAATATCAATTCCACAGGTCTCTGGATGCGTGTTGTTTTGTCACTATGGTTGTTGTATATTCACGTCAAATTGCAATCCAGCCTTTGCACATACAATCACTGGCAATCACTGGTACATCTGTTCAATTGTTCATTAATGCAAATATTTAATCACATAGCAATAACTGGGTCCATTTAGACCCATGTACACATGGTCACGCCGACGTGCTGAAGTATAGTCAGACTGCTTTGAGGTGACAGAAAGTAAACAGTAACTTCAATAACCATTAATCATAACCAAGCTGTGCAGAAGAGCATATCTGAACGCATGTTAAACCTCAAAGCAGATCAGCCACAGCAGCAGAAGATCACATAGTGTGCAACTCCTATAAATTGCACAGGAAACAGAAGATTGGAAAAATGCTGCCCGGTCTGATCAGTCTTGATTCCTGCTGCGACATTCAGACGTAATCAGAATAATATATCAACAACATGAAAGCACTGATCCATCCTGCCTTTGATCAACAGTTCAGACCGCTGGTGTAATGGTTTGGGGAGTATTTTCTTGGCACACTTTGGCTCCCTTAGAACCAATTGAGCATTGTTTCACTACCACAGCCTGCCTGAGTATTGTTGCTGACCACGTCTATCCCTTTGTGAGCCGAGCAGCTATGTTCTGATGGCTTGAACATGACAATGACATCACCGTACTCCAATGGTCTCCATAGTTACCAGATCTCAATCCAATAAAGCACCTTAGGGATGCGGGGAATGGGAGATTCAGGATGTGGATGTGCAGCCAAGTAGAAATCTGCAGCAACTGTGTTTCCAGCACCTTGTTGAATCTATGCGATGAAGAATTAAGGCATTTCTGAAGGAAATGGGTGTTCAATTTAAAAAAATGGTAATTTATTAGTAATGATTAGTAAAGGATTTCAACACAAAGGAATTGGAGCTAGAAAATGAACTTGGTATCAAAACAAAAGACCTTTTATATTCCACTTGTTGTGACCAGCCACCTCGATCACTTGTGGATATGACCCTTTAAAGTAAATGCTTTTTTTCTGTTCTTCTACATTACAGACTACATCCCATGATATTGATGCTCAAAGCTGGTTATAGAAATGCATAACAATAGATAAGATCTGGGGTTTAGACTGTAGCACTCAAAGTGGGTGTAAAATTGATCTGAAGCTCAAAAAAAGATCACAAACACTGAAAATATGTAATATGATGGCCTGTAATATGTTAAGTATTTTTTTTTCTGTAACGTTAAAAATGTATATAGTTTTTCCAAAGACACTACAGCTGATTCTGAGGAGGTCAGGTTGGAGGCACTCACTGATTTTTCATGGAATGAAAATGCCCAAACCTTTCGATAAAAAGCAAGTACATGTACATTTAAAGCATTGTTTTGATTGTTTTGTTACATTTCGTTTCCCCCACCCCTTACCTGGAGGCCACTTAACTTTTCAAGTGGACTCTCCACGCGGGGCAGGCTGAGAAGAGGCAGCCCAACGGGGGGCTCTGAGCGATGTGGAGGTGGAGGAGTTGGCGCTGCTATCTGGGTTGGCCTGAAATTGTTGATCACACATGACACCTGGTAGAGAGCAGACAAAAAAGGTGTAAAGGGAAAAGGAAGGGAGAAATTCGCTCCACTCCACTATAGAGATGGATGATTTTCTGCTGCATGAAATGCTGAAGTGTGCATGGAAACAGATAGTGAAGTGGGAGAGGGAGAGACTGAGATAAAAGAAAGAGGGATAGGCAATGACTTTTGGGGGAAGGCATGGAAAGAAATTTATATTCTTAGGGACACACAACAGAAACGACTTTGATCTTTGAAGTTAATACTGATCCTAGAGGTACTTTCTGGAAAATAGATTTGGGTCAAGAGGTCCAACACTAAATGACACTATTTGAATTATCAATGTGAAAGACTGTTCGGTCCATGCTTTTTTTTTTCTTTCACAGTCATGTATGGAAGTGCATCCTTTTTGTAGCCTCAATCATCAGTAAATCCTCCCACTATCATTCCTGTAACCGTATTTTACCACATTTCTCCCTTCAACATGTCCCACACACAGAAAATGTAGTGGAACAGATCACAATTTGAGTTTTTATGATGGTGATGGCACAGAAAGTACGACTTCCACAAAAACAGCATGTAAACTCGAGAGTGACAAGAAAATGGAGCTAAAATGCAAACAGACAAAGGACAGTGACATAGGAAAAGCACGCTGGTGACACAGCCATGACCACATTATTTGTTTATTTTTGCAACAGTTGTTCTCTGTAACTGAAAAAAGTAAATGCAATAAATGTGAGTTAAAATTCTACCTTTAAATCACACATTTAAATACACGAATACAAATATTAACAGAACATTCAGTCGGTTTAGTCAGAGAAGATTGTGATGACCATTGACAGTAATTTACATTTGACTGCCAGGCCTGATGGCAGGTATCGATGACAGCAGACATGGCATTGATTAAGTCAGGCACAGAATGAAAATAAGGAGGGTGGAGGATGTAGGCGGGTTGCTGAGCAGCTTGCAGAGAAAGAAGCAGCTGTAGGCAGCTTATAGCAACTGACAGCATATAAGGTGACTGTGTTCCTATCTGGGGGAAGGTATAAATAGGCTATGCTCTTTGCCTCTTTCAACCTACTTTCTTTTACTACCCCTCCCATTGTTTCCTCCCTCTCTTTCTCCTTCTTACCAGAAAGGCAGCAATGGCACCACCCGTTACGAATCCAGCCAGAACATCGTTCCAGTGGTTCCTGTGTTCAGTCACCCTCACCACCCCAACCAGCACAGCCAGAGACAGCAGCACCAAGCATAATGTGGGCTTCATCAGGCGGGTCCCTTTTGTCCTGAACACCAGAGTCACATACATCTGGAAAGCAGCAATATACTGAATTAGACACATTTTTAAAATGCTGTGTTATCTTAACAAAGTAAAGAGTTGAACAATGTGTTGAAAGCTCAAGCAGCAAGCTGAGATAATGCAAAATATTCTAGACACTGACTAGCTTAATAGTTCAAACAGCTTGAGCAAACCACAAGAGGCCGCACTCTGCAGGGATTTTTGAACAGCTGAGTGGTTTAACCGCAGAGAAAGCAGCATAATAACACCACCACAGCTGGTTTAAAGGTTCTAAAATGACAGGAGCAAGTTAATGTAACTACAGAGAAAAGAGGCAGAAGGGTGTACGTTCTTTTTGTCCAACTTAGATAGTTAAGTGAATGCTTTTTACTTTATAATCTCTTACATGAACATATTTTAATTCGGAATATTCAAAACTTCGAAAGTTGGGTATAAAACTTGCCAGTTTGCAGACGGATTGTTTTAAGAAAAGATGATTTTTGGTTCGCTATGCTCTATGTAAAGACTGTGTTCAAGCTGATGTTTATTTCAGTGTGTTCCTAAAATGTAGATTTATCCAGGGATAATCGGGAGTTTTACTTCTGTTTTTTATTTGTGCACCTACCTTAAAATGTGGTTGAAAGAACTGCCAGGCTAAACCTTATATTTGTCATAACTGATGTAAAGTGGTAGCATTGGCTAGTGTTTGAATCCCGACACATATGATTCTGTACCCCAGGATCTCCAACGTGGAGATGGAAATGGACAGCTGCTGCGTGTTTGAGGAGCAAGTGACTCTGGGATGGGATATAGAGCCACATGGCCATGACAAAAAGGAAGATGCACACAAATGGCAATTTAAATACAGTTTATTTTAAAGAAGGAAAGAACTTAAACCAACTATGATGTATGTAGACAGTATAATCAGTGGTGTAAGTTGGAGCATGGGTAAAGGAATGGTTCATGCAGTGTTGTTTACTGTAAAAATCCAAACCACAGAGCCACCCAGCAACTCAGCTCAGAGGCATTTCATAGAGCGCTGGTGTGCTCAAAACATCACTTCTAGATGCAATAAATCAGAAAACTGGAGTTCTGCAGTGTGTGAACCTTTAATTCTTTTCAGTGTCACTGATGGGAAACAAGCCACACCAGCCCTCCAGTGCCTGTGGTTAAGACCTGCCACACAAACAGGTTGAAAGGAAGGAAGGGTGGAGGTGGTTGTCACGAGATGAAGACTAGTTCATAGAGGTACATAGGGCCAAGACTGTGGAGGGACTTGTAGAAGATCTCATATTTATATCAGTGCACTTTATTGGGAGCCAGTGTAGGCGGAGAGTAGGGTTGATGTGCTGCCAGGATTTAGTGTGTGTCAGATCCAAGTAGCTGAAAAATACTTAACAGTGGAAAAAAATAACCATGTTTTCAACCTGGTACAAAAACCTGTTTGGACATCTATACATATACAAATATATGGGGGTAATCTATTCTATTATTTTAATTTTAAAATTACAGACTGCTGAATTACAGGTGGCTGAGGGCTCGAGCTGTCTGCTAGCGTTTACCTCAACTATCTGAAACAAGCCATGTTTTCATTTTACTTCCTTTTGAAGCATTTTTCCTGTAATTATTTGACAGATATGTATGATTAATTGCACAGCCAGCCCAAGTAGCCTATGCTCCAAATTTGATGAGTAAAATTATAGTATTTCATTTATATTTCTTCTGGCACAAATTGGCAGGTGTGTGTGTCTGTGCAATTCACCTATATAGTCTGTGGATGCACCTGGCTTGCCAAGCTCAGCAGCTGATAACTCAGCGTTCAGCATTAGGTAGACTTGAATAATAATAAAAATGTGCTAATGTTAAACAATATAAATAATATTAGTCTGCTTTAAGCCACTTATCAGAAACTTTGCTGGTGCTTTGTTGTGTGTTATAGCTCTTCTAAAAACTCTTCATAAAAGTTGCCTTAATATAAAGTGAAACCAGATCATCCGGTGCATCTCCCTTCACCCAGACTCAACAAAGAAAGTTTCCTACCACCGTGTAGATGGCTGAGTAGAAGCTGAGCGCTGCATCTTTGGAGGGGAAGGATTTGCGGGCGGACACCACCAGATACGGGTTTCCTGTGCAGGCTCGGTGCTCTGCGATGTACTGCAGTGGAGACTGGCAGCCCAGAGCTGTGTAGTTTGGCTTACAGGCAGATAGGAAATGAGGCGTCTGGTTTCCTGTCACCACCTGACCGGCATTGGCGAAGATGGTGGTGGTAAAGAGGCCGAAAGAGTACACACCTGAGCGAAAGACAGACAGAGTGAAAGTGAGGGATTGTGTACAAGAAAACAAGCACTCACCTGGGATTTCAGCTGTTATTGTTGATTTTATGCGTTTCGCACCAAAAGACTAGACAGAAGCAGTCTTTGCTTTTATGCTTCAGAACCTCTGTCTGTCATACAGATGTGGTGTAAAAGATCACAGAGCATCAACAGAATGGGACATAAAAATAAGGCTAACGAAAATGAGTCCACAGGAGACTCGTGTTAAGGACAAGGGCTTTTTGTGTTTAGTCTACATACTGTAAGATGGAGATGTAGTGGTGTAAGCCTTAATGAGGCTTCACCCCAGAGAAGAGAGGCTTTATTAGTTAAAGCAGAAGAAGCTCTGATCTTTAAGACTGTGACTGACCCAGAAAACGTACGATCCTACGGAGGAGAGGGTTGAAGTAACAGCAGTCAGCCGTCACTATGGTCTTCTCCTGAGCGCCTTCTGTCTTCACAAAAAAACTGGTCACCTCCCCGATAAGAATCTGGGACACACACACACACCAAGAGAGAGAGACCACAAACATTTTTGTCAAACAGAAAGCTTAAACTGTACGCTTAAGTATTGATCAGCCTCGATGAATATTCTGTCAGTTAAACATGGTGCAAAGCCAAAATTATTCATGACTGTTTCTCCCTCAGCCTTGATTAAAATTTCCCCTCATCATTTGGCTGATTTTATGCTGCTAGTAAATCCCGACACCAACACCTCCCATTCCTTGTCATCAGCGACAGTTTGTTTGTCAGCGTCTATCCGGTTTTTCCGTTCATATTTTACTGCAACTCCATAAAATCATGGATGGACTGGTTATGTCACACAAGTTAACAAGCTCGGTCTGAAAGATAAGATCAATCAAACCCATTTTATATGACTTTCTTGAAATGCTTAAAATTTATGAGCAAACGCTTTAGCTCACACTGATCGCACCCCATCACCCATCACTGTATATATCAGTATTTTTACATTCCAATACTCATTTGAAGAGCGCACAGCCCAAGCATCTGGCAGCTGTTTGAAAAGCGCTTTTAAGTCAAAGCAGCAGGACCTTGATCTCTTTTGACAGGAGAATAAATTGACTAAACACTATACTACACACTCCAGGACACCATTAAACTCTGCACACTGAACCTGTCTGATCAGGGGACCTCCGCTGACAGAAGCATGGGTATATGTAGGTTACCTGCTCATACAATATGCATGGCCCAGGGCCAAAAGCGTGGGACGATGCTAATGCACCAAAGCTCATTGCCCTTAGTGTGGCAGATGAAGGCTGAGGTTTGTGTTCCGGAGTAAGAATTACCAATAGAGGACTCGGTGTGACATGTAATAGCGTGTGTGCCACCATAAATTATCTGTTTGCAGCATAATGTCACCTGAGTGCTGCAAAGCTATGCAACAGGGGTGTGCAGGTTGTGAGTGTTGCTCCTGCATCCCTGCGATCACCTTCAAAGTTTAGCATGAAAAAGAAGACGACCTACTACAGAGTATTTATCGAGATTAATTCAGCAAAAAGTGTGAATTCATTTTGCCCGAAGAGAGCTCTAGTCCCAGGCATTTTTCTTCTTAGTGGAAATTTTTCCCTTTCAAAGCAGTCCTAATGTTTGCTATCCCGTCCCTCTGAGCTATCGAGGAAATTCATTTAATGATAGTATATTGTATAGTGCTAAGTGCAAGTGATTTCCTGGGTCTACATCAGAAGAGCTGGCGTGTGACTGAATAATAGATAAAGAATAAAAAAATCTTTTAAAACAAGTATCATCAGATAAATCTGACTCTGCCTTATTTGTGGCTGCGGTTTGTGTAGATTGTCAGCTGTAAAACTTGGAGCTGGTGGGTAGTTAATACTTAAATACATCACGACAAGCACTTTGGCAGAGTTTCATCACCCTATACATATGGTAAAATAACTCCGTACCCTCAACAAACACATTTTATCAGGTTTAACGGGATGCATGTTAAAGTTTTGATTTTTCAGAACTGAGTACTGGTACTGATGCTAGAGTGAGTGACAGGTGTGGGTAGGTAGAGCTACGTGTCAGACTGGAGCTGCTTGTCAGTTACTGACCTTATGTGCACATCATTTCTGTGGACTTGATGGCTGTATGACACATTTATTCAGTATTTATTTATTTATAAAGTTTTGTTATGTATGTAAGTGTGTTACGGTCATTCTTTGGGTCTGTATTTTCTCTAGCTTCTCTGGTGCACTGACTTGACATGTTCCACCAATAATGCGTACGCATGGCAGATTTCACCCTGCTGTGTTGCTTTCAGGCAGAGACTTGTACTCATTCATCCTATCCTGCGATGTCTCCTGCAGAGATTGAGGTGACACCCACCTGTCTCATAGTGCAAGCTTCTTGTCATTTTACTGAGGCAGATATGTTGACTTGATATATAAAACTCTTTTTTCACATGAAGAAATACAAGTATAACAGGTAAAGCAGTTACATGTAAATTTCAGTCCGATGCCCAAACTTAAAAAGCTCTATCAAGCCTCTGTTGGTGGTCATGAAACTTGGATCACAGTGAGTTTCATTGAGAAAGCAACACTACAAAGGAAAGGCGTTCTTGTATTTGGTTTAAAACATATGGTTGCCACAGCTGTCAGAACCCACAGAGGCCGTGGCAGAGCTTTAGAGAGGAGAAAATGAAAGCAGTCTTCTTTTGATTCTTTGAACTGGACTTAGGTGTTGCTATAAAAATGAAAGAGAGCATCTTTTTGAGAGGAACATGTGTAGTGAGGTGATTATTTACTGAGGATGCAAGGCAATACAAAGATTTAAGCCATCACAAGGAACTACCTTTGTAGTGTTTCTACAGTAGGATCACGATAAAACTCTTCTAATGTATTCCTGTGAGTTGGCTGTGTGAAGTGAGTGTGGGGAGAATATGTAGAAGACTGGAGGAGACAGCACCACTGATGATAGATACAGTAGCTAGCAGCCAACAAGGCAGGAGGCAAAGAGACTTGCAAATGGTGCTGGCAAATAATCATTGTGAAGCTGAGATTACAGATTAAAGAGGTCTATAACAACATAATTAAAGCTATCAAGAGGCTCAATCTACAATTCTCAAATTAGTTTTAGCAGCTTTCTTTCTAGTGTGGAGTGCAAAAAAGATTTTCTTTTGTTTGCTTTTGTTTTTATAACAAATCAAGGAAGCATGCCACGTGTGTGGTTTACGAGTGCTCTGGCTGCCACTAGCATGACCACAAAAAGGAAGACATCTCTGCAGGGCAGCAGGATGTGTAAGCAGCGTGACACAGAGCTTATAAAGAACAGCATGCGCTAATTGGGTGCAGCACGTTATTTGGCAGTTTTTAAACTTCAGCAAAACCCGCAGAAGACAGCTGCATCCCTTTTTGTACATATTACACACACTGTGTCTCGAATCTCATAATTCCATACTTATGCTCACACCATTAACTGCGTACGTGCATTCGCGCTGACAATTATATGGCTACATTAAGTACTCTATGAGAACGCAAATGGTGGACTGACTAATTGTCAGAGTGGCGCAGTATACATTTCTAATCCTTAATGGTTGCCAGCTTGACAACGTAGCAAAAACTTTCAGCGTGTAGAAGCAGGACACAGCAGCTGTTACGGCCATCAACTTATCGCCATGACCAAAAGACTTCTTTTTTTTTTATAGAGAGATAGAAAGAGCGTAAAAAAGAAAAAACAAGGTGAAATGGGTTTGGGCCAGAGGAACAATGGGGTCTTGGACCCAGAACCTCCTGCCCTGAAGAAATAAAACTAAACTAACAAATAAAGCTGCAGAAAAACAGGACCTCCATCCCAGTCATCAATTATGCCATGTGAAAGAAAGAAGAAATAAGTGAGGGAGAGGAGGAAAGAGGAAAGGTGGATAGAGGAAACAAATACAAGGAAAGAGCATCTAACACTGAGTTAACTGTAAAAAATAACACTAAAGGTGGTTGTGCTGGCTCACAGAACATCAGATGCGATGTGCACATTCAGACCTGTTCTAAAAGGTGTGTTTGTGACAGTCAGTAAGCTGGTAAACCTAATGGATGGATGTTTTTTAAATATAAATAAGAACAAGTAGTTACAATTACAGATCAAATCAAATCACAGTGCTATCAAGTCACTGAAAGGATTAAATAAATTAGAATACCATCATCTTAATCACTTATACATCCACAATTATAGTATTTTCGTTGTCTTTAAAGGTCACCATGCTGGAATCTAGTGTAACACAATAAATATCCATCCATGCATCCAGCTGGCATTTTATGTTTAGCCACTGATGTTACGCATGTTTTTTCCTTATTCATTCATGTTAAATTGTCATCTTCACTTCAGAAGAATTCAGTTCTAACTTCACAAACGCTCACAAACTGCAGAAACTAGCACAACCATCATTTCTGGTAAGAGGACAACTAAATCTGTTCGAGACAATCCACCTCACAACTAAATACTTAGTGAAGGTGCACAAACAAATTAAGTAATTAAGACAATAAACATTTCCACTCAAACAACCACCTGGTTTAATTCTTTCTTATTTCTAACAGCTAATGGCATTTTGTGTAACTACTGAGGGAATATTAATCCTGCACAGCTTCCTCAGAGAGCATACCGAGGTTACACCAACAGTGTTACTTAATGAATACTGATTTGTCAGTATACGCCTCAGAAAATCTCTCTTACAGACCCACCTCTATATTTTTTAAAACATTACATAGCTTTTCAGATTGCACAGCAACAAAAACAATTCAGGAATTTATGTGTTTGCTATCTTATTTATATTCCACAGCATTGAACTCAAGTTTCTTGATGATCCCTTGAAGGCAACATCAAACTGAAGGAAAATAAAATACAGTTAGGCTGAAGGGCATGTGGGAAGACAGAGTGGAGGACACTTGTTGAAGCATGTATTTGAAGGTTTAGGCTTAAATAAATTATTCATTTCTGATGTGATAGCAGTGCAATGTTCAGTGCTTTAGGAAGTGTGGTGTTTCATACAGCAGCTACAGCTAACAACACTCCATGTTACTGAATGGGCTTGTTACCCTTCCTCTGTCATGTTTTTCTCCCCCTAATTCTCGCTGTGAGAAAATCAAGACTGCACACCAATTAGGGAAGTGGTTGCCATATCCACTCCATTATCATTAATTTTTTCAGCTACTCCAAAGCTGTGTTCACACTGACATTCGCAGGAAGGTTTCCAACTGAATTGTTATCCCCTACATGTCTCCTGCTGTCATCAGAATTATGTGGTTTCAATCCTTTTTCCCCCACACTGACCTCACTGAAAGTAACTTCCTGCTGCTCCACAAAACCCTGACTTTAATCACAGTGAAACCTCTGAATGGAAATTTTAAAAAGTAGTCTTGGTTTTTCCCAGCTTTTAACAAAGAAGTCTCTCTATAGTAATCAGTAGGTAGTCCAGCCCCACCAGGGCTGCACATCAATATGTGGCATTGCAAGAAGGTTTGCTACTGTTGCAGCACAGTCTCAAGAGTGTGGCAGTTTTATCAGGACACAGGCTGTAACACAAGGACAGAGCACCAGTGGCAGACTTACCAGTTCTGGGATTCTCTGGTGAATGCTGATTGAGCTGCGAAGTGTGAGCACGGGACCCACTAAGGATGTTAGCACTTGTTAGCCACCCTCATAAAGGCTATTTCTCAGAGTCTGATTAGGAACATGCACATGAGTAGCCTGCTGGAAGCAATTTTGTGCCTCCTCTTCTTCCTCGCACAAAGGAGCAGAAACTGGTCCTACTACCAGGTTAATGCCATTCTGTCACCCCAGCTCTACTCATGTAATGGCACATCTCCTTGTATTTTCTCTACACTTTTGAGACTGCGTTAAGAGACAGAGCAAACCTTCTTGCGAAGGATGGATGTGCCATTCTGGAGGAGCTAGATTGCCTGTAAAGCCTGAATGGGTTGCACGTACCATCTCTTTGCTTGTGACGTGAACATAAGCAAAACACAAAACTTGAGAAAATTGAAACAGGAAAAGATCACCTGTTAAACCACTTCCTTTTTGGTGCTTGTCTTGTTGTTTCTCCAGTCACTTTCATTTGCACTGGGAGGAGATAAAATGGATTCACAATGGTTTATGCTTCCTAACTGAACAGACTGACATCCATGAAGTTTCGTGTAACACTGTGATGATCAAGTATTCACTTAATTTTGTTGAACAAGGTATGTTTGAAACATAGTAATATACAGTACCTTTGTATCACAGCACATATATCAAAGCTACACTTATAAATATTTAATAATAATAAAACATGGGGATTGTTTGCAGTTTGAGAGGGCTCCCCTCAGTAATACAGAGTTAATTTGTATTTGTCTCATTCTCATAGCTTTCCAGGATTTCCTACATTTCCAATGATACAAAAAAATTCCCCGTATTCAGCCTGCTCAGCTACAAACAGCAGGCACACAGTTAGCAGCTATGGGCTCAGGAGAGACAGCGAGGTGTTGACTAATCAGTAAATCTGTGGTTTGATCCCCAACTCATCCAGTATGTATTCTGTAGAGTCCCCAGGCAAGATACTGCACTCAAAACTGCCTCAGATACATCCATGAGTTTGATGTTTGTGCATGTGTACGTGATAGATAAAGTGCTTAAAGTCTGCAGAATAAAGTGCTGTGTGACTTTTTTTTTTCTTGGATTGCAAAAGCGTTAAAAATGTCACTCAATTTACATAGTGCAGCATTTAACAGAACCACATATTTCCCTTAGTAGTTAATGGAGACCGGATGCTTTCAGATTAAACAGTTATAAAAGAGAATGAATAATGGAATTAATATTGCCAAGTATATTACTTCAAATGAATGCTAATGTTGTTTTTTTAATGGTAGTTGCTAGCTGTGTAAATAGGCATCTGTTGTTGGTTGTTGATAATATGCTAGTCCTGTGCTTTTACACAGTACTACCATATTATAAGTCTCACTGAATCTCACTGAGATTAAAAATCTAATTTCCAAGAGAGACCTGGCATCATGGCAGCAAAAATTCAAAAGCACATGCACCACATAACAATTAAAACAAATACAATATTCCGTACAAACGTGAAAAATATACAATAACAGATCATGAAGAGCGACGTTAAAAACAGTCACTGAAACAGTGATGCCAGGTCTCACTTGGAAATGAGATTTTTAAATAATAAATGAAGGATTAATAATATTATCACAGGTTTAAATGTGTGGTGTGCAACACATGTGCATGTCTTTGCTTATCCTTGCAGTCGATCACTTTCTCTCTTAGACTGTAATTCTCACTCACAAATATCTTTTTTTTACTTGTTGTATCAGTAAAAAAGTTTTTTTTTCACCATAGGCTCTAAAAATCTGGCAGTGCTGCACCCTAATCCTTCTTCACCAATAGGATTCCTTTCCTCTTCAGCTCAGGCAAACCAGTCTTTGCTGGCTAACAAAAGATGCACTGGGTGGGTCATTGCACTGTGTTCTGAGGGTTGTTTTGTCCAGGTGTGACCGGTCACCTTGTCCAGCTTTCACATTGCAAACAGGAGTTCAGAGCTCTTTCAGAACCCACACACGCTTGCTGCATAGTCAGTCAAGAGAGTGAGCGAACGCTAAAGATGGACATGGATGGACAAACCAACTGTCTGCCTGCTTCTCTACCACTGAAGCATTAATTCAGCAATATGCCTCCATCCCAGGCTGCTCATGCAAACGAGCAGACCACTAATTTTGCAGCCCTACTTGTTGATGTAAAGGGTGCCAGACTATGAATGTGGCCATGAAATGAACAGTCAGGCCACTTACAAATATCCCGATGGGCTGTTGCATTTGTTCTATATCAGCAATGAAAAAAAGGAAAGGCTCTTAAACCAGACAAAGCTAAACGCTGCAAGTTAGGAACATTTAGGGTGAAAAAATTCGAGCTACCGTAAAGCATACACACACAGACACAGATGAACATATCACTGATATTTATAACTAGTCTGTCACTTATTATATCAACCAGTTGAGCTAAGAATGAGCGGTCTGGTGCTTTGTATGAACAGGATGGCCCGGTATGGAGAAAAATCCTTGCTCAGTATTTGGCAGGTGCACCACATCGGAAATGCAACTACAGACACCAAATTTAAAACTGCACTATATTAAAAAAATACAGAGAGATTTATCTGATGCTGATAGACTTACTCAACATTGTGCGAAATTATTTGGCAAGGATTTGCACAAACCAGACAAACCAGATGCTTATTTACATATATACAATACCACACTCCAGATTTAACTTTTGTCACACAGAAGTATTTCAAGGCTTCCAGTGTATCACTCGGACCAGTGATAGCAGCCAGTACTGAGTGTGTAAAATGCAACTGAACAGTTGTAATGTAAAAAAAACAGCTGAAACAAAGTTAATGTATGGAAAAATATACTGAAAACACACAGTTTGCTGCCAGTATAAATGACATTAATACATAAAGAAAGCTTGAAAATGCTGAAAATGCTTTATAATCAAGCAGCAAGGTCTTCTGTCTGCGTGATTTGATTCTGACAACTTCATGTCAGCAGAATTTCTGTGAAACTTCATAAATCTGCTAAAGCAGCAACAGTAAATACCCTCTCGCATTTGCAGCAATGCAAATTAAATCCACAGAAGACATTGCCATTTCTCTGATTTTAAGCAATAGCAAATACTCAACCACAAGGACACACATATGGTCAACCAAGCCAAAAGAGAGAGGGAGAAAAAAGAAGGGGTGCAAATATGAAAACGGTGAAATATTATTATCAGACAAACAAATCGTAAAGCAGGTGACAAGATTTGTGAGGAGGTTCCAGGTTAGAGCAAGGTAATGAGGTGAAACAGCATTTGGAATTACAAAGCAACTGATTCCAAGCTAATAATCTGACTCTAATGGTGCTAAGCATGGTTGGGTAATTTGAAAGTATTTGTGAGGTTCAATGAATTTGTTAAGATCAGAACAATGTGGATGAGAGCTGCCAGACTGCCAGCATGCAGCCCAAAGCAAAACATAACCCGCTTTCCATGCTTTAGGTGTCTGGTGCCATTATGTTGATTGAAAATCAATCTGATCATTCATGGGTTGCTTCCAAAGCCATCATGAGGTCTATCTGAAAGGTATTTTTGAGGTAACATTGAGGTATTCATGCAAAAGTGGGATATAGTATAACAAATTCCAACATGCACTGATTTGATTTGATTTAGGAGACTCCAAATGAGCAAGGCTAGGCTGTAACAGTATGGAAACGTAAGTACACAAGACAGGTGTCTGAATCCTGCCAACATTAACTTTAATTCGCACAGTCTTGGTGGACTGGAAATCCACTGAAGCAATGTGAAAATCTGACTTGGCAGTCAGTTAGTTTTGAGCAGATGTTGGCTGTTTTCTGGAGGCAGTTGCCGTGTTTTTTAGGCCATATTTATTTTTTGTAGGACTATTCGGGGGGGATAAAAGAGATCTCAGGTAGTGAGAGGAGATGGCAGGATACAGGCAGGCGTTTGTGCGAAAAATACCTGAAGCGAGATAACGCAACAGGGTGTGGGAATGAGACGACACGGAGATAGTGGAGGGCAGAACATGGGGTAGCAGAGAGGGGTACTAAAAAGAGAAATGATGAATGAGTGTCACAAACTGCCCTCTCCTGTCACAGAGATCAAATAACTTTCTTTGTTGAGAAAGTAGGCACATTTATTCATGTGTTGTGCACAAATGTGTAGGTGTCTGTGCACAGTTAAACCTGTTAGTGTGACTTTGCAAGTCAGGGAGTAGCTGTGGAGTCTTTGATGTGCAGCCCTGACAACTAGAGATTGAAAAAGTTATAAGGACATCCAGGGAAACGGAGGTGGCACAGGAAAGAGAACATGAACGTGTTTGCTCGAAGTGAGGGAACAAAATCAAGAGACTGAGTTGATCTTAGTTGATCTTAATTGGCGTTTTTTGGGCTCCCTGTGACCGGTTTTGGGTGTAACGTGATACACAGTCACACATTGCTCTAATCACATGAAATTTTTCAGTAAGGCTATATTGTAACAAGTTACTGCACTAAATACAGTAATCACATTGCCGTTATAGTAATATCACTATTTGTGTTGCAAAGGTTCTTCAGTTTTCTGTGCACCAGACAGATATATATAAAAGAAAATATCAAATAAACATGATTTTTCCTTCTTCAACTCAGCTAAAGACAGCCAAAAAACCCAGAGTGATTTTAAAGATGAGTGTTTGCTATGGAAGCCCGTTTCCGCCACTAAAGAAAAAAAAAGGATCCATAACTCAAAATTTCGACTTCTTAACTCGAAATTTTGAGAAAAGTAACTTGAAATTTCGAGTTAGCGCTGCCAATCAGTAATCTACGTGAATGATGTCATTTCCTTGTTACCCGGAAGCTGAAGCCCTCAGGTACAAATGCTACAGCTAAGCTACCGGTATTACATCCAGTCATGAATGCACAGATTGCTGATTATTTTAACCGTGGCTTCAAAAATGATGAAATCCTTGTGTTATTAGCTGAATCACATGGCGTTACTATCAGCAAACGTACTCGCGAAAGCACCAATTTGTTGCGATCCGGTTTTGAGTGCGCGTTACTCTGCGCCATATGCTTCCGGGTAACAAGAAAGTGACCTCATTCATGTAGATTACTAATTGGCAGAGCTAACTCGAAATTTCGAGTTACTTTTCTCAAAATTTCGAGTTAATAAGTCGTAATTTCGAGTTATGGATACTTGTTTTGATTTTTTTTTTTTTAGTGGCGGAAATGGGCTTCCATAGTTTGCTGACCCCAGCCCAGCAGCTAGAGCCTGAACTTCAACAGGTAACAAAAGCAGTGACGAGCAGTCAGGCTTGAAGCCTCCATTTCTACTTGTTCATGCTTATAAAAATCACTGTGGAATTTGCTTTGTAGGAAGTGTCTTTGTGCTGGTTTTCAACTTTGCTTCGTGTTGTCGGCTTTGTGTTCATATGTAAAAACTGAAGAAAAGATGGTATGTGTGTCCTCATTAGGATAGGAATTTGTGTTGGTGTGTGAGCCTGTAGCCTGAGATTTCTATTGTTAGCTGGTTATTATGTAACAACGTGTTTCAGGTCATTTTAAAGAGAAAACAAAAACGTAATGTAACGAGTACTTGTGGCTTTCTCTGCTTTTAATTATGCAACGTACTTCATTACTTTTCGTGAGTAACGACCAAAACACTGCCTGTGTCTGAGTGACAGTTGATTGTGGGATGTGCTTTTGCTTGCTTTTGTAAGCATGACTCTGCACACTCAGTCTTGTTTCACAAAATCCGAGAGCGAGCATCGAAAAGGATGAAAGCGTGATCGTTATTATTTTAACATCAGAGAAAAACAGCCTGTTGAAAACCTAATTTTTCAGGAATGTATTGTAAGACGAACGGAGCCGTTAACAGGCATCTAATCATCAGCTTTGTCTGTAAAGGCAAGACCTGCAAACTCATGTTTTTCTGTAACATCAGATGAGTCCAGGGTGATCAGTCAAGCGTCACTTTCAATTTCTCAGCTCCTCCACAAAGAAATATACGAGAGCTCCTTCAAAAAAAAAAAAAAAGACATCAGATCACACACAGACACACAATATATGTAGAAAACAGACACACACACTCGTTCGCAGGATGCACTGTGAGTAACAACAATCAGGAATCAGTGATGCAGCATTAAATGTTGGTTTGACGTCACAACGTATAAAAAGCATGTAAGGCTTGAGGCAGAGTGTGAAAATGTAAACCGATGCATCCATTCCTTCCTTTTTTTTGGTTCCAGATTTGCGAGGACTTCTTCGCTAACACCTCGGGCACACCGTGAGAAAACAGTAAATTTAGCTATCCATTTACACCGTGAAATGCTCAGAGTGACTCACATTTGATGCAGTGTTACATTCCTACTCTATGTATTTACGGTTTGTGTCTATAACGCGTGTCTTGATAGATGTCCTTTACAATTATCCACAGTTTAAAAATGATGTAATGCTGAAAACGGCTCTTCGTCGGTTAATGTGGAAAGAAGCAAATTGAAAGAAAAAAAGCCTTCATAAGGATTACACTGAATCTACATAAGGCTTCTGCAAATATCACATGACATCTGTTGACACTGCAAGCCCGGTGCTCTACTTTAAACACACGCGCACGCAGATACACGGCCAGCCTTCGCACAGACTAGCAATGGTAACCATGACAATTTAGCTTCATCATCACCCACACTCTCTCCATCCTTCTCTGTATCTCTTGCTCTGCTTTTACTCTGTTTTTATTTTTTTGTCTTTTTTTATAGGCCAGCTTTCTCAGTCTTTGTGGAGGAGAAAGTAGGCTACCAGAAGCATCTCCCTTTTCCCCTGTTTTTCTCTGATATAAATAAAAAAAAGTCCTTTCTTGGCTTCTCTCAATCCTGTAAGATTTTAACTATGACCCCGATATTCTTCCTTTCCCATTTTCTCTATTGTTTCTTTTGCATTTTCACCTCTCTCGTTCTTTGAGTCTCCCCTCCCTGTCCTCTTCCTGCTTTGTCTCTATTTTTTCTATTTATTTCTCTTTCCATATCCTCATAATCTTCTCCCCATATAAGTTTCCTTCCATCTGTGTCCTCTTAAGAAGAAACTGAGGGACCCTGGCTCAGGGGAAGAGACCTTGCAGCTAATCTACCAGAGTGCGAGTATATTGGGGGATTAGGGTTCTCATCTGCGGGTTAGACCATGTCTTACAGGCTATCACAATGGGAGCAGATAGCTGGTCAGGCGTATCAGCATGGGGCTACATGGCCTGCTGTCTTCATTTCTCAGACCTCAACCGAGTATGACTGGCAGTGACAGGATAAAGCTGTGATTATCCCTTATTATCCCTGCCCTTTTTTCACTGCTCCACCTCATACACATGATGACGCAATCATCTGTCTAGTTTTCTCGCCGTCTTTCCTTCACAAACACATACAAAGTAAAGAGTGATAGACACGGCTCGAGACACCGTGATTTGATGGTCGCTGGTCAAACAGCTTACAACTATTTTTACAAGTGCAACCCCCTTTAGATGATGAAAAGTAGCTTATAAATCTAATAATTCACCAGTGACAGTCAAATAACTGTTGCACAGGAAGTAGAATGGATCATCTACAAGCTGGAAGACTTCTCTATAAGTTCAATCCACACGTATAAGGCTACGTTCACACTGCAGGTCTTAATGCTCAATTCCGATTTTTTGATTAAATTCGATTTTTTTGTCTGCTTGTTCACACTACAAATAAAATACGACAGCAAACGTGCTCTAGTGTGAACGCTCAAAGCGGCCCGCATGCGCAAAAGAAGACGTCACACACAACTCGCTCTGTTTAGACCCAGAGCAAACAGTATTGTTTGACTGATGGCCCTTAATATAAAGACTTCGGACTTTACGTTTCCCAATTTTTGCTTTAAGTTATTTTGTTATTTACATAATAATGTAAATAACCTAATAATTATCCTTATTGCTGTTTTAGAGAGGAGCGGTGCTTCAAAGGATAGTTGCAGATTTCTGTCAGAATCTGCAGATTATACAGTACAAATAAAATGTTCACGTTGTCTTCCAAACAGTTTCACTGACATCTACACTGGATGGCCAGGAAGCGTTCGCGATGTCTTCTCGGGCGCTTCTCGGGCGCTGATAATTGGCGTCTGTCTTGTGTCAGTGACGTAAAAGACGGATTTAATGCGACATGACCGTTCAAACAGCAGTCGCTTTCTGAAACATCAGATATGTATCGGATTCAGGACCACATACGAAAGTGACCCAGATCGGATTTGAAAATATCGGATTTGTGCCGTTCACACTGTCATACCATGATCGGATATGGGTCGCATAGGGTCAAAAAAGTCGGATTTGATGCGCTTTCGCCTGCAGTGTGAACGTAGCCTAAGTGTCCTCGAGACCCTACTGCTAACTAAACATGTGTCTTTGTCAGTTCAAAGGTTTTAAGGATCAGGACATGATAAAAAAAACATCAGGTCCATCGCAAGTCTTAAAATGAGGTAAATACATCCTCAGGTGAACAACATCACATGACATGTTAAATGTGTTATTATCTATTAAACAAAAAAACTAAACCAAACGCAGAAGCAGTGTTTGCACAACTGATACAGGATTTTAAAGACATATCAAATTTGATTTATGGGCAGATATGTTTTCCCCAGACAAATTAAACATAAACTGATTTCCCCAATATTTGTGTAGTTATGTGTAGTTTTATGCGTCCCCACTGAGATAAAACAGTAATGTCATTTAATTATGTTTGCAGATCTGAAAAATGAAGGTATGTGTAAATACAATGCAAAGGAGGAAGGACATCTGAGACAGGGGCATTTCAAAATAATTGTATACCTATCATTCTAGAGTGACAAAGATGATTCACAAGTGGAAAAAGTTCACCCCCAATGTCTGACCATGCAATGCTCAAAGAAACTGCAAAGATATAAACAGAAACAAAACAAGAGCTGCTTCTCAGACGCTACAAGCCTCAGTTAGTTAGATGTTAAAATTCATGGCAACTGGAAAAAATGTGAAAAAAAAAATCTGTTGTTTGGAAGTGTTGGCAGGAGACACTGTTCTCTCGAAAAAGAACATGGCAGCAGCTGCAGAGCTGCAAGTGAACAAGCCACAAGACCTCAGGAACAATGTCCTTTGGACAGACGAGACCAAAGTGGAGATGCTTGGCCATAATGCACCGCACCATGTTTGGCAAAAATCCAAATACACAATATCAGCACAAACAGCTCACACCAACTGTGAACCACAGTGATGGAGGGAGGATGATCTGAGATTGATTCACAGCCACAGGACCTGAGCACTTTGCAGTCAACGGGTCAACCATGACGCCAAAGTGTTCTAAAGTAAAATGTGAGGCCGCTGTCCGACAGCTAAAGCATGGCCAAAACTGTGTCATGGAACAGGACGATGATCCCGAGCACAGCAGTAAATCTACGTCAAGGTTTTGCAATGGCCGAGTCATCAGATGTAAACCTCAATGAGAGCGCTATGCATAAACAAATATCCCTGAAAGTGATTATTTTAGGTTGTGCTGCTAAATCCGGTTCTACAAGCTACAGAGTCACAGGTGTCCCTAGTTTTTTCCTCATTGCTTCTGCATTTTGGCTTATTTTTTGTTAAATAAATAATGACAGCGAGATTTGTTGCTGTTCATCTGAGGCTGTACTTACCTAATTTTAAGATCTGGTGAGAACCAGGTGAATTTTTTATGTGCTGATATGTAGAAGGTTGTATTTCCTTTTTTTACAATTGTTAATGCCTGTCTAATTACAGTCACCTTTTCTCAGTTTAATACATTCTCTAATACTGATCTATGAAAAGGAGAAAGTAATAGGCTAATTTTTAGTGATTTTACTTATTTCTTGTCCTTCTGGTAGTTCCAGACCATGCCATTTCCTCACCCTCAAGCAGCTGTCCTGAGTTTTTCCCAATGTTCCCCAGCCCCCTCATCTACACATGCCAACAGTACACATTTGCCCATCATTTCCCTAATCAGTGTGCAGCCATTTTCACTCTGTTCCCTGCAAGAATGTCTTCTGTGCTTTTGCCTTCACATTCTCTGCTTATCTCTGTGGAGTCAATTTAACCAGAAAAATATTTATACCGGACTGCGTGCAGGACATTTTGTTTCACTTTAACCTCTTTCAGCTCTAAATGACTGTTTTCGCAAACAGACGCTGTTATGTGCGCTTGGTGTGACTATTAAATCACACCAGAAACGGTGCTGCCTTTCAGGGCCTCCAGAAATATTTAAGGTCCCGCTCACAAATGAAGCTATTAGGGCATAAATTACACTGGTCAAAGCATTTTGTTAACCTCTGGGGCTGAAAAATGAAGCCAAGACAGCAATGCCAAAAACTACATTATTTGAATGGCCACTTGAGGCTGACTCTAAATGCAATCCCCATAGATTCCTATGTAAAATAAATAAACAGGTTTATAGCCTGTTTTTAGGAACAAAAATCGTTTGGTGGGACCTTAATTTAAATGCACCTGTTTAAATGAAGGCTTAACGTGATGTATTATCTGGGTCTGACTGCTTTGACTGACAGGTGGATGCTGACACAGGCCACTGATAGTTGTCAGCTAGGCTTCACCTCCAGTAGTTCAAGTCTGGGCCTCTCTGCAGTGTTTGTAGTGTTGATTCAATTTAAAGCATCTTTATTATACTTATCTGACGTGCACACTCTTGCAGTCTGTGGCAAAGCGCTAACCAAGTTTGCTGAAAACTTCACATGCACTCAGTTATTAAAATGTGGTGACCTCTAGCTCTGAAAAATCAACAACCACAGGCTTCAAAAGTTAACAAACAAAAAACAGGTGACATCATAGTGTCCACATCCATGTGTTATATACAGTTTAAAGCTCTCGTGCACTGCAATTCAGCAAACCATGGCAACAGACACAGTAGGTAGCACTGAAACACACAGGATTAATCAAACATAATCAAGTAAACTACAGAGTGCAAACAATAAGCACTGAAAATACAGTGACGGCAGCATTACAAGCACCTTTTCACAGCAACTACAACATCCATGGTTTTGGAACGAAAATACTGGAAGAGTTTCAGTGTCACACTCAAATGTGTCCTCTCACTCAGTGGCTCTGCTCAGTCTTCTTCTGTCTTTCATATGTGACTCCATTATTCACGAGGGATTGTGCCCAGGCTTAGCAGTATGCAAACTTCTGGTCAATTTGTATATGATCATTTTGTTAAGTTAGGCTTATGTGTGCACGAGTGTCCCAAAAATACAGACGTTAACTGCAATCAAGTCGAAATGTCTGAACAAAAGGACGAGTTCAGAGCCGTCATGATTCACGAAAGACGCTCGTTTCAGCTTTCCTTTACAGTTTATGAGTATGCAGTTGTATGTTTCTGTGCATCGTGTGCATGTGTGCGAGCAGATTTCTTTTGGGCTGCTTGTCAAAGATGACAGGTCTGATTAGAATAACAATAGGAGGTAAATATAGAATAGAGAAAGGCAATAAATGAGAACAGGAAAAGCCCGGATTTTCTGAACATCATAATTTTCGAAACATTAGCATAACAAAGGCTCTGTCAAGGAGTATGATGGGGACCATTTTCATACATGAGAACTCCACTGTTGCTGGGCTCACCCACAGCCTTCCACCATTTTAATCTGCATGTCTACACCTGAGCTGGGAGTAAAGAGGGAAACCAATTTCCACATCCACAAGTGTTTACGACGGAGAAACAGAGGACTAGTTGTTGCCGGCTGCAGTTACAGCTGACATTTCCATCTCATTTCTGAGATCTAATCGAGCAGATTGGCTGTTGTGATGTAGCCGCATGTTACTACAGGAGGAAGAGTTTGGTTTGTGGTTACAGAGACCAAACTTCTTCTAAAGAATTCACAGGTTACAGCATATTTAATGACTTTGAGCCCAAAAAGATCAGCAGGAAAGGAGTTCAGCTTTTGTGTCCGACACCTTTGACAGAAATAACTCTAATAAGATAGCTTCTCCCTCAGGAAGCTATCTTATTAGAGGTGTGAGAACATTACATTTGGCAAAATCATGTTCTCTGAAATGATAAGCAGCAGGGTTTTTTTATAGCCGCCTTGCCACTGAGAATACTAACCAGTAGTCACGATGTCATCTGTCAAATGTCCTAATCTGATATGTCCCAGCAAACAGACTGGAAATATAAGCACTGGCGATTTGATGTTTTCTGTACAATCCAGGTTTAATTTTGTGAACAATTTCCTGTTTTTATTGCAACCAGTGGCAAAAACAAAAGAGTTGACACTAAAAGACTTGAAAGCCATTTAAGTTTTTATGCCTTTTCTTCATTTTATGGTGTTAAGCTCCACTGATTGAGCTCTTTTAATATCTCAAAATAACTCATTGTGACAAAAAGATAATTACCAAACAGCAAAAGAAAGGAAATTGACAATTAAAAAATAAAGCACTGTATCCTGTCTCTCCAGCTTCATCACGCTGATCTGCAAACACCCAGACATCTGACAAGCAGGAGCATCTCCCCCCTCCGAATGCTGCATTTATTCAAAGCTACTTTGCTTTCGCCGGTCCTCTTCCACTCCCACTATTGTTCCCCTTCATCACTTCAGACCCTGTGATGACAAAAACAGCACCATACAGATTTTCATGCATCAGGAGCTCTCCCTTGATAAACTCTGGCATGACTGGATAATGTGGTCTGTATCCATGCTTTGCCCCAATCCCCATCTTTCCGTCTCATGGAATTGCATAATGCATGAAGGTTTTTTCCCAAGGTTTAGCAGACAGCAGAAAACAAACTTGGAACAGAACCTCTTGTTTCTTTCCCTCTCCTTCACTACCCCTCCTCCCTTTCTTTTTTGGCTGCCCTAACACTTCTTTATCATTGTCTTTTCTTTCATTTCGCCATTTCTCTACCTCGATGTTGTAGTTTGTATTTGCTGCGTTTTGAACTCGTTCTGTCTCTCCTCTCAAAGAGCGCCCTCGCTGTGCCTTCTCACACAGTTTGAGAGGCTTATATTTAGCAGCATTAGAACGGAGCTCTCAAGGGCAAAAGTATTTAGCATTATGCCTCTGACCCACATAAAAAAGGTGGAGAAATAAACCTCTGCATTCAAAACTTCATTCATTTGTGTGAGCGTGTGTGTGTCCACGTGCTGTGAAAGCTCACACCAAGCCTGCAATTACCACTGGATGGATTGCAGTGTGATATCAACATGTACACATAAGGTCTCCATTACGCAAACCATGCACTCAAATACACACACACACAGATGCACGTAATTAGCAAATGGTTCAAATAGCACTTCACCTTGCTCTTTCAGCTTTGAGTGATGATTAAAATGAGTGCTGAAATGTCACCTGTAATGCATTTGGTACATGTAGTGCACACGCGGGATGCTACATGCTTTGCACTGAATACTGTGTGTGTAAAAACAGAATTATCTGCAGTTGTGGAAAGTCCTAGAGATCGCCTGTGGCTACTCTGACTGGTACTTAGATCCGAGCACTACTGCGTGCGTGCACACACACACGCGCGCGCCGTTTTCTATCTTCACACACGAAAATGGTTTTCAGTGGCCGTGGAGGAGATGTGTGCCGTCATCCTCCCACACACTTACCTTCGCTGATGCACTGAAACCTACAGCATTTTTGCCAAGTACCACACAAGTGCCTTTACTTCACTCACCCTCTCACTTCCTCTCTGTGTGTCCCTTTAGCATTGTGTAGCATTCACGTACCGCACACACTCACACACAATCTGGTGTGTGTGTGTTATTCAGTTCTTACAGGTTGTTTGAGATGAACGAGATTTGCACTGCTTTTCAGCACCGTCAGCTTCAGGACAGACTTTTGGGTCAAAGAGATGGAGTGGATTCTGTTTTAACCAGTGCAAATCAAATTTTCACCAAGGCTAATGTGTGCTATTAGCTATTGCTTACCATTTTTTCTAACAAAAATATGTGAAGGACTTGATGGAAAAACAAATGGAAAATAAATAATTATATTATGAAAAAAAAACTCATGGAGCTTTTGATTGTAGTCCAGTGCCTTAGTCATTCAATCACCCTTGCTTGGGTGAGATTGCAGAAAACCATAATGGAAGCCAAAATTTATTCCAGGATGAAAAAACAAGCTTAAATAAACAGATAAAAAGAAAAGGCAAGGCTTAATTTAAAAAAAAGGAAATGGATACTGAAACTGTAATGCACCCAACTGACTTAAAAAAAAAAAATTCATGGTCACACACCAGTGCAGAGGTCTGACAGATGTGTTGAATAGACCTGCTTCATCTTAAAACAGCTGAAAACTTGAAATATTTTATTTGTCTTAATTCTTCGCAGCGTAGTCTGAACAAAGCGCTGGAGACATTCCTCAGAGACTTTGGTTCATAATGACACAATAGCATCACACAGTTGCAGAGTTGAGGCCAGTGAACTCGCTGTCATGTTCAAGAACTCAGTTCGAGATGATGTGAGCTTTGTGACATGCTGTGTAATCCTGCTGGTTAACATGGCGGTTACTGTTGCCTTTCTATCAGCTCAAATTAATCTGGCCATTCACCTCTCATAGCAACATGGCATTTTCACACAGAGAACTTTTTTTTCAGATAATCAGTGTGGGAAAATCCCAGTAACTCATCAACTTCTGAAATATTCAGACCGACCAGTCTGGCACCAACAACCATCATCCGCTCGGTCGTTTCAACCATGTCTACACGTCTAAATGCATTGAGTTCCTACTATGTGATTAGCTGATTAGATAACAGTCAGTTAAAGAGGTGTACCTAATAAAGTACTGGGTGAGTGTATGTTCCTGCGTTACAGTCTCCAGTAGATCAGTAGAAAAGTACAGAGCCGTTTCCAGGAACGTGTACTGAAGGGTAGGGTACACATTCCTTGAAATGTTAACGGTAAGATGAATTATATAATGTTCAGCATATTGCCAGTAAGAGGAAATTTAAATGAAACTTGAATTCCTGAGTCATGCCTCTGACACTGTCTGACCTCACATATCTCTGTAGATGAAGAAAAATGTATTCAGCTGAGCAGGTCCTCACTTCACTTCAGCTGAGTTGTTTAGTATTATATTAAGCATGTAGCACTTGGAAATGTGATGTTAACATCATTTCAGAACTTTATATCACTTTGAATGGTGATGTCCTCGTCTGAACAGAATTTGGCTTTATATGTGATACAAAATACAATACAATATATAAAACATCACTTTTTAATTTGTAAAAGACATGTAAGGTATGACTTCACTAATCCTGTAGAAAATATCTTTTTATACTCATTACCTTATTTCGCACGGCTCTGCAACGTCGCCTGAAATCCATTATTACATAATTGCCAGCCTTACATATCAACACATACGCTTTCCTGAAAACAAAGACACACCAAAGAGCTTCGCACTTTGCCATCGCATTCTTGAGAGAGCCTTTTCACGCACGTTGATGCATCTCATGATGTTTTCTTTCTCTCTTTTCTTTCTCTCTTTCTTATCTCCTCATTATGCAGATAATTGAAGAAGTTATGCAACACAAGTGGCATAATTTTTGGATTAGAAAGTAGGAGGAAAACTCTGAATTTAAGAAGACTAATGCATTTCTTTGTTACATTACAGACATATTTAATCTCATTACAGTAATGCGCTATTTTGTTTTGCTGCTTAAACGCTGTGTCAGCCAGAGGAGCACCTGCCCTGAGTGTCAGTGCAACACATGCCTTATCTTAGAGAGAACTTAACTAAACACATTCCTGCATGTGACAGATTCATTTAAAGGTTGTACAAAGTTATGCAAAGACATTTCTAGGGGCACTCAAGCTATTTCACTATTTATCAGAGGGAGTATCTCTCAACTCGCAAAAACTGCAGTAAAATGTCTTCAGTGGCTCTGGAAGGAGTGTTGTGCAGTCAGAAAATTTGAATATGGGGCTTTCACTTGGGTTAGTCTAATAAATAAATGGACTCTAATGGAACAAAAAAACCTTCCTAGATGCATCATGGGAAGTGTAGGTGTCAGCATTTCTGGAGATTCAGTCACACTAAGGACTCAATGTCAGAATATCTCAGTCCTCATTTAATGGAGGTACTAAACGTAAATCTCCAGAGTTCTGTTTTAAATATTTTAACTTGGGCAAGACAAAGCAGCAAGTGTACATGAAAAGAGAGAGCAGCAAAAAAGAAGAGGGCCTAAAGGGAAAAAAGAAAAATCTGTGCAATTTCTGGTGAATTTGAAAATAATCTTGAGCTATTAAAGATACAATCCACACACACGAGATATGGATACTTTGTTAAAACAAGTGTTTGCACGGTCACTTGAAAGAATTAGTCCATGTTGTGTTTGTAGCTAAAAGTCTGAGTCAAATTTGAGGGAGAAGTTAGCCGAATGTCTGCCTTTTCATTGTTACTAAAGAAAGACTTGTGGGATGGAGCGTTATCTTCCAGAAAAAGAGAACACAGATGCTCTGACTTTTAAAAAAGCCGCTTCCCTTCTCCAGGCAAAATCACACCACTCTGCTCCCACTCTGTACCCCGACGCTTGGAGCCTGCAAGCATTAGAGCGCATCTAGGCTCCACCTGTGCATCTGTGATATGCACGCTACATACACAAACACGATGAAGCTGTAGTCCAAAATGTCAACTTTGGATGATTCCTAAACTGGTGGTAAAGTCTCACACAACCTAAACATCACTTACACACAATAATGTGCAAGTGATACACAAGTAAAACAGGCCAACTAATGATATATGTGAGTTTATAAAGTATGTGTGGAGGATTTTTTTATGTGTGCACTGCCCTAATATGTGTTTCTGAGACAGACATGTCCTACTGCCAATTAATTGCAGGGCATCAAAGAGGCAGTCCCTAAGAGACAAGGCAGAAGTCATGGATGCACAGCTTTGATGAGGATGTGAATGTTTCATTATTAATGATATTCAAATGTACTGATGAGAAACTGTGCATGCTGTGATTAACTTAGGGTAATTACATGAATTATAGTCACTATAAACTGATTGAGTGCCAATGAAAATGGATAAAATCCTAGATAATTACTAAAAGAAAGCACTTTAACACTGATTGGTCTGATCTGCTGTATTATGACTGACAGTATACATTTCTCTCAGTTACTGAAGATGCTTCTATATGCATATTGAAGTAACAGGTGAAAATAATGAAACTGTGCAGACCTAAATAAGGCACACCACTCAGAGGTGATGTTTTATTCTGTTTTAATGCAGTGTGGAAATAAGGACAGACTTTCTGTACACTGTAGCTATCTCTGACTGCTCTGTGGAGGACAAATATAGTGCCCGTTGCCATGGTTATGACAGAGAACGCAACCACACAAACAGAGCTGCGAGTCCACGAGGATGCACACCTACGCATCGCTACCCTGTTTTAATCCATAAACACCACGTGTAGATGAGGAGGTACCGTCCGTGTGCGTGTGCGTGCTTATTTCACATGCTGTGGGTAAATGTTGTGTGCATGACTGTCATGTATATTCATGTAAGATATGTGTGTGTGCGTACATGATGATCACATGTGGAAGTTGTTTTTTTTTTAAAGTTGAAAACAGACTCACCGTCACAGTGGGTATGGCGGTGACGAGAGAGTAGACGAGGACAGGTGGAGCCTTGCTGTTTTCTTCTGGTCCTGGGTACGGCTTGGAGTAAGCTTTGTCAAAGCAGAAGAAGCCCTGGATGTGCACGGGGAACGTGTCTGTGTACTCAAAGTAGTACGCCAACAGAACGGTCCCTGCCATGATGACCAGCTGAAAATAAAACATATTGGTTCCAGCTTTAGGATTGGATCCACAGGAGAGTGTAGGAGTTGGGAAAGAGAAGACAGCCGTAAAGAAGAGAAGTGGAAAATATTGTTGCGGTTTTTAAAAAAAAAAAAAAAGAAAAGGGGAAAAAAAGAAGAGATTTTTCCTCCACAGAGCAAAATGATGGATGCTTCCGTAATGTGTAAAATGAATCAAGTGTGCATGGAGAGATAGCGAGGGAGGAGGATGACAGGGAGGGAGGAAAGGAGGGAGAGTGAGGGAGGGAGGTAAAGATAGAGACGGAGGGAGGCAAATAAGGAGAAAGACAGATAGAGAGAAGAATGAGAGCAATGAGGGAGACAGAGTGAGAGAGAGAGAGAGAGAGAGATCCCTTCAGCTGTGTCAGTATGTAGAGTGGGAGGGTAAAGAAACAAATGGAGAGCGATCAAAGAAAAAAAAGCTGTATGGAGGAACAGAAGAAGAGCTGAAGAAGGGCAGGAGAGAGAGTGGAGGGTGAGACACAGAGAGGTGAAAAAGAGCAGAACAGTGAGGAAGGAGCAGGCAACAGGGAAAGGAAGAACCCGGGCAAGAGCAGAGAGTATGAGAACAAGAAGAATCATAACCAGTGTACATGAGTGTGGATCTCTGCATAACTTTGTGCTATTCTGACATTTATAAAATATCAGATTTATGCAAAGCAGGAGCTGTGAAGCATAAAATATGACCTTCATCGCTGTTAAAACATAAATAATAAATAAGCATTTCAAAGCAGATTGTATGTATGTGAGGGAGAAGACAGGAAGAGGCGATGATAAACATAGAACACATCAAAAAAATGCAAGATATTCTCCCTAGATGAGACAGATGCACAAGTTCTAATTATTCATTTATACTCCAGTAAACAGCGCACAGACGCTCTTTGCAGGAAAAAAACAAAAAGCGACTGCAGTGCGAGCTCCTGCAAATCTGCAACTGAGAACTGGAGGTTTGTGCAATATTAGCTTGCCCTCGCAGATCGGCCCGAAACAAAAAAACTGCAAATGAAAAAGGAAAATGTGAGTTTAAATATAGTGAGCTGCTGATTAGTTTCCTCTTAAGCTGCAGCCTAAATGCTTGCTAGATGGACTTGCATTGTATGCGAAGGACAAATTTATCAGCAGCAAAACATGAGGAGCCTCTGCTGGCAGGCTGAGCTGCTTCACAGCTTCAGGGACAGTGAGACAAGGAGCAAACTGTAGCAGTTTTTGTGGCTGTCACCGACAATTTCTTATTTTACTTGAAGGAGGTTTTACTATTTAACATTTGCACATTAACAAAATATAAATGAACAAATTAATCATGCGATGAGATCCTTGTTTTTCAACCACAACAACAGAGTGCTACATCATAAATCAAAGCAGATCTTAAGAAAGGACCCCAGCTGAGAGCTAATAATTATTACAGCTTATTAATGATTTCCTAGGTTTGTTTGTTTTTGATTATGTGCTGGACTTCAGAGTTTTCCGGTTGGTTACATTTCAGTTTTGCTGCCTCAACTATGTCTTGTTAAGTCTCTATGTGTGCTTGGTGTTTAGTTACTTCCTGTTTTTTGGGGGGTTTTTTTGCTAGTCTTGTGAACCCCAGCGGGATGTTATCAGTTTTTCTTCCCTTGTTTCCCTCTTGTTTCCCCCGCTGTGTCCTCTATCCCTGTTACCCCGTCTGTATTTGGTTTGGGGTAGGAGTAGTTTTAGTGTTTTATTCTGTGTTTTTTAGTGGTTCAGTTTATACTATACTATATTTTGCCTGCATGCTTTTATTTTGAAGTTTTTCTTTTACTTCATACCCACACCTTAATCAAAAAAATTATTCACACCTGCTCGTGCTGCATAAAAGATGGGAGGTGAGGGCAGTGACACAGAGGAGGCACAGAGCATATGCAGAGGTGGCACAAGCATGAAGATGGCAGAGCTTCACAAGAGCAACAGGATGGATTGGCCAGATGGATGCCAATGAGATTGGCTGTGGAATTGTCTGTGGAACTGGTGCTGGATGTGGTGGAGGAGTTGGACCCGGTAAGAAGGCCTTTCCCAGTGTGATACGACTGGTGAAGAGTGACTTCTGTGATGGTTGGTGCTAAAGCATGTGATTCAAGACTGCTGCACCTGTGCATGTCGTCTGTATAAGTGGGACATCTCATTTCATTTCATTTTTTGAAATGCTCTGCTCTTGTGTTATTGTAAATAAATTATGTTAACCACTACACTTGAGTTTTGTACTCCTTGGCTACCACTGCCCTCTTATTTTTAGCTGCTCTCCACCTGATGGAAAAGGACCTTCCCTCCTTACATATTTAAGCCCTCAGTTTTCCCATGTTCCTTGTTGTGTCGAACTGTTGAGTTTCACTGTGTTTCTCCATTGCATCTCTGTTTGAATTACTGGACTTTTCTCATGTTTCTCTTTTCTCGCAGCATAAAACATGTTACAAAGCTCAGGTTTCTAGCTTACCATGAGATCTACTAGCAGAGGTTTTAAATGCACGTAAGTGATCAAATGGAGCACAATCATTTGGTGTGCTTAAAAGAAAAAAGGCATGCCTTCTTTCATTCATCTATCAGGTGTTGTTAATGACCAAAATGAGGTCTGGATACACCTTATGTTGCAGTAGTAGTAAACTGCTGAACTGCTGTCATATTAGTGATATCAATAGTTAGTGTAGCTTTAAAAGAAAATCAGGCAGGAAGCCCAAATGTCAAATTTATTTATTTATTTAATATGGAGATAGTCCATAATAAACGGGGCTTTATGGAGCTCCAGTTAATAAATGTAATCTTTCCTGAAGGTAAAATGCAGCCAAATTTGGTGCAATGGGATTAATAAGTGAACAGCTCTCTGCCATTTCAAGAAAAGCTGTTTTATTACAACTTATACTTCATATAGTTCTTATATGTTTCATCTTCACGGTCCTTGCAACTCAGAGAAAAGGAGAAACTCACATAAAGTGTGACTTTCACACAAGAGTAACATGTAGACAGGACGCTGTGGTGGACAGATGGGTTGACAAAATACTGGATTTTACACAAAGTCCTTTATTTTTACTTTCTGATTCGCTTATTTAGTTTTACCTCACATAAACATAAACCCTACAAGCTGAAAATTGATACTTAGCACTACTCACTGCATTCCAGTGAAACATCATGAAATCCTCAACAAAGTTGGAAGTGCAACATGCTTCACTGTTGATATAGCCCCATGCATCATGCCATAGACACTGGTGGGCACCTTGCACATGTCTTTGAGAATTTAGTCACTTGTAAATGTGCTGGCTGTAACAACATCTTGGAGACCAGTTAATGAGTGCTGTGGATTCCCGCGGTCTCAGCTGACTGTTGAGCAAACTCACTGTTGTGAAAAGACTTCAGGGAGTCACCTGGCAAGGCAAACATGCCATCTACAAAACTCTTGCTTTAACTTCCTGTATATAATGTAACTTCAACTACACACAGAGCAAAAGATGCTTAACATGTTGAGTGCTTTTAACCGAAAGCTTCTAAAATGCTATTTTAGTTTATGCGATAATGCCAAGCAGACTTGTATTCATTCATTTGAAATAAAGAGATGTGCTGGAGGAGCTTCATCTTCCTTTACAGCACCAAAAGAGAAAGGTTTCACAGTGGCAGATGGCTGGAAAAGTGACATAACACTGAGAAACGTCCTCCAACATGTTTATGCTCTTCAGCAAACAGAGAGCCCACATGGATTAATGCTATAGGGAGGGGAAGGGGAGGCTTAGATACTATTCTGCTTTATTACACATAAAGGAGCACTGAAGATGGGATGGAGAGGGTGACCTAATTTAAACTCCATTCATTACACTTTGCTGTCTGATCTGCAAGTCTACACGTTTCTCTGCAGTGTTTTTGTAAACAGTTATTGAATTTCAATGAATGGATTCCCTACATGAGCAACAAGATCAAATAATTGATCTGTTCCCCGTGGCAATATGCAGAAGTAATCTACATAACTCTGTTTATGGGAGACGTCTCACCGAAGGTCCCAAATGAAGAGAGCATCATCATGTAGGCCCTTCGAGCGAGATCTTTAAAAAACACACACGTACAGGCACCCACAGCCTGTAGTTTCTATATAGACTAATAATGTCAAGCAACTCATTTCTCCAAGTTTTTTTTTTCCATCTTCGTTTCCCTTTACATGAGCTTTGTGTGTGTTTTTGTGTTTCAGTATGTGGGTGTGTTTCCGTGAGTGTCTGTAGGCATGTGGGTGCATTCCCATGTCTGAGCAGGAACTCTGACACAGATACGCTGTGTTGAACATTTCTTGCCATCATCCATTTCTCTCTTCTGCCCGAGCTACAGAAGGCTTGAGGGAGGGAGGTGTAGATAGTGGGAGGAAGAGAGCGAGGGAGGTCTGCGAACAACCATCAAAGTTTAAACAACGTTTGAAAACAACTGCAAAAAAACCTTCCTGGGAGATTACGCGTCATTTTGGTATCTACTTTTGCTCTACGCAACCGTCAGTGTCTGTGTACTATATGTCCCATCAGACTTATACATCTTGTACTATGATTTACTCAGTACATTTTCCTTTTTTGTTCTGCATAAGCCTTAGAATTAAGTATCATGTTTGCTTGTAGTCAGAAGATTCAAATTTTCACAAGAAAGTCAAAGGAGATCATAGTGAGCCTTACGGGATTTTAACACTTCAACACTTTTACAGGACCTGCCTATCCCCAAGTCACTTTCCTGGCTTTTTGGGGGGGGTTATCAAGGTGTTCGCAAGCCAGTCTCTCCACTGTCCTTGGTCCTGAATATGACTGAAGCCTGAAGCATCTCACCTAGGAGGCATGATGTAAGAGGGTTTGAAGCCCAAGTAATCCAAGCAGCTATGCTGTCTAAGGCAACTTGCCCCTGGTAAGATTTCCCAAGACATAATGTATCCTGATTGAGAGGCCAGACTAAGTGCATTTCAAAAGAGCCCTTTGACAATGATACCTAATACCCACCCTGGGTATTAGGGAGGAGCTCATTCACGACCACCGGCTGGCCAGTGGGGCCCTTTAAGGACTAAGCCAGAGCTACCTGCATAGGTCCATCCTCCTCTGGGCCCCACCAGCAGCAAGAGCAGCCAAAGAGCTCATGCGCTTTGTGGACTGGGTTGGTGTCAAAAGCTCTTGGTCTTTGCTAAACCACTCCCCAGTTGCTAAAACTGGCTAAAACTTCTCCATTTGGACAGATTGATATTCTTGAGTAATTAAAGTTCTTTAACTTGGTAAAACCAGCAAATATACATAGCATCCCTACTGATTACAAATTTAGAGCTGATATATAACATTTAATCCATCTTTATTACACACAAACAAGAAACCAAATCCCTGCATATTCTGCAGGCACTGCCAGTTTGCCTTAATATCTGTAAAGGTCAAAGCAACTTCAAGTTGATGGTTTCTAATTAGCATCGAGGAACATCCTGCACAAGTCACCTTGGAATATTAATTTGCATAAAATTATTTCTAAAGCATCATGAAAAGCACTGATGAATTAAAGTTGCAGGGTGGTAATGAAGGGCTATGGCAGGCCAAATGTCATTCTGTCACAAGTCATCTTCACACATGCTCTTTAACCAGGATACTGCCGTTGTAGATTCATTAACATCTTCGCTACAATAGTAACCAGCAGAAGTGCTTAAATTTTGAATTTTTACACAGTAAGTCTTCCTCGCAGCCACTGAAAATAAATTTCTTCTTTATTGCCCCCATAAGTCCTGACTCTGGCACCCTTTGAATCCAGTCGGTCCACCTGTTTGTCCCACTTAAAGAACTGCTCACCAGATGGTCCACACCTTGCCCTTTCAATTCTGTCCTCATTTTTGTTCAGGGTGTACACACATAAGACCTCCGCCTAATTCTCACATACAAAATAAAACAAAATCTTTTCTTTCTTTCTTTTTTTTTCTTTTTAAACGTAGCATAATTACATTTTATTAAAATGTATCTTGCACTGGCTTTATATCTGGCACTTGTAAATGTTCAATGTTTCTCTTAGTAATTTATCAGCTCTTTGTTAAATTCTTCAGAGGCTATTTGGGAAACTCGCCTGGAAACAGAAACAAAGCATGGTAAAATTGTAATGAACCAGCCTGCATTCACACAAAAGTCTTCCTAATCAAACAATAAATATGTAATTTCTGCACGCCTTCAAGAGCAACAACTATCATGTGGAGGATAAGACAAAAATTCAAATTAATTCACTTTCATTTTAAGAAATGTGATGGTAGAGTGCAGAATGGGTGAGCAACGACAACTCACTGCTGTAAACATCAAATGTCTCCAAAAACCTGCAAATACATGACAACACGAAGCCAGTAATGATCGACCTCAAAGCCCAAAGAGATGCTCAAATGTGTGCCAGCCCCAACCAAGCAGCCAGAACCTGATTTTCAACAGGTCACCGAAGCACACATGAACAGGCTTGCGGAATTGAAAATAGTAGAGTAAATGTTGCCCTTTTCTTCAATACAAGCGCTGCTGACACAACATTTTGAAGTGCTCCTTGTGTTTGCTTTTACCAATTCTGCTGGTGGCTCAGCAGTATAACACTAAAAGAATGACCTTGTGTATGCCCGTCTTATTTTCAGAGTATTTGTGTACAAGTATTTGTGCGGATATTTAGCCATACGTAAGGTTTAATGTTAATATTATGAATTGCTAAGCAAACCAACATCACTCAGGTGATAATTAAGAGTGATGCATGAGGAGCAGTAGAATGATTTGGCACCAAACTTGGTTTCAAGGCACAAAACAACCAAATTATATTTAGGGAAGGATCGTCGTGTTGGGTAAAATACCAATTTTTAAGATTAGACGAGCTTTGTTGGTTGTAATACTTGCTAAAGTTAATCACGGTCAGTTAAATCTGTACACAAACTGTGTCGCTCACACACCTTAGAGCCAATCAGCCATCATACCGACTAGTGAGTGATCACTAACTGCTGACTTACTTCACTTTCAGTGTTATTACTTGTTAACAATCATGGATATGGAGGATAATGATAGTGTGCCAAGTGTAGAGTGACAAGTTGCTGGTTTACTATTACTATTATATATATTCTATAAGAAATGGATCCACATAATCATAGTGTCAAGAGGGCAGAGAAAGTCTGTGGCTATCACATATGTTATCACAAAAAAAAGGTCTAAATAAATTTGCTTGTTATCTTCTCTGAATGTGAAAATTAGCAGTTGGTTTTATGCCACAAAGCGTGTTCCTTTCAGTGCTCTGTCAGTCTGTTTCAAGAGATGTGAAATTAATCTTTCAGAGACTATAATGGATAAAACACTAAAGCCTTGAAACGTTGAATGCCAGTTCAACGACAGGAAATAAGACAATGGCTTCTGTTCACATATTTAAAAAGATAAAAAAAAATCAAATATGAAGAAACTAAATATTTCATGCATTTTTCAAGTCTTGGTGGACAGTGAGGTTTGAAAGGCCTACTGTCACGCAAACACAACTATATGCTTGTAAATCTTTGAAATAAGAAAGATCCAAGCAGCCGTACTGTACTGTACAGTAAATATCATAGCACAGCCAGGAATAGGCATCCCTGTTTATGAATCACATAGATTTGTTATTTCTAGCCTGCTGCTTCAGAATCTGGAACAATGTTGCCAGCAGAAACGATGATGAAAAAAAGGGATTACACTGTTATGCAATAAAACCCAATTTGACTTAGATACTAAAATCTGTCAGGATAAATTTAGCCATGGGATTAAATCAGATTTGTAAATTGCAAAAGATTCAAGAGCTTGACCTCTTTCCATCTGACCCAGTAAACTGAAATCACTTATCAGACCATGTAATTAAGACTTAATGCTTACACCTCTGCACTTCAAAGGGAGTAAAAGCAAGAAATCAAAGAGACTAATACGGGACTCATGTGACAGAAAATGAGGAAAATCTCCTTCCCCTAAAAGCCCTTTAACTGGAAAGGGGGAAAATGAAATGTGACAATAATGGTGCATTATGGGTAGGGAAACTAGAGGTGAAAATAGAGTGGGCATCACTAATGTCTCCTGGGGCCAAACTGTGAGTTCGCACATAACTGCTGCATGTCTACCGTCGGCCTGTGTGGAGCAGCCAGATGGCAGAAAAGTCAACTGCTAAAGTCAAACATGTTTACAGAAGGTGAGAATGTGTGGATGGAGGCTGGTGACGAGATGACAGCGTCCTGCTGCAAGACGACAAATGTCACAGCGCTCAGGATGAACTGGAGGCATGCTGCTGCTTTTTGCTAACAGCAGGTCTGCAGTGTTTTTAAATGAATATACACTCTATACTATAACTGAGTCATAATGAGCACGAGTGAAGCTGAGTAAGCCTACATTTAAGAGATAATTTTCTATATTTTAAATATGGTTTTGCACATTTGAAATTTCATTTATATAAATTAGTTATGTTGTTTTTTATTTTTTTGACTCATGCATATTAGGTGCGCCTGAGTAACTGGATGTAAATGTTCTGCAATAAAATCTACTTTGGAAAAGTCTCAATTCATTGCTTCCAAGGAGCCAGACTTTATTGTAATTTTTTTTAATGTGCTCTTAGTTCTCCAGGCTTTCTAACTGAATGCTTTTTTCTAACTAATTTTCAGTCCAGGCTGTAGTTTTTATGTCATTTATCACTGACCCATGAATCATTCAAGCATGAAAAAGCCCCCTAACTCAAGGGACGAACTAGTATTGGATCTACAAATAACAGAAAACTTAGCAGCCTGTCGCAAAAACACAGAATTTGTTCCCAATTATTTAAACAAATCTACAAAAAATGCCAAACATAACACAGTTTGACAGGCATATAATAGTATTTTTGCACCAACAAGGTGATTCCCAAATAGCTATTAGCTGAAAACTTGGCATATCTCAGCGCAGTGTGCAGTGTGTCCTTGGCAGGCCTAAAAAGCTATCTGCAGCAGATAAACAGCATCTGGAAGTCATGTCCTTAAGAAATAGGAAAAAAAATCCAGCAAAGACCTGACACAAGACCTGAAACATTTATCTCTACTGTTGACTGAAGCCTCATCAGAAATGGTTTTAGTGGAAGGGTGGGCTTCCCTTGTTAAGGAAGGGAGGCAGGGAGAAAAGGCTGTATATAACAATATATACAGAAGATGCCAGACGTGAGTATCTACAGCTGTCTGTAAAACACAGTGGAGGCTCTGTCATAGTTTCTGGCTGCTTCTCAGACAGTGTTGTTGGAGATGTTATTAAAAATTGATGAATTATGAATGCAGAAAAGTACAAGCAGATCTTGATCCATTATGCAATACCATCTGAAAAGCATCTGACTGGCAACAGCTTCATTTGTTAGCATGAAAATGATCCAACAGACACAATGAAACACTATCAATCATGGATTGGCCTTCCCAGAGCCCAGACCTCAACATTACTGAAGCAGTGTGAGATCATCTTGACAGAGAACAGAACAGCAGCCAACATCCAAAGAAGAGCTTTGAATCACCTCCAAGAAACGTGGAGAATTATTCCTGAAGACTACTTAAAGAAATGAGAAGAAAGCTTTCCCAGTAGAGTTAAGGCTGTGTTGGAGAAAAAAGACATATCAAATATTTAATTTCAAGCTTGTTAAAACTATACAAACTCTGTTTTTGTCTAATATAAAGTATGTATCTAAGCATGCTTTATGCTTTTAAAGGGACAGTTCAACCCATAATCAAATTTACTTACATTTTTCCTCTGACTGCCTCCCTCAGCTGACTGGTAATATTGGCTTGTTACACGCTTCTTTTAACTGGCGGATGCAAACAGCAGAAAGATAATTGTTTCTAGATGATACATATCACGTTACAAGTATCATTTAGTTCTATTATATTAAAGAGAAAGCAAACATTTTTGCAGCAGATAACTCCAAAACCAGACAACCCACACCAAAACAGTCTATGTGGATGAACATCACAACAGGGCAGAAGAAAAATGTGTAAATTTAGTTAATAAGGAAATTATTAGCTTGATTTTTTGTTGTCCTGTCCCTTTAATCTTTCATTGAATTGTTAAATACATTAGGTCCTCAATAATACCTCCTTTAACCTCGACCACAGTTGTATACATAATATAACTGAATGAACATATTTTAATAATGTCACCAAAAACAAATCATTATGATCTCTGCAAAAATATCTGGCACACATTAGCTTGTGAAGGTGTTTCTCATAAAGTGGCCGCAAAACGTTTAACCTTCTTCTCATTATATGTTACTAAACACCTAAATGGTCTGTTTTTTTTAATGTGCCAACATTAATCAGCCACAATTAAAAACACATCCAAACAAATTAACCTCTAAACCAAAAGCTGGCATCTTCAGCTGAAAGGCTTTTTATATTTGCACGGCTTCAGATGACTTCAGAGTTACAACACTCACAGAGCTTCACTGAAAACATTTCACCTAAATTAGAGTGAGACGAGGCAGCAACACCTCTCCTCTTTTCCTGATGAGCCACATGATTACTCGCTCACGTGATTGGAGCCACTAAATATTTTACAGCAGCTGAGATCTCGATCTGTGCGTCTCTATGAGTTTCAGCAGATTTCCAGATAAAAAGAAGCAAAGGTGTCGTGCGCATGCAGCCTCTGGGACAGAAACGGCTCAAGCAGAGCACCAGTACGATACATCACAGGGACACTGAGCCTTAAAAACATATTTGTTAAATAGATGAGTGTGATTACATGTGATAACAAAGTCAAAAAAAAAACCTCACTAAAGGAAATCATAATCAGCATTGATAACTAGCAAATGAATGGGCTTGACTGCCGCCTGGTGTCACTGGGTTGTATTACAACACACTGAGCAAGAGGACTACAAGATGGATTAGATGGAAAACCTTGGTCAAGCCAGAGGGATAGAGCCTTTAAGAGAGCACTGGGAGAAGCAGCAGAGGGTTAGGGTTAGTGGAAGTGGAAGAAGATAAACAGACAGATAAAAGAGTTAATGAGACATTAGTACATCACAGAGTGCGGCCGGGCAAAGCCGCTGGGAAATAAAACTAGGAGTGGAAGCAGGGAGGAGGGGAAAACAGGGGAGAGGAGGTGCAAGAGAGTAAATGAGGATATATGAGAGTGAAAGAGGGTGAAGTGGAGAGTGAGGTAAAATAAAAAAAGGGAACAAGGGAAATGAAGAGGATCAAATCATTTTATTTTATTTTTGGGCGGGGGGCACCCACATGTCCTCCACTCTTTTCCCCGTCTCTCTCTCTCTCTCTCTCTTTTCTCCCAGTGCTTTTGTTTCTCTGATGGGTTTATTTATCTTAAAATCACCCATCCTTCCCTCCCCCCCTTTTCCCGTTATCTGTCAAAAACATCTTTCCTCAATAATTTTCAAACCCACGCTTTCTGTGTCTCCCCTTCTCGCTGCATTTCCTTTTATGTCTCTCAATCATCCTCACTGTCAGAATATCTTTGTCTCTCTGTGTCCACAGTCTCTCACTGGCTCCCTCACCCCTTTTTTTTTCTTTCAGCTCTCTGTCTCGCTCTCTCTCTCTTTCTCTCCCCATAGCAAACAAATGCATTTAGAGCTTCCTCGTGCCGGTGGACTACATATCCATGAATAGTGCATTTAAATGTTCACTGCTACACACCAAAGAACAATCACATAATTCTATAAAATCCCCAGTCCTCAAGCACACATGCCCCCGCATCTTACAAACAGGGAGGAATAAAAGGAAGAGGCTCACTCGCACAAACACGCCGCCAGAATAAAAGCCTACAGTGCAGTTAAAGGTTTTTATGCCAACGCTATCTTGCTTATGAATATACACATGTATTTGCTTTTTTAAAAATAAACAGTTAGTTGACATGCATCCCCCTTTTCTATTAGAATTTCAGCCTTTAAAAAACAGCACTTTTGCAGAATAATTTAAATCTAACTTGATTTTAATGTGTTCTGGAAAAAGGGTGTACAATTTAGGAATTAAGCTGACCTTATTTAGAGCTACATGTAGGATAACCAGCACTGAGAGCCAACCTCTATATCTGACTCCTGTAATGACGTGTAGCTCAGAATAGAAGGAAGAGTTTAAAGATTATATCTTAGACACAGATTTTATTGAAAGTCTTTTTCCAGCATCTTGTTGTTCTATTTCTAAAACAGTTAGCTCTGATGCTGCTGCAGATATTTAGCTACTCTACTGATTACCTGCAGATGACAGGGACCTACAGTATACTGAGATATCCATACAGTACAGGATCTCTATTCCTCCCATCCCTTTCTTCCTCCCTCCCTAAAGGGATAAAAGGTGGGAAGCAGCACAGCTAACAAGTGTTTCAAACATCCACCCAGAATATTGAGAAATCCCAGAGCAGCAGACAGGCGGGCAGGTGCTATTCATGGAGTCAGAGAGATAATGAGGAGAAAACTAGGGAGAGAATGATGTGCCAATGAACTGTTACAGTGTCTTCATGGGAGTATGTGTGTGTCTTGAGGAGGGAGGGGACGTAGAAAAATGAATCTGTGCAGGCACCCAAAAATTACCAGGAAAGTATGACGCTCTAGTGTAAAGTTAATGTGCTCAGGGATGTTACGAAACTGAATTAATTTTTTTCTTATCTTTCCTTTGTGGCATGAGGAAATGTTGATTGTGAATAAATGGATCATAACAAAGTTAAAAAGAAGTTAATGGCAATCATTAGCACTATTACAAAACGACTTACGGGGATGTACAGTACTTTAGCAATAACGTTTAATCTACTGGAGCGTTTTAATTTAAGTAAAGCTGGACTAAAAGCACGTATGAAAAGGAACACTAATGGAACAGGTAATGGGGACACTTTATGCTTTTTCTTAATTTCTGTCATATATAAACTGACAGCAATGGATGAGATGGTCATCTCGAGCACACAGCTCTGACTCATAAACCAACCAATCAGAAGAAAATCGGGTTATTCTACAGTCATAAGGAAAACAGTGGTTGGATCAAAATAATTGTGACTTGTGATCTGGCAATATTGTTACCTTTGAAATGCGGTCTACAAAGCAGCTTTGGTGATGACAGCGATAACACGGAGTCAGTCTGCTGTCAGTTTCCAATTAAAATGGGTCAAGATGGCAATTACTTGCAATCTGTTTGTGAAATACAGTGAATAACTATGAGAAATGGTTAAAAATTGCAAATTTGTTGCTGTCTGTTCCAAATCTGTTTCCGTCTACATACACAAAGAGAGTCAGACAGAACCTCACATAGCTGAAAACTTCTATTTGTGGAGAAATTCCTCCACAAATAGTTTAACTGCAAAATGACATAGTGGTTTGACATAGGAGGAAAACCAGCTGGCAACAAATTGAGTCAGGTCCCCTTTTACGCAGATGCACGTCACAGATGATTTGCACTCACTGGCGCAGACTGGATTAGATCAGTTGCAAAGGGTGGGCAATCTGTCTGCATTTATAAATTAGAAGGCAATTATTTGCCAACCTTTCCCAATCTCAGAGCGATTGCATTCAGTCTGAGTCAGACAATAACTCTTTAAAGAAAGGTTGCCTTCCATCAGCCAATGATCAACCTATCATTAATGGAAGCCTTAAAAGAAGAGAAGCTAAAGTGGCTTGTTTCAGGCAAGCCACTTTAGCTGTTTTGAACTGGGAATCATGCAAAGCTGCTGCAATAGAGACTAAAAATGAAGCAGGCAACAAGTAGCCTAGTCATGTTTATTACTTTGTATCTGAGAAAATATTGTGTTTCTTCTTCCTAGCACAAATGAACCAAAAAGAAATATTTACAAAAAAGCAAAAGATATATCAAGCACATTGCCTGAAGGTAGAAGATGTACTGAGATGATGTCATACCCAGCAGGGACTGTGGATGAAGTGAGCGCATGTAAGGAGAAGGCTTTGGTGGAGGCAAGTGTCGGTCTGATGTATTAGCAACACTGTTTATTAAAGCAAACTAGGCTAGGCTAGAGAATTTGTTTTTAAAAACTGAAATGGTAAAAAGATGCTAGATTTGTGTCTGTCCTGAGTAACATAACATATTAACAAGCAAACTGATGCCAGGGCTGAATCCAACAACATGGATGAAACAAAAGAGAAGTTTGCTCTGTATTTGTCAGGATCAGTACTGCCCCCAGAAATGATGGTGATATTTATGCTCTGTTTTTCTAAAAGGGATGAAACCATCTTTTTGGAATGAGTTCAGCGTCTCTATTTTTCTGAATACTGAAAATATCAGAAGGAGCTAGTCTTTTTCAGAGATCTAAATTATGATTAGGCGAGCACTCCACTGTTTTAGCACCGCATTGTAACACTGTCACAGATGGACAAAGGATCAAAACAGATGCAGCAGAATCAGAGATTTAAATTTTTCATTCTTGTCGCACTCAAATAACAACCGGCTCAGTGACATCGCTTCAGACAAGTCATTTCACGCAGCTCCCTCTGAGACACAAAAAGGCTTTGCACAACTTTTTTACATATGCACGAACACTCCCCAATGCATGTAAACAAACTGATGCGTAAAAACAGCAGCGTTTAACCAACCAAGAGCCTAAATATTAAAACTTTTGTCTTGCTTTGGATGCTACAAGTGAAAACTGTTTCACTAGAAAGAAAAAGCAAAGGCGCCTGTGAATGTTTTGAACTTTCAATATCAAGAAATTTGTGACTTGCCAGATATCCTCAGTATGTTTTAGGATTAAGGATGTAAATTAGTACAGTTGCATATAAATGCACCTATTTATTAAAACTTTTAATAAATAGCCTCACTGACTACTTTAAATTTGACTTTGAATTTGTGGTTTAATGAGAATGGTCCAAAAAAGAGAAATCAGTTCTCTGGGCACAGATGCTTTGATTATGCCAGAGGAGAATTAGCAGACTCCTTTGAGTTGACAAGAAGGCAACGGTAACTCGTTACAAACACGGCGTCCAGAAGAGAATCAACACAGAATGTCAAACCTCGAAGGAGATGGGCTACAGCAGCAGAAGACCACACCGCATGTCACTCCTATGAGCTGAGGCTACAATTCACATGAGGTCACCAAAATTGGACAATAGAAAGCCGGAAAAATGTTGCCTTGTCCAGACCAAATTTCTGCTGGAACATTTAAATCGTTGGGTCAGAATTTGATGTAAACCACATTAAAACATGTCTTGTATCAGTGGTTCAGGATGGTGATGGTGTAATGGTGTGGGGGATAGTTTTTCTTACACATCAAACTATGTCCATGTACTGATGGACTGAGCTTCTCAAACTGGTTTCTTGAACACAACAATAATTTCCCTGTACTCAAAAGACCTCCACAGTCGCCAGATCTCAATCAAACAGAAGACCTTGGGATATGGTAGAACAGGAGATCATCGTGGGTGTGTAGCCAGCTATGACGCTGTCATGTCGACATGGACCAATGTCTCTGATGGATATTTCCAACACCTTGTTGAATCTATTCCATGAAGAATTAAGGCAAATTTGAAAGCAATAGAGGTTCAACCGGGTGCAAGTAAGATGTATATAACTAGATGGCCAGTGAATCTATTACTGACTATTAAAAAATTACTATGCGAGCACATACTGGGGTATCTACAGAAAAGCTCAGCTATGAGAGCTGCAAGCTGACATGAACTAACACCTCAGAGTATCATCAGACAGCATAAGCTGCAGACCTGAAATATTATGTGGTCTGATGCTGAGCAGTCTGTTTATTTTACAGAACTTGCTATGCCACAGGAGGATGCAGCCAACGAGGCGTGAGGAAGGAGCGAAGAGGAGGAAGCTTAGCGAGCCCGAGCTGGCCGAAAAGTAAAGCTGGAAAGCCTGCGCACACGCTTCACGAGCTGTGTGCCACGAATTAATAACCACAGCACATTAACAGTTGACAGTAATAATTATCATATTTTACTATTGTTGCAGCTGATACAACACTACTATTTGACGGCTGCAGTGAGAACAGTCAATTTGTAGTCACTCCCACTTCGATACTATGTAACTCGACTTCAGTACAGATTTTCACAGTAGGCCCGCCTGGCCTAGATCACACCAAAGAACAGCCCTCCTCCCACCCACCAGTGTCTAAAGCAAGTCAGGAGCCAGTCGTATCAAAATGACTTTTTAAAGAGGATCCTTTGAAGCCGTGCCTCTGTTAGGCCCCAGACCAGCCTCTTGTGTGGCTTCACAGCTGCAGAAGCAGCATGAAGCAAAAACAAAAGAGAGCAGCAAGGACGGAGAGATAGAGCGGCGAGTGAGGACGACTAATCTGCTGTCCATTATGTTGTTTTCATCACATGCAGTTTAAAGGAAAATGGTGTAAACGCTTTCTTGTTTTAACAGGAAAGTGATAGGGCCAGTTCTCACATTTTAATCAAGCAGAGGGAGAGAGAGAGGGAAAAAACAATCACTAAAGGGGGGGCGACACAAGCACGATCACAGGGGAAGAGAAATACAGACAAGTGCGGTGAGATGTGGTAGACAGGCCTTTAAAAAAACCAAAAAAGGAGTGACGAACTGACAGAGAGACTGACTGAGTAAGAGGAAAAGGGCCATCGTCATAAATAAAATTATAAGGAAGGAATAAATGAGATAGAGCGGCAGACAGTGATAGACAGACAGTTAGATTGTGGGGGAAAACGGTGAAATGAGAGAGGGAATCGGCAACACGATCACAAGAGTGGAAGGGAAATAAGACTGGGCGTTTGGATTGAAAAGAAATGGGTAATGAGATGCTAATGTAACAACAAAGGAGAGTGTGCCCTCCGGGGGGAGCTATGCTACAGCAAGCTGCTTTAGTCTGAATGCAGCAGAGGGGGGAATTTAATTTTAAAACGCTCTTTATTAAACTACTGTAATGCACGCAGATTCATTCAGGTGCATATACAGTCATTAAAGTCAGACCAAATCTCCATCTCCAGATCCATCTCTGAGCTGAAAAAAAGAGGAATCCTCAGAAATGGGGTAATAAGGTGGCAAAAATGGGAAGAAGTGCTCACCCCCTGGTACGTAATGCCCTCCTGTCTCCATTCTGATATGAGGTAAGGTTGGGGACAAGGTCTACCGAGGACAAAATCTATCCTGAGGAGGAGCAAACGAACAAAACCAAGAGGAGCGACACAAAGAAATACCAAGAAACGATGGAGACTCACGGGAAAACACGGACAGAGTGTTGGTGAAAAATGAGGAGAATAGAGACTTTGTGATAGCAGACAGGCTTTTGAGTGGGAGGAGGAGACTTGAAGCTTTACAATCAAAGGGGAATAATGGAGAGATCTATGGTACAAACAATGTACAGTAATTACTCGAGGGACTGAGTGCTGAATAGGAGTGATGCAGAGAGGTAAAGAATGGCTGGGCAGTACTCAGGAGGCCATCAAAGAGAATATAGAAGGAGGTGAAGAGCACCTGTGACAGATTCAAGCCTAGAGATATTACAAACGCACGATATAAAAATTTAAAAAAGGCGGAAAATCATTATAACATGTCCTCAGGAGGATCCCGAGAATGAGCGAATGCTAAAGCGCAATGAATGAAAAATAAAAGCAAGCTTAAGGCCGCGTGTAAACCTGCAGCGATCGCGAGATATTTGAGCTATAAAGAGATGCAGAGGTAACTGAGGTGTGTGCGTGGAAACAGTGCAGGCTCCGTGTGTTGGCTGAGGTACAAAGACCAGATAAAAAAAAAGTTATAGTCACATCTCAACAGGTTGTTGTGTTTTGGAACATAGAGAGAGAAGAAACACAAGGCTGAGGAAAATCCTTTTGGAGATTCAGGTGAAGAGGTTGGGTCGTGTAGAAAAGAAAGAGTCAGCTTGAACTTAATTTTTTTTAAAACTACAAATCCACAGCCCTGAAATAGACTGGCGACCTGTTTAAGGTATACCCCACCTCTCAACCAATGACAGCTGGCTAACTGGAAGAAAAAGGATGGTTGGATGGATGGATGGATGGATACCATAAAGAGACCAGCTTTTCACAACATTAGTGATAGTTTAAGTTTGTCTCAGTTGGTAATTCAGAAAAATGGCCGTATACATCATCAGCTCTTTGCTTGACTGAACAGCCAAGCAGTCTCCAAAAAAATAAAAATAAAAATACGTTCCCATATAACTAAACTGCTTTCTCAGTGATGTTTCAAGAGAAACCAATTTTCTCTCCGGCAAAACACCTTATAATTTAAAAGATCAATAAAGACTGCATGAGGGGGCGGTTAAGCAGAATGGTGGCAACATAATCCGTGAGACTAGGGTTCATTTAAAGGGACTGTCATTATTTCACTTACTTTAGTGTCTTTAACTTAAGTCTGTTTTAATTTGCTGTTTACTTTCATTTTCGCTCGCCGTTTGATTACGTTTAGGCACAAAAAGCTGTATGTAAGTAGCCATCAGTTGGATCAGACATTAAACAGCTTTTGCTTTTGCTCCAGGCGCTACCCCTTGCCAAATCCAAATTGAGTATTTCCAGTAGTGAGAGCACATCTGACACAGCGAAGCGCCTACTGTGTGATGCATATGAGAGAGGGAACCTGTGGACAATGTCTGGGCCTGATTTTCCCGACACTGTCCCAATTTCGTGTTAGCTTCCTTAAAAGGAGAGACACTATGAAAGCAAGAACACAAAGATCAAAGATATGTTGGTGACACACACGCACACACAAAAAAATGCTTTCCTCAATTTAAAAATGCACATTACTTGTTTAGGAATATCATTTTTAGGATACAGGGCCGTACTGGAGGCTCTATTGTCAATTGGAAAACCTCAATTTCTAGTCAGCTCTCTATGGCACTATTTGACTAAACAGCTTTCATCAACCTTAAACATTAATATTTGATCTCATGTAAGAGTAAGAAATTATATTTTTAGGCTGAATTTAAATGCAAAGACCCTTATTTTAATGCTAAAAAGTGCTAATTTAGCATATTTTGCTATTTCTGCTGTAAGTCTGAGAATCCTCAGGCTTGGAGCATGTTAACAGTAGCACAGGCTAATTGGGTTTCCGTTCTTAATCAGGCCAATTAATTAGGAAATGCAGCTTGATCCATGAGCGCTTCACCGGGTCATTTAGGGATTACAGGGAAAGAAGAAGAGTTGTGGGAAGAGTAGAAACATATGAGGGAAAAGGTCTTTGTGACAGATCCCTTCACCATCGTGCTGAATGTTATCACTAAACGGACTCATGGACGAGGGGGTAATTATCCATTTGTGACAGTTTAATCAAAATCAATCACTTCTTTCGAGAGTCACTGAATTGAAAAGTGGTTCAGCCAATTCATGCATTTTTCCCAAGGGACACATTTTGCTCTTAATCCACCATGAGAAACACAGGAAGAGATTGAAGAAAGCGATGCAGGGGTGAGGGAATAGCAAGCGAAGAGAACATCCACCAGCAGACGTCTGTAAAATGTGCTTTTATGTCTCCATCCGTTTGCTCTGTGTGACTCCAGCTTCCAGAGGTTTCTAAAATCTCCAACAAGACCTAAATACACAGCTGACCTTTTTTTTACATTTTTTTTTTATTTCTACTGCGCTTGGTACACAGCACATCATTTTGTTCCACAGCATAAAACACATTAAACCTCGGAGACTTTAGATTGCTGTAGATTTCTTTCAGTTATAGCTTCCAAATGATGTTCAGGCCAAATCAAGCTGAAATGGCCTGTTGTGAGTTAAGCCTGATGAGCACAGCAGGAGACCAAAGTGCTGAAATGTTGAAGAAAACGTGCCTTAACAGTCACACTCACCTCCACAAAGAGGAAGCAGGGCACAATGTAGGTGCTGGTTTTCTGAAAGCCTCTGTCTTCAGGAAGGTTCCTCATCGTCCTCTCCTGTGCTGACAGGCGACTGTCCATCATCTGTTGGGGAAAAGAAAAAGTCTCTGTAAAGCTTCAGTCTACTGGATTTATGGTGTTGAACTAATCCTTATACTGAGCCTTTGTGCGGCTACTCGCTTCATCCACTGTCTGAAAGAAGCTGCTTTAGCTCCTCACCTCACTGCTTTCCACTGACTGGCTGCCCCCTGCAAACAAATAGGTTTGAACAGCAGGTAGGTGGGGGTCCAGTGCTCTATAGCCAGGACTGTGGCTCTGAGCACTGTGGCAATATTGCCTCTCACTGTCATCATACAGAACCAAGAGTAGAGAAAATGATCTGAAACTGAGTGTTTAGAGCAGTTTGAAGCCTGAATGTTTGGCTTACACTGACTATTTGTATACACACTGACCTCACGTTGTCTCACGTGTATTGAGGAAATTTTGGACAGAGTCAGAGTCAATATTAAGCTTTGGCAGTGGTTAATAATTGGTTTGAAATGTTGTATTTGCACAAAAGAAACCCATCAAAGAGACTGACACTTCAGTTTGGTCACTTTTTTCAACTTTGTAACTAAAATGAGTCACTAAATAGTTCTGGGCGATAAAAGTCTGTAAGCGGTAGTTAACATAGTGCCAATCATAGAGTGGACTGTTGAGGAAAAGACTGTATAGAGGATTGTTGTACAGTTTTTTATGTATCACTACATCCTTTGATGGTTTCAAATATATTGTTTTAAAATATGCTGGAGAAAAACCTCTGTAAGGCCTTACTCATAGAGAAAGAGGTCAGCATGCTAAAAAAATCATTTTATGCTGTTTTTGTTCAGAGAATGCAGAATAATCAGACTGCAATAAACTTTACAATAAAGCAATGTTCAAACACAGCAAAATACATTAAAAAAGTACTGCATGCTGCTGAAGTTCAGTTCAGATCCAGTGTTGTGCAAACCTTTTGAGCTACCCCTCATTTCTCTTTACTTTACTTCTAATAACAATAGTTCTCGTGCATTTTATAACTTTGTAACTGACCCTTTTTTGCTAAGCTACTTACACTCACCTTCAAGCTTTAAAAAGGCACCTAACTCAGAATATGAACCTGTGTTGTGTCTACAGATAACAGACAACTTTGCAAAGAAACAAATGTACATTTTACTGTTAGACACTTTATTATGTTTCTTTGCAAAAAAAAAATAGTTTCTTTAATTGATTCTACAAAAATACCTGTGATAACACAGGCATAAACAGTATTTTTGCACCAACAAGGTGATTCTGAAATAGCTATTAGCTGAAAGCCTGGCATATCATCAGAAAAGGTCTTAGTGGCGAGGTGGCTGTCAAGAAGCCATTCTTAAGAAAGTGAAACAGGGAGAATGGCTGATGCCAAATTAAACACAAACTGGACTGAAAATCAGTGGCATCCTATGAAGTGATGGATCCAAATTTAAACTTGTTGTTTTAAATCATTGTTGTATGGAGGAGGTTAGGAGAAAGATACAGCAGTGACTGTCTATCGCCATCAGCAAAACATGGTGGAGACTTTGTTAAGGTTAGGGGCTGCATTTAAGCCAGTGGTGTTGGTCTTGTCAAAATTGAAGAAAGTACTGTCAGATTGTGATCTACCATGAAATACCATCTGAAAAGTGCCTGCTTGACATCATCTTTCAGCATGTCAATGATCCCGAACACATACTGGATAGAAAACCACACACTGGAACACTATCAGTCATGGACTGGTCTCCCCAGAGCCCGGACCTCAACATTATTGAATCAGCGTGGGATCGCCTTGACAGAGAGCAGAACAAAAGGCAGCCAGCATCCAAAGAAGAGCTTTGAATGTCCTTAAAGAAGCCTCAAGAACTTCCTTCTTATTTCTTTAAATAGTCTCAGGGAAAGCTTGTTTAAGACAGTTCAGGCTGTATTCATATTAAATATTGACTTTCAAGCTCATTAGAATTGTAGAAACTCTGTTTTGTACCATTTACTGTATTTCATTTATATTTCTACATTTGAATAAATGCACCATTTTCTATTTTCCTGGCAAAATATAAACAAATGACAAGCGGCACAAGACTTTTATACAGTGGTGTATTTGCATGATCTATTGATTTTCATTTTATGCTGCTTTATAGTTCTGAGAGATAGGATGTTTAGTTGCTTTTAAATTTCCTTCATTTACTAGTGTGGTGATTAAACTGTCATCTCACAGTGAGAAAGATCAAATCCAGTCTGGGGATTTCTGTGTGGAGTTTCTGTGTTCGCCCCATGTCTCTGTGGGTTATCTCTGGCCGCTGCCACGGTCTAAAGACATGCATGTGGTTAGGTTAACAGGTGTTTCTAACTTGGCCATGGATGTAAACGTGAGTGGGAATGGTTATGTGTTAGCCTTGTGATAGACGGGTGACCTACTCAAGTTGCACCCTGCCTCTCACCCTGGGATAGGCTCCCAGGTTGTTGCCCCCATGCAACCCTGAATTGGATAAACAGATAAAAAATGGATAGGTGGACACTTACTTATATAAAAATGAGTACTTCTTTTGTAGAATATATAACTAAGAAATTAAGATATAAAATTGTGGATTAACTCTGTGGTATATAAAGTAGATTGAACCTACCTTTACCAAGTCAAAGTATTTTTTTTACACACATCTTCTTCTGCAACAAGAGTAGTCTGAGTCTTGACTGCTTACAGTCAAGGCTGAAAATGCCCTCTGCACCATGCATGAATTGAGACCCTGGGTCCAGAAGGATATTTGGACTGTGATAAGAGTATGATGTTTTCTTGAAGACATACAAGAAAGTGCCTTCTAATTTCTCTTATTTAATTATGATATTTATTTGAGAAAATATACATCACATGAAAATATATAAGCTGCCCTGTCTTGTAAAGATAATAAATCATTAATCAACTCCAGAAATCACTTTGTTGTCGATCCCAGCCCCGCCTCTTCTAAAATTTTCATGCAGTTTTGAATAATCTTGATTACAAACTGGAAAACAATCACCAATCATCTCCTTGTCTCCTTCTCCAGACTAGTAATTTTTCATTTGACCTAAAACACAAACCCCCCGACATTTCCCATGGTGAGTTTTTAGGGGGGATTTTTTAAAGTATATTCTTCTTTATTTAATAATGAAAAAAATGGACCTGAAAATTCCAAAATATAATTGAGGAAAGGTTTTCTCACAACTCATCTTGTGAGAGCACCGCTTCTCCTACCATAAGAGAAAGCTTCACTCGCTATCACTTCATCAGCTCGGTGATGTGTTTCTTTAAAGACGTGGTAACGCTTTTCTGGGACTAAATCTTCACGGTGAACAATAGAGGCACCAAGTGTTGTACTACTTAAGATCATTAACTATAATGAGGACACTTTTTGCCTGATGCTCACAATGTGCCATCCATCCATTAATAAATTGGCCCCTTTGAAACAGCTGATAACCCCTGTGCTTCACATTTTCGTAGATAATCATGTCTCAGCACAAAGAGGGAAACCATTTATTATCTAACATCAGTAAGAATACAAAAAGATTATTCCAAAGCAAACACACAACCACAGTTGTATACATCCACACCAGCTCACTCACCAAATCGTCAGGATGCCTGTAAAGACACTCTGCATGACACATCAAAAATGCACACAGGTACACACACGCACACAAACCAGTATGGGTAGGCAATCAAAAGAATTGGAGGGGAAATGAGGTTGAAAGGAGGAGAAGTAGAGTGGAAACAGAGGAGCGATGATCAAAAACAAAAGCCTGACAGTAAGAGATAAGAGCGAGACAAAGTCCTGATGCAGACGTTCGGAAACTCTTCAGAAATAAAGCGGGTGGGGTGAAAGCCAGCAGACTCAGCAATGGGAAATTATAGTGACTGAGGGATAACAGGTACACACTGAAGAAAAACAGATCCAATCCCCAAACTGAGAAGAGGTGGTAAGGGGGGGGGAAGATGATGATAAAAGTCAGAGTAAGAAGAGTAGCTTATGAGTTGCTCAGGGGTTTGTGACATGCAAATGACTGCGCTCATGCTAAATAATGTCAGCTACTACTCTTTCAAGTTTAGGAGAGCCTCAAAAGGCTTTCCAATATATCCTCTGATTAACACAGTAAATGCATTTTTCAAGAACTGTGAAATCCTGATATTATCAATCATAAAGCAAAAGGCTTCAGGAATCTTCAATATAATTTTACTCACTCGCAAACCAATTGGTTTTCCTCCCAGATATCGAGCTTAGCCCCCTCCCCGATCTCCTTGACAACAATTATCTTGCTGACTTTATGGCTTAGTGAGAGTCTCTGCTGCCTTGTCAGCCCTTTCCCCAATCAATGGTCATTACGGGTGAGAGGAGAAGGAAGGCACTTCACAAGTTTGGAGTGTGTCCATGCATTCATTGTGCACTTGAGCGCCTATCAGTCATATCCTAAAATGATAGAAGCCAGATTAAAAATAAAATAAGAGTAAAAACAAGGTAAATGATTCATTCCTGTTTACACAAACACTAAAAATACACCATCTTGTTATTCGTGACGGCGATTCAAAGTGCACATTTGCATGAGGAACGGGAGCACGACGGTTAAACACTGTCATAGAGTGCTTTAGAAAGAGATACAATATATGCATTAATAAAGAAAGAATTAAAGATGTAATACTCGGACAACCCGGAATTCATTTAGATCTTCTCTCATCTTCAACAGCTTTTTTTTTCCTAGCAGAAAATTTAAGCTCATGCATATATGCTATCAAAGCTTTTCAGACTTCTGAGGCAGCAACAAGATAAGATTTAAAGAACTTATTTTTTTATATGTTCGTCTTATGCTGTGAAAGGAGTGAAAAAATTATATTTTCGTCACTTTAAACATGGAAGATTTCTCAATTAAAAATCCCAATTTGGGCAAAAATCACCCTCAGGTGACATTGTGCACAAACTTAAATAATCAGTGGTTCCTCTGCATTTATCTAACATCATGTCCCGCTATTTATAGACCTGAATGAGATTTGTTAATCACCAAAAATTCTTATAATATTCAAGAATTTCCTTCAGACATGTACGCTTAACTAAGAAACGGACATAAGTATTCGTGCTGTGGTTCATATAAATGTATTAGATTCTTTAATTTCAAGGCCACCTGTCTGCTTCATTAATAAAACACTATTCCACTATAAGGTTCAGAGCATGAAAGACAAGATTGTTTAGGTTATGGCAGGAGATCAAAGGACTGTGTATTGTATATGCATACATTCTCACACAGGGGGCTGTGGCTGTAAATACTGTATTTGGGTCTTCTTTTATGTTCCCATCTTCCAAAGCAGTGAGAAGCAATCAGGCATAAGGCAGCTGTGTCTGATTGTCTTCTGTGTTGCTGTCCATGTTGCTCACAATGATTTTTTCACCCTTAAGCCTTGCATTGGTAGCACAGCACAAAAAGAGTTAGTCACTATCTCTACATGCACAGGTGCATTCACACATTTACGCTGGCAGATATTCATGCAAATGTGTGCACGGGCTAATGCGTGCACGCATACAACTGACCAGTATTTCAATATTCATAGCATGTCAGTTTGGATGCCAGTCCAACAAGTGGTGTCACACAGCTGCGTGCGAGTCTGAGTCTGTGTGTGTGTGTGTGAGAGAAAGAGAGGAGAAGAGAGATAAGAGGAGAGAGAAGGAGAGAGAGGGGAGAGAGACATCCTACAGAGAATTCCTGCTGTGCTGCTCCTCAGGTTCAACAATGTGGGTCACACTGATGCACATCTGCACTCACACTTTCTCCCTTTCGCTCTCTCTTGCACGCACACACACCCACACTCATGCAAATTTAGGAACAAAATGTTTCCCAAAAGAACCAGAAGAAAAAACCACGGCAGTAACTGGTTTGAAAAAGTCTCACCTTCTATGTCTGTTTGTTGGAAGCAGTGCTGCTGCAAAGTAACGGCTGCCACCTCACAGTTTCTGTCTCTAGGAGGATTTGCTCCTGCAGCGGACTTCCATTCTGAGGTTTTGTTGTGGTCTCAGCTCCGCTTCTTTCTCCTTTCCCCTTCTCGTCTCTTTCAAAGCAAAACGCCCCTCACTTCCGCCGCTCCGCCACTGAGAAGCCCTCGGCGGTGAGTGTGAAAAGAGAGAGATAGAGAGCTTGCCCGCTGCCAGGCACTCTGCCTCCAGCCAGCCAAGTCTATATCTGTCTGCACTCTGCCGCTAGGTCACTAAGCTAAATATGATGATCTTCAACAGCACTTCAAGGCTAATTAGTCAAGTGAAGGGATCCACGGGCTTGTTGAGGGAGCCTGCTCAGTTGCCGGTGGATATGAGGAGAGGGAGAGGGAGAGAGAGAAAATGTGTGTGTGCATCTGCATGCGTGTGTGGAAGAGGAAGAGGAGGAGGAGGAGAAGCAAAGAGGAGAAGAAGAAAAAACAGAGTTGGAAGAGGGAACAAGAGAATGAGAAAGCAGGAGTGGAGACTGAGAGTAGAAAGCAGCCAGAATGTGTATAAGAGAGAGAGAGAGAGCAAGAGAGAGAGCAAGAGAGAGAGAGAGAGAGAGAGAGAGAGAGCATTAGATAAAGAGAGAAGGAGGGACTGTATGTGTGTCAAGCAACACAGTGGCTAAAATGGTAGATGCTGTGCACTTTAGTACCCTAGGAAACCACTGTGACACAGGAAGACATCATGCACTCTGTGAGAGCGAGTGTACCATTGTGTGTTGTGTAATTATGGTAAAGTGGAAAGCCAAAGCAATGGAGAAAAAAAATAAACTAATAGTATGGTGCCATTTCTTATGTGTGCGCGTGTGTGTGTGTGCCCATGTCTCTGAATTCAACGGGAATGTGGGTTCAGGTGAGCTGCAGGGACTTGACTTTGGACAGTCAGAAGTAGGTTAATGATGCATCGTCAAGCGGAAAAGTGGGATACATCCCCCACACGCTTCAATGTAGGTCATGGGCCTTCAGGTGAAAGTTCACGGGCAGCTTTCTGGGCTATTGTGTATATGTAAGAGCACACTGCATAATTTTTAATAAATTCTGCCTCCCTTAGGGCTCAAACAAAACCTTGTGCATTTCTGTGGCCGCGCATGCATATACATGTTGATGTGCTGGTAATCTTTGGTAAATATTTAGACATGCTGCAGTGGCTGAACTGTTGGACCACTGTAAAATAACCAGGCAGCACTGTTGTACAGGTCTGTACTTGGTGTGGTGTGGACAGACATTTGTCTCATATAGGCATCGCAATTACATTCATCAGTGAGTGGACTATAAAGTTCTTAGCCTGCACAGATTATATTGTGTGAGCTTGTACTTTACTTCTTTATGCTGTAGTGTCTTGTCTTGGCTGGCTGTTCACACTGACAGAGGACGTGACGTCCACTGAAGATGCATTCGGACTACTGGTACATCATACAGCTGCGGCTTCACATTGACTGCAAAGAAAAAAAATGACAAAGAAAAGAAATAAATTGCTGTTGCATTCACAGACGCACAGAGCGCTGAAACAGAAGGAACTCCGATATCTCATATTTCCATCATACTAGCAAACACACACATGCACATACAAAACCAAACAACAAAAAAACACCTCAAATCATAACTTTTTCTAACTTGTTAAAATGCACTGTAACAAATTTGTGTTCTAAGGTTAGTTTTGTTGACTGGAAGGGTTTTTGTATAGAATTTGCTGATTTTGTTGTGGCTACGTCGGCTTCCTCTGGGGCTCCAACCCACTCAAACAAAACAAAATACTGATAGATATATGTACGTGTTTTTATTCCTTGTCAGGCACACACACACACACACACACACACACACATGCAAAACAAAAACATAATCTCAGAGAGATTGAGAGAGCTTTTGATCTGAAATTACCAATCCATTTTTCAAACCTCTTCCTTTTAAATTTCCACCCACTACTTCCAAAACCCCACCCTTACATAGCGAGCTGAAACCAACGTTGTTTATCACATCTGCATCCCTCTTAAATCTATAAAAGCGAGGCAGTAAAAGCAAATTGCATCTTCAGACTATAGCATTATGATGAATAAAATCTAAAGAGAATAAATGAATAAGTAAAGGTGTTTGGCATCCCTATTGCTAAGACAGTTTTTTGAATACATCTCTGTTGTTAACGGGAAGCCACCCACCTTTCTAATGCACTCAAACGAATCATTCACAGCTGGAGAGGGACAACGGACCACATGTGGTAAAGTGTGTTTCTTTTTTTCTGAAAATCATAGATAATATCACGTGGTGTCACAGATGTCATGGTTCCCATGGTAACTTAATACATTCATTGAGTGGTACATCAAGGAAAGAAATGTGAATACGCAGAAACGTGTACGCTTTACAGCACAAACACAATGTAGATTCAACAAGTGCCACTTAATAATGACCTTGTCTTAATGACACCACTCGTAAAACACACACATGAAAAAGCTCTCAGAAAAAAAACTTTAGTAACTAGCCTAACTCGCTGCTCTCAGAAGCAACAAAAAAGTGTTGGGCATGAAAAACATAAAAGAAAATCATATCAATAACTGCACAGCTAATAAATTTGAATAAAAAAATAAGGATAAGTGGATAAGTGCACCGATACAAATTTCCTGTCACCACAGCACCTGCTTCCTGCGAGGACATCATTAGAACTGCAGTATTTTTTTTGTGACTACATTAATATCTGTCTTTTATAACCTCCCAAAGGAGAGCTGCACTTTTTCACTGCAGGTGTACATTTTTCTGTAATATCTCTTCTATGACAGCTGATACTTTTAGATATGCCCGTCTGGTCTAATAGGGCGATGTGTGTCTGATAAAATAACTTAGATAGCATCAGGCTTTCTAAGAACAGAAAAAGCACAAAAAGTTGACAAAGTCAAGGGCAAAACAAGCAAGGTAAGACACTGCAGAGCTCTTTAAATAGAGCAAGCACACAGAGGTGGGCGTGCGTAGCCTGCAAACACTGATACACACAAGTGCAGTGGACATGCACACAAACAGAAACACATGCAGTACACTTATCATCTTTAAAGTCATTTTGAACACACTCCTTATAGCCCCATCTATAGGAACTACAACTTTGTGTTTACAATAGACCTTACAAATCTTTATTAAGATTGCAGCTAATGTTTTATTAGAGTGTGGCAGAATCTAAATCTAAAGATTCACAGGTCACAGGTTTGCACTAGAAAGGACTTTTCAGGCATGAAAGTAATGTAAAAACAGTCATGTGATCCACTTGTGATGTTAATGCTGATAGCCTAATCAGCATTTACATCACAAGTGGATCACATGACTGTTTGAATACAGGTGATGGTGAATAAAGGTGAAGCTCAACATTACTTAAATGCCTGAAAACACATACATAAACACACACACACCTTTTTTGTAATCACCAGCTGAAGTCCAAAGATTTACTCCTTTACTGTTGCATCTTATGTCAGCACTGTTTTCAGCCCCAGGTTATACCTTTGTGCTGACAAGCATCTGCCCTGTTAATGTTTTCCTTAACAACTGTGCTCACACTGGTTTGTTAGAAGACATAAGGTGTTTTCACCAATGAACCGCAACCCTGATGTTTTCTAGATACAGAGCATCTGATGACCAGGGTACATGTAAAAACACAAGTCTCCTGCTCAGTCAAATGGAAGCTAGCCGGTCTTTATCCTGTCAGTTGTTTGTGTGATGCTGGATTGCCAAAAATGTATGAATCAAGTGTATTATTTCCTGCTGTTTGCTACGACTGTGGAAAGGATCTGTTTACCTGTTTATGTATGAGAACACCTACACGGCAAACAACCTGACTGAACCTCACTGAGATAATTCTGTCTCTTAAAAACCACAAAACCCTGTCAGTAAACCGCCCATTAGAAACCAGTATTCCCACTTCCTCTTTACATTTGTATTGTGTGTACATAAGCGCGTAGACAAATACGGCGCTTTTTCTGCACTATGCTATTAAAACAGATGCAGGCAAACAAAGAGCCGTGCTGGTACTTCTACACGTGAACACAAAGGTACAAAAAGCCTGTGCATGCAGTATTGTTAAAGAAACGCTGCTACCCTGCCAAATGCCTCCCCTACAAACACAGACAAAGGACTAGTTGCTGTATTGTTATCTATATGATTTTAGCCTGCATGCTCCCTCTCTCCCTCTCTGGTGTGGTGTGAAGACTGTGTCTTGGGGAATCAGAAGTAGGACGAGTCAGTGGATGCGCTCATTTCATATAATATCACTGTGGGGGATCACAGCCAAGGACATTCTTACTTCAAATTGCCATGGTAGGGACTTTCAGATATAAAGAATTAATCAGATTTTAAGCAAAATGGGATTATAAAGAAGAGACAGCACAGGTCAGCTAAGCTGTGATTCATGAGGCTAAAATACATCTCTAAAGAACTTGTTACGCTTGGACGTCAGGGGTTCATACCCTACATTTGGGAAAATTAAAAAAGCAATTAATGGCGGGAAAATGAGGATGAAGTATATGTAGTATAAATGAAATATGACTAAGCTGTAATGATACATAAAAATAGCTTGGCCTAGTTTTATTTCATGGGTCTATAGAGTAGCTGAATAGCGCCTTTGGTCTGTCCTTTCTGTCACTCATAAAATTATTTTATCACTGATATAAAGTGCCCTAAGACTTTTTCACACGTGAACCATAGATAATGTCATGTGAATCAGGTCAAGACACTGTCTGAAGCTGTCCTTTCTCACATGTAACAAAGAGCCGGAGCTAGACTGCGTCAGCCACTATCTCACTAATGGGAATACATCGTTGGGTTGCAGTGAGCAATGGGAGTACAGGAGCCCGGCAACTACTCAGTAGCTGTAAATTTACTGGACTAAAGGCACTATCGGCCCAACTTTGCACAATTGGACTCACATGTATTTTGTACTAGGGAACTGGCAGGTTAAAGATTGCTTAATGGTGAGTCTCACTGAGTCAGACATTAGTATTTTCCCATGGACCTCCTCTTAATAATGTCTAGAAAGATCTGCTGCAGGGCACATGTGAAAACAACTTTAGCTCACCAACAGTACACCTTGAAATTGATTCTGTCCAAAATGACACAGATCTGGTGACTGTAAAGATGATAGTGCATTAGACTTTTCGGGGTTAAACGAAATTAGTCTTAATGGAGCTTTTAAGAATATGATGACCTTGGCTTTCTTGTGGTGCCTGTTGTTTTGGCTCATTGATAGACACAAGGACAGCCTAGCTGCTTGCCGATAGTGCAGAGACATACTGAGCTTCGTTATCTGGAAAGCTGATATATGAAGGGGTATGTTACACTGTCTGAGATTAGGACTTCAGAATGGTATAACCGTGCCTGCTTTTCACCATTTTTCCATGATATGAGGCGATATATCATAATACACGCATCTATATTCTCTACTATTCATCTGCATCTCAACATTCATTTTTCTGCACAAGAGCCTGAATGATTACCAGTAGCAATGAAGCTTTGTTTGTGGGGCACTGTTCAAAACATAGTGTGGTTACAAAGTGCTGTACAGAAAGCAGTAAAATAGATCACAATCCAAACTCAAAAAGAAAAGTAAACACAGTTAAAATAACAATATATGAAAGCATGGCATAAAACCTGGACAGACAGTGGCAAGACTATGAGAGGCAAGATAAGTAATGAATAATTAACAATAAGAAGAAATGGATGATAAAGAAAAAATAGAGACTACTGTAATATTTATTTAAAAACAACTTTTGGTTAAAGTAAGCTTTGAAGAGTAATTTAAAAGTAGATGCAGAGTTTGTTAAGCTTTAATAAACTCACAAAAATTAACAAGATTACTACCAAAGGCAACAAGAAATTCTTCTTTGTATCTTTTGCCCCTGCTTTTTAAAATATTGCAAACATAAAAATAAAGGTTAGGAACATGACACATTAGCTATTCCAAATAAATGTGCAACCCACTCCTACATTACCCTTGTCTCATTTGCTTATTAATATTCCACACAGCCTCTTGTGTTTCCATCAAGCAACCAGAATGCAGCTGAATTAGTTGATTTCAGGCACCTGTTTACATCCGACACTCAGGAGCATTTAGGCAGATGACCCACGGGTCACACGCCATAAACTAATCCCTGGCTCCCATCCTATATAAATAATAAATACACGCATAGCTTAATGCAGCCCTGAGCAGTTACAGTCTATTAATTTTACAGCTACATATTGGGCAATCCAATATATACCACCCACTTAGCTCACAGCTAGAGGTGTGATTAATATAAAGACTGGTCAAAATAATATAAACACCTGTCAGCATAACACAAAGGAGCTGAACAGCATCACAAATAATCATAAAGCTGAATCACAATATATAGGCTACCTAATTACGTGCAATTAGCTGCACTTTTACTGCGCAGTCCTCTGAAGTGTTATAATTGCTCTGAGCTCGGTTATTTTTAATAAGCTTCTTTTCCTTTGAAAACAGACAGGAAGCTGGGCTAGCTGTGTTAGATGGGGCTGCCACTGGGTAAATGTATTGCAGATCTAACAGCGGGTTCAAATCAGATAGCATCCACCTCTGCACACATAAGTGAGAGAGAGAAAATCATGCATTTGCCACCAATGAAACTGAAACTGAAAGGGATGCTAATAATGATAATTATATTTTTATCCATACCCTGGTTAGACTTTCGTGATAGTCCTACCTTTTAAACGACTTGGCCTTGCACGCCTACGGGAAACAAGCACTGAGACTTGGTTGAATGCAGTGCAGCTACATATCTACATAGAAAACACATAGAAAAGTAAATACTACAGTAACTGGAGTTTTCGCCGTTACTCTTATGTTAATGTAACGGATCAGAGCCAGAGCCGCAGGTCACAGCTCACTCCTCGTCAAATAAAAGAGGAAAGCATCTCAACCTGTTGCTTTTGAGGAAAGCTGTTTGTCGGTTTTGCAGCCACTCAGAGCGACAATACCAGGAAACATGAGGCGGCAGCTGCTGTTGTGAGGAGGGCTGGCCTCACGGTAATGACTGGAGTCAGGTAACCGCCGGACAGACCGACTCTGGTCCTCCTCACACACGCATACACTCCAAAAAAAGCGGGTTTGGAAGCGCAGGAGAGCGCCGAAAGGCAGGACTCTTTCACTTTTTCAAGCGATGCTGCGACTTTCTGTTTGACGAGGACTTTATTAGCTTTCAAAGTAAAAAGTTTCACACATTTGACGACGCGTCGTCCAGCCTTCATGTGACGAGTGTCACATTTTGGGGCCAGCTCCGCGCTGAAGCTACTCAGGTGTTCAGTTACACTACCCGGGGAAGTTTGTGTCGCATTTTTTTTTAACTCTTCTTGCTCTCTTCTTAAAATTTATTGAGCCGGAAGAAGGGTCGCGTTTTTTCTCCCCGCATTTTTTTTTTAACTTTTCTATTTTGTGTAATTCAGCTTTCCCACTGTGTTGGACTTATAACATCAAGCGGGCAAGCCTGAGCTGGTGAGTAACAGCGTAATATTTTCATTTTCCCCGTGAATATTCTTTGCATGATTTGCAACAAGAGTTTGGTGTACGTGGTCGGTTGACACCTTTTGAGCCTGAGCCAAGAGGTGGAAGTGAGCCCAGCCAGAGTGTTGGGACAGCCCATGCTGCTGTTGACTTGTCTGACCTCTGTTAAGCATTGCACATTAATGAGTTACCTTTTGATTAAAGCCATTAAGAAATAATTTAAAGGGGTCGCTTGTGTTATTTTCGGACACTCTTTAGTTTCTTTTATCCTGATCCAGAAACATTAATACAACTCACAGAGAAAATGTTGGTCCTGCATATTAGGACTTCTTTATCATTTAAAAAACTTAAAAAACAAAAACAAAAACTTTTCACAGTTAAGTATCAGAGTAGTTGCGTCTCTGTTCTCCAATATCTTTCTATCAGTTTTGTGGGCTAGGCTAATTACACCCATGAGGCACAAGTCTGCAGTTCATTTAGAGTAGCTTCAAGAAATGTGGTTTGAGATAGAGGCTCCATCTTTTTGCATGTTTGTAGTTATTGTTGCAGCTGCATGTCACCAGCGGTGCTCGCAGACACCCCGCACACGGATACACAGCAGGCAGATTTTAAGGTGTGCGTATCAGATCAACCACACATTTGTTTTTTCTCGCTCTCATGACTCACCAACAACAACATTGCTGTTTCATCATTTTCACCAACAGCCATGCAGGATCTGTGTTCTGAGTTTCGCTTTTAAACAGCCAGTATTTAACTTGCAGCCTATCAAACAAAGGCTGCTTAGCATGCAGCTGAGTATACTGATTTACAAGCCGAGCGCCCAGCAGGAGCTCCTGACATGGCTCGTCTTCTGTCAGGTTGAAGAACTGAGGGCCTTGAGGCCATTTCCAAAGGGTGTTGCTCACCTCTGGCTTCATTTGGCTCTCTGGAAAGAGCTTTCGTCAAGCCTGCTTTTTGATTTAAAAGAGAATCTCTATGTGGGATGTATGGAAATATAATGTTATCAGCCAAAGAGTATGGATAAGCACTGCTTTTTTTAACACAACTATAAAGAAATCCTGATTTAGTTTTCAGTTTCTGTCCTGGGAAATTGTGACATTAACTTAAACTGTTGTCACTCACAAAGAAACCAAAGGTGTAATCTATAAATCTCCTAATGTACTGCGCTTTATATTAGTTATGCTGCTATAACTGATCAGAAAACGTTCCTAACATTTTATTGTCGTTATGTGAGTCGTGGCTTGCAGCGAAATGAGATTTAGACTGAAATGTCAACCACGAGCAAGTTGCGCTGCATTCAGCTGCTGTCACATTTTCATCTGTTTGATTCCAACTTGTGTTATTCTGCTCTTGTACAGTGACAGTTTTATTTTTATCTTAAATAACCATTAAACTCGCTAATGTCTTCTGTGAGAAGCCAGACAGCACATCTGTCTAAGATAGCCTCAAAATGTTCCACATTATGTGGACACAAATGAAACATGCATGAAGGGTATTTTTTAGTTTCATGCTTTTAATGGTGTGGATGTCTTTGTGGCATTTTGGCTGTCACAGCAGTCTCTCTTGCTTTGTGCCATAGTAATAAAGCCAACTCCTGTGTAGCAAAAAGTGATGGCCTGTTTGTTGTTGTTCAGCTGAAAAGTTTTATCTTTGATGCACAAACAATATACCATAGCAGCCAGATCGGCATGCACGTCGCTTGCAGAGCATTTAGATTTTATATGAATCTGCAGAAAGGCTACACAAATGTGCAAAAAGGAAGAGAGAGCGGGCTGTTAAAGGCAGATAAAAGGGCAGGAGAGACTGTGTGGTCGTCAGCACCACCAATCAAGAGTTTTATCTTTTCAAATCCTGTTGAAAAGAGCAGTGGAGAGTTAGACTCTGACAAGGCAGAGGGAGATTAAAAAACAGAAAGATAAAGGGGAGGAGACAAAAGTGTAGCTGGGAGTGATGAAACCCACCACTTCTTTGCTTGGCAAACTGGGGTGATGGATGAATTTCCAGCAGGAGGGAAATTCCTCACTGTCAAATCGCCTCCAGCATTTCTCTGTGAAAGTCTGTCCATCCCTGGTTTAAGTGAGATTGGATTTACACATTTCTTTGCCCCTCACTGAAGCATTGACACCAGAAACCAACTCCTCCATGATTGTTAGCACATTGTCAAATTTTAGCTGAGCTTTTTACACAAGTGCAACTTTTTCCATTAAAAGTATGTTCTGTGGAGCTTTGCCTGATTAATGATTCCGCCTGCTCACTGTGTGGTACTGCCAGTGCTTGGGCGTGCTACCTCACACACACTCTGTGCCTCATGTTTCTATCTCGGTGTGCAAAATGCACATCTTGCTTCAGGTTATTATTTTGGCTAAACAGAGAATTAGACTCAGATTGCAGAGCATGGGCAGAGCTGGTTCCTGTGCAAACAACAGATTACTATGATAATGGTCACATGTAAAGCTTTTTTTTTTAGTCTTTCCTATTGCGACTGAAAGGTCTCAGCATTCTACTATCATTTAGTTTAGGTTTCATTTGCCAGTATTATAATTTTAGCAACTAGAATTCGAATTTTAGGCAAAGCTGTTGTGGTTATTCCCACTATGACTTTATGACTCATACTGCAGTTCCTCCACCAATTAGGTATTGCATCAAAGACATCATAAATGGAGAGATTCTTACTTAGTTCCTAATATGGGCCAAGCTTTAAAACAGAACTTAAAAGCGTCTTCGGTTAGAGCCTTCCAGCTTTTTGCACAGCTATGTTTTTAAAACTTGACATGCCCTGTTTGTAACACAGGCTTTCTTGTTAGAAATCTTTTTGCCCAAGCCAGCATAACCTTCAAGATATAACCTAGTTTAACTTTTCAGATTTTAGGAGTGAAGACATTGATTTGTGTGAAAAGGATGGATTCTCCCTTTACGAAGAGTTAATCATAGAATATTGTTTCCTAGTTTGCTTACATGACCTTCTAGGATGTTTCAGCAATATGTCACCGTGTCACTCTGAACATGCCTCACATGGCAGCCATACCCTAATACTGAGCTATCAACAGTGGTATAAGATTCATCTTTTTGTCAGGTCTCTTTAGCTTGTCTTGTTTAGGCACAGACGGCTGTTTTTCTCTTCAAATCAACGCCTGTGTGTGGTATTCCTTTCATTTGCAATAATTTGTTGACTTAAAGCCTCAGAAAATCCTCGCTGACAGTACGAACAGGGAGGGGGTGGATGGAAAAACATTTACTATCTTCAGTTTACTGGGTAAAGAGTAAAGATTTCTTTCTTTTGTCTGCACAAGAGAAGTATTAATCAAGCGGTCAAGGATTAGGGAGTTAAGTAATGTGTTATGGCAGCGAAGGAGTCTGAGGAGATAACAAGAAATATCAGAGCTGCCTGAAAGCTGTCTGAATACTTTAGCTTCTTAGCCTGCCAGCATTTAAAACATCCCTCTAATGCATTTCTTTTTAAATTGTGGTGTAAGATTGCAGTCTTCATTAACATGTCGCCTGTGCCTTTGTGGCTTTTATCATATGTCAAACGTTAGAGGAAAGTAAACTTGTAAAATTCAAATTTATACATAGAAAAGGAATGTTAATGAACCACCACAGGAAAATCTGGCCTTTCTGATGGACATAAAATGGTAACTATTAATTAACAGCAAATTAAGCTGCTGCTTGTGCAAAACTGTTGATCATTTAAGTACATTTTCAAGCAAAAATCCAAAAAGGTTATCTGAATCAGTGTCTCAGTTGTGATTTTTCTTTGTGTTACTCTTTATGTGATAATAAATTAACAACACAAGCGCTCCATGACAAACCTTGTGCTTTTGGAAATGTGGGAGGGTGATACGAACCAAACAACTGATCAATAATGGAGAGCAATGAAAGCAACTGCTAGCTGCAGCTCTGTTCCAGAAACTAGAAGGATTTGGTGTTTCTATTCATCTGCAAATGAAGCAAAGATGATAACATAAGTAATAAAACCACAAGATATCAGAAAAAACAAAACAAAAAACCCCCCACAGTTGTGGTTACTAGGTTACAAAGTCAGGTTGGCCATCAAGCGAAGCACAGATGTAACAAAAGAATCCCACTAATGCACACTGTACGCAACAATTACTCTGAACAATGTGGTAATCTTTATCTGAAGTATTGGATGTTTAAAACACTGGAATAGCATGGTTGCAAAATAGGAACTGGATATGTTTTTGATTATGTTCACTAAAGTGGTTTAACAAAACAGCCCATTTAAAAAAAACAAAACTGAAAGGACTGTGTCCACATTTTTGGTGAGTCTGTGTCTTTGTGGTGGGAGAAGCTGAAGTGTTCTCACATTTTTGTGATGCCAGAAATCTGTCTAATGTTAGGCATCCTTCCATAGCTGCAGCCAATGTGTGATGCTCTTGTCTAGTCAATTATACGGTAAACCACATCTTATCACTGGCACTTCACAACTAATTTGGAAGAACCTCACCTGTAGCTGAATTGCACAAACTGCCAGTGACAGATCTACATCCCACACTGAAAATTTAACTGATGTACCAGGCTTAGTTTGTCTGTAGGGGCTTGGTGGCTGTGGTGTAGTCCTGGCAGAAATGCTTATTGCAATCACAGCATAAACACGGTATTTCCATCATCAGAGGGGGTTGACATGTGTTGCTTTCTTTTGCTGCCTAGAGGTATATGTCCTTGTCCGCTATTCAGTAAAATATAATTAATACAACTACTGTTACAGTGCTCGGTCAAGAAAGGTCCTATGCTCTTGTGTCTGCCCCTCCCAGTAAAGAAAGGTCCAGAACACATGATGATGTCTGTACCTGGAAACCCTTCCATATTACTTGTTCCCTTATTATTGAAGTTTACTTTGTATAATTGTTTGCAGTCACGAGTTTTTATACCAGTTAATGTTCAACATGGACTTTTGAAGTTGCATTAAACCCCTTTTCTGTGTCTAATGGTAACCATGAGAGATTGTAAGCTGGTACTTTTTTGGCTATTTGAAGAAACGTGTGTATCATACCTGCTCTGAAAGGTTTTGTTCTTACTGGACTCTTCACTCTAATTGGATTTCTATCAATAAGTCTAACTAGACACAGAGCTTGTCTAGCCTGTTTAGTGTGGTAAAGTGTTATTGACTGAGCTGCTATTGAAACCCTGCTATGTTGAGTGCTGAGAACCTCGCTAAGCCTATACTCCTGCTACAAAAGACTTTTCAAGCATATATGGCTGGAAATAATATTAATTTACATCATTTTGATAGATTTCAATACTGTAAAGAACCAAACATTCTTGTACAGAATATAATGGTGTAGATTAAGTGTTGGCTGTATTTAAAATTTTTTCCAACCAGCTAGGCTCAGTCCACAAACTGACAAGCTAAGGGACCTTAACAAAGAAAAAAAAAATCATTTCACAACTTGCTGCCACTAAATTAACAAACAACGGGGAAAAAATGAGTCAGTGATGGAAAACTATTTATTCGTTGACCTCCATCTAGTTTGCAGCCAGTCATAGAGGCGTCCTCCCTAATCAGTTGATTATGTCTGTTGGTGTCAGCAGGTCTGATGCTGCACTCCCAGCAGATCACAGCAAAGTATAGTGCACTCACTAAAGGACTTCTGGAGAAATCTCCAACATTAGCTGCTCTTGTTAAAGGATCTGAACTTCCTTAAGAAACAGAGCCCGCTCATCTCCTTGTATGCAGCCTTAACTTGTATACAGCGCTGGTCTTCCAGTTTAGTCCGTTGTTGATGTGGACGCCCAGGTACTTGTACTCTTCCACCATATCAACATCCTGCGCCAGGATAGACATGGGTTGTGTAGCTGTCCTCTTCCTTCTGAGGTCATCTCTCTGGCCTTATTCACATTCATAAGCAGATTATTTCTCCCAGACCACTCCACAAAATCACCCTCTAGTGTTGTGTACTCCTCCTCATGCCCATAACTAATGCATCCAACCACTGCAGCATCGGTTGTACTGAAAGTCTGAGGTGTACGAGGAATTGAGACAGCATGACCTGTGGAGTTTATGTACCTCGTATTATGAGTGGGATCCTGAACCAAGGAGGTAATATTTTGATAACTTGTTCAACATTTTGGAGTATATGAGTGAATAAGGTCATGGTTTCTTAACGTGGTTTCTTATCTACCTCTTAATTCTTAAGATTCATTGTATTTCAAATAATAAGCATTATGTGATTTACAAAATAATCCCTTTTATTTCATTTTGGTGTACTGGTGCAGCATCATCTTTTGTCTAAAATGAGCAGTTTTAGCTCTTGAACCTCTCCTTAAGCCAAGATGATTATATTATGAGTTTTCCCAGTCCAACATCATACATCTAAGAGTATCCAAGCTCAAGCATTTCAAGCATGAACCTTTGGCTCAATGGGATGTCTTACACATACACCGAGCTTTAAATATGAGCACCCAACATATTAATAGTGTGTGTGTGAATGAGAGAAAGTTGGAGAAATTGTAATAGATCCCCTTTAAGTGGAAAAGAAAATCAAGATGAACAACATTGTACTCTACCCAAGGAGTGGTTTGGAGCAAAGGCCAGGGGACAGATGTATAAAACTGTGTAGATTCACATCTAAGTGTGGACAGAGGAAGAAATGTGTATATAGATTCTTCAAAACATCTGTTCATCTTCATCTACAAGCCCCATTAACTGAAATCCCGAGGACCAAATGAAAAATCAAGAAACTCCGAGAAGTGGAGAAAAGGAGAACTGCTTTATTTGATGTTCTTACTATCAGGACTGAACAAACACTACTGAAGGAAAAGAGCTCTATGCAATAGCAAAGGAACCAGGCAGGGGTAAAAAAAGAAAAAAGAAAAAAAGAAGAAGTGGTCAGACTACAAATGTGAGGCAAAAACGCATATCAGCACAAAAAAAGCTTGAGGGCAAGATGAAGAGGAGCGGCAAACCCTGTTTTATCTGTGATAGCTCACTCCACTTCTGTTTAGAGCCACACAGCTTTGGGTGGCTCTAAGAGCCCGAGATGAAGACGGAGACACAGGTGCACAAACTGTTGAATGTTTTTATCAGATAAGGTTTAGATAAATAAGGCAGTTAATTATTTAGCCTAATAAGCTATTCCACAATGCCAGAGCAGCCATCTCCATGGACAACCATTATGAACCATCATGAATGCAGCTGTTTATAACAATTATACAAGTATGAGTGTGTGTCTGTGAGAATATGTGAGATGTGCATTTTTCTTTTCTTTTTTTTCATAATGATGAAAAATATGTTGTTAAAAGGAGAATGTTAAAGAAAACATTAGGTCCTACAACACATCCCTGAGGAACTCCAAAGGTCAGCAGAGCAGAGTCACTCAGTGAACAGTAGAAAAGGGTTGTTAAAGTGACAGATTCCCTAACTGTCTATGACTACGTTTAAAAAATATGAGTTTAAAAATGTTAGACTCTTTGGTAGGGTAAACCAGGTTTGCCAAACATAATGCCCCGGGGCCAGAATCGGCCCGGCAAGGACACTTTGAAAAATGTGAAGCTTAAATTGTAGACTTTTTCATTTTTTCCCCACTATCTGCTATATGAATTTATCTATAGTAAATGTTTTGTTTTCTACAATGGGCCCCCATTGAACAAAAAAGAAAAAGAAGAGAATTTTTTCTGTGAATTAACAAAAACTAGCTATGCTACCAGAACTTCACCTGTAATTTTACACATTTGTTTGTTACATTTTAAGCACAAATGACAGATGTCTTTCATTTACTACCATGACACAGCATTTTAATGTGTAGTTAAACTTCTTTACAAGTTTGACTCATCTGGCCCTCCTAAGATCAAAGTAAGCTGTATGTGGCCCTCTGTGTAAAACGAGTTTGACATCCCTGGGATAAACTATACCATAATAACTAAATCAGCCTAGCTAAGTCTGGCATTGATAATACCCAAATGAAATGCAGCAAAATCATGTCACATTTCTTCCATTGTGTTTACATAATGGTAAGCTGAGAGCGTTGACAGCTGTGGGTTGAAGGATCAGTGTATTGTCTTTAACGTATTTAATGATTGGTTGAAATTGTGTTTGCTTGTCCACAATGATTACAAGGAAGGAGGGAAGTTAAACATTAAGTTGCCTGACTAGACATTTGCAAGGTGACTGGATATCCTCCAGAACAAATTTAAACAAACCCACTTTGACACTGCAAGGTCATTCTGTTACCTTAGTGAACTGTATCCTTAGGTTATTTCAAAACTTGAAATGTAAAGATCTTTTAAGAGTTCTTTTCACTGTATGTACAGATTGCTTTTCCAATGATGTGTTGTCCCGCTGTTGTTTTAAAAACGATTTAGGCTGCAGTACAATATGTGAGAATATGTCTGTAGTCATGACTGAGCTATGGGGCCCTGTGGCAAACAGGCCTACAGGCTTTTGACTCAGTGACAATAGCGAAAATGAACCGAGACTGGATTACAACAGTCCTGCATTCCTCTCCAAACCTGCCTGACACACACACACACACTAATCCGGCACACAGGCAGACAGATCACAGAAGCAAGCCAATACATGTCTAACACACTCTTGCCTAAAGTGCAAAGAGAGTACTTAGGACAAGAATTGTGTGGGAATAGAAAGTCTGAAAATACTTGAGTAGAACATCCTAAAATAACACAATCATAAGTCTTAGTAACCAAAAAGAGGTCAAATCATTGATAACTCTCATTAGATGTGTTTCACTGTACTCGCTCAGTCCTACTCCCAGACTTTTCTGTGCTGACTTGAAAATAAACGAAGTCCTGTGCCAGTCTGCATCATCAGTACGCTAGCCAAGAAATACATTTTAAAATTGATTAGTATTTAATTCAGAATTTGTTCGCAGCCTTTGTTTATTAGATTCTGCTGCATGAATGCCACCTGTCACAACCTGCTTTCCGTTAACACAGTCGACAGTTTCCTAATGCACAGAGTGGTGAATGATTAAACCACAAAGCGGCGCGAACAGATAACCTGAAGGCAGCAATATAAATGAACACCCTCACTGCCTGCGTGCATCATTGAGCAGAGGAAGCAGAGCCACTTTGGGCTGGGGAGAAAAGAGTCTTCTCCTTCATTTTGGTGACATTTTGCCAGTGCACTAGGCTTCTAAAGTGCTCTTTGAAAAGAACAAGCCCAGTCTGTCCAAGCCTTGTTGAAGCCTCCTCTTCACATCAGCTCCTAAATAAAGTCTAAACAAAACAAGAGTAATTGTATTTTCAAACCCAATGTGGTTTTATCAGGTTCTAATGAATGAATAGTCAAAAGTACCCAGTATGTTTTCCAAACCAAATTTATGCTTGGTGAACAGTTTCAGTATATAAGCTTGTGTCAAGTTTAAAACTCAGTTTTAGTACAATATTTATTATGGAATAGAGCGGTTATCACAGGATATCATCAAAGGTTATTTCAGGATATTCAATAATGTACTTACAATGTGAATGTCACTTTTGTATTTCTAGGAAAAATGACAGTTTTACAGTTTTAACTGTTAGTGCACTATTGCAGGTGAAATTACTATCACATTCCTAGTTTTATTCTAGCCTTGTTGTGAATGTGTCTGCACAGAATGAAGACAGGGGCGTTATAAAGAGTCTTAGTGTGAACTTAATGTGTGCGGGTAGACTGTTAAAAGTGGTGTTACTGCCTCAAGTGTCTTGTCAGGACTTGTCAGAACAGGTGTCTGAAACTCTGATCCCCCTCTTAACTTCACTTCCTCTAATTCTTGTTCTCCCGCTTGTTTTAACCTCTCTACTTCTTTTTATGTCTCCGTCTCATCTGTCTTTTATGCTTTCTTTAATCTCCCCTTACTTTTTTCATTTCTGAAGCTCGCCCTGCTCCTCCAAGTTAGGAGGTTTTAGTCCTTTTAAAATTACAGATCCACTTCAAGTTTACACTTCTAGAGCTATTATGTAGACAGTATACGTCTTGCAATGACAGTGGCACCATGTACCAAAGTGAAATATACTGTAAAAGGTTATAATGACTGTAATGACATTGAGTTACCCTCTCTCGCTTTCCTGTGAAGCCTCATCTAACATATAATCTTCACTCATCTGAGTGTAACACCACCCACTCGGTGCATTCCACCTCAGGGTTAAAAACCAGTGGTTTCCTACTTATCGGGAAAACTAATATGTACCTTGACTACCTGTGCACAGAATTTGTGCATACCAAAACACTGAAAGCACAGTGATTACGCATCTTACAGTTTAAGGGTGACACTTTATAACTGTCATGCAGGGTCATGACTTAGTCTACATGCAAACAAGAAGCTGGGTGGTAACCCAGCTATTAGCCAGTGCTTTCATGATGGTAATTTTGGTAAAGTGCAAACATCTTCCGTGTCAATTCGATAGGTTTCACCTAGGCTGGGGAAACACGGCTGAAACCTTTAGTGATATTAATGAGGATATTTTAGTAGATCCACATGCTGTACAGTGTGTTGCATTCCTTTGCAGTTTCTGCTGGCCCTGCAGTGGGACAGTGGCTGTAGTGTTTGGAAGTGCGTGGGCTTAATTGCAAGCTGTCACACAGCTAAGAAGATGTGGATAAAGGCACACCTTGGGTGGTTTTAGATGGCCACTTTTGCTACTTAAACTCATCATGCTCTCATAGCTGTGTTTTTCAAAGCAGTGACTAAGTTGCACTGTCATCGACTACATTAAACCAAACAAAACCAGCTGTAAAACTAAAAGTTTAACTACTGGTTTTGTTTTAATTGAAGCTTGAGGCTGGGATTATGCTCACTTGTGGATGCACACAAACAGCTACAGGCACCATGGATGAGCAGTTACCGTTGTTCACTTTTTCAAGTCCCTTAGGAGTACATCTGGAGTACTTGCTGCAATGGTAGCACAACAAATTTGAGGGCACTGATCCTCTGATGACAAATTTCACATCACAAACTTAAGCAAGCCTTTATTCATTGAGATGAAAACGCTAACACCTTTTCTGTCATTGGCACAAATAGTAGCAAAAAATGTATATTAAACATAATTTGTTCAATGTTCAAAAGGTCAAATTTAACATTTTTATGTTAGTTTAGGTTCAGTTCAGTTTTCATTCATATAGTCACCGTTCTCAAAAGTTAATGACTGTCAGTGGTGGCTTAGGGGAAGTGTTGAGTGTATCATGGATGATAAATAAAATGCAGTTATTTTATTTTTTTTTAAAACCCAATCACAAAGTCGATCCACTGTATAATGTTATCTTTCCTTAGAGATGTCCAACCCAACATACCATAATTTAAGGCATGAAGAGATTCAGTGATTTTACAGAACACCTAAAAAAATACTGAAATTTTCCCTTAATCTAGTCCAAATTTAAATATAATCTTTGTGAACATTACGGAATCTTCAGTACAAAATAATAATCCCTTGTTAGCTCTTAATTACATTAAGACTGCCTGAGCTGACTTCACACAAACCTTCAGATCACAGAGGTGTTTCCACACACTGACACTTCTAAAACTGAGCCATTCTCTAAAGTGCGTACAGTTAGACTCTTACAGCAATCTGACTTCTTCACGTTTGGATAAAACAGATAATCCTGCATGTTAATCATACTCAGTAAGCCACGATGACTCATCCGAGCTGCGTCGTGCATTATTCTTCAGCTTCGTCATACATATGTATGTTCTGGATGACCATGTTAATCTCTGCAGCCCCTCTGCTGATTTGATGAGTGGATGACAAGGTCTTAACAAAGGCCTCGCCATGCTGTCGCTCTTGATCAGTTGCTCAGCCTAATGGCTGTGGAACTGATTTTTCTCACCCCAAATCCATCTAGACTTAATATTTTAAATGTGTGTGGCAGATGGTGAGTTTGACACAGCTAGTGATCAGAAGCTTGCCCATCTTGAGAACCACTCAGAGGGCAGCATCAAGCAGTAGGTAGCCATATACGGTATTTAGTATTCTTTCAGCCATCTGTGTGTTTGCCTGAAGACATAATGGCTGCACAAACTGTAGTTTAACAGCACAGAATATGTCAGTAGGCACAGCAAGGCAGACCTGGTAGATAATTTTGGTAGATACAGGATGACACTATTCAGTCAAGCTGCAGTCTTGACTAAAATTGTTCCCAATAAGTAATTCCTGTACCTTTCTGAGCTATTGGTGACACAAAAGAAACTAACCCTTCCACAAAGAAAGAGCCTGCCATCATTCGCGTTGGCTTCATTTCTGTACATGGATCCATGTAGCACTGACATTCCAGGTCTAATAGGTTACAGTGTGTAACTTTTTCTCCCTGCTTCAGACCAAATGAACCAAACTCCAGTTGTGAAAGAGAATCACAGCCGGAGTTCATGAATCAGCCTAGGATTAGGAATGTGATTCACTTTCTGCCCACCTAATCTGCCCGGGAACAGGTTACGTTCAAGATAAGAGACCAGCACATATGAAAATCATTTCCAATTGACCAGTTACCTCTCTGAAAATTACATCATCATTCATTTCTTCTGAGAATATCCTGCAGCCCTGCATATGAGATAGTGAGGTGTATAGATTTCAGAGGCTGTTTAAAATCTTTGTCTTTCCTGGTGAGCATCAATGAGAAATATAGATTCCAGCAGAGTCAGCCCTTTTTTCATGCAATCTATAAATTTCTTTTTAACCACTCACTGCAAGTATTTTTAAACCCTTGCCGTTGTTCTTCTTCTCACAGATGTGGCTTATCTGTTTCCATCTTTTCATGTCCAACACTTTGTAGTTGTTGACCTTTTGTATAAGCGTAGGTTTTCTTGCTGGTTAGAATTGTTTATTTGTTCTTTACCTGCTTCCAGACAGTTTAATATTACAATCATGCTCTGAACACTTTTCCTAAAACACACATATTCACACAGTGCTGCTAGGGCTGGAGCAATGCTGCTGTTTTTAGCATGTAACGTGTTTAACCTTGTCATATTTTAATATATACACACACATATATATATATAGTTTGCTCTTTGTAAAATGTGTCTGCTCTGCTGCCAGTAGACCTGTCCTGACTTGTGACTATTCGTAAGCTGACAACTTCACTCATTCAAATGTTATAAGCACGTTTCTATTAGCCCTTACTGCAGAAATGAGGTTTAGTGAAGCAAGATCACAAAAACATATCTTTGAACTTGCTTTGAGGTATAACCCCAGATGGAGTTCTGTGGGTGTGTGCTATGTTGGAGCAGGATACTGCGGGCAGGACGAAGACCAGCCCACTACCTGCTCAACAGAGACTCTATTGTGTGTGTGTGTGTGTGTGTGTGTGTGTGTGTGTGTGTGTGTGTGTGTGCGCACACATGCACTTGTGAGTGTATTACCTGACAGGATCCTATTGATCCCGCTGAATCTTTTTCACTGCTGTAAAACTTACGAGACCAAATGAGAGCAAAGAGATTTGCTCCTTGGAGGTGCTTTTGTTCCATCACTGTCTCCTCTCAACACTGTTTAGTCAGATTGTCAGTGCATTAAACTCACTTTAGTCTTAGCCACTGGAACATGTCTTTTGATATCCTCCTGCAGTGAGTCCTTTGATGCTTTCAAGCAAATGCGTTCCCTTGTGATGACTTGTGCAAGCTTACTGTTCGCATCTGCAAAGGTAACCCTCTGATAAATCTGAGATTCGTAGGTGGATGATTTTCTCTGTGCTTTTATATTCACAAATTGTTTTATCCTCTTTGTTACGTAGATGCTAGGTTGTAGTTGTAGTTATGAAGTGGATGAATGACTAGGAGTGGTTCTGTGATGTCTGCTGTTGATTCTGATAATCCTCAACATGCTCCAATGTCTACTACACTGTTAGCTCTGTGATTTAGAATGTACACACAAATTGCACATTAAACTTTTTTTGGTTTTTGTGATGTGCACACACACACACACACACACACACACAATGACACACACACACACACACACACACACACACACACACGCGCACGCACACAGAGCAGTGGAATGTGGTGTTTTCATTTTCCTGACCTGGACTGTCAATCAGAGGATGTTGGCCGTGTGCTTTTGAGGCAGAACCATCCAAGCTACACAAATTCCACTCATACCACCCACTCATGTACAGCACACACACACACACACACACACATTACCCACATAAATACACCTTCCCACTGCGTGTCAGATTTATTTCCATCTAGATATGCAGGATGTCCATCTCCAATAAGTAATTTCTGCTGCTGGGTCTGTAAAGCAACCAAAAGTCAATAGCTGATGAAAAAGCACTTTACTACAGTTTGCTCTGTCCATCCCTCAAGATAAAGAATAATTGCTTCTTTGACTGACTCGTCTCCAAATGAAGTTCAGTCTGCTAATTTGTTTTACAGTAAGTTTCCAGGCTCTTTAAATCTGCCTCTTCCTGAGCAAGAGCCGGTGACGAAAGCAGAGGATGCATCGGTTCAGAGATCAGGGTCGGTGAGATTGCATGCTCTCCTGCCGAAGGATGATGTTTTCACTCTTCCTGTTCCCAAGCACTTTGGTGGAAGGATATTTTGAACTTGCGGTGGCCTTGAAATACTTTGTTTGTCTCTCTTTGTTTCACAGATTAGAAAATGTGAAACTTTCCAGATTGAACCTTTAGTCCCAGTGTGCTTTTGAACCTTTTTTTGCTCCTTTGACTATTCGTTTGGCTATTATGACTATTCGTTTGGCTTTGACTATTCGTTTCTGCAGTTTAAATGCTACAGTTGAATACTCTGTTCCCCAAGGCTGAAAAGAACTACAGCAATACTGAACAGAAACACAAACAGGACATTTAGAAGCAATATTGTAAATGAGCCTCAAGCTGATGCAATAAACTTTATACTTGATTTCAGTGTATGAAATCTTTTCTTTTATGAAAGAAAAAAGCTAACACTGTTAGTACTTAGATAAGCTTATAGTAATTGAGGACACACGGTACCGCACGCTTATCTGCTCCCCACTCCTCTCAGTCGGCGCCTTCTTTTATATCATTTTTATTTTTTTGATCTCCCACCTCCATCCCCACATCTCTTCAAAGCCCCTTTCACGTAGTCATACATTGCCATTATGCATTTTTTATGTGGTTATTGTTGCCTTTAAGCCTGTAACAGAGCCAGTCACAGAGCTGATTCAACATCTGTGTGAAACAGGGAGCCAGCATAGCAGGACGCCATCCTGCACACCTACACTGCTGTGTTAGTCGTCAACCCTCTTTGTTTGCTTCGGGTTGAACCAGGAAAAGCAGTTTAATGAGGGGGTATTCTTAGCGTCATTATAACATGAACTGTGAAAGGAGCTTTAAAAAAAATGGAGCAGAAACTTGCGGTGCTGGCCACCCTGCTTCTCTGCATTTCTGTCAGCAGCATGATTTCATCCTCACCCACAATCAAAATGTAAATGGGTGGCCTTTCAGTGACTCCCTCTGCTCACTGTCCTCCCCTATATGTGTGAAAGTATTTTAGGCTTCCTAACCTAAAGCCCAATCTCAGTTTTTGACTAAATTGATGCAATTTCCCCACAATATATTTAGGGTGTTAGAGTGCTCCTGTTTAAGCCAGTTGTTCATCACAGGAGCTTTGTCAATCATTTATCCCAATGTAGCAATGTCTGGACTCAAAGTGCACCATGTCACAATCTTATTAGTCTCATACCAAAAGTTCAGTTTTCATGCTTCACTGCAGTTGCTGCTCTCGTGTTTGAGTCATTTATTATTTTTAAATAAGGTTCTCAGTTCAAAAACATCCTTTAGATTTCTATGACAGCTGTGTAGCCAGCTCATATAGACATTGCATCATTCCTACCACTATAGGTTGTTTTCCACCTAATAGAGACCAACATGAGGCATTGATGTATGTGAGGACTGACTATCAGGTAACACTGACTGTGCTGATTGCATCCCACACAGATTTTTTAGAGACTTTCTTTTTAAAGCGGTCGAAAAATAAAATGCTAATGTTTCGGTTTTTGTGGTATTTTCTCAGACTTTTCTTTACATTCGCCCTGTGATTTAGCTGAACATCAAAGTTTGTAGGGAAGTTGTTCTGGTCTTTTGATTAAGTGCCTTGCCTTTTAGAAATAACACTACCCAACTTTCCCATTTTTCAGTCTCATATGCAGTCAATTGTGCACTCCCCGTCGGTGTGGATCAGAGAACAGCACAAACTGCGAGCTGTAATTCTATAATACTTATAGTTTGCATTGCAGACACCCTACTGTTCCTCCATCTGTTCCCACAGAGCTAATGTCACTACACAAGCACTTGGTATACAGACTTCATGACTCCCCACTAGGCAAATATACATTGTTACATACACATGCATGCACGGCAAATATGCGCCGCATTCTTTTGCACCAGGGCAGGAGGAATGTTTGTAAAGAAACCCTGCTGGGGTAATGCTGAATGACGGTGACGCAACTCGACTTCCTCAGCCTTCCAATGAACACATCAATTAACAGTTCATTGAAGTGTCCAAGAAGGGCCTTCCCACTTTCCTAAAGGCCACTGTGACATTTTAATACTTGACTTAAGGTTGCAAAATCCAAAGATATTACATTTAAACTAAATAATTCGGTTTATGAATTGATGCTTTCACAGACTGTGAAATGCACAGGACATATAAAACCAGAAGGTAATGGATAAAAATGATCTGCATTCCTATGTGAATGGGGTTTTTTTTGCCAACAGGCTGATGGAAGGCAGCGTGAATGTGTCAACTGGCGCTAAGCAAATATATGGTTGTATCCCTTGAAGCTGCCATTTATTTCTGATAGTGGATAGTTGACCCTTAAATTTCTCAAGAGAGATCTTTTCTATACCAGCCATTTTTATATGTCCCAGAGGGGAAAGCACTACGACATCTAGAACTTTGAAGAACAAAGTTATTGATGGCTGAATTCTGCTCCTCAATCTGTCCTTGTATTGTTTATGTCGGCTCACATTCACACTGCCTTGGCTCACTGGCCAAAGTGTTATTGTTAATGATATCTCAGCATTGCTAGACACACACAGACTACTGTGTGTGTGTGTGTGTGAGTGTGTGTGTGTGTGGTAGAGGGTCATACCACTGACAGCAGATAGCTTCAATTGGCAAGCTTTGTGTTGGACGCAAATTACAGCATTCAAAACCAAATCTGGTTTAATGGGACTGATCTAAGCTGGCATGTAACAGGTGTTACAGGTGAAGCATTATCTGTAATTAAATGCTGTAGTGGCAAAACTATGATTATGACCACATGATTTAATTGCCGCTGTCTGCTTCTGGGATGTATTGGATTTAGGCTGAATTAACAAAGGCCCTGAAGTCCCACACATTTATGCGCTGCTGGGCTTTCTTAATGCCAGAATATGATTGTGGGAGTTGTGTGAATATTCACAGTTGAGGTGAAAAGATTCATAGTTTAAAAAAAAAAGATTTCATATTCATATGACTCCTAATTTGGGGGGTGTGGGTTATTGCTGAGGAACTTCGAGTGAATTATGGCATCTAAAGTTTTGTTGACTTGACTTTTCAGTTTGTACTTGGATGGTCTGCATTCGAGTGTGAATGAGGACGGGATAAAGATTAGCACCTCCAAGTCTGAAGCCATGGTTCTCAGTCAGAAAAGAGTGGATTACCCAGTTAGGGGTTGGTAATAAGTAGCTCTACCAAGTGGAGGAGTTTCAGTATCTTGGGGTCTTGGTCATAAGTGAGTAGAGAGTGGAACTGGAGACTGGAGTGAAGCTGTTGATTTGCTGGTCGATCTATGTCCCTACATTCACCTATGGCCATGAGCTCTGGGTCAGACTGAAAGAATGAGATAATAGATACAAGTGGCAGAAATGAGTTTCCTCCCAAAGGTGGCAGGGTGTCCCTTAGAGACATGGTGAGGAGCTTGGTCATTCAAGAGGGGTTCGAGCCAATATCCCCCATGTGGAGCTTCAAGCATCTGACTAGGATGACTACTGGCCACCTCCTGGGTGAAATGCTTCAGGCATTTCCTACAAGGAGGAGGCCCTGGGGCAGGCCCAGGACTTGCTGGAGAGATTATGTCTCTCAGCCTACTTGGAAAAACCTTTGGTGTCCGCCTGGAAGAGATGGCAAGGGAGGAGGAAGTCAGGTTGTTTCTGCTTAGACTGCTGTCCCCACAAACCTGATTTTTGTTTTTGTTTGACCATTTCTGTCTATTCTAACATCACCTACACATCTTCCCATCATGCACATTGTGCTGTTTTTTATCCTTTTAAAATATGCTTGTAGCACATTTGCTTTAAGGTTCTAGAGTTAGACAGTGTCAGTGTTTGCACTTTGGATTTGATTTGGAGCTGTATTAACAAAATTGACTTAGGTTGACTGATTGGTTTTGAAATGCTCCTCACCAGAGGGCATGGAAATCAGTTCTCCAGATGTTGGATGTTTCCAGGCCTTTAAAATTCCAGATTACAAATTGATTCTTTGGTTTAGCTGCAAACCGACTGACCTGAGTTTGATGACAATCAGGATCTGTTCTCCTAAATCCTTTGTTTTCTCTCAGACTCCTACAGTGTTTGCTCTCTGCCTCTTTGTGTTACAGGTCAGTCACATTTAGAAGTGACAAAAGGAAATCACAATCCTTAAGCAGCTGCTACATTTGCACCTCAGTCCCCTTTCATCTTTCTGTTGCTTCAGCCAGCTTGACTTTCCCAGTCTCTTAACTTTTTGACTTTGTCAGCCTTCCCTTCTCTACCCTCTTGTATCATGTCTAATTATCGAAGTCTGTGTGTCTACGGGGAGCTCCTCAATACCTCCTCATCAAAGCTCTTGTTTGTGTTTGCTTGTTTATCTCTGGCTGCTATTCTAGGCGCTCTCCTGGAGCCCTGATGAGACACAAGCCGCCGCTCCCCACGGAGGGTTATACTGTAAGCTGTCACTGCACCTTCAGTCATTCAAAACCCTGGCACAATAAGATTTTGTCGCTTTCTACCTCTTTTGCTCTTTTGCTCTTGAAGGCTGCATTCTATGTTGTCTCTGTATATATAGCATATGTATATATTTTCACATGTCTTTCTGCTGATGCTTTGTGCATATTTTAGAGAACTGCAGAATAATGAGAGCCATGCTAGAGGTCGTCTCCTCATCAAAATTTTTCTCCTTCCTCCTTTTTTTTTAATCTTTCTCTGTTTCCCCTCTCCATACAAAGTGCATGCACATTTTCATATGTTTTATTTGAGTCCCCCCCCCTCCACCACCACTACCTTCCCCACACCTGGAGGGTGCCAAAAGGAATCCTTCAGGTGTTGGTAAGAGAAAGTTTCTTGCTATGATTTTAGGAGCAACATAAGCTAAAGCGCTAGGTTGCCTTCTGGGAAGAAAAAAACAGAGGCCTCGTTTGCAGTGTGCGTGCATCAGGATGGGGAGGGCATTTGGGGGAAAAACAAGCAATGCGTCCAAGAGTTGATGTGTCAAGGCTTATTCTGGCAGCTTCTTTCATTTTATTGAATTTGATGTGCCAGGATAAAGTTGTATTTTAGTCTAAAATCTGGCATCATCTCTGAAATGTAACCTTCCTGTTGGTGTGCTTATTACCATCTTTATGAGGTTTTACAGGTTATGCATCTGGAAAGTGTTTTGCGAGTGCATGTTGTGCATTGGTAAGCACATATTTTGCGCTTCAAAGCGCTGTGATGGCGATTAGCAGCAGTAGTTGTGACAGCGTGGCATTTGGTATAGAAACGGCTCCCTGCATTAGTCAGATCTGTCCCAATGTGACATCTCAGTTACCCTGGTGGCTAAATGTTTACTGGTGTAGGACAGCACTCCTAGCATACCACACAGGATTGACGGTGACAGGCAAAATGTTGCTGTCGTTGTGTGGGGGAAAAAACCAAAAAAACTTCAATTTCCAATAACTGTTTTAATTATGTTTTCCATATTTTTATGGAACCTAGTCAGTGCTGAATTACATGCGGGTCAGAAATACGTGTTGTTTTTCTCCTAGGAAGGTAACTTTATTTTTAAATTTTATTTTAAGAGTTTCACTCTGTGGAGAGCAAAATATGGAGAGTTAAGGCTTGTGATGGCAGGAAGTCAGTAATGACTGAGTTGCCGTGAGCTGGTTGCTATGTGTGGCTCTGCTCCTAGTTTGGGGTAACTCAAATATTGTCCCACAGAGTGTCAGCTGCAAGGGAAAACAAATATTGTCTGTGCTTATCTTCTTGCAGATGCCTGAGGCTGCGTCATGACAAAAACAAAAAGCTTAATGGGGGTACTGGAAAGACATTTTTGGGGGGATGATCGTGAGTCATATTGGGTCTGTTAATGAGGATACATACCAATGCTAGTCCAGCTGCATACTTCACAAATATGATTTTGATTTTTGTTACCGCTCATTAGCTGCTCCTGTGTCCTCTGATGTAGAAGACTCAACTGCACTCCAAGAGTTGGGGACCAATGCAGAAATGTTGTTTGATTCTCATCTTTATACACTCTTCAAACCAGTGTTTCTCAGCTGGGGGGTACTAGAACCCCTAGTGTTAGTTTAAATAGAGCCAAGGGGGTCTTCTGATTTTTCTGTTGATTTAAAATCTATCAGCATCATGCATGTTTTTTAAACAAAAATGAACAAAAATGTTGTAAGTTGATAGAAAAATGTTTGATAAACCACATTTTTATATTCAGTATTTCTGTTTCCGATGCACTTTGTAACTGTCATTAGCCAGCCAGTTTCTAAACCAGATAGGGGAAGAAAAGCAAATGGTTTTTATGGTTCTAATGTTACAACACAGCGAAAATAAAGTCATCAAAATACTGTTTATCATTAACTTAGTGATGGATTTAAACAGCTAATGAGTTGTATTTTAAGTCTTTTTATGTTCGATGACATTTAAGGAGACAGACATATTATGCAGACGTCTTCTTTTTTTCTACTAGAAAATGCTTTGAGCTGCTGAGAGCTTACTTCCCTAAGAGAAGACAATTCAAAGGGGGAACATTATTGAGAAAAGTTTGAAAAAAGTTTATGAAATACTGCTTCAGGCCAGAGACATTTTTTGCAAGAACACAAAAAACTCGCCAAAAACTGCATAAAATGGACATCTCAACAAAAGGAAACGCATAATAGGAATCCAGAGCATTCGTCCAAAATAAGTGCTGAAGCTCATTCTCTCAATTCAGTGAATAAGGTACATTTTGAGCATAAATGCGTCCAGCCGACTCGCCTCATATTTGTTTAACCTCTGATCTTTAACCTTCGATCCTATCCCGTCTTGTTTTTGTCCCAGGTGCCGAGATGGATGAGGCTGAGAAATACAAACAGCGCATTGAGGCCATTGCTGTGAGTCCACACACACATATCCACATCTCTCTGCATACACAGAAAAAAAGAGGGTGAAGAGACCGTGCTCTTAGAGCTGTCCTTAACTCTTAAATATTTTAATGAGTGTACTGCGTGCTGAGCCAGTCTGTCCCCGGTCCCACGAAAACAACACCAGTTTGCCAGGGAACAGCTGCTTTGAGCGTTATGTAAAACAGAGTACACCTAATGCTCACAGTGACAGTGTCCTGTGACATGATTGGTGGTTAGACAGGTGTCCTCATTTCACTTCTCCTCTCCATTAACTTCTTCTTCATGGCTGCTTCTCACCTTTCTTTATTTCTGATGTGTTATTTACTCTTTCTTCATACCTTTTTTTTTTTTTGCACGTTTCTCCAAATCATCTTCCTGCACGTCAGTTCTTCTAAACTCTCTAAGTATGTCCATATTTATTCTCTTTCCTTGCCATATTTCGCATTCCTCCTCTTCTTTTTTGCAGGAGAAGCGTCGGTTGCAGGAAGAGCAGGACAGATCCAGAAGAGAGAAGGAGGATGAGAAGCTCAGACTACGGCAGTTCAAGGTCTGACACACACATATTCGGAATGAGCTAACCTGTCTCATTCATTTACACACTTACTCACACAGAGAGACACAGCCTTAATTTCACTCAGCTAAAATCCTCCGTAGGCTCATTCCAGCTTGTTAACAAGCAGATTGCCTCCAAATTTATTTCCTTTTCACATTCAGTATCTCACACATAGACACACGGATGAGCTGTAAATACAGACTTGCACATTTCCTCGCCCTGCCACTCTCTCACAGGGTTAGCGGCAAGCCTTCCTTTGTTGAAATCAGTTTTTATGTGTGTGTTTACACACTCACATAGTTACAGAGCTGCTCTATTGTTTTCACATCATTTCCACACTGGTGTTCCAACTTCCTACTCCACTGTGTTATGCTGCCCTGGGGCACATTCCTCAAATTTTGTGAAATTTGTGCAGAAAGCGTTTTGTGTGCATGCAGGTATGCATGTGTGTGCCAGTAGAAATCCTGTAACAGAATATTGCGTGTGCCTGTGAATTTGTGCAGAGTGCTCCAAATGTGCGTTTTTGAGATCAAAAGTCTATTTGCAAGAGGCTTCAGCGATTAATCTTACATGATTGTATTGCCGTCTCGCAGGAGTTATTATCGTTACAGCTTTTAGCACATTCATTAGCTTTGACATTGACTCTAACCTCTGGTTAGATGCAAGGATGTGATAAGTGGGAGCAGCAGCTTATATGCAGTTCCTGACCTGCAGAGAAGTTTAGAGGGGCCTGCCCAGCTAGCCAAAGGCACAGGGAGGGAAACAGAGCCAGGCTTGTCCTGCGCAGCAGGAGAAAACACAGAGATGGGATTGTGACGTTTGCTTTTGAGTAGGAAACTACTGGCCAACGGTGGCCAAATTTTGAACACATGGGCCAATAATCTGAAACAGAGTGGTTTCTGAGAAGCTTGCAGACATCACCTCGTATTACAGAGTGAGAGATATCGCTGAGAAAGAGCTCAACTGGTGTCAGCGGGAATTGATCTGACCAGACATTTTAATAGAGAGACATGACACTGAATAGAAATCCATGCCTTCTATATGCCATGCTTTATTTCGAGGTTAGGTTTGAGCAGTTTTTATCAGATATGTGCTTTCAAATTAAGGTTATTTGATGTAATGCTTCGATTAACTGCTCAAGCAGGTGCCTGGAGGCATGTTAAGCAGAGATTCACAAATTGCAATTTTCTTGGCCAACTGGGATTTCCTTTTTTTCTCTCTAAGTATAATATGGCAATATTGACTTTGCCGATTTCAAAATATATAGTATATATATCAACAAAATCTGTTTATTATCGAAATGTTAGTTTTAGTAGAAAAAAAAAGATTACATTTTAAATGTCCCCAAACTGCAGTAAGTTACAGGATCTTCTCTGACTTAGACAACTGAAAATAAAGCGCTATGCTACTGTACAGAGGCATAAATAATTAACTGACATATTTCACCTAAGCAAACAAAACCAGCACAGCACTTTTTTTTAAATGAAAAACAAATTCTCATACTGAGGCTACTGACTTGTGGCTGGCTCTGAGCTCCTTGGTTAGCTTTTTTAAAGGCAAGGTGTATAATGTGTAAAATCTGCTATTCTCTGTTTAGCAAATACAATATGGGTAGGCATATTGGCTTACATCCACCCCTCACTGCCCTCTTTTTTTTCCTTCAAGGATTAATGTAGCATACCGCTACGTATATAAATATTATTATATTAATATCCTATTATATGGTATTGTAGAGCATTTAGATACTCAAATAAATTGCACAAGAGTAAATATATTGCCCCAAGTGTTAATGAAATATTACTGCACTGTTTTCCTGTTTTATTATACTGCCACCTGCAGTTAGTTCAGAGGTCTAACTGCAACATTTTGTTGCTGGTAGCAACCACTACTAGCAATATGCTAGCTCGGTTCCATAACTCTACAGCACGGTAAGAGTAACCTAACAGTAAGCTAGCTTAACTCTATTGCTTTTACTACATTCCAGATATAATTTATCTACTCTAAATAACCTTGCTGAACCGCTATCTGCAGATATTTCATTTTCTGAAGCTGTTTTATTAATGTTCTTTTAGTCTATTAATCTATTTATGGTTAATTTCTACTAGCCCAGGTTAGCCTCGTGCTAAGTAGGCTAGTAGCTGTGTGCTAACTCATTTGTTAAACATTCTGACTGTGCTGTTAAACTTATATGTGGACTGCTGTTGATATTTAGTTGCTGAAGGGATTGATCAGCTGCACTTTCTGTTTAATTTATATATTTAATATTTCACACGCAATGTTTATACACCTTAATGGTAACACGCCAGACATAAACAAAATCAACAAAAGACCTCTTTTATAACAGCTTTGATATATAATCACATTAGTAAGAATATTTTTTCATATCTATATGTATACAAAACATAATAAATCAGAATAATTAAAAATAAAAGACAGAAGATAAATATAAATTCATACAGCTCTGTTCCCCTGTGCTAACAAATAGCAAAGAAAAAAAAAAAAAAAAAATCTCTTGGTTTCTACCAAATGAAATACTCAACAAATGCACAAAAATATCACAGAGCTCTTCAAACCTGTCAATAATTTGACTGTTTGGATACCATGTTTTCTTTAAAAATCATGCTAAAAATCCAGTAGTACAGTATTAGAAAGCTTTTCAACTTTACTGATTCAAACATATGCCCCAAGTCACATTTATTTGTTTCATCATTTTGTTACCGTACCTTCGAAGTAAAAGTTGTTAAGCATCTAAAAGATCTTCCTACACAGTTAGTAGTTGTGCACACACCTCTTGCGTCAGGTCTTGTGTTGGTAGCTTAAGGTGGCAGTAGAGTTGAAATTATATACAGTGTGTTGATTGTGTGCATAGACAATAGACAGTTTGTTTTTTTAAAGGATGTAGTCACCATGATTTCAGCTGCTGGTTTGTCCTGTTACGAAACCTGACCATTTTCATTGTGGGATTTTGAAATTAGACACGATGGATATGAAGCTGCATGTTTACTGACTAACCACTTGAGAGTGACATATTGTTAACTAATCAGCAGTACCCTTTATAATCCTCCTGTCTGAGTCTTAAAATTACTATAATTTATAAAATGAATAATGTTCTATTTAATGTGACCTGAAACAGTGTTTGAGTCCAGTAAAGTCATCAGGAAAGTGTTTACTGAGGTCACAGACCAAGGGGGCAGAGGGCTGTTTTCCCATAAACCTCTATGCAACGATAAGTCTTGGAGCCACGTCCCTCTTTTATTATGTCTGTGGTGTAGACTGTGTTTCATGGATGGTTTGGCAAAGTGCATGATAATGCTGGAAGTCGTAAAATACAGGAGAAAACATGAAAAAACTGAGTGTTGGCAGGCCTCCAGTGCTGCTAATAAGCCAGTTTACCTATTGATTTGCAATGCTGCTTAAAAATATGACTGAAAATGATCTGAGATTAGGGCAGGGCGATATGGCCAAAAATATTTATCACGATATATATTTGAAAATTTGCGATAACGATATAACTGACGATATAATTGATGCGAGACAAAATACAACTCCACAACTTTACTAGCGCAAAAAAACACCATCCATTTATTTTCACTTAAAGAAGCAGCTGTTTTTTTATGTGCATTAAAGCTATATAAAAACTTAACAGTGCAAATGCAAATTCCTTGCTGAAAGTTTAACCAAAAGGCATTTCCAGTAGAAATGGGCTGACATATCCTGAGCATGACCATGTATAATATCCACTTAAGTTAAAAAGAGTTGCTTTGCAACATTAAACTGCAGTGTGCCAAATAAAAAAGTCAAATACATATTTTTCGGACCATAAGGTGCACGGGATTATAAGGCACATTAAGCGAAACAAAGCAGTCAGATAAATCAAACTTTATTCAACTCATTCTTCTGGCTTCCTCCATTTCTGTACCATTGATTCATTAATGCTGTATTCTATCACAGCTTCTCTATTCCCATGTTGTTGCAGTATGTTAATGACTAACCTTCTATTGTAGATGGATTATCTCAGTTGTTCTCCTGACTAAAGTTTGGTCCGTTTACAGCATCCTGCTATGCGATTGCATTTGTCTCTAACCATCAGGAAACTTCACGTTAACTTTTATTGAGTGGAAAAGTGTTAGCGTTCATCCTCCAGCTTCACTGTTTATGTTATGCTAACATAGCTGTGTCGCTAGCGATCACGTAGCACATCATTATATACCAGCTAGCCCAACTTCAGTAACCTTACAAACGTCACTGCTGTGTAGCTTCCTGTCTTCATTTATGTTGGAAGTGATAGCAGAGCTGTACGTTTGAATTTTTTCAGAAATCTCTCAGTCAGAACATGCTATATCATGCTTAGGTAACTAGCGAAACTAGCGAGCTAACTTCCGCTAGCTTCCTGCTAACTTCTAACTCCGTTAAATGTAATAAATTCTGTTTTCATGGGTGCCTGGATCTTAAACTTCATAGTTACACCTGGTAAAGCAGCAATGCTGATCATTTTATTAAAGATGAAAGAATTTAGACCATTTTTAACTCTTAGTGATGCTGCAGTGTTTGTTTGACTTTGGGACTTGAAGAGAGGGAGTTTAGGACCCAGATTCCTCCCAGATTTACGAGCACCTTAGTCCGACAAATACGGCAATAACGACGGCCACTTGAATGTTCTACAAAAAAAATGTGCTTTGTTGTGTATCTGACGGACAAACACCAAACCAGTTCCACATCACTGAAGTGGCACCATTTTTACAAACCAATTCTGGTTCATCTGTTTCACTCAACAATCGGCCATGAGCGTATGAAAACAAAGGCATTGCGCATGCGCTTTTGACTCATATTCTATCGCGATATTTCATTTTCCTATCGTTGCCTAACATTATACCGGTATTACCGTGAACGGTATAATATGGCCCAGCCCTATCTGAGATATAATCATATTTGCAGTCTATTTCTCCATATTATTACCCTCTAAACACATCAATAATATAATTACATTAATGAACTACAATACTAATGAAAGTTGGTTCACTGTTTCTTTCCCCCTTCATCTCCTTCACCCCTTCTTTGTTCCCGTAGAGGAAGTCGCTGAGAGAGCAGTGGTTAATGGAAGGAGCTCCCTTGTCCCCGACCTCTCTGGACGCTGAGAGCCTTCACTCCCCTCCATGGAGCGACCAGGCCGGGGATATAGAAGAGCACATTGAAAAGTACATCCACAGTTTGTGGGATTTTGTGTGTGTGCATCTGTGTGTTAGTGCTAGAAGACAAGGAAGACATTTTGTGTTTGTCTGAGACAGTTGGCAAAGCAGAGAATGAGAGAAGTGTCACAATTCAGTTGTATTTGCATAGTTGAAACTTCATGTATATTACAGAATACCCTCTTCTGTTTCACTTCTAGTAGTTTTCTTCTCTTTTTTTTTTGCTTTTATTGTACACAATGTATTCTTTGGCAAAACTGAATTTTAATCCTGCCAGTACTGAACTCACGCAGAGAAGGAGCCACACATGAAGAGATTTTTCTGAACTGTAGTGGACAAAGTTGTCAAAGCTCTGAAAATTACAAAGATCCCACTCTAATTATTCCAAAGGTCCACAGCTTTCTGTCACTTTCCAATAAGTCTTCCAGCACATGTTGTACATGGCCTTAAACTAAAATGTGGGGGAAAAGTGCTTGTAGTAGTGATGCCTACTATTATTCTGTTAGGGTAATGTAATATTTACCCAAGTTCTTTTAGACCTTACCGAGTATGAGGATGTTGTTATCATAGGTTTGATTGTGTTTCTTCTTTCTTTGTACGTTTGTGTCCGTCTCAGGTCGCAGTCAGAGAATAAGCAGTTGGCAGAAGAGCAAGAAAAGCTGGAGAAAAGGACAGAGGACGGTGAAACGGTGCGGTAGTTGTGTGCTCACATACACACTCACACACTCACCCACCCACCCAGTCACTATGTGGACACAAAAGGGGTTGGAATATGTGTTGAACAAGCTTGCTCCATCATCTTCCATTAAGCAGAAAATTTCCCACAACCTCTGTCTGTGGCTTTTTGCCATGCATAATGCATTCCACTCTTAATGTACCTTTGATGTAGCACCTCTTGTTCAAAAGCAGGAACTTTATAAATGCAAGCAACCCCGTTATGTAAACAATACGGCACTAGATCCACTCTTGAATTATTGTTTCAGCTCAAGCCAAGGCCGCGTATGTGTACCTCACGTCCGAAGGCCTTTATAGTCGAACAAAAGTCGTCTGTCCTCGTCTACCGTCTGCTCCAGGGTCTTTTAGTAAAGTTTGTCATACTTGCATATCTTAACCTTGGCTTTTGGAGCTCAACTAAAATCAGTAGGAGACGTAAACAGAAGATTCCACTTTTATTAGCTTTTACAGCCTATTAGCCATGTTGGCTGTGGAGAGGAACCTTTGAATGCTTGACCTTATCTTCTGTGAAAATTAAATGTTATAAACAAGCTCAGGCAATAAGGCTTTGATTTTAGTGGGCCAGACTGGGAGTGAGTGAAAGGTACAGTACATCTGATAAACCAAATTCACACTTTTTCTTCACTTCTTGCATGTTTGATGTGGTTAAGCACTTTAGATGGGGTCAACTTTCACTGGTTACAGTGAAACCACATAAATTTTGCTCATCAGCTGCAGCAGCAGCAGCTTGTTTATGGGGAGCTGGCTAAATAAATTGTGTTGAGCGCTAAATCTAAAGGAGGAGGACTGGGACGTAGCTTATTAATGACTCATCCAGCAAACATAAAATCATTATCTCAGTGCAAATCATCAGCTAGTCTCTCCACCCGTGTCACGTCAGCATGATTACGTTGGCCCAAAACATCTGAACCCACAGCAGTGCTGTGCTAGCTTTACACTGACTGAGTGGTGCTGACTCACCTCAGCAGGGGTGAAAGCTCAAGCCACAGCAACAAGTAGATGATAAGTTAGTCAGTATGTGAATAAATGCCATTAACACTGCAATCATTCTACAAGCACGTTCACACACCACAGAAAATAACATGTGGTGACCTTCAAAAAAACTCGACTTACAAAAAAACCAACCAAAATAACACGACACACAAAATGGTGACATGAAAAACTTAATTCCCACAGATAATCTACATAAACAGCCACTGTGACTTCACCCACTGGTTGTAAACAGCATAAACTTCAGCATTATAGTTACTGCCACGTTTAGATTTTTTGAATCAGAAGTGACTATGTTTGGATATGAGGCTGTAGAGCTAAGTTTTAGGCTAAAATGCCAAAATTTCAGTCACTAAAAGTGGAGAATGAGCTTCTTGGATGGTCTGCAATTAGGTAATTGCATTAGAAATGCCCCAAAGGGCATCAACATCACAATAACGGTTGAGAGAGTCAGTGACTCGAATTAGCAGAGGTGACGCCAGCAGGCAGCTGCTGGCTACAGCCACAGTCTGTTCAGAAATAAAGCTTCATTTCTTTCTATCACGCTATTGTGGTTGTTGCTTTTTTAATGTTTGTATTTTATGACAGAGCATTGACTTTAAGTACCCTTAAAATGTGCATCGTCTTTTTTTGGCTGCTCCCTTTAGGGGTTGCCACAGCAGATCATCTGTCTCAATCTCATCATATCTCGCCCATTTGAAGGGGAAAGTTTAATCAGTTTAGATCAGTTTAAGCTGCACTTGTCTCAACTGATTATAGTGTTGGGTAGAAATGAGCAAACTTTAGAAAGTCAACACTTCACAATGTCACCATTTGAGTACAATACATTTAATTTGTCCCCTGTTCCTTTTTACCCAACAGGTAAAAATGTCACATGCTGGAGAAGGTAAGTAGATGAACATTTCTTTGGGAATTAAGAAATGTTAAAATTTGGTGCTTTGCTTTTCATTGTCTTCTTTAATCAAAGAAAGTGATAAATTCAGTAAATTAACCCTGAAAAATAGTTACATTTTAAATTCATAGAGAATTTGTATGTATAAATGTAGAGTGAGGCATTGCTGTCATCCATCTGCCTGCTTCACTTAACACTCACATGGTATTCTGTCCAAAGCCTTTCAATGTGTGCGTGCACACTTTTCTGGCACCTACCAACTGTCAGTCAACAGCTGCGCTACTAATTCTGCTTTTACTTAATTGCATCAGTCCATACTGGTTAGATTTCATTTCTTTAATTCTGGGACTTCTTCCAGCTTTTCTTTCTTTACTTGCAGTGGATTGTGAATGGACGTCATCCTATAGAAAGAATAACGTAATTTAGTCAGGACATGACAGCTTATCCGAAGCACAGGTGTAATAACTGATGCAGTACACCTTATACTGTAAATTCTGATTAATTATTGCGCCATCATGTTCAGCATGCTCGAGTTACACATTACATGTCTGTTAATAACTAATTATTTTGTCCTTAGAAGTGGTCAGTGATGTTGCACAGAATGGAGAAAACAATTCAACTGGATCAGGTGGGCATAGGACATTCACCTCAACAGAATATCATCCAGAAACATCCAGGCTTTTATTAAAATCTCCATCATCATCCTGAGCCTGATAAAATCTTATCCTTTCTTTGTTCTTCCTCTTGTTAATTCTTATCTAATCACCAGCTTGTGCTGACCCTGTTTATCTCACCTCAAAGACCACGTAATTCCCTGCAGATGTGCTTGTCTATATGAGTTGTATACACTGATAGAAATTTGCATTATAAAGGACAGAGTGGCACGCGCGTACCTATGCTGCACAGGAAGATCATATGTTCTGTTATGAATAATTACACATGTTGGATAAGGGTTTGAATTTAAATATATGCTAATAGAAACCTAAGTGCATAACTTGCATTTTTATAGTTCAGCAGGTTCGTGGACATGTCCGTTGGGATGCTACTCAAGCTGTTAAAGTAGACAAAAGAGTTGGTGAAATGTAATCAACCCATCCATTTATATTGAAATCATCCAGTGCCTAGAACTTTCTTGTCCAGACTGCAGAATTTAAATGGCTTCAAAAACATTAGTTGGCATACTGTATCTAGTTTAAGTCCAGTCCTCAGTTTACATTCTCGTGTGTCCAACTCTGTATTAAGCTAATACTTCTTTACCTCATGGCCGAGCCTAAAAGGTTTAGCATATATTTATTTTCCTTTATTATTTAGATATATACGCATATCTAAATGATGTTGAGACATTTCAACATCAGCTAAAAAAATATATCTATATTATTATTATTTTTCTTTTTTAATGTATTTTTATCTGATGTTGAAATGGTCAATATGTTCTGCTTCATTCAAACGGATACCTCTCTTCATTAGTATGCACTTCATGGAGCAGGTCAATAATTTTTCCATCTAATGGATCATTCATGGATAGAAAACCGTTTGGTTAATTGTTGTACATGAATTGGCTGCACTGAGCTAATGATGTAAAAAGCAACCTCTAATTGTATTGAAAAGCTGCTTCTACACCAGCCATTATGAAAGTTTATAATCAGTGTAAAAGGTTCAGTTCAATATTAATGAATGAAGAACATTTTTAATGAATTTTGTTGACCTTTATTGATATGTATTTGTTGGTTTCTTCAGAAACAACTGAAGATGATACGGAGGAAAACCAAGAGGCACCACTGGATGAAAATGGGGTCATTGTAACCAATGGTGTGGAAAACACTGAAGTTAGTGCTTCAGATGAAAATAATCAGTCACTCACTAATGGGCCAACCAGTGATGTTAGTGTGGAGATGGGAAAGAATTTGGATGTTTCTGAGGAAGATCCGGTCCAGGTTCCAAATACCAATGTTAAAGAAGAGGAGGAAGAAGAAGGGACTCTGGTGATGAGAGCAGAATGCATCTTCATCACAGATGATGGGGATGATGTTTCTGGAGAGGTTGTGTCGCAGGCAGATCAACAGGAATCCGTGCAGTCAGACCAGATCCTTCTGCCAAATCCAGAAGGAGAAGCCAGAAAAGAGGGAGGGGAGGCTGCAGAGGTGGATGTACAAACAGAAACTTTTACAGAGCCAGAGAGTGAGCCATTGGGAGACATAGATGATAGCATAAAGGCAAATCCAGGTGAAGATGAAGATAAAGATGTAAAAACTGAGGGCCAGGACAACGATTTGAAAGATCCAGCCTGTGTGCAGTCGCAGTCCCTAATCAGTCCTCCAGAGAGCACTGCGGTGGCTTTGTTGCCTGTCTATACTGAGGCACAACCTTCTAATCTTAGTCCCGATCTACAGGTTCAAGCTGAAGAATCAGCAGCAGTACCAGAGGAAACTGAGGCAGCATCAAAAGCACATGAGGCTACCTGTCTTACTGATCAGTTCCAGGAGGTGCCTCTGTCTGATGCCCAAGAAAACCAAAGAACAGAGGCAGGGCCTGGGGAACAGGAACCCCTTCTGTTGAACGCCAAAGCCCCCAGCACTATGGTAGAGCCAGCAGGCGCTGACAGCCCAGCCAATGCAGAGGCACAGAGCCCAAACGCAGCTAGCCAGGGAGCAGCGTCTGAGTCACCCAAGCCCAAAAAATGCGACTGCTGCTCTGTCATGTAAATGCCCTCTGTGTACATGCATTTGCTCTCAACCTCTTCACTCTGCCAGTATCCTTTAGCCTGTGCATTGGCTGCTCAGTTCATAACAATTACTTCCCTCATCTCTTTGTTTTGTGCATCCATCCATTTTTTTTAATAAGAATGCCTGGAAGCTGCTTCCCTTTCCTCCACTGTCCACTGCCAACATTCCTAGTATTCCTCTTGAAATTTCCTCATCCCCAGTCTCAAGCTTTGATGCTGCAACAGGAAGTGTGCTCGCTCCAACATGAGGAGAGGAATCATATGGACTGAACTAGTTTTAAAGTGGAACTACAGTTTTAAAAAGAAAAAAAAAACAGTTTTTTGGGCCACACTGTTTTGAGTTTGATATAATTCTCTTCAGAGAAAAAAAACGATTTCATGTATTTTACATTATTTGCTGAAGTCATTTTGTAGTTTTAAAAATCTGAGTTGTAACTAGAAAATTGCAATGATATGGAAAGGTTCATAAAGTTCTGGAGATATTCTGTTTTACTGACTTGAAGCTGGACTGTTAATGCTTTAGGCCTTTTAATAAATGTTTTTAATCCCACTACAGTAGCCTAAACAGGTTTAACCAACTGACTATTTGGTTAAATTGTGTCATTTATAAACAGTGTGCTCCATTGATAGTTAAAAAAATATTACCTAAAAGTATGATACATATGGGTTTGGTTTTTTTTAATTCTTAACATGGAAGGCCTGGAATTCCTGAGATGACTCTGTTACAAATGTACATACTGTATACAGAAAGCGTGTATAATTTTTTGAAATGATTTAATGATTAAACTGTCATTTGCAATACTCTTCTTAACATAACCTGGTCTGCATTCAGAGTTTTTGTTCTTCAAATACTGGATTTGTCCCAAAACATCATCAATGCTTCATGCAAAAGAAATACAAAAACGACTGTATTACATTTTTTCTCTGTTCATGGTTTTTTATCTAGTTATATAGACACCACTAGGAAACAGAATTTAAGATTCAGGTTGAGAAATCCCAAGACACAAAACTTAACTTTGCATGTATTACTTCATACAGTTTACTTTTAGATTGTATTTATTGATTTTTATTTTGGACATACTGCTTAGAAAAAGATATGTTAAAGCATTGAAAGGTGAATCATGAGTGCACACTGGACCAGTCTTCCAAATGTATGCACATTAAGCTTTTTATTATGAAAGAAATAAGGGAACTAGTCATCACCTTTTGGCAGTAGCTGTTGTTCCCTTCAACATGTCTCACTGCAAGAGCTTCTCCCAGGTCTTGGGATAGTCCCATGGATAACAGCAGGGTCCTCTTATGGACCAGACTGAAGCTGGAGTCTTTGGAGAAAGGACTGCAGCATGTCCTCGAACTTAAAAGAAGTCCTGCTGAGCTGAGAGCTCCCAGAATCTCTGCTCCATCTGACAACAAAGACATTTCAAAGAATTATTGCATGGGGATCCTGTACCTCTCTAAACTAGGTGCAAACATCACTGTGCAGATGTGCTGTGCATGGATACATTTGTCCAAGCTATAAATTACATATAATTTGTTATTATAGCCAACCCTTTCTTTCAACACCAAGATTAAGTCTACTGACCTACATGCTTATTTCTTTCAATTTAAGATTTCTTTCATTTATTATTATAGAATTTCTTTATCGTGTATCATCATTTTATACAGGGATATCTCAGGGATTAAATGAGCAGTTTAAAGTCTTCACACTGGCAGAAGGCAAAGTTTCACTGGTCCGGCCCACTTTAGATCAGTGTGAGCTGTATGTGGCCATTGATATAAAATGAGTTTGACATCCATGTCACACCTAGGACAGGTTGCTAGTCAGTTGCAGAGCTAACAGAGAGAGACAGACAATAAAATCCCACCTACAGCCAATTTAGAATTATTGGTTGAGCTAATATGCACATGTCTGGACTTCAGAAAGAAGCCAGAGTACCTGGAGAGAGCCCACTCAGGCACAGGGAGAACATATGACCCCCAGACAGACATGAGCCAGCCAACTGCTGCGTTCAAACCCAGGAAATTCCTGCTGGGAGGTAACAGTGCTAGTCACTGCTTTTGTGCATAGCATTGCGAAACAGTCAGTCCTCCATCGCCATTGCTCTTTCCTCACAATGTTTTCAAACAGACTTTTTCCTCAGTGCGAGATATTGCCCAACCGGTGTTATTACTTGGCTATAGCCAACTCTGGTAAAGAGGACTCAAGAATGACTTAAAAAGCAGTTGTTCAGTTACTTGGTGCAAAACCACAAATCACAAGAGCTCAGTGTTAGATTTGGTAATATGTAGGGGAGCATCTGAGAAAGAACTTCTCATTTATGCTTTAATAACCTGAAACCTGAACAATTAAAAAACTTGCACACAATATATTGGAACAGCCTGTATCGTGTTAACATTATTACTAGATTTTCATATTTAAGATTTTCTCTCTATGGGGAGAGCAGATGATGAATTTTACGCTTGAAGCAGCTACGCTGGCAAAGGTACTTAAACCAACCCAAAAGCTTTCAAAAGTCTCTGCTAAATAAAGCAAAAGTGAGGTTTTAATATTTTTCCATTTCTTCTCAATTTAAAACATAGATTTATCACAACTGATAAAATAAAGAGTGCATGCAACTTGAGGTCATTGACCATTTGTTACTCAAATATTGCATTAGACTGAATGTTGAATTTACCAAACATGGTGTAAACAACACACAATCCTTTCACCCATCCTGGAATTTCCAGAACTACAAAACTGAGAATGTGAAAGAACTGAACTAGAAGGAGAACCTCTTTACCAGACACATTTTCAGTGAGACCCCACGTTGCAACGGACATCATGTTTGCGGTACTTCTCACAGTTCTCTGTTTGGTGTCTGTGAGCCGTTCAGCTCCTCTGGCCTGTGAAAAGTTGGTCAAGCCTTTGGAACAGTTTGATATTCAAAATGTGATGGGAAGGTGGTCTTTAGTCGCTGTCAGTCTGAAAGATTGGGAAAATGAGAACTTTGTAAGAAGAAAAGACAGTATAGCTGTTGATATCCGGAACTCCTCGTACATCGAAGCTGAACGAGTTGCTGGCAGATGCCAGTATGATCTCCTTGACTTTACTTTGGAAGGCCACATATTAACCATGAAGGCGGGAAACGTCAACCTCACTGGAACTTTGTTTTATACATCCTGTGCAGACTGTATGGTGCTCACCATGCACATCAAGTCCCCCACTTACTGCACAGTGGAGTTCTACCTACTTAGCCGGAGGAGACAGCTGGAGCAGAAGGAGATGGAGGAGTTCAGTACTCAAGTGCTGTGTCTCAGCATGCCTCCACCTATTGTGATGGATCCTAAAACGGAGCTTTGTCCTATAGAGACAACCAACCAACAAACCGACCAGAGAACAATAGAAGCCCCATAAAGGGAGCAAGGGGGAAGAAGAAGAAGGAGACGAAGAAGGCAGTTAGCTTCAATGTGCTGAATGTCAGCGTATAGTGTGACAAAAAGAATAACAATTGATGATCATGTGTTGGAAGCTATAAAAACGAGTTCTAATTCTCCATTTTTTTAATCTGTTTTTTTATGTTTAAGGTCCAACAACAGCTTGTTGAACCTGTTGTTGTTGGATGCTGCTATGAGTTCTATGTGATCCATTATATAGTGCATTTATTCATATCTTGCAAATGACATACTGCATATCAAAAAATGTCTGTGTTTTTGCTTGTAAATTACCATGCTAGACCAAGACTGTAAAATGATTTTTAGTGTAAATGTATAACTTTAATCTCAGAAGTTCTCAGTCTTTTCTCTGCATATACCCCACTATACCACTTCATCATTTTTAAATCACCTTGATAAGCCCTTTTACACAGAAGTTAATAGAAGCTCTCTGAAAAATGTATTCAAATATACAAATATACAGTATACTCAGAGGTTAATCAAAGTATTTTGTTTAACCAAGAGCATCAAACTAGTAGCTTTAGCTAACGGTATTTCTCCATATCTTTGGATGTACTAATGTTATATTATTAACCTACTGAAACTGCTAGTGCATCAAATGTAGCACGCTAGTACATTTTCATATGCTGTTAATTAAATTCCTATGTTGCGTATTATGATGATACCTTTTTTTCCCTTGTCCTCGGGAAGAGCAAAGTGGGAAACTGTAGCATCATAATAAACCAAACTAAAGCAATTATGGGTTCACATGGAAGTATTCACAGTCTGCTTCAGTATTCCCAGTGTGGATATCATTCCTGCAGAACATGACACAGTGTGCAAACAAAGATAAAGTCTGTTTTGTTTTGTTTTGCAGTGGGAAATTGTGAAACTTGAGATTAATGACATCCAGTTTAATAAAAATGTCTATCCACATATAGTACTTTCATGATATTTCATGTTCTTCATGTCGCATATTTGGTAAGCAATAGGTCACACCTTTTAAAATGTGTGCTTATCTTTAAGATAGATAGAATAAGAATGTGAAAATATAGCTTTCAATCAGCATCAATTCATGACAAAAATTAGTTCACTGTTTGACTTTTTCATTATTTTATTGATGATAGAATAAAAGTGTATCCCTATTCTGTAACTGAACCTGATTTTGCTACAGTTCACAGAAATTTCTGCTATTTCAAAATCCCAGAACCCGTAGAGTGGACTCTGCCCTCTGTTATTGCCAGTGTTGCATAACTGGGGGGTTCTGATCCAACTAAATAGTTGTACACAGTACAGAAGAGGGTAACTGGCTTCAGCACTATTTTATAGCAGTTTATATGATTTTAAAGAAATATATGTACGTCTATATTGACGTTCTTATTCAGTAAACTTCTCTTATTTAGTTTGAAGCTTTTACATGCTGTGAACTGTTCTAACATAACATCCAGCTAATTGCAAAAATATGCCAAACTGAAAATATTTTAACCGTTCAGAAGCTTCCTTAAATAACAACAGAAAATGTACATACTGTATACAGAAAGCGTGTATGATTTTTTTTTTTTGAAATGATTTAATGATTAAACTGTCATTTGCAATACTCTTCTTAACATAACCTGGTCTGCATTCAGAGTTTTTTTTTTTCTTCAAATACTGGATTTGTCCCAAAACATCATCAATGCTTCATGCAAAAGAAATACAAACGACTGTATTACATTTTTTCTCTGTTCATGGTTTTTTATCTAGTTATATAGACACCACTAGGAAACAGAATTTAAGATTCAGGTTGAGAAATCCCAAGACACAAAACTTAACTTTGCATGTATTACTACAAACAGTTTACTTTTACATTGTATTTATTGATTTTTATTTTGGATACAAAACAGTGAGTGCACACTGGACCAGTCTTCCAAATGTATGCACATGAAGTTTTTTATTATGAAAGAAATAAGGGAACTAGTCATCACCTTTTGGCAGTAGCTGTTGTTCCCTTCAACATGTCTCACTGCAAGAGCTTCTCCCAGGTCTTGGGATAGTCCCATGGATAACAGCAGGGTCCTCTTGTGGACCAGACTGAAGCTGGAGTCTTTGGAGAAAGGACTGCAGCATGTCCTCAAACTGAAAAGAAGTCCTGCTGAGCTGAGAGCTCCCAGAATCTCTGCTCCATCTGACAACAAAGACATTTCAAAGAATTATTGCATGGGGATCCTGTACCTCTCTAAACTAGGTGCAAACATCACTGTGCAGATGTGCTGTGCATGGATACATTTGTCCAAGCTATAAATTACATATAATTTGTTATTATAGCCAACCCTTTCTTTCAACACCAAGATTAAGTCTACTGACCTACATGCTTATTTCTTTCAATTTAAGATTTCTTTCATTTATTATTATAGCATTTCTTTATCGTGTATCATCATTTTATACAGGGATATCTCAGGGATTAAATGAGCAGTTTAAAGTCTTCACACTGGCAGAAGGCAAAGTTTCACTGGTCCGGCCCACTTTAGATCAGTGTGAGCTGTATGTGGCCATTGATATAAAATGAGTTTGACATCCATGTCACACCTAGGACAGGTTGCTAGTCAGTTGCAGAGCTAACAGAGAGAGACAGACAATAAAATCCCACCTACAGCCAATTTAGAATTATTGGTTGAGCTAATATGCACATGTCTGGACTTCAGAAAGAAGCCAGAGTACCTGGAGAGAGCCCACTCAGGCACAGGGAGAACATATGACCCCCAGACAGACATGAGCCAGCCAACTGCTGCGTTCAAACCCAGGAAATTCCTGCTGGGAGGTAACAGTGCTAGTCACTGCTTTTGTGCATAGCATTGCGAAACAGTCAGTCCTCCATCGCCATTGCTCTTTCCTCACAATGTTTTCAAACAGACTTTTTCCTCAGTGCGAGATATTGCCCAACCGGTGTTATTACTTGGCTATAGCCAACTGTGGTAAAGAGGACTCAAGAATGACTTAAAAAGCAGTTGTTCAGTTACTTGGTGCAAAACCACAAATCACAAGAGCTCAGTGTTAGATTTGGTAATATGTAGGGGAGCATCTGAGAAAGAACTTCTCATTTATGCTTTAATAACCTGAAACCTGAACAATTAAAAAACTTGCACACAATATATTGGAACAGCCTGTATCGCGTTAACATTATTACTAGATTTTCATATTTAAGATTCTCTCTCTATGGGGAGAGCAGATGATGAATTTTACGCTTGAAGCAGCTACGCTGGCAAAGGTACTTAAACCAACCCAAAAACTTTCAAAAGTCTCTGCTAAATAAAGCAAAAGTGAGGTTTTAATATTTTTCCATTTCTTCTCAATTTAAAACATAGATTTATCACAACTGATAAAATAAAGAGTGCATGCAACTTGAGGTCATTGACCATTTGTTACTCAAATATTGCATTAGACTGAATGTTGAATTTACCAAACATGGTGTAAACAACACACAATCCTTTCACCCATCCTGGAATTTCCAGAACTACAAAACTGAGAATGTGAAAGAACTGAACTAGAAGGAGAACCTCTTTACCAGACACATTTTCAGTGAGACCCCACGTTGCAACGGACATCATGTTTGCGATACTTCTCACAGTTCTCTGTTTGGTGTCTGTGAGCCGTTCAGCTCCTCTGGCCTGTGAAAAGTTGGTCAAGCCTTCGGAACAGTTTGATATTCAAAATGTGACGGGAAGGTGGTCTTTAGTCGCTGTCAGTCTGAAAAATCCTCCATTTCAGTTCATTGAGAGAAGTAAAGCCAGTGTAGTTGTTGATATCCGCAACTCCTCGTACATCACAGCCGAACGAGTTGCTGGCAGATGCCAGTATAATCTCTTTGACTTTACTTTGGAAGGCCACATCTTAACCATGAAGGCGGGAAACGTCAACCTCACTGGAACTTTGTTTTATACATCCTGTGCAGACTGTATGGTGCTCACCATGCACATCAAGTCCCCCACTTACCGCACAGTGGAGTTCTACCTACTTAGCCGGAGGAGACAGCTGGAGCAGAAGGAGATGGAGGAGTTCAGTGCTCAAGTGCTGTGTCTCAGCATGCCTCCACCTATTGTGATGGATCCTAAAACGGAGCTTTGTCCTATAGAGACAACCAACCAACAAACCGACGAGAGAACAATAGAAGTCCCATAAAGGGAGCAAGGGGGAAGAAGAAGAAGGAGACGAAGAAGGCAGTTAGCTTCAATGTGCTGAATGTCAGCGTATAGTGTGACAAAAAGAATAACAATTGATGATCATGTGTTGGAAGCTATAAAAACGAGTTCTAATTCTCCTTTTTTTTAATCTGTGTTTTTATGTTTAAGGTCCAACAACAGCTTGTTGAACCTGTTGTTGTTGGATGCTGTTCTGAGTTCTATGTGATCCATTATATAGTGCATTTATTCATATCTTGCAAATGACATACTGCATATCAAAAAATGTCTGTTTTTGTTTGTAAATTACCATGCTAGACCAAGACTGTAAAATGATTTTTATTGTAAATGTATAACTTTAATCTCAGAAGTTCTCAGTCTTTTCTCTGCATATACCCCACTATACCACTTCATCATTTTTAAATCACCTTGATAAGCCCTTTTACACAGAAGTTAATAGAAGCTCTCTGAAAAATGTATTCAAATATACAAATATACAGTATACTCAGAGGTTAATCAAAGTATTTTGTTTAACCAAGAGCATCAAACTAGTAGCTTTAGCTAATGGTATTTCTCCATATCTTTGGATGTACTAATTTTATATTATTAACCTACTGAAACTGCTAGTGCATCAAATGTAGCATGCTAGTACATTTTCATATGCTGTTAATTAAATTCCTATGTTGCGTATTATGATGATACCTTTTTTTCCCTTGTCCTCGGGAAGAGCAAAGTGGGAAACTGTAGCATCATAATAAACCAAACTAAAGCAATTATGGGTTCACATGGAAGTATTCACAGTCTGCTTCAGTATTCCCAGTGTGGATATCATTCCTGCAGAACATGACACAGTGTGCAAACAAAGATAAAGTCTGTTTTGTTTTGTTTTGCAGTGGGAAATTGTGAAACTTGAGATTAATGACATCCAGTTTAACAAAAATGTCTATTCTCACATGGTTTCATGATATTTCATGTTCTTCATGTCGCATATTTGGTAAGCAATAGGTCACACCTTTTAAAATGTGTGCTTATCTTTAAGATAGATAGAATAAGAATGTGAAAATATAGCTTTCAATCAGCATCAATTCATGACAAAAATTTGTTCACTGTTTGACTTTTTCATTATTTTATTGATGATAGAATAAAAGTGTATCCCTATTCTGTAACTGAACCTGATTTTGCTACAGTTCACAGAAATTTCTGCTATTTCAAAATCCCAGAACCCGTAGAGTGGACTCTGCCCTCTGTTATTGCCAGTGTTGCATAACTGGGGGGTTCTGATCCAACTAAATAGTTGTACACAGTACAGAAGAGGGTAACTGGCTTCAGCACTATTTTATAGCAGTTTATATGATTTTAAAGAAATATATGTACGTCTATATTGACGTTCTTATTCAGTAAACTTCTCTTATTTAGTTTGAAGCTTTTACATGCTGTGAACTGTTCTAACATAACATCCAGCTAATTGCAAAAATATGCCAAACTGAAAATATTTTTAGCCCTTCAGAAGCTTCCTTAAATACCAATAAACAATGAGTGCTGCAGCTTTCAGTACCACACTACATATTATCAATAAATGCAGTCTGCTAAATAAATTGAACCCTTTCATTTATATTTATATCATCCAGTGTCTAGAATTTCTGTTCAGACTGCAAAATTCACCAAGAGTTGTGTTCAACTCTTCAATCAGCCATTGCTTCTTTGCTTTGTGACGTAGCATAAAGGTTTAGAACATTTTATAATTCTTCTCTTTTTGTTTTGTTTATTTGTTGCTGTTTTTGAAATGGTTGATACATTTTGTTAAACAGCAGAATGAACTCATCCTAACCAATGGTAGGGAAAACCTTGCTCGAGGGCAGAATAATCAGTCAGTTGCTAACAGGCCAATCACACCCACTGTTCTTAGCATGAGGATGGAAATGGATTTGGGTCTTCCTGAGGCAGATCCTGCTCGGGTTTCAAATGACAATGTTAAAGAGTGGGAGGAAGAAAAGGGGCACTCTGGTGATGAGAGCAGATGATGATGGGTATGATGTTTCTGGAGAGGTTATGTAGCAGGCAGATCAACAGGAGTCCACGCAGTCAGATTAAATCCTTCTGCTAAATCCAGAAGTAGGCGACGAGGGAGTGAGGAAAGGGGGGTAAGGCTGTGTGGGAGGAAGTAAAAACAGAAACTTTTACAGAGAAGAGTGAGTCACTCACAGGCATAGATGGTAGCATTAAGACAAATCAAGATGACGATTGAGAGATAAAAACTGAATCAGGACAGAAAATTGGAAGGCCCAGAGTGTCTTTGTTGTTTTTCGGTGTCTGTGCCTTTTGTTCCCTTCAGCATGTCTCACTGCATGTGGCTCTACCAGCTCCTGGGATTGTCCCATGGATAACAGCAGGGTCCTTATGTGGATCAAACCAAAGTCAGAGGCTCTGGACTCGCCTGGAGTAAGGGAATGCAACATGTCTTCTAGGTGAAAATAACTCTTGCTGAGCTGAGAACTCCCAGGACGTCTGTCCTGCCTGACGACTGGATTTCAAAGAGCAATTACATAAGGATCCTGCGCCAGGAGCTGGATAGTGGTCAACCTGCTGCTTTATACGAAAGTGTTCAGCAGAGATTAGAAGCCCAGTTTCCAAGGAAGATGGCGGTGAATCCAAATCCAAATCCAATTTATTTATATAGCACATTTAAAAACAAAAGGTTTGCCCAAAGTGCTGTACAGAAACAAAAGGGTAAAACACAAGATAAAACCACTGACACTCACATAAAAACATAATAAAACACATCAAAAAACACATCAACTCACGCCAGTCTGAACGCTATCGAAAAAAGGTGTGTTTTCAAAAGTGTTTTAAAAACAGGAAACGAAGATGCCTGTCTAATATTTAAAGGCAGCGTATTCATAGTTTGGTGGCCATAATTGAAAAGGCTCATTCTCCTCTACGTTTGAGCCTTGATTTTGGGACAACCAACAGCAGCTGGTCAGCTGATCTGAGGGTCCGTGAAGGAATGTAAGGCTGAAGTAACTCGGAAAGGTATGGGGGAGCAAGACCATTAAGGCATTTATAAACCAGTGTTAGGACTTTGAAATTAATTCTGTCATGAACGGGAAGCCAATGAAGAGAAGACAGGACAGGTGTTACATGTTCATGCCTGTGGGTACCAGTCAAGAGGCGGGCAGCAGCATTTTGAATAGTCATTTTTTTAATTAAATTGAATTTTCTTCCACATCTAGATTCAGGTTGTGGTTTAATTTGAGTGAACCTGGTAGAGAAAAACAAAATAACATTATTTTTTCCTACTCAGACTGTAATTTATTATAAAACAACAGACAGATTTGCTTCCACTGCCTTTCTTATTGTTTTTTTGTTTGTGTTTGTTTACATTTGCCTCAGTACAAAGTATTGTACAATAGTTGGGTTGCGGTCACGTGGTTCTGATGACGTGCGGAGGCAGCGCGATTTTTGAGTGGAGGGCGGAAGTAAACATGGAGGACACTGTGGAGAGTCAGGAGAGCAGCTATTGTGCAACTTTAGACCCCGTTTTTTAGTGGGCTATTAGAATCTGGTGTAATGTGTTTAATTCACTATGTTAATTTAATGTAATTATTTTTTTTAATCAACAAAAAAACATGTTGCGTCTAAACAAAAAATATATTTATATGTTTCTCACCACAGAAACCTTACATTACGGATATCTTTACTTATCTGTGAAAGGAGACTGTCTGGAATCTGGCAATATAAGAACCATAGCAGTGTACAAAAACCTGTGGTGTGTGCCTGACGGTAATAAGTGCCACTTTTTCTTTTTTTCTGAATAAAATGGTATGGATTTACTCTGTGATTAAAAAATTACAAACATGTAATATGTAACTTGGACCATAATCATTACAGATAATGGCATCTTTTTCTCTTTGACATGATTCTTGTTTGTTTTACATCTCAGCACAATATCTTACCTGGATAAGTGAATGTCTCATTCACACTGAAGTCTTCTGGTTGTGGATTCTCAGCTGGAAGCTGCAGTTCGGGGTTCTCCACTGTCACTAGGCTCAAATCCGGGCTCTCAGCCGTCTGTTGCATATCCAAAATCGCCTCTGCACATCGATGCTGTTCTGCCTTAAGCTTCATTCTTTTCTCTCGTTTGAGAACTGATTCCGATCTGGGTTTTCGTTCGTAGCCGAGATTGACCGTCGGAGCCCAGTCCTCCGACTCTTCGTCATCCAAAGCACTTGGGCAGCCTATAGTCCCAATCAAGTCAATATTAGACTACTAACTTAAAAGCACTAAGTAAACGAGAATTTAACGACAACCTAATGCTAATAAGTTCGTTTGCAAACATAACATTACCTCTGACGAAGTGGTCGCTGCAGACACGGGCATTGGCAGACTCTGCTCCTCCCGACTGTAAACGTAAATTTAAAATCCATTTTTTCCTACGTTTTTCGGTTAGAATTTTCCATTTTTCTCCTCTTCGTTGGGCTATTTTTGGTACCCTAAAATACCGTTTATCGGTTTCTCTGGTCGACCTACTGGAGCATCCGTAAACACAACAGGACATAGGCATTTTGCGTACTGTCTGTCTGTGATTTTGCGCTTATCTTTTTCACTTCCGACCGCCAGTCAAATTTCGCGCTTTACGTCGACGTCACGTCCACGTCAAATGAAACCTAGCTATTAGGGCTATGACCTAATTTGTCAATCTGGATAAAAATTAGTAAGACATTAAATGCAGAAACTAGAACAAAATCAAGTCAAGTGAAACTGAAGCTGAAGAAAGGGCGAATAAATATAAACTATTTATAGTGGCCTAGGTTCAACATGAAGGTTTAGTGTTTTACCATTTTAAGAGTTTTTATACAGTTTATTTTACTGCTTGATGGAGCTAATTTTGCTTTGTTAGAATCTCTGCTCACACAAGAGATCACTGTCAGAGTTTTGAATAAGCAAAGGTGTGAGACACAACAACATAGACCTGGTGCCTCAACAAATAAACACAAGATATATCATAAAAAGTAGATTTCTCTGTGGAAGTGCATTTGATCTACTTAAGAAGTTTAATTTTATTTAAGTCTAACTGCTCACATTGCATGTTTCCAAAATGTATGCACATTTTGTGCAAATGAGCTTTTTCATTAGTATGCATGCAAATATATCCATCCATCCACGTATTAATCATAACTCATGTTGATTTTCAGTTTCTTCCCCAAATATCACAAATATCACACTAAATACTGAATTTACTAAATCTCACAAAAACATTACACTTATGTTTTTGTGTGTAAGTTTATTTTAATTCATAAACAAGACCAAGACCAACACAGCCGGTGTAAACAACGCCCAATCATGTTCTTTGGTTTCACAATTCCCAAATCAACATATCCAGGATCTTTTGTATTCCAAAGGTAAATATGTGAAACTGAACTACAAAACCAGAACATCTTTACCAGACAAAGTTTCAGTGAGAAGCACAGTACAGAGAGCACAATACACGCCGCCGCTCTTCGTCATGAAACTGAACAGCTTCATCATTAGTCTAACATTCTTTCATACATCCTGTCCAAACTGTGCTGCTGGCATCATGTCCTCCACCTACAAGTCAGTTAACCTTTTCAACCAGAGGAGAGCTGGAGCAGAAGGAGATGGAGGAATTCAGTGCTCAAGTGGGGTGCCTCCACCTACTGTGACAGATCCTACCAAGGAGCTCTGTTACTACACAGAAATCTGTCTAAGTGAACCAAATGAAGGTTGTGTGTTGGAAACCCTAACAGGCTTTCATTTCTTTATATATGTATATTAAATAAGCGAAAATCCACTCTTGGTCCTCTACCAGAGGCCTGGGAGCTTGAGGGTCCTGCGCAGTATCTTCACTGTTTCTAGGGCTGCGCTCTTCTGGACAGAGAGCTCCGATGTTGTGTCTGGGATCTGCTGGAGCCACTCGCCTGGCTTGGGAGTCACTGCACCTAGTGATATTCATTTATATGACGCAACTTTTTTTACTGATTGCATATGCATTGCTAATTCTGACTTACATTATTTATATCTTGGACATAATATACTACACCGAAAAATATACAAACGCCCACACACTGAATGTTTTTCATTATAAACTGACAGTATTTTAATAAACTTCAATCTTGGAATGTTTTTTCCTCACATTATTATCATCCTACTCTTGCTTCATAACTAGTATATATGAGTCTTGTACCTCAAGATAACTATACAATTAATTCTAAGTGCATGTACTTAGTTGTATTTCAGTACATCTTTGGATGTACTGAAATTAGATCATTATGATCTTTTATGATATTATACCTTTAGTATAGTTGTTCTGTGTGACATATGTTACTTTTTTGATCCCAAGAAGAACAACTTAAAAACTAAAACTAAACCAATTATCAGTATACTTAAATAAAGTCTACTACTTAAAAAAAAAGAAAAAAAAAGAAGAAGCTCTGGCTATCATTAATGATTAACAAAGAGCATTTGTTGTGTTACAGAGATCATTGATATTGGCTCATATTGTTGGGTCTGACTGTCATTTTTGATTAAATAATTAATTTAATTTGTTAAGTTATGGGAATTTAGTATATAATTTTAAACATTTTAATTAGAAATAATAGGCCTTTAATAAATCAAATATAGAATCTTACAGCTTTAGATAACATTAATAATTTATTATCTTAGTCTGTTCATTTAGATGGATAGTTCAACCACTTATATTTTTGGGTTACAGATACCAAAACACACAAGAATATCCCACATTTTTTGATGCTTACAAACTAAAAAGGTTTTATTAAATAAACTCCTACAAATCATGAACTGAATAGAGAACTTTAAACAGACGTGATGCAGTCAGACACAAAAATATGCATGCCATGTCGTAGTCACTGGGTTGTTTGTACCTGCTTCATCTTCTTCATCTTGTTGATAAATACAAACATTTGAATTTAAACAAAACAAAGATATCATAAGAATATAACGATGTTGCCTATAAAGACAAGTTAATGATGGCAGTGTGCTCATTCTCTGAAATTATGGATTTTTCTTTTTTTATGATGAAATAAAAGCAAATCCCAGTTATGTAATTACATCAGAATTCGAAACGGTTTCAGAAAAATGTCGGAGAATCTGCGTGTAGAGGGAGGACTCTGCCCTCTGGCTCTGATAGTGTTGCATAACTGTGGGGTTTCTGACCAAATCAAATAGTTGCACACGAAGTGCAGCAGAGGGTAAGTAAATATCTGCACCATTACCTCCACCCATGTTTTTAATCATTCATAGTTTATTGTACCGTAACAGAATATTATGAATAGGTGCTTTATTTCAGTAAATTAAACAATAAAGTTTAGCATCTTAATTTATCATAACAAGAATAATTAGATTTGAAATCAGAAATAAGATTGAATAATTTGACTTTACAGATTCAAACTTATTTTGAATTTTATTCATTTGGAATCTTTTATGTACTCCAAACTCCATATTTCAGCATGCAATTAATTGTAGAAAATATGCAACACCAAGCTGATTTTTATCCTCTCCCAACCTGAATAAGTTTGCCAAAGTACAATAAAAAAGGATAAGGGTTTGCAGCTTTCATTAGCACACCACCTGTTGTTAATATGTGCTGTTTATTCAACTCCTGGCATTTCATGCCTTACAATATGTTTGGACAGCCTGAATCTGGGAACAGTAAATAAAAACAATTTGACTTCACAGTGTTACACCACAGGTACTGGAATAGAGAAACCAGTCAGCGGGTAAAACTTCACTGTGAACAATCAATAGTCACAGGCAGGACTTCAAAATATTGTTTAGTTTTCCAATCACGGAAACCACAGGTGAAAAATTACCGTGCTTTTTTCTCCTGTATTGTGAAACTACATGTTTCTGAAACAACTATAAAACCACCCGGCACACATCACCGTCTCCAAAGGAGGTTTGAAACTGCAGTGTGACTGACAATATTTCACTGACTGCCTACTAATAGCTTGACATGATTTTTGCTGCGCTTTCTCTTCTTTGTTTGGTGGCTGTGAGTCATTCAGCTCCTCTGACCTGCGAGGAGTTGGTCCGTCCATTAGACCGACTCAATCTTCATCATTTGAAGGGGAAATGGGCTTTAGTTGCTGGCAGTTTGAGCCACCTACCTTTCCTGGAGCGATTTAAACAAAGAGACAGTGCCTCTGTGAACTTCTACAGCAACACCAGTGAAACTCATATTTCCTACACCCGCAGCATCAGCTTACACAACGAGTGCCAGTATAACACCTACAACATCACTCTGAATGGCAGCAGTTACACCTTTGACGGGACAGAGAATGACAACTTCAGTGCAAACTTTGCCCATACGTCTTGCCATGACTGCATGCTGATGCACATGAGAATGGAGTCGGGGGAAAGGCAGCATTTTTACCTGTTCAGTCGGAGGAGACAGCTGGAGCAGAAGGAGATGGAGGAGTTCAGGGCTCAGGTGGAGTGTCTCAACATGCCTGCACCTGCTGTGATGGATCCCACCAAGGCGCTTTGTCCCGAAGAGACTGCCAGCGATCCGGCAGCACAGCCTGAAGAAAAAACAGAGGGACAGAAGGAATAAGAGAAAGTGAAAATTCTCGCTCTGATTTAGTGGATGAACATAAAATTAAAAAAAATCTTTATTCCAGTGATTCTGTCTGTTACACATGCTCCTCAATGTAGAGAAATAAACAGTCATGCATTGTAAACCATTACACCTGCTGTAAGTCTGATATTTGATTTTGTAACTTGAAATAAATGATTGTTATTTCTATGATACAGTGTTTGTTTTTCAGCTCATTGGAAGATGTATCACCTTCACCACTATATTATTCTCTTATTCATAGGTTGGTGTATCTCAGGCATGTTTGAGGAGATATTTTAAGGTGCAAATTTTAATTCTAAATTCAAAACCCAAATAAATTAATTAATTAAAAACATGAAAACTGTTAAAACACAAAAACTAGCATTTCTTAACTTTTACCTCAGGAGTTCCCATCAAACAGTGAGTTGACATTTTTTTGTTTTAATAATGACACACTATTAATTAATCAATTATTATTAATCCAATGATCATACCTTAATCATAATATATATAAATGCTTACTTAGACTTTATAAATGATAAAATGAACATGTTATATGTGAGCTTATTAAACCAGAATAAGCTTTTATATCTGTATTTATAAACTGCATACTAAGGAGGAGTATTGCTCTATAAATGATGAATTGAGCACTTACTTATTTCTTATTAATGTTTCATAGTGTGCCATTATTATAAAGTTTGACCTTGTTTGGCTTCGTTTGCAAGCTGAGCGGGCATCCATTTGTCACAAGGGTGTCGATTCCAACCTCGGGCCCTTGCTGCATGTTTTCCCACGTGCTCTTTTCCCTGCTTTCCCGTCACTCTTCACTGTGTTATCTAATAAAGGTGAAATAGCCCATAAAAAATTAATTTAAAAAAGCTTGCCAACTTCTGTGATGTGAACTGTATGAAGACAGTGTCATAGAGGCATTTTTGTGTCTTCATTGTCTTTCCGTTTGAGATGGACAGTTGAATAATGTAGCCGAAACACCCGCTGTGGAGACAGTGTGTGAAACGATGGAAAATGTACCACTGCAAGATGGTATATTTTGTCATTGAGACAGTCCGTGGTTGGGTCTGCTAACTTTTTTGTTTCATTTTATTCATACAGCACATTTCATTACATGCAAACTCAATGTGCTTAACACAGAAGGTCAAAACTTTTATTGGTCATGGTGTGTTTTCTGGCATATAAAAAAAAACATGCAGATCTTAACAAGGCTGAAAATTAAAATTTCATCAGAGGGCCTTTAAGACATTCTTGAAAGGGAAAAATTAGATGCTTTGAGCACATAAGACTCATTTCATCATAAGTGCCTGTAATATTATCAAATAAAATTTAGTTTGCCAAACAAACATATTAGAAGTACTTTGCTAGTAAAAAGGACCCAAACTGCTTTAATTCTTCGTGGCATAGATTCAGTTCAGTTCAACTCAGTTTTACTTATATATTGCTAATTAACAACAAAAACAGTCACATAAAGGATCAGCAAAGTGCTGGAAACATTCCTCACAGATTTTGGTCCAAGGTGACAACAAAGCCTCACACAGTTGCTGCAGTGTTGGTGAGCCCTTGTGAATTGTAGCCTCGGTTTCCTGCTCTTAACTCTCAGGGATTGGACCTGGTGTGGTCTTCTGCTGCTGTAGCCCATTATCAATGTGTTGCACGTTGAAAGATGCTCTTCTGCCACCTGCTTCAGATGCTTCTGCATACCTTTTTTGCAACAAGTGGTTTGTTGAGTTACTGTTTCCTTCCTATTATTTCAAAATGGTCTAGCCATCCTCCCCTGACCTCGGTAACATCAATAAGGCACTTTGGCTGAGAGAACTAAATAACGTTAGTAATGGTTTTGAGAGAAAATCCCAGCAGATAAGCAGTTTGTGGAATACTTTGACCAGCCTGTCTGGTTCTTAACAACCACGCCATGTTCAAAGTCACTTAAATCACCTTTCTTCCCCATTACGATGCTCAGTTTGAACTTCAGCAGCTCATCTCAACCATGTCTACATGCCTAAATGCATTATGTTGCTGCCTTGTGATTTGCTGATTAGATATTTGCAGGTACAAGCAGCCGAACAGCTGTGCATGATCAAGTAACTGGTGAGTGTATGTAATTTTGTTGGTACTGGATAAACCTGTTTGTGTAATTTGCAACTATTACTTAATGTTAATTTAATGTCCCTAAATAAATATCGTGGGTGGGGGGGTTATTACAGATTGTACTTGTTGTGCTTCTTTTAACAGATTACTGATTGATGGATGAATTGTATAAGATCAGCGTGGTGTACTTATTTACAAAGCAGTGGACAAATGTCCTGTGTTAGTGTCCCGTTTATTTATTGTGTAATCAAAGAAACCACAGATGAAAAAGGGACTCTGCTCCCTGGTATTTTCAGTATTGTGAAAGTAAATGTTTGTTAAGCAACTATAAAACCGATATATATTTATTAACCAACCTGATTTTTTAGATACAAACTGAGACTTAACATTGTTAAATCGACACGATCCTGCAGAGAGACGGCACCATGTCAGAAAGAGCCATGTTAGCTGTGTGTGCCATTGCTGTCGTCTACTTGATGTCTGTGAGCCATGCTGCGCTTCTAGCATGTGAATGTTAGGATGCCTGGGTCGTTGACCCAGGGTTTTTGGGTTTATTATATTATTCATAATTTCTAGTTTTTGGTTTCTTTGAGTTCTGTTTTATGGTTTGTCTCTGTCTTCTTTAGTTGCTCTGTCTCCCCTGTCAGCTGTATCCCCTTGTCTAGTTCGCGTCTCTGTGTATCCTTTGTTGCTATATCCCCGTGTCCAGTCAGTGTCTGTGTCTGCCCTGGTCCCATGTCTCTGTTCCCTCTGTAGTGCCTGTAGGTGAGTCTGTGTCTTTAGTTCAGCCTGTGTATGTTTTCTGTTTTACTTTGAAAGTCCATGTCTCATGTTAGTGTATCTGGTTTTGCTCTTCCTGTCTCGTTAGTCCTGATTTGCCCCAGTTGTGTTTCCCTCCTGTTGCCCATTCCCTGATTGCTCCCTCTGTGTATTAAGCCCTGTGTTTTCCTGTGCTCTCTGTCGCGTCGTCCCTCATGCTGTGTGTATCTCCCTGTGGCTCCCTGTGTGTGTTTTGTTAGATTCTTTTCAGTTTAGGTTTTGTAGATATCCTTTGTTCAGCAATAAAGCTGTTTTGAGTTCATGACTGTCTCCGGAGTCTGCACCTTGGGTCCTATTCCTGTCTGCACACAGCCGTAACATGACAGAACGACGCGACCATACTATGGACCCAGCAGACATTGAACTTCAGGAGCGACGCCGAGCAGCCTTTGCCCAGCTGGAGGAGGAACTCCGCTGGAAGCCATGGCGCACCCCTGACGTCGGGCGCATTTTCCATGGAACTCGGCTGGCTCTTGGTGGGCCCCGGAGCTGTCAGAAGTCTCCACCTGTTGCTCCGCTGGCACTCAAGATGCGGCCGCTTCAGTTGGGAGTCCTCCGTATGGCTTCAGGTGCTCACGCTCCAGCCTCAGCGTCACCGTTCTGTGCACCAGAGGCTCAGTTGCTTACGCCGCCAGCTACCTCTGCCCAAAGGAAACGGCGCTCACTTCGCCGTCATATGGACACTTCTGAGCAACCTCCTACGGTGAGCCAAAAGGACTACACTTTCCACACTCCACCTGAGCCATTAAACAGTAAGGATTATGAGCTCACCTCAGAGACTTTCGGGACCTCTTTTTTCGATGAGGATTTGGATTGGGAGGCCAGTTTTGGTTTAAGTCCTCACAAGCTAGTTAATGACAACGTACATTCTTCTAAGACTGTTGGTTCTTGGACTGTACATCATGGTGGAAACAAGCTAAAACCTACTTTTGCCAAGTCTGTTTTTTCTAACCCTGGCCACATAAATTCTGAGACTGTGAAAATTGTTAAGACTGTTAGACGTGGTGGTGGTAGGAAGCAAAGAAACTTTGTAGAGGAGTCTGTGTTTGCTGACCCTACTCCTTCGCCCCATTGTGTTCCTGCTCCCAGGGCAGCTCGGGCCCAGCATTCCCCTGCACCTGTTTCAGTGCTTCAGGTGAGGGAGCTGGTCCCTGCTCCAGTATCCAGGCCGGCTGAGGCTCTGCCTGTCGCTGCACCCGTACCAGCTCCTCGGGTGGGGACAGCAGCTGCCCAGCCATTGACGGTGCCTGTCCCGGCTCCCAGCGTGAGGATGACCGGGAACCAGTTAGCTCCAGTACCCGTACCTTCTCCTCGGGTGGGAGTGGCTGGTGTCCGGCAGGTACCTGCACCTGTTTCTGACCTCGCTGCAGGCTCAGGTGAGCCCGTCCAGCGGTTGTTTTCAGGTTCTGGAGGCTCAGGGGAACTAGCTCAGTTTATTGCTAATCCACCACCTAACCCGCCATTACTACCATCGTTACAACAGTCAATAGAACTAAAACTTCTATCAATAGCTCGAACATTAGCTCACCTCTCAGCTCAGTCGCCTGCTCAGTTACCACCTGCCTCGCCTGGAGGGTCCGAGGGCCCGTCCAGCCTTCTGTTCCCGCTGGGGGTTCTGGAGAACCGCACCAGCCTTTGTTCGTCTCCGCTGGAGGGTCCGAGGGGCCCGTCCAGCCTTCTGTTCCCGCTGGGGGTTCTGGAGAACCGCACCAGCCTTCTGCTTCCGCTGGAGGGTCCGAGGGGCCCGTCCAGCCTTCTGTTCTCGCTGGGGGTTCTGGAGACCCGCACCAGTCTGTGTTTACCTCCACTGGAGGGTCCGAGGGGCCCGTCCAGCCTTCGCCTGCCTCGTCTGGTCCAGCTTCAGCTCCGGCTTCTGCGTCGCCTGGTCCGGCTCCGGCTTCTGCGTCGCCTGGTCCGGCTCCGGCTTCGGCTTCACCTGTCCGTCTTGCTCGTCCTGTCCGTCTTGCTCGTCCTGTCCGGCCTGCTCATCCTGTCCGGCTGCTTTCCAGGACGATGGCTGGACGTCATTGTCGTCGTAGACGGCCCCCTTCCAGGCCGATGATTGGGCATCCACGCCATCGTGGCCGGCCTCCTGACCTGCTCCGTCGCCGCCGGTGCCTCCCGCCCGGCCGGCCTCCTGACCTGCTCCGTCGCCGCCGGTGCCTCCCGCCCGGCCGGCCTCCTGAACTTTTTTCTGGACTCTTGGGCCATCGTCCTCCGGGCCGGCCCCCTGAACCGCCCGGATTTGCACTGTTATGCCATCAACCTCCGGGCCGGCCCCCTGAACCTTTTCGAGACTGTTGCCTGGGCCTCTGCGCCTTTCATGGGCCTTTTGTTTGTTTTCTTTTGGACTGTTCCTGGGCCTCAGTGCTGTTGTTTTGTTCTGTTTTGGACTTTGTTCCCTGTGTTTTGGTTTCTGGTTCCTTGTGTTTCGTTTGTTTCGTGCCCTCCGTCCTGTTTCCCCCACCGCCCACCCTGGTTGGGTTGTTTTTTGTCTTTGGGGTTCTGATTTGGGCTGTCTGGAAGCCAGCCCTTAAGGGGGGGGTACTGTTAGGATGCCTGGGTCGTTGACCCAGGGTTTTTGGGTTTATTATATTATTCATAATTTCTAGTTTTTGGTTTCTTTGAGTTCTGTTTTATGGTTTGTCTCTGTCTTCTTTAGTTGCTCTGTCTCCCCTGTCAGCTGTATCCCCTTGTCTAGTTCGCGTCTCTGTGTATCCTTTGTTGCTATATCCCCGTGTCCAGTCAGTGTCTGTGTCTGCCCTGGTCCCATGTCTCTGTTCCCTCTGTAGTGCCTGTAGGTGAGTCTGTGTCTTTAGTTCAGCCTGTGTATGTTTTCTGTTTTACTTTGAAAGTCCATGTCTCATGTTAGTGTATCTGGTTTTGCTCTTCCTGTCTCGTTAGTCCTGATTTGCCCCAGTTGTGTTTCCCTCCTGTTGCCCATTCCCTGATTGCTCCCTCTGTGTATTAAGCCCTGTGTTTTCCTGTGCTCTCTGTCGCGTCGTCCCTCATGCTGTGTGTATCTCCCTGTGGCTCCCTGTGTGTGTTTTGTTAGATTCTTTTCAGTTTAGGTTTTGTAGATATCCTTTGTTCAGCAATAAAGCTGTTTTGAGTTCATGACTGTCTCCGGAGTCTGCACCTTGGGTCCTATTCCTGTCTGCACACAGCCGTAACATGACAGTGAACGTTTGCTCCGGCCTTTGAATGAGCTGGACCACCATCACTTGGAGGGCAGATGGGCTATGATTGCTGGCAGCCTGAGTGAACTACCCCTGATTGAGCATTTAAGACTTAGAGACAGTGCTACTGCTAAGTTTTCCAGCGCCAGTGAAACCAACATCTCCTTTAGACGTAGCATGAGTTTAAATGATACATGCTCTTATAAGTCCTTCAACATCTCGCTGGAGGGCAGCACCTTCACCTTTGACAACGGCAGAGTCAACACAACCTTCATCCAGACATCCTGTCATGACTGCATACTACTGAGTTTTGATGTAAAATCGGGGACCCGGCAACATTTTTACCTATACAGCAGGAGGAGACGGTTGGAGCAAAGGGAGATCGAGGAGTTCAGAGCTCAGGTGGAGTGTCTGAACATGCCTCCACCTGTTGTGATGGATCCCACCAAAGAGCTTTGTCCTGAAGAGAAAACAGCTAAAGATGCTAGAAAAGCGGAGGAAAAGAAGGACTGAAAGACAATGAGATAATAGTTTGGTCAAATTAAACTGTCAGTGATGGAAACCATCTCGTTAATATCTGTTTTCTTCAACCAATCTGTAACTAGAAGTATGTTCACTTTTAATCCTCTGTCTTCAAAGAAAACTTTCTCTTGCAACGTCTTAAGCTTTTAATTTAAGCTTCGTGACAACAGGAACCGTGCTGCTAATAATCCGCGATAGGAGAAAACAATGACTGAAAACATCACCGAAAATAAGTGCCAACATCTGTAAAAGCTCATCACAGCATATTTGACTGATTTTTTTTTTCAAAAGTTGCTGCGAATAATCAGTAAAACTCTTCAGAGCCTGATTTGTTTCTTCTCTGTATTTACATGAATCAGCTGTCGTCTAACACGGTAAAAGGCAGCGCTATAACACACGTACAGATTGTGTTCAGAGCCAGTAATGTTACGGCACATTCATCATTTTAAAACATTTTTTTCAGGGGCTTTTAACTTCAAATACACATAATAACAAAATAATAACAAAATTCCACAACATACGATGGCAATACCACCATTATCCCAACCTGCTAATATTCATTTTTATGTTAAAGTTTTTCATTTTAAACTGCAAAACGTCTTAAGTCTTGGTTTTGTTGGCAGCTGTTTGAAATGTGGTTTGGTCTTTCTCTCACCCCAGGCATCTGATTATTTGTAAATTCTTAACACTGAATTTAATTTATGTATGTTCAAATGCTTGTTTTATAAGTCTATTTATATGAGTGGATTAATTTTGCTCCAATATTTCATCTTGTTTCTGCAAGCTAGCAAATTCTCACACGATAAAAAGAGAAGGTGAGCTGTTTGGGGACTTTTTTCTTTTTCTCTTTTTCTTTTATTTTTGCCTTAACTTTGATCTTTAATCACAGAAATTGGATAATTTATGACAGGAACCAGAGTTGTGCTGTGAGTAAAAGTGTATTTAACTGTACTGACAATCAACCCTAAGAGAGGGTTTAAAAAGAGAAGTGTGTCTGATGAAAATAGCACAAGTATTGTATTTAAATCTTTGCATTTTATAAAATAAATGCATTAAAACCCCTGAATTTCCCCACAATGTATAAACCCTAGAAGAGCCGAGTCACAGTTGACCCAACAGTGAACCAAATGCTGCATCACATGTAATGCATGAGAGAGGCGAGCACTGTTAATATTAGACAGTCCCAGAACTCTCATTTCACAATCACAAAATAAACAGACACACAAAAGAAAAGGACTCTGCTCTTCAGAGCTGGCAAAAAAAAAAAAAAAAAACTGGATGAAAACCAGCTGAGCTGCTTTCCCAGGCTCATTTTCAGTCCGACGCTAACTTGTGACAGTTAATATCTGAACACTGCCAACATAAAGAGGGCCACATATCACACATAAGACATGTTTGCTGTTTATAGCATCCTTTTCCTCTGCTGGGTGTCTGTGAGCCATGCAGCTCCTTCCGCCTGTGAAAAATTGCTCCATCCTTTGGAACAACTGGATTTTCACCATTTGGAGGGCAGCTGGGCCTTGGTTGCAGGAAGCGTGAGTGATCCGGCGCACCTGGAAAGCTTGAAGAGCAGAGACAGTGCCAGGATTATTTTTGCCGGTAACAGTGACACCTCCAAAATATCCTTCACGCGCGTTTTCAGTTCTGACGACAGCTGTCAATACATGCATTCTAATATCACACTACAAGGCAGCGGCTTCACCTTTGAACAGTTTAACGTCACTGTGACTGCCCTCAATACATCTTGTTCAGACTGTGCAGTGATGCGTTTTGACAAGTCAAAGCAAGTCCAGCGTTTGTACCTGTTCAGCAGGAGGAGGGAGGTGGGACAGACGGAGATGGAGGAGTTTAAGGCCCAGGCGGCATGTCTGAACATTACTGCACCGTTGGCGATGGATCCTTCCAAGGAACTTTGCCCTGAAAAGATATCCGGCAATCCAGCTGAAGGTCAAAATGCCTAAGACACTCTGGCTTGTGACATATTGTGACAAAGAGCTGTATGAATACAAATGTGGACATAATGTGCAAAAACTAAATTGATGCAGATTGTCTGTATTTTTCTTGTTACTTATGGACATGAATCCTTAAATCACCCTTCAGACTGCAAACTCATGACTGACTGGATTACTTTAGAGTTTCATGGTTTCATTGGTTGCCATTGAAAACAGATTAAAACATCCTAAGATCAGACAGACAAAGTGTAAGAAAGGGGAATGCATCACTCTGTACTCTTTAATGATATTGTTAATGTTAATGTCTCGATATTTTTCAATTACTTCCTCAAAAGAAAACGTAACCAACCATCAAACGAGTGAAATGATCTGCACTGAGAGTCGTCCATTTAAAAGCACATGTTTGAACTTGATTTGCTTATTCTGTAAAAATAATGAACCACCTAAATAAAATTTAAAAAAAAACCAATTATGTGGAATCTTTGCTAAATAATTTTTAAGTGTCTTTTATTTGGCTTTTTTTGTCTCATGTGTCTGGCTCTATTTCTCTTCAACCATTATTTATTTAAACGGCACAGAGATGCAACTATGGAAAACACATGGCGGAGAAAACTCGGATTTCTTTAATCCCTGAATGTCTGCCAACAGTTTCCAAATCCACATCCTCTCACAGTTCAAGTTTACTTAGGGAAGAGTAACGAAATACAGCTGTCAAAACTGTATTTTTAAAGCATATTACCAATAAATACCAACTTTTTCATTTACACAAGTATATAAAGGAAGCTTTGAATAACTGTTATTTTTCAAACCACACATTTTGTACCCTTTTGGCTATATACATATATACATGTACATAATTTTATACTGTGACAAACTTTTGGCAATATTCGTTATTTCAGGACAACCAACAGATTTTTTTTATCAAGACACAGCAATGACAAAACAACAGAGGAGTTTTGGGGTTATCCTCATTTTTATCTTTATTGTATGAGTCCATGAGTGAGCTGACCCTAACCCTATTTTTTTTTAAAAAGGAAATTTTGGAAAATAAAAGAGGACTCTGCTCGCTTACATTTCCAGTATTATGTCACTTGCGGTTAATTATAAACTAAGACAGGCTTTTTTAGCAGCATTTCTTTCAGTCGCGTACAAGATTGAAACTCAAGTCTGTGACCACTAAAGGTGTCTACAAAGACAACCATGCTTGCTGCGTGTGCTGTCATTCTCCTGTGGTTGATGTCTGTGAGCTATTCGGCTCTTCTGACCTGCGAAGAATTGGTCAGGCCTTTAAATGACCTGGATCCTCATCATCTGGAGGGCAGATGGGCTCTGCTTGCAGGCAGTTTCAGTGACCCAGCACACCAGAAGTTCTTCAAACTCAGAGACAGCAGCAGCATTCACTTCTCAAATACTAATGTCACCTCGAACGTTTCCTATACACCCAGCGTTTATTACGGTGGAGAGTGTCATCATAAGACTTACAGCGTCGCACTGGAAGGCAGCACGTTGAACTTTGATGAAAGAGAGCAGGTGAACCTCACCCTGACCTTCCTCTTCACATCCTGTCCAGACTGTCTGGTGATGCGCTTTGACAGTGAGTCAAAGAAAATAGAGCGCTTGCTCCTGTTCAGCAAGAGAAGGGCGGCCGAGCCAGAAGAGCTGGAGGAATACAGAGTTCAGGTGAGGTGCCTGAATCTGCTTCCACCTGCTGTGATGGACCCTACCAAGGAGCTTTGTCAAGACCAGAGCGCTCAGACTGAACGTGAACAACAAGCTTGAGATGAGATCAATTAGTGAATGAATACTTGCTGAAAATCTGCATAAATCTCCAATGCAGTTTTTGATATCTTTAATTAGTTATCATATTTTTGTTCTCAAAATTGAGATTGTCGAGATAAAATTGATGAAGCACTGTATGAATATGTTTTTAAATGTCTCTTTATCGGTGTTTCTGTGTGGCATTAAAGTGAAACTCTTTAAACTGCAAACAGGTTCAAGTTTTACAGTAAAAATCAGCATTTTCAATCATTTAATGTCTATGGTGATGTTTTTATTTCTTAACATTTTGATTGGAAGACAAAATCATTTGTAGATTTAATTTAATCAAACACAAAATATAATCTGCAGCAACAGTTTTGTACTGATAATCAGACAAATTAAATCTGAATAAAACACACACACATGAAGTTTTTTCTCCTATTTCATCTTTTAATAGGCCTTTACACTATAGGGTACAGCATTGGTTTTTCTATGAATGTAGGGTTAATTGTTGGACTAATTATAAAGTCTACTTTCTGAGAGCCAAAAAGATACAAAAATGATGCATAACTGATACATTTTAGACAAATACAATAATAAATTAGGTAAATTATCAATTTTAATCTTTTACCCAGTTTTAGAGTTTTCCTGTTTTCTAAAAGTTAAAGTTTTATTGTGTAACTGTCTTGTACTCTGTACAAAAGCATTTGGCCATATTAACAGTGGGGTTGGTCTGGGCCTCTTGGTTTCTGTCCATGAAAGCATGGTTGGATGTGTTTGGTGTGGAAGAAGGTGTGTGGCACGCAAATAACTCTTAAATCAAACCCATAACCAACATCACTGCCCGGCTTTTCTGCTCTTCTAGATGAACTGGCAAAAAATTTCCAAACTCCAAAATCTTATAGAAGGCCATCCTGGGAAAGAGGAAGTAGTTTAGCTGCAAACTTCTGCAGGTGTAATGTGCAGGTGGCCCAGTATTTTTGTATATATAGTGTATATCAACAGCATGACGGTGCCGTGCCGCAGAACCTTTTAAGGACTTTTGTTCTCCTCTTGCTTGATGGGCTTGCTCGGGTGCTCCAATTTCTTCCCACAATGCAAAAACATCCATGTGAGGTGAATATGTGATTCTAATTTAGCTTTAGGCACAGATGTGAATTAGGTGAAGCTTTTAGTAAGACTACAAAATGTGCTTTATTAATGCCAGTCCATTTCCAGTAGCACGAAAAAACAATGTTAATAATATATAATATAAAGTAAATTAATGGGTACCCACTGTCCTTTTTGAAGGAATATTATGTTATATGAAGGTACAAAAAGTTTCCAGAGGTTCAAAGATTGGTGTCCACAGTTTATAATAATTATACATCATCAAGGATATAACATTAGTAAGAGGAGACAGCTCCACTGGCAAGGTGTTACTTTATTACGTTACTTTATTTTCTGGAAGTCTATGTTCATTTGTCCATTTGCAACCCCAACCCTTCTGACAAAACCCACAGTTGCTGCACCCGAGATTCCAAGAACACATGACGATTATTTACTTTGTCAATCTGTAGCTGTACTTACTTAAATCCAGGATAAACAAAGCAGTGTGACGGGACATGGCAGTGCAAATATCAAACTGAAAAAAAAAAAGCAGTGTCATTATTAGTAAAGCTTAAAAATTAAGGGCAACAATAAAGCAGTTAAATGAGAAATTGTCACCTAAAAGTATAATTTCTGCACACAGAGACATGTTTCCTCTGTTTTCCATCACTCTCTGTTTGATGTCTGTGAGCATCTCAGCTTCTCTGTCCTGGGAAGTCTTGGAATAGCCTTTGGATCAGCTGGATTCTCATCATCTACCAGGAAGATGGGCTTTAACCACAGCTAGCATGGATCTCCCACATGACCTGGAAGACCTGAAACACAGAAGCAGCATGATTGTGTACTTCTCCAACTCTAGTGAAACTTCACTCTATACCTACACCCATGTCAGCCATTTAGATGACAAATGCTATTATCTGTCTTACAGTTTCACAGCAGAAAGATGGTACTTGAATTTGACCAGGTCCTTCCTCTACACATCCTGTCAAGACTGTCGATTTGCTCTTTTCTGGAGAGGGAAAAACTTGACTTGATGCTATTTTGTCAAATGTAGTATTTTTGCATTTGCAAGACAACAAATGCTCTTTTGCTCCTCATAATTCTGCTGCTATAACAGAAACCCCACTCCTAAACCACTCTTTGGACTATTTATTTAGTTTGTTTGACTACCCTTTTGTACTTTCTTCTAATTATGCTGACGTATCCCAAATAAAAGAAGGAATGAGTTTAAAAAGTCAGTTTTAAGGTCTTTATAAAAACATGTCAGGGCTCGCAGCCTTAACTGGTGCCTTCTTGCATGCAAGGTGGACTATAACAATATTTCAAGAGTATTTATTTGTTTTTTACCCTTTGACCCTCAAGGATAAGCAGCTATAACTAGTGATACTTGGCTCTCTTGACAAGAATTAAAAAGAGAAGAAAACAAGGGAACAAGGTTTACCTTGCCTGTCTCTTCAGAAAGTTCAAACTTTTATCAGTTGTTTTTGGGGTTTTTTACTTGAATGCCCAGCATTTTCCTGAATCTTTTAAGCTGTCCACAGAGATTCACACATATTATACAAAACATTCTAAGGACCTTTATCTTCCATCTTGTTGGACTTGTTGAACTCCCTGTTTTTATTTTACTAATTTAAATCCGGGCTTAGTGCAACAGTTGTTTAGATTGGCGGTATTGAGATCTTCATATGCCATTTCTGGTTTCTAACCTCCCCGGCACAATGTTTTATATTTTATTAATCTCCATCGCCTTTAAAAATCAACAAAAACAACAAAAAAAAACCCCTAAACTACAGTATGAAGTAGTTGTTTAGCTTAGCATAAAGAAACAGAAGAAACCCACTAGCTAGCATAGCTCTGTTTAGTAGCTCAATAATGAACTGTGCAAACCAGAATAATAAATAACTTAGTTTGTTAATTAAATCTGTACAAAAAAATGATATGTTTTAAAAATAAATGTTTACACTGGGATTATGTGGCTGGGGTTTTGTTTCCACCCAACTAGCAAAGACTCCATATAATAATCCCTGCTGATACGTAATCAGATCATTCCAGCTTCATTCAGAGTTAAGCTAACTGGTCCCTGCCTCTTAAGCTAAGCTAAGCTAAGCTAACAGGCTACAAGTTTAAGTAAGCATGTCAAACTATTATAAACTGGTTTAATCATCATAGCTATTTTCATATAAGACATATTTACTCGGGCTCTATAAGTATATCTTTACCTAACTTTTGTCATATGGTATTTTATGCTTGTACTTCACTTTTGAATTAATATTGCATTTGTATATGTATCTGACTTTTGGTCATTTCTTCTTATTAAAATTTAACATCAAAAACTATATGAAGATCTGAGAATCCCTCACCTACTGCATGGTTAAGAGTGAAACAGTGACAAAAATGTGGCAAATTACATCAGCATCTATTAGAATCTCTAATGACCTCTAAATCTTAAAACTACTCCAAGTGTTTGAATAATCTTTGAAGGAGCTGTTTAACTTTGATTTAGAAAAGGCAAAGGAAATAAGACAGGAAAGCTGGGAGAAAGAGCAGGGAAAGGCATGCAGTAAATAGCCTCAGGCAGATTTAAAACCAGGTCTCTGCAGTAGCCTTATGGCTATCGTTCGTCTGCCCAATCTGTTCAGCTACACTGAAACCATCTGAGTGTTATTTTTAACCAAACTTTTGTGTGGCAATATGTAATATTTCTAAAAATAGAAAAAAAAATTGATTTGATCACATATAAGTCACAGACATGAACAGAGGATCGCTTTAACTTAAAATAGGTAATTTTGTTGGTAACAATTTGTGCCTCTTGCACTACTGTCCAATTAATGAAGTGATCACCAACTTCAGTACTTCCTACAGTACATCTCCTCCATCTGGTGCATTTGTTCATTCATTAGCATAATGCAATAATTAAAACACAATTCATCACAATAATCTAGTTAATAATGAATGTAAAACAACACGCACCAAGAAGTGGAACATTCAGATTTTTTTTCAGGCATCTTTTTTTATTTTGTCAACATTAAGACAATGAACATCGTCATTAGCAACATTTACTCTTTAATGTTTCCATATTTATGTGTTTTTCTTTGGTAGATAAGATTTACTGTGCCGCTCACACATGTGTTTCTAAAATCTTCCACAAAGGTGAAGACAGAAAAGTCGATGTTACCAAAAAAAACTTTCAGCTCAGTGCCAGGAGTGGTGCCCTTTTTATCTTAAGTTCCAACCAATGATTGCATGCACCGCTGCTGTTAATGTGTATTTATAGCATTTTAAAATTGGTGAAAGAGTTCGTCAACACTGACAGTCTGGCGCATATTGCTTTTAATGGTTAGCCTCAGCTCAATATCTACAGCAAACAAAGACAAAGGGTGGAAAGTTCAAGTCTGGACATGATGTTCCAAGAAAAATAGCCACTCAAAATTCAATTTAACGTGGATAAGAATCACAAAACTTTCCACTAGTTCAAAATGTCTTTGATTTCACAATAATGGAATCCACAGTTAGATAACAGATAATGAACCTGTCCGGTGTTGAAAAGGTGGAATTTTTTGATGCAGGTTTTTGTTATAAAAAGACAAGCCTGCTAATTGAATTCCAGTCTTGGTAAGAAAATAAAACAAATGAAAGATTGGAGAATAAGAGGCAAAGATTTAACCAGAGAATGGGTAAACCTTCAAGAAACAGCTTGGTTGCTGTGTGTGCAGTCACTCTCATCTATTTGATGTGTGTGAGCCAGGCAGCTCCTCCAGTCTGTGAAAGATTGGTTCACCCTCTGGATCAGCTGGCTCCTCATCATTTCGAGGGCAGCTGGGCTCTAGTCGCAGGCAGTCTCAATCACTCACCATCCATGGAGGCTCTGAGACGTCGAGACAGCATCACGATGTACTTCTCCAACTCCAGCGAAGCTTCAACATTGTCTTATACCCAGATCAACCGCTTTGGTGATCAATGCCAATACCTGCGGTACAACATCTCAGCTGAAGGCAGCACTTTTACCTTTGATGTGCAGAGTCGTTTCAGCCTCAGTATGTATTTCCTCCACACGTCCTGCCCAGACTGTGTGGTAATGAAGTGGGTTGTGAAGTCAAGCAGGAGGATTTCTACGGACTTGTACCTGCTGAGCAGAAGGAGGGAGGTGGAGCAGAAAGAGCTGGAAGAGTTCAGAGCTCAGCTGAAGTGTTATCAATTGCCTGAGCCTGTTGTGATGGATCCTACCAAAGAGCTTTGTCCAGAACAGCCTGAGAACCAACCAACAGCAGCAGCAGCTCCTCAGGCTGAGGAGACAGTGGCTCAAAAGACATAAAGGACACTGACACATTATATTCAGTTACACGGGGAATTACTCTTACAGTGTTAGTAAGTGCTTCTTACAGACTGGATGTTTTTAACTTAATCAAAAGTTATACTTTAAACAAAAGTTATATTTTTCATTTGAGGGAGATGTTGCGAGTAGATTAAATATTTGTTTTATTATGGACACCTTGGTATTATTATTTATTGCCTATTAACTCTCAGTTGAAGCTTTTTTAAGAATTTGACTTGCTCTTTTTTTAGATTTCTAAAGGTAAAGTGATTTAGAGCATCTAGAGGGTATAATAGTGTGTTGTCAAGATTGCAAAGTGCTAAAACAAGCTTGTCACTTCATGTTCTTTCATGAAAAGTTAAACTGATGCACAATTAAATTCCCTATTGCTGAATCCAGTAACCTCAGAGTTTTTGTACGTACAGTACAATACGACCTTATTTGGTCTGGAAAAAATTCTTTTAATCCATTAACACCTAGTGTAACTTTTCTGGCCAGTTTGTGTGGAAACCTGTGCTAAACTGACCTATGACTAGGGACAGGAATTGATGCAGTTTTACTGATACAGTACCAATGTTATTATTTCTGCCACTGATTACAATTAATACTGCATATTGACCTGGTTCTTTATTGATTCCCTTACCAATTCTGACCCAGTTTTGTTTCTGGTGCAGAAGTACACCTACATAGGTTTTTAGCATCTATAGCATTGCTTTATCATCTAAAATTCCCAAACAGAATAATGCCCAGTGCTAACTGTAGCATTAGTTTCTCCATCAGCATCTAAAATTGGGAAACTGAGAGAATGATTGCATGACATTTGTTTCGATTTAAGCAAACCGGTAAAGAAACAGTTCCCAGTAGTTTAATTCTGTGGAATTGTTAGTCTGATTGCCTGTAAGTCCTGCTTATCGGTGCACTTGTGCTACAATCAGCTGATTTCAGTTCATGTCCCGGAGGAGTCCTTAGCATGGATATGGGCATTACTTTTATTTTTATTGCACAGATCAGAGTGTGATGATAAAGTGAAAACCAGAATGCAAACATGTGCATTATCCTCCTAATACAACTTCAGCCCTTTGCAAGCATCTGCACAGACAGCATGCTAACGCTAAGCTAGCCAAGAACCCAGAGTGATAATAAAGCTGAGTGAATGCTGACCCCAGCCCAGCAGCCAGACCCTGAACTTCAGCAGGTGACAAATGCAGTGATGGGCAGTCAGGCTGGAGCCTCTGTTTATACTTGTTCGTGTTTCTAAAGCAGAATCACTGCGGCCGTCACTTTAAAGTCTCTTTGTGCTGGTTTGATATTTGCTGTGTGTTCATACCTAAATACTGAGAGAAAGATTGTATGTGTGTCCTCATTAGGACAGGGACTTAGTTTTATTGGTTTCTGGGACTGTAAACTATAGGTTTATATTGTTTTGAGTAATGAAGCCAACACAACACAACAAAGAAAGGAAAAACCTTCAATATGCATAAAAATTTGGCCACACAGCATGTAATCAATATGCACAAATGTAATGTCTGTCTTTAAGTCATTCCTGCAGTTTAACTAATTGGTGTGTGCCATCTGGCTTCATGGAAAGATAAAGATTAGTTATAGTAGGATCTTTACCTTGAGGCTACTCTTGTTGTGATTTTGCACTATATAAACTGAATCAAATGTCTGTCTCTGCAAACCACAGTCTATTTATTCATAAGGCTAACCAAGCCTACTCTTGTTAGCTAATAGTTTAACACTATTGTCCAAATGCGATCCAACTCCAATCCAGTCCAATAGGATTATTACTACATATTTTCAAATCCATGACAGTAGAGTAAGCCTGGAGCACATGTGTTTGAGCAGACTCTCATGCATATTTGTCCACGTATTAGTGAATGTGGGTGAATGAAATACAAATGTAGGCGTGCACAATTGTTGCACTGATGGTGTTGGTGTGCACAAACGAGGAGAGCCGGGCTCTGAGGCATTGTGAGAGCCGAGAGCAGACCGAGTCCTGTTCTGCTGATTACACATCAGTGAATAGAAGCAAGAGAAGTGTGTATTACACAGGAATCTAGCATTTGGAGGGCTTCTTCAAGGCAGGTATGTGCAACAGGTATGTGTAGCTGTATATTCAGTTCCTGTAGTACTTTTTTGTTGAGGAGGAAACTGCTCTAAATACATACATGAAATATTTTCTAGGGTAAGTAATTACCACTGGGAAAAACAAACAAGCATAGTACACAAGTTTGGAGCAGCTGAGCCTATTGGGATCAATTTCTCAAATGTGACACTTATGCCTGGAAAATGTTAAAAGAACATAGTCAGCAACTATTAGACAGCAACAACACTAGGGATGAAGTTGGCTGCATTTATTCAAATTCATTTAAATTATTTTTGTCTAAGGTCGTTAGATCTTAAACAGTTTTAGGACACTGCTGACCACGAAAAGGAGGTTTATTTGTTTGAGCTGACACAGATGTTTTTTTTCCAGTGATGATAATGATTATTCTGAGAGCCTTTGTGGATATAATGAGCAAAACATAAGTCTGTTATGTAATGAAGTTTAATCTGCAACCTTACCTGTGGTTAAATTCTGCCAGACTCCTCTGAAAATAAAAAAAGAATCCAATAATCAATTGTCAGAGTTTATGCTTGGAGTAGTTCGATTACATCAACGTGCCCCAGAATGAATGAGCAGCTTGTTTTACTACCGTAGCGTTGGAGGCTGATGGTATTAGTTGTTCAAGATTTCTGGTATTCAGCTGGAGTTTTAACAAAATCAGTGGACGCTGGCGGTGCATAAAACTATTAAAGCAGTGATTTGCAACAGAGTTTAAACCATTATAACATATTGCTTTCTCACTGTGGCAAAATGTTCCTTTTCATGCTCAATTTCACAATGAAGCTTAGTGTTGGGAACTCTCTGTTAGTAAGCGACTTATTATTTTGACTTTATGAATTTCATGAGTGTCTGTCAGTTATTCTAGAACAAGGCTGGTAGTCGTGTGTGCAGGTAACAGCTGAGCCTGTGTTTCTGTGTCTGATCAGTTAAAAAGCAGCATGCATAAACTGAGTTAATGACTGAGGTTATTGCTCATTTAGACACAGTAATAACTCCGTGGGAATGCCAGTTACCCAAATCCCACTGCCCCCTCATTACAAAACACCCGGTCTGACGTCAGCCAGGGTACATTTCATAATGGGCACTGAATAGGGTATTCAGTGAACACGCTAATAAGCTGCTTGTTAAACTGGTATATGAAACAAAACAAATAATGTTCTGGCTTGAAATCTTTTTACATTTCGGAACCAAGAAAGAAACCTTGAGTTAGTATGTGTGTCTTAGCTGGAAGCTGATAATAATGTTAGCCCAGATACATCAAACGCAGCTGGAGATTGGCTTCCCAAACCAGTTTCTGTCTTATCTCTCATATCTCACTGTTTCCTCTCCCTGATCTCATCCTAATTTACCCGCACTAGGCTACATTGTTCTGCTGTTGCATCCACATGTTCAGCCAGTATGCCACAGCGATCCCCATTCTTCCCACCGTGTCACGCTGTCACTCCTTATAATCTGTACACGAAGGGGGTGTACCTCATTTGTCCGTCCGTCCCAGTTCATCAAAGACCAGTGATCCCCAGTGCTGTGGTCTACATTCCCCTAATGATCAGTCACAGTTGGAGTCCCGCCTAGTCAGAATGGCTTGGAAGTGGTAATAGTGATGGGAAAGGGAGTTTTTCAGAACGCAAGCTGAACAGGAGATGACAGAGTGTGTGTGTGTGTGTGTGTGTGTGTGTGTGTGTGTGTGTGTGTGTGTGTGTGTGTGTGTGTGTGTAAGGGAAAGAAAGAAAGAAAGAAAGAAAGAAAGAAAGAAAGAAAGAAAGAAAGAAAGAAAGAAAAAGCAATAATACTGATTCAGAGCAAGTTTGAAATATAGGAGTGTGTATTAAAGAAAAAGAGATATTGGATGAGTTGGACTCCCCTTTAGTCAGTATATCCTGCAGACAATCCTATTGTCTGTGCGTGTGTGTGTGTGTGTGTGTGTGTGTGTGTGTGTGTGTGTGTGTGTGTGTGTGTGTGTGTGTGTGTGTTACTGAGCCATTTCCCAGCCTGTAAGCTGATTAAAGAAAAGGTGTGCTCAGCAGAAAACTTGAGTTAGGCTCTGCACATGGAGTAGAGTAGTTGCCACCTTACAGCCAAAGCCAGGCACAGCTTTATAAACACCCTGCGTGTCATATAATAACATAAGCGCACTAAAGCTGCCGTTAAAGAGAGAGAAAAGGAATGCAGTACACTTTAACTGGATTTGCAGTGCTCTAATCCAACACAGTTATTTAAGCATATACAGAAGAAAGTGACAAATTAAAAGAGATACTGGTCCGCCATGCGCCCCATAACAGCTTTAGTGATCTTTGCTCAGATGTCCGGATTCATACAATAAAAACTTCCAGTGCACATAAATGATATAAAGATGGTCTTCATTTATTATTCGTTGTGCAAAACTATAAATCTGAGAGCAGATGGGTGCAATGAGTTCTGAGGACTGCAGCGTCGTCTGATTCATCCTCATTTTCATACTCGTATGGCCTGTTTTTAGATGTCATCACTTCAAGTATTTTCCATTTTTCCTTTCATTTGTTTCCCACTTGCATAACAATGAACATATATTTATTTTAAAAAACAACTTTTATACCATTATTTTTTTAAACCTCTGATGGCTGAAAGGAAAACAGAAGCTGACATTATCTTTTAAAAACAACAAATCCTGCTATGCAAATGCCAAGTGTCCTAACATGTTTTTTTTCCCTCTTAACAATTATTTAAAAATGTTCTTTCTTGTCTGTTCGCTGTAGCATTTCAACAGAGATTGAAAGAGTTATGAAAATACAAATGAAAACATGTCAGTATAGCCCTTAGCGTTTCACACAGTGAAAACAGACAATGATTCATTGCAGCAGTAATATGAAGGAGTTGTTTGAAATGCACTAAAATATTAGCGTATAAAATAAACAATGCTAAACAATGTTAATCACTCTGCTATTCCCCTCTCCTCCGTCTGTGCTCTTTTGCGTTCTTTCAGACTGACTGGCTGGAGGCCAAGCAACCTGACTGCTCCAAACACTTCTACATCAGCAGACCTGTCACCATGGCAACAAAACCCACGGCCTGGCAGGAGCAGTGCCCTGTCAACTTACTTGACGAGTTGGTCAATGAGTCTCGGGCGAGGGGTGACAACGTCCCTCTGAAAGGCTTAAAGGCACCCAAGGCAGAACCCGAGGAGGACATAGACATCCTGGAGCCTGACGCTCAGGTCAAAACTCAGCGGGAGAAAGAGACTATCTCAAAAATCAAAAAGCCTGATGCGACTAAAATGGAAAATGAAGGAGCCGCGAGAATTAGGGAGACAGAGGAAGCAGTGATGGGATCAGAGCAAGTTCCTAAAAACCTATCGGGAGGACTAAAGACTCAGGAGGAACCTGAAGTTGAGTTATGCGAGGAAGCTTTCCCACCTACACCTTCCTTGAGTGCCTTATCAGCAGGAGTACAGTGTGACAAAGAGGGCTTTTGCACCCCTGAGGGTGAGGTGGCAGAGTGTATCAGTGATGTTGATGTCATTTCAGACCCAACAGAAGACATTACTTCTTTCGAGAGCCAGAATAGTCAAGAATGGCTAAAGGCATCTCAGATGACTGAACCAGCTGATCAGAAGACATATAAACCGTCTGTAACAGATGGAATAAGTACCGGTATAGTGGAAAATAATGTGCTACGACCTGCTCACCCTTCTCCCTCTGACATTAACACTACAGATGACGCGCATACTGTGAGTTCCCCTCCTTTTGCAGATGAAAGTGAGGAAGAAGAGGAAGCGAGCATTGATATTATGGAACTGAACACATTAAATATCAACAGCAAGTCTTTCCAACCTTTATATTTAGTTTCCACTAATCAAGAGCCAGACTCAGCTTTGCATGCAAAACCCTCAGATAAACACCAGGAGGGGCTGTTGTTAAAGAACCAACGTGAACCTGCCCTCAGAGGTGTAAACCAGGAAGCAGGACAACAGGTGCCTGGCCAGGGATCTCCACCTTTGTCGACCGTTGCCATGGAGCCATCCAATCCGGGTGGGGCTGCTTCTGCTACAGGCTTTGCTTGCGTTGTTGCTGTGAGAGAAAGGCACAGCAGGGCGGGGGAAAGAACAGAGGGAGAAAATGAGCAAACAGGTGGGGAGGAAGGGCAGAAAGAGAGCGGACTTAAAAGGAACAAGCCAGCTGGGCAGCAACACAGCGGGGGACTGTTAAGATATTCACAAACAGTCCAAATACAAGAGCCGGAGATAGAAAAATATAGCTGTGGTGTGTCTCTGAAGCACAGCAAACACACCAGGATGGAGAATGACCCATGTGACGATAGCCAGAGTGACAGTGGAGTATCAGCTGATTTCTCCCCGTCCAACACTTTGGAGAGCTCTCCATCAACTGTAACCAGAGAGACTCCCATTGAGAGGGAGATCCGAAGGTCTATAGAGCGGGAACATAGCCTGAGAAGATCCAGAGGGCTTCCAAATCTACGCATCACTCCAGAGTATGTAGAGGTTCCCTTAAGAAAAACTGTTCTTTCCAATTCAGTAGCTGTGAAGACTGAGTGGTGTCAAGACAAAGATAGAGAGTTTGCTGGCAAAAAGATGCTGTATGAGATTCAAACGGAGGCCCAGAGGGAGCAGGATCTGGTCAAGCTTGGGAAAATTCCAGGTTTTTATGATAAAGGCACAGTCCGACAAATAAGGGAGAAGAAACAGATCTTTGAGACCTTTCAGACACCCAGTGACTCAACTTTTACAGCCTCAACCAGTCGCAGGGCCCCATCGGTTTCTTCTGTCAGCAATGGTTCAACTCCCAAGAAGCAGGAAGACATCTCATCACAGGTGTCCACCACAGAAGACACACGTGTCGAGAAGAGACACAGTTTAGATCTACTTAGCCCGACACAGACCCCAAACTCTCCCATAGGACGGGGTGTAACCAAAAACAGTCTTCAAGGACCGGGTATCTCACAGGGGACAAGTCGACAAGTCATAATCTTAGAGAACAACCTGAAGAACACAACACAGAAGAAACACCAAGACAAACCAGAGGGTATTACTGTTGTCGACTCTGGAAGTCCTTACATCTTATCGTCACAGAAAGGAGGGAATGAAAAAGTTACAGAAAAAAGACAAGAAAAGGAGGAAGAGGAGGTGGAGGATTTAGTACCCAAGGAGAACCCCTTTTTCAAGCTGCGCTCTTCAAACAATTTAGTGAAAGTGAAGGAGGATATCCAGGAGGCCCAGAAGAGGGAGAAGGAGCTTCGTAAGCAGAGGATTAGTCTGTATGGGGGAAGTAGTGGTGTTGGTGGTACACAAGGACAAGGAGGGGGAGAAAGAGCGGGAGGAAGGCCAGTCAGCATGGAGTTAAAGAGTCCTGTGCTGTCATTAAATGGACTGGCCGTTGCTGACACACCTGGGTCATCATCCAAAGGAGAAACTGGACCCTCAGCAGGTTAGTGCAGGCCTGTGTTGGTCTCTGGGTGAGCATGTGTGTAAGGGTGTAATTGATTCTGTTTGTGCCCGCCAGCTCACATAGGCTGGTGTGTGTGTATGACTGGTTGCGCGTGGGTGTGTGTGTCATTTTTATATCCGCAGCTAGATGATGAAAACCCCCTGAAACAGCTCAGTGAGCACATTATTTCATTTTCCTTATGGTCAGTGGAAAACCTCAAAACAGCTTTCGAATCTACTGTTAGCTATTATGAGCAATAACTTTGCACTGGAGCCCATAAGCTGGCCAGCCAGAAAATAAAATTCTCTAACTCCACAAAAAATGTAGCACCTAACCTGTCATATTAATTGTGAAAAGCTGAGGCAGGGAAAAAACTGGCTCATATTTCAGTGCTATTGTGTCAGGGAAGAAAGGAGCTGGCTGAAAGAGTCCAATCTGGGAATTAAGTCCGAAAGCATTCAAAAGGTGGATATAATCTGATACAGAGTTTGTGCGTGTGTGTGCGTGTGTGTAGACTATTGCTGCCTATAGTGTATCTCTGGGAAATTATGTTTGCCTGTATTATACAGCAGAGATTCCCAGGTGGGGTACTTGCTATTGTGTCAGCAATCCAGGGATCTTTATAAGCTTGGTTTAAATAGTCAGCTAAGAAAATGGGATAAATAGTTTAAATAATAAGTTAGTGAGCTTAAATAAAGGGAGAAAAACAACTGCTAAATAGCTAAGTTAGCTACAGATAAAAAGCTGAAATCAGTACAGTTACAATAAAGATGAAACATATATTTATTTTTTAATATTTTTAAAGATATGGGTTTCGGTAGAAAGTTTAGTTTTGAGCTATATATATGTCTGTAACGTACATCTATACTATTAGATTGGTGGATATTCATATTAAATATAGTTTGAGTTAATAACGTTAGCTTATAGCTTTAGCTAAGATAAAAGCTAAGGTTAGCTTAAAGCTTTTCCACTTGAGCCAAAATCTCAGGCTCCTCTGAACGCTTGATTTCAAACTTCTGTTTTTCCTTCTCCAGCTCTGCATTATGTTAAAAACGGGATACTGTTATGTGGTCATTTCAAACCCAGCTCTGGCAGTGAGCATCGCCCTGCTAACCGAAGGCTCAAACCTTCTGTTGGGGCAAAGATCAAGATAGAGAATAAGGATTATTTTGAACTGTGAATGATGCAAAGCTACTCCAGTAGAGTCCAAGAATAAAAATGTGAATAACACAAGCTGAGATTTAAAAAACAGTGCTAAATAATTCAAATTACAAACATTTGATACATGATTTTGAAGGGCATTTTGAAGGAGTGCTTGGCTGTGATACATCAGACAAAAAAAGACTGGGAGGCGTTGCTCTACAGTATGTTTCAGTGTGTTTTTTTGTCTGTGTTGTGTTGCCATGAAGGCTGATTTGTAATTACGTCAGAATGAATGAGTTAAAACATTGTTGGTTTAACAATGAGTGACATAAACTGACCAGGGTGTGCCCACAAAGCATGCCGGACAGTAACTGAAGGTCGTGCAAAGTGCAGCTGCATATTGCTTTACACGTCAGGCTTTATTGCCCTTCTGTTTCTTAATTACCGCTGCCTGCTTTTAGTTTCTGTTTCTCCACTTTCATGTACAGATTTCTTTCCGTCTGTTCCCTCTGCAATCCTCTGTGTCTCTTCTCATTTCTCTCTGCTGCCTCACGATGTTCAATCTTAATTTGATTCAGTGTTCACACTGCGGCGCTCAAACAACATCACAGGGGCACTTCTCCCTCACTGCTGTTCTTTCTTCATCTGCTTTTCTTTTCTCTTCCAGCACGCCTGTCAGTCAGCAAGTCATTTGTGTGGCCCCCGGTCCAGGCTGAAGACGAGAAGATTAACCGGCCAGAGGTGTGTCAGTGTTACAGCTCATCCGTCACACTATTGATTTTTAGAGTTTGTATAAATTTTACCATGTGGTACTTAGAAAAACTTCGCAGTGAGTTTTATTAAGTACTTTCAACTCTAAATTTTAACCTCACCCGTCTAGTACACTTGGCATAGGACATGAAAATGTAGGCAAATCACCATCCTGAGTGTCCCTGGAATGCAGACAAGAAGATATCAGGTTCCAAAATAATGATGCTTTGTTAACTAAGTCTCTACATTTGACTTGCAACGTCGCATTAAGATGAGCTTTCAGGCAAGTGAATTAAAGGAAGACCCAACATAGAGTGTCGTAGTACGATGCTGTTCAACCAAGTGCCACGAGACCAGTGTCAGTGTGTTTTGGAATGTATTGCACAAGAATTAAAGTCATAAAATGTCCTAAAGATCTCAGCTACACCACATCCAATCAGGAAATAAATTAAGATATCTTAAAACAACTTTTTATTGATTAGCTGTGATCATTTCCGTCAGAGAGGCTAAGTGGAGTCAAATAAATCCAGCAAAATTCCTCCCACAGCATAACAGCTTCCCTTTATTCCCATTTTCCTTTAATTTGTCACGCATCTGTCTGTTTAAAACTGCTCTGGACTGCAATGTGTCAAATGGAGAAAGTCTTGTGGGAGGATGTCAGCATCTCTTTTGCACCAAATATGGGACGCAAATATCTGATAACATACTGAACACACAGTGAGGCTCCTATCTTTATAGATAAGGGATGAAGGCAAACAGCCCTGAGACTGAGAGAGAGAGAGAGAGCAGGAGAGAGAGGGAAGGAAAGTGTCTGTAGAGTGTGTGTATGTGTGCACACTTGAGCAGTCAATAGCAGGCAAAGAGGAAAGTCAATTGACAATCCCACTGATTTCTGTTACCTTCCTTGTGGGTCTTGCATCTCTTTGATACTCTGGTATCTCTGATTAAAGCGGAGTGCTGCTTCGTGGCTTGAGCTGTTTAATTCAGTTTGGCATTGATGTGCTGGGGTTTAGCTGCATGGTTCAGTCTGACATTAGCAGCGTTTTGCCCTCTTTCCTCTCACTTCCTCATAGCCCCTCCCTCTCTTTCTCTCTCTGCTGGTTGATTATCTGTTTTATGCACAGACCTAGTTCCTGATTAAAGTTCAGGGATACATGAAGGATTGCAGGGCAAATTGGCCTCACTTGTTGACTTAGTCATACAGAACATGGCCTTGGATCACAGTCACATTAACCTCCCTTTGACTTACAGAGCTAATGATGCTCATCCAAAGATATGTCCTCAAGAGGAAGCAAATGCATCCCTTTCTTTTTATCTTTTGGCTCCCCCCCCCCCCCCCCCCCCCCCCCCCCCCCGTGTTGGCTTTTTGGTTTGGTCTCCCACTCCAACATACTTTTGAATTCTCTTTCTTTTTCTGCTCCTACTCTCCCAACTTACTGCCTGCCTCTTCTTTTACCATGCAATCACCATTTACTCCTGTTCACCTTTTTGTTCTCCTTTTCATTCAGCTCCCCCAGAGTCCTCGGACCCCTAGACAGAAGTCTCCTCTAGTGCTGCGCTGGGAATCAGGTCTGATCAATGGACACAACAAGGACTTGGACTGAGGTGTTTTTACAGAGATCTGCAGATGGGAATAAGGAACAACGATGAAGAGGAAGAAGGAGGGAACGTGGAGTGAGAAAGAGGTCAGGGATTGAGGCTAGAAAAGGGGTCGGGAGAATTGGGAGCAAGGAACATGATTTGTGGTGGACTAAAAAAAACCCTGACGAGTCCTTCAGCAAAGAAGAGATGTGAATGGAGAACGTGGGGCACCTATAAGTAGATAAGCTCTTGGCCTGCTTCGGGTGCTGAAAAACCCTAAGACTAATGAATGTAAAAAGACAATAAAAATAAAAAATAATATGTGGGAGAAAAGAAGAATTTAGATTTTGTAAGGAGATTTTCAAACAATCAGGAACTCCTTCATCTGTGGATTTCTTTTGTTTTGAAAAAACAATGTGTCATCAAGAGTCTTATGTGCTTAACAATATCTACATAGAGGAAATAATTTAGTTTACCACACTTGTACACACCTTATGCAATCTGATGCAACAGCCATGTAATAAACCCTATCTTTGCCTAGCTCAGTCTTTTGACTTTTTATTGACTCTGTCAGAATGTTGTTGGGTTTTTTTTTTATTGAACTCTTTGGCCGTTTTGAAGATTGCAGTTAGAGATCAGTGATATTTGATTGCATTATAAAATAATTACTTCAGCAATATATTTGCAATGACCAATCTTGAGCTAATCTACACGGCCGCTCTACTGGGAATTCAGGATTTACTGGGATTTTTTGCTGAGAACAGAATTTTCCAGTTCTACCATGGTCATCCAATACCCCTCAGAACACTGGAGCTTAATCATTCTCTCGACCCTTGACGAGTTCAAAGTACTGATAAAATGTTATGTAACCGAAGAGTGCAAACTGCTATTCCTAACTTAGATTTCATATTTTGTACCAGTTGTACCTCGTTGGTTTCAATGTGCTCAAGTTTTCTGTTTTTATGAGATTGATTTTAATTTCCTTTTTATCTTTTTTAATTGAATCCTTGATCGAAAACATGCAAGCAATATAAATTACCACCTCTCAGTGATAATTTGCTACAGGTTTATAGTATTTGATTATAAACCCAAAGGGTTCCTAGTAAATTGCTAACTAAAAAATGTAGTGTGCATAGACCAGTGATGTGAGTCAGAGGTGGACTGAAACAATAAGCCTACCCGGACCCCAGGCCTCTCTGTGCTTGCAAACCAACAGACTGCTAATTTCAACACTATGTTGTGTTTTGAATGGGGCTGTTGTAATATCAGAATATCATTTTGTGATTATTGTGGCCAGGTTTGACTCTAACGATATTATTGTCATTGTCCTTTATCATCTTATGGCGCTGAAGATACAAGCGAAGGGAGGTGTAGCCTGGGTCTGAATCCCAGCTGTCAAATCTCACAGTTATTGTCAATACAGGTACACAGCGACAACCTTGGTGCTATTTGTTCACTATTTACATAGGATAAAAGTCATTCAGTTTACAAAAGCAAATATTTGGCACTAACAAACCTCAACACTGAGTAATTAAGGTATGCTGAGCCTTTAATGAGCCTTTAAACACTCAGGAATACATCAAACAGAGCACGCACTACACAGATGTACAAGTCCAGACATCAGAAACTTTTTAAGGCCAAAATGACCCTTAGGTCACGGGTAAAAATATCTACGACATTCCTCCAGCGATCTATTTTATTGCACCAAATATCTCACTCTTGCATATTATTTTTCTTGTTACTATTCATGAATAAGTACTGGAAGCTGAATTCAAGGGCAAAAAAAGCATGTTTATAAAAAGTAGAAAGTTGATCTGAGTTTGTGAGCTGAATTATGACGTGATACTCACTGATGAAAGAACGGTGGAAAGAAAAATACTCAGATAGATGCTCAAACACACAGGTGTTCATTGTTCTACATGTGCATGTAAATTAATCCATATTTCATACAAAAAGTGTTCAAATTAAAGCGATCAACTGGTAAAGTGTCACGGTTGAAGCTGCTGGTTTAAGAATTTACCTGTATTATAGGAACTCTTGGAATTTTCCATTCATTTAAAAGGCCTTTTTCTTTCCCATATTACCCTCATTATCCTTTGCATGTTTAAATCTGTAAAATACAATTTTAAAATCTGTGAACGTTACCCTCTGTACTGCTCCTCTATTCTACTGCGTTCATCTTCTTATAAATGCCACAGAACTTCTGGGTTTGGAAGATCTTTTCTTGAATTAAGCAGCACGACTGCCCTGGTGGACCTTCCTGTGGGTGTATATGAGTGTAGATGAGCTGAGATCATGCTTTAGTGACCTTCCAGTCTCCTTTAAATAATTTATCACCTCATTCTGACTGGACGCAGCCCAGTGACATTGCGGGCACATTATTATGGTGGAGCCACGGGAACTAAAGTGCTCAAAATTATTAATAAGTTCAATTTCTCACTGTGCTGCACAACGCTGGAAGAAACTACCTGATGTTCTTAGGAATGTCTCAATCATCTGTACATTATTAAATCATAACATTAAAAAAAGTTCTCAAGTGCTTTTCAGTAATATTTTAAAATCTGGATGGTGCTATATAGCCATCATTTTATTACTTATTATTTTAATCTATGTTTACTTATCTTGTTTTTAAATTTAGTTATCAAACTTTTTTATTATAATATGTTATTTTTAATTATAATTGTATAAAATTATACATTTCTAATTTACACAATGCACTACATTTTTTTCATTTTTTTCACCTTTATACTTTATTCTAGTTTTTATTATCATTGTAAATCTTATTTACTCTTTATAGGATTTAGGATTTATAAACATATATTTGAATTGACTCATCATGTGTGTTGAATTAATTCTTTTTTTGCAGTATGCTCATTCTGCCTTGGTGTACAAAAGGCACTCCACAAATAAAACCTTGCCTTGCTTTGGCAACTTTCCTCGTTTTGCCATGTTGCCAAGCCGTCCTGGCGTATCACCAAAGGCTATGGTATTGAACTGAGGAGAAAAACTCCTACAAGATCAAAGATCAACACTATAATTAGATCTGTAAAACATAGTTTGCTTTGTTAGCTCAGAATAAAAAGTAAACCATCAAAGATGTTTCTCTCTATGTTATGTGAAAGCGTCAAAGCCGGCCGGGCAAGTTTCATTTTACATGCTATCAGTCATTCTGATATGTAATCTGACTTTTTCAAAGTTGTGCTGCATACCCGTGTATCACAAGTTCATTATCAAGTCATTTCCATGATATTTTGTTATCTCTGGCTTCCAAAGTCCTCTTGGCACAAAGTCATTGCGGCAGCATTTGTGTGAGACAGTCCATGTTTAGAGGATTAGTCACTGCTCTTGTAATTCTCTTTGTCAGGAGGACAAAAGTACAAGAAGACATGAAGGGCATTATGAGCTATTTACCTTGTAAGACAACATTTGCTGCTTTATGCCCTTTAAACAATAGTTTTTACATTTTGCCAGCCATAGTTTTAAACTATGTCAAGTTTTCATACAAAATGCGATTACCTTATAAAACTGTTTGAAATAAATCCAGCCAATACTACATGGAGTGAGCTTAGTCTAGACTAGCAACAACAATATTCCAGCTGTTTTAATGCAAATGTATTTATTTAGTTCTTTATTAGCTCATCCAGCCAAATGACCCATACGCTCATCCCAAAGCAAGGCATTTAATAGAAGCCCTGGATTTAATCAAATATGCACACAAGGATCACCAAATGGGTTTTGTAATTGTAATTTTACTGACAATAACAATAATAGATTCCACCTTTGCCTCGTCTTTTCTTAACAGATCTGTGTGGCTGTAGTCATGGAAAACATGAACTTACCTGGGTGGGATTATCCAGTGGGCATGGGTCCATGCACAGTTTGGGCCCACTCAATAAGCAAATTCTCTTAAACTTGAGATCTTGAAATCATATATTAGAAAAAACATAGATATATGTCTTTATCATAAGAAAATTATATCATGGGTACAGTTGTTTGTACTTCATCTGCCTCTTTCTCCCCCACACTACACTGAATAGTTTCTCCCAAACTCAGTTTGCCGTGGCTGGTAGAGTATAACGAAAATAAAAGAAACAAGCAGAAATCAGATTTCCAAACTAAAAAAATGAAAGCTTTTGTGAAAATTTTTTATTTTATTTTTTTTAAATTTTATTTAGGACAGTGCATGTTAATGAACATACATGTAAAAAAAAATTACATGAATGTAAACATACCAGATTATAGCCAAGGGCTAATTTCCATCTGTTGTCCATAAAACAACAACATTTTTTTTATCAGGATGCAAAATTGCAGTTTACTTTAAAGCTGCTGACCACTTTAGCAGCAGCTCACAGTCACTGTGGACATCACCAGAGACTTTGCTTGGAGCAGGAGCTGCTAAGTAATGACTCTGGTTGGAGTGAAACGAAGAGGCCAGCCTGCTCTCATCACTGGAAGTCCTTTGCCCTTCACAGCTGAAGGAATAAATATACAGGGAGTATTTCTGCTTTGCTTGCATTTTCTTATTAGCTCAAGAAAAAACATGTTTATTCCCTTTCTAAGTGGATCCATCCAAAAAGGGTGCTTTTTAAGAGAAAAGCTCTCTGAGGTCTACATTAATAATTGTTTCGACACTTGAGGATGTGAACATCAGCAGACTGAGGGAGAGAAGAGCTACTTTTCCTGTTAGGCAACTGTGTAAACCACTACAGCTCAGGCTACTTCATTATCCAATCAATGACTACTTTAAAGCATACTTAATTAATACTTTAAAGAGTTCAACGAAGGCGAATCTGTTACTTCTTGAGAGCAATACATTTATAACCATTCTATGTTGGCGTGGGCCCACCACACATTTTTGGCCAGGTTTGTGTAACTCGATGACCCGGGTGTGGACCTTACATGTGTACCAATTAGTCAGTTTAATACAATTCCCAATTCAAACACAATAGCGGGCGTTTGATGACAGATACTGGAGTCACCAGGCACAGTCTCCATGTGTCATACGTTTGTGTACCATGAATAGAACACGCAGAGGTTTCAGAAATCATTCTTTTGATTTCATTACATGCGGGCCTTTGGGTGGGTGTGTTCTATTGTTTTGATGTTTGAGAGAGGAGGGGATAAATGGCATAGCTGAGTCACGGAGAATAAACATTTATTTTACACCTTGATATTACATAAACCCACTTGATTTCGTTCACTCTGTGTACCGAGAGGAGGAGTGGACCTATTTAATGTGTGTTCACTGCAAACACGTCTCAGTCTTGAAATAAGATAGTCTTCTAATGAATGAGCAAGTAGGCTCATTACTCACGGGTTACTGATTAATATCAATTAATAAAGTTCACTGTGCTGTCAGTTAAAAATATTTTTAAAGGTCGTGGAATATAGTTAGGCTTAGCCACTCACATTTGCCTTTGGATTTGTAGCATACTGTAAAACATTAAATAAGTTGTGTTTTTGAGTGTTCCCATGAGTCACTGAAAGATACGGGTGAACTGGCAATCAGCAGGCCTTGAGCTAATATGAATTAGTCAGAAAATGTCAGAAGCAACAGCATATTGTTTTGGAATAATCTATTGAAGCTAATCATGCACCGGTTACCCTTACTTTACACCTCAAATACAAATCAAGTGCATTGCATCACATGAAATGAAAATATGAACCTAAAGCTGCCTCATATATGGTTCAGCAACTCTGAAAAGACAAATATCATCAGTATCAAGAATATCAAGATTCAGGATGTCATTTCATATCAGCCTGACTCATAATTCACAGTGTTACTTAAGGTAACAAGGTGAGGCGTGTGGGCCATTTAAGGTGCCACTCAAGTTCATGACCATGTTGAACTGGCATCACTGAAGCATCGAATTGTTATTTTGCCTCTCATTTGAACAGATTTGCTTAATGCTGTCGTCTGGATCTGAGTATCTAAGCTGTACATGCACGCGCTTGCTTGTGACCACACAGGAGTAAGGTATGACTCAGATATTAATATGAGCCGGACAAACACACAGCGTTGTCAGCCCTTCCATCCTCACGTCTCATGTGTGTTTCCCAGGGTGCAGGAAGGGGAAGTGAAATGATGCATTCTCTGCTCTGTGCACGCTGTGGTAAAAATGTAATAAAACTAAGGTCTAAGACCGAGTTGGCTTCTCGCCGCTTTCTGATATACGGTGACAGCTTGTCTGTGCCAAATTATTGTCCACCATAAAACCTGCATAAACAGGAGGGAGGTGTAGCTCCCTCCTGAGGCCTTTTACTTTCTTGCTTTTACTTACTCTCAGCACACTCACTCTCAAACATATATATGAGGGCTCATAATGATTATAGCCCTCATCCTATCGTCACATGCCATAAAAGTAAGACTCGTAGTTCTCGAGTTACATGACTGCTTGGCTTCATGCATGTCGGGCTCATAACCGGTCACATAACTGGTCCCCTGAACACGGGACCTGTTATGTCACCATAAAGGAGATCGGCTTGACAAATTGCAGTCCTTCGGTTGTCCTGCAAGGTGATTTAAACATTGAAAAGTTACAGAAACAGTGCCCTCTACAGAACATCTAACAAAACTACAGCAGGTCAGTTAAGTTCTCTGTCTTTTTGGTTGCCTTTTCCTTCACACTCATTATGCAATGTATCATAAATACATGCAACGCACCATTAGTCTGTGTCCTGACCTGTACCCAGTTATAAATGCAGATATATAACAAACCAAGGTTGCAAGATTAGGCAACCTACTTTGATTTTTTTACTTAGAAAAGTTTTGAGGATTTGGTAAGCTCTACACAAATAAACGTGTGAAATACACCTTTTTTGAGAAAGTAAATATTGTGCTGGCATATACTGTAAGCCTGTCAAATGCACTATATGAAATGCTGTAAATTATAATAAACGTGAAGCCTGTGCAGTCAGACACGGGAGATTATTATGAGATGACACAGATACACATGAGACATGGCATCTGTCAAAACAATCTCATATGAGGAGCTTGAGTTTTAGAGTAAACTCCATCTGATGGTGAAGATCCTGTAAAATAATTCAAATCTCCAGAGCACTTTCCAAACAGACCTTGACGTGAGAGTTTTCTGTCAGCGGCTTTTTTCCAAGATCAAGGCTAAACTTTCGACGTAAACACGTCGCAGCTTGTGAAACAGTCATGAGACGATATTTGTCAGTTTTTGTAGATACTTTCTTTTATCATTATTATCATTATGATAATAAAAGACACATTTAAATCGTTTCAGTTTTGCTCTTATTTTAATACAATTATTTACAACCAAACATTTTAAAAAAAATTCGAAAATGCTTCCAGAAGAAAACAAGCCTCATAACAGCAATAATAAAATGTCTATTAAGACTGGCTCAGTTATTAGAAAAATTAAACAAGCATCACATCCTGTCTAATTGTACAATTACTGCTGCAGGTGAAATAGGAACTGAGGAAATAGCCTTTCCTGTCCTGCTGCGTAACCTCAACTGATGCTACATTGATAACTATGATAACAAACACACACACACAGGCACACTCACACACGCGCTCACGGAGAAAGAGGGGGAGGGGTGGCGGCAAACATTTCTAATGGATCTGTGTTGTGAATGTTGAAAGAGGGTTCCAGAGAGGGGCTCTGGATGTCGCTCCGGTGTCCCTGCTGACCCAGTCCTGCACATAAACAAACACCAACAGACAACCTATTAAAGATCTAAGCTTGATGTAATTTCCTGTGGCATAGTTCATATCCTATCTACTGCTTTCACTGCTAAATATATTTTCGTGTTTGCTCAGAGCTACCAGCAGCTTAGCATGTCAGGATGGCTAAAACAGCACAACAGACACCTTAGGTGGTTTCACAACGGCATATATTATATTAGTCATTCCTCCAGATATATTCCTCCGAAAAACCTTCATATGTGGTCTGGCACTTTCTTAAATCCTGTGTCATTTGTATTGTTTTCTTACAATGCACTAACAGAATCATTGATCTTCTCTCCTAAATGTGATCTTCATTACCTTCCCCAAGGTTGTTAATTTGTCTCTTTGTTTGCTTGTTAGCAGTGAAACTTGAAAAATAAGGACAGATTTACATGAATATTTTACCAAAGTGTCTGACTTAAGAATCGGTCTATATCAGACTTCCAGATTGTGAATTTTGTGTAATATATTTCACAAGCACATATCACGCTGTTATATTAGAGATTTCATAATTTTCCGTCAGTTATACTCCTAAATCCCAGGGCTAAACTCATGGTGTGGAAGGAAATGTTCAGGCTTGGTGGAGTTTTGCGCGCTCGGACAGCTCTTGTTCCTTATTTGTCACTTGTTCTATCCCATGACATTAAAGTTCCCTTTTTCACAATTTGGAACGTAGCCATATTTCAGATAAGCTGCTTGTGTTATTGCAGTTCTGTGTTTCATTTCTGTCTTTCAGGCCTCCCCTACTCCAGACTCATAGCTCCTTAGTTAATGAAACAGTTTCACATCAGAGGATTCTGACCAACATGAAATAATCATCTCTGTCTCGTTGTGCAGCAACAGAGTGTAATAATATGAGTCATAATCAACATATAATACAAAAAAAAATCAGTTCTGAATCCTGATTAAACTACTGCTGCTCAAGAAGCGGATGAGACGGAGACACATCTCCTTTTTGGTAATGGTTGGTTACTTTTTGCGTCATCTGGTGACAGCCGCATTCTGTCCTCTTAGACGGCTGCGGCGCATATCAGCGAGAGCCTGGAGAGAGACTTTAGCCTGATGAGAGCCCTTCATTAAGCTAATTAATGAAAGTGATTGCAGCTAATGAAACACATGCTCAAACACAGTGTAACAACACTAATGAGGAATACTGTAGGTGTGGGTTTGAGGTGACAGCATGCTTGGGAGGGGGTGTTTGTTGATTAGTTATAGTGTGTGTGTGTGTGTGTGTGTGGGGGTGTGCGTGTGTTTAAAGCAGCCAGATTTATGAAGTTTACTGTAGTTTGTCAGAGTAAATCTAGAGCGGAAACAAAAAAGTCCTGGAAATACCAGAAATTCCAAAAGAAAGAGACAGAACTGCATTAGAGAGAGCTGAGTCTAAACTGACCTATTGCTGTGTCCCAGTGAAGGTTAGCATGAAGTTTTGCTATTGCAAAGTCTACCACAGTTAAAGAATCGGTTTACTGTGCAGTACATGGTATAGTGTATTTTAATTTTGTAAATAAATCCCATTTAAAGCATAATTCATATTTATAACAAACTTCATAGGTGTGAAAAGTTGTCTCTGTAAAAGCAGAAGTTTTGACTTTGTGTGGAGCATTCTAGAATGTTAACGCAATTTTCCCAGCAGTGGAAGTCCCAGCAAAGTCACCCCAAGGTCAGACCACAGAAAGCTTAAAACCCACGTTTTCTACAGGTCTCAATTAGCACATATGACTTGTTTGGAAGGTTTCATGGCATGGCTGCACAGCTTAGATTTGTTATGTTGCATCTGGAAAAACAAATGAGACCAAATTGGAGATGTCTGACCATGGACAGCATCATTTTTGGCGAAAACCAAACCAAGAATATCAGAACACACACCTAATACCGACTGTTAACCACAATGATGGAGGGTATACTTTGGGTTTATTTTGCAGCCATGGGACCTGGACACCTTGGAGTCACTGAGTCAACTATGAATCTTTCTGTATATCGAAGTATTGTAGAGTTAAATGCGAGGCCATCTGTCTGACAGCCAAAATATGGCTGAAAATGTGTCATGTAACAGGGCAATGATCCCTACAACAGAGTAGTGGAAAAGGAAAAGACTCAAGGTTTTGCAGTAGCCCAGTCAAAGTGAAACATTGTGCCAGGCCCTTGAAAGAGCATAAATAAATGCACAAAAACCTAACCATACTGAAACAGCATTGTTAAAAAGAGGAATGTGAGAGAATGATGAAGTAATATAGAAAGTAGTTACTTCAAGTTATTGCTTCCTAAAGTTGTTCTACAAGTTACCAAGTCCGTTTACTTGGTTTTTCACAGGAGTGCAGAGTCATGTAAAAACTTTCTTTTTGACATGACAGAGGCTAACTGTTGGTTTGACACAAAGCCAGACGACCTTATTGTTTAGCTCACAATCCTCTGACAGAAAGGAAAGAACAAAGTTAAATATTTATTCCATTTGATGACTCTCCTGAGAATTTATATTAGCAACTGGAGGTTTAGGTGATGTCATTACTTACCTCAGAAGGGAAGGTTGTACGCGTGAGTGTAATGTCTGAGGAAAAAAAATAATAAACAAGCTCACATTAGTCACATTATCAATCAGTCATTAGTGTTTGTCTGATTAAGCTGATTACTCCTGCAATGCTTTGTGCCTGTGAGAATTTGGATGAATGAGAAGTGAATAAAAACAGAAGAAGCTTGAAATCCTGAAGGGGAAATTTGATTCTGAAGGGAAATTCTCACCAACTTGATCCTTCGCGTGAACCTGAGACCAAAACTGTGTATCCTCCCTAAAATAGTGCAGCACACAAAAATGTATTACAACAGTATCCAAGACATTGTATGTTGCCGTCTTCAAGGAAGTAGCTTTTTTCTTTTGTATTTCTCATTATAACTTCATGAAAAAGTATTTTAATGCTCTTTTTTAGACCAATTAAGAAAACCAGTACCTTTTCTTCCTTTCCTCTGCTCTTGCTTTCACTTTAAAAGTGGGTGAAATGAAAAGGAAAAGAGAAATTAATGCCTTTCACAAATGAAGGCAATTAAATCAGCATGAAAACATAGCTTAAAGCATCAGAGTATTTATAACAAAGCATAAGCTTTTGTGTGAAATACCTTTCCTGTGCACCACTATGATCACGACTGCCAAAGAACAGAGGATCAACACCGCGGCTGAGAAAGAGCCCACAACAAGGGGCCAGTCCAGATTTAATGAATCTGCAAACATCAAACAAGTATTAATATTAAATATTTTTTTAAAAAACAGTCGTGACATGACTTTAACAGCAACAAGTATTACAACAGATTTGATTTAAAGAGCTAGTATCATTTTCCAATGCAATGGGGAGCTCCAATCCAATGTGAAGAAGAAAAAATGTAGTTTTTAGTTTATTGAAAATAGTTTTTTGATAAATTATAAAAATAAATAAATTATAAATTTAACAAATTAAATCAAGTTTAACAGATTCGGATTAAATTACATCCTTTCACAAAAGAACCTGTCACATCTGCAACAAGTTTTGCAGACGTTTTCCTGGTTACCACAGTCATGTGACCTTTATGGTAACACCATCATGTTTATGGACTCTTATACTGAAAAGTGACTCTGAGGTGGACTAACGTGTCATTATGTGAGGATCTGGTAGAGAGAACAGTTCGAGTCTTGCATAACTTTTAGGTATGAGAACAGCAACAACAAAAAAGGCATGCTAATAGCCTACCTGTTGATGATGAAGGGGAATTCCCTTAAATATAAAAAAGGGAGAATCAGTCTCAGTTTCTCTAAAGGTCAGTTCACTCACATATAATTAGAAGTGTAAGTCTATACCTTTGGTTACGGTTAAAGGCTTGCTGTACTCAGACTTGCTCCACGTCTCTCCCAGTTGGACACTGTACTGGCAGTGGTATAGAGCCACTGGAGAATCCTGGACAGGCAATGGGAAGGTGGCTTGATGCGCGAAAAGGTTTGCATGAAATGTTGCAACAGGAAATTCACCATCCACCAGGTAGAGAGAGAACACAGCGCCGGGGTATGCAGCAGACCCTATGCACAGTAAATGCCACACATCTGTCTGCTGTTCAAGGTGAAGAATGGGCGCTGGCAGGACGTCTGGGAGCACATGAAATCAGAGCAAATAGTATTCAGATAATTAGCTAACTGGATTACCAATTAGGCAGAAAACAAATGACAAAAATTGAATATATCCAAAAATATTTACAAGTCTTAGTCCTCTTGTGTTAATGTTCTACCTAAAGGAATGAATCCATTACCTGAAATACAATTTTTTGGTCTAAAATATTTATAAGTACCACATTAACATGTAAAAAACATCACAGAAGAAAGGCTGCAAAAAGTCATACATCTTCACCTGTAATGTTGATTTGAACTACGTTGCTCACAGTGGAATTAACCAGTCCGCTTTCTTTGGTCATTTGATAAAGGCAGGTGTACTCTCCCTCCTCTCCTCCCCCGACTGGCCCCACAGTGAAGACTCCTGGCTGCAGATGAAAGTTTGATACCTGGCTAGCCCGGGGCTGCTGGATAACAGATGTCGTCCCTGTTTGTTTAGCGGTCCTCAGCAAAAGGAAGCTTGACGGTTTGTTTGACTGCGACTGTGGATGAGTCGGGACTGTGCAGCTGAAGGACAGCATGTCCCCGCGTTTGACCTCACCTGAGGAAGGCTCTACAGACAAGACTGGAGGTGGGAGGGAGGGGTCTACATGACAGAAAAGGAATGGAGACAGTAGGGGGAAGCCATTATCTCTCCATGTTTTGCTACTAGATTAATTCTAGACTCTCAATAACAGTAAAAGCTGCAACAACAAAAAAGGAAAAAGAAGATAGGGCAGCGTCTGGTTTGCCAGACTTCCTTTTGTAACTGTCAACAGTTTAAGCCGGTAGATATTGTGTTTGATGGGTTTCCGTGTGTGGGAGTGTGTGGTTTCTATATGAAGAGCAGGATGTAACTACCACTATACACACCCACAGAGCGGAGGACAATAAGAGACCGCAGAGAGCACCTGCATTCAGCAGTGTGTTTGCTGTGCTGGAGTGGAAGCGGATGGGAGTGTTTATTGTTTTAAACCACATGTGGAATCACTACCGATTAACCCAGCCGATTAACGCAGAAAACGTATTTGTTCCGTTTTGAATACAATGAAAAGCAACAGCCTCGACCTCATCTTAATTCTCCCTTTTTTTAAATTAAAAATAAACTCATTTAATATGAAGTGTGCGAAGGATGTGTTTTTCTTTTTAAATCCGAACCAAAACTTTGTTAAAGCAAAAGAAGGTCAAAATCAGAGCTGTAAATAAGAGTTTCCATCAAACACACAAACCATTTTGGTCCTCCAGTTGCAAATATGGACTGAACGCGCTGTAGTGACCCTCCTGGCTCCTGTACAGACAGCAGAAAAGTTTACTCTGGCCTGGAACCCGTTCTTGTATCCTAACAGTAAACTGAACTTCTCCAACACTAGAGGTCAGGTCCAGAGAGTCCACCTCAATAGAATAAAACAAAGAAAAGCAATAAAATCGCTGCAGCTCAGGATGAACTCAACACGCTCCAAAAATATACATCCATTTGAAAAAAGAACATTTAAAACTACCTTGACTCTCTTCTCGTAAAGCATGAACAAAACCCCAGCGTTACCCTCGGGGGGTCGGCAGACCAGGACCACCGAATCCTTTGACTTCGAATAGATCTCCAGGGAAGGTGCTGGAAGAGTGAGCGAGGGCGTGGAAGCAGAAAGTCGTCCTATAAAGTAACAGTAAGGTTATAACATTTAGCAGGAATCAGCTAAATCGCAAAAATACATCTTGAAATGGAGCAACAGGTTTCTTAACAAACATGGGGAAACACAGCGGTCATTGCAAGATGTGTCGACGTTCACTTTGTACCAAACTTGTGATTACAGCTAAACCAAAATCAGTTGTGAAACTCTAGATAGGAAACTTTAGATAGATAGAGTTCCTAAATATTAGGTACAATTATAGGCAGAAAAAGACATTTTTGTGTGTGTTAAAAATTAAAAATTTAATGGAAATCAAACATCGATTACTTTTTACTCCTAGCAGACATTTAACAGATCTTCTACTGGGATATATCGTAGTGATTGTTAATCTTAACAAATGAAAAGTTGACAAGAACACTACACTAAGAAACATCTCCTGTGTGAAACGTACCCCAAAGTTGGAGAGAGGCCAGTAACAGAGCACATGCCCAGGATGATCGTCCACCACTAACTGCGTGCATCCTTAACGCATCAGCGAGACCGACTGAAGTGAAGAAAACACCTACACGCATAGGCTGTGGATCTCTCTCGCTCCTTCTTTTTCTCTCTCACTTGGCCGCTCTGTGTTTTCTTAATGCATACGACATCCTCTTGAGAAGCAATGGGGGAAGTAAACACACTTCCTTTTTTAGACTTCACAGATCACATGTGTGCTGTGATGAGAAGAAACAGCTGGCCAGCAGTGCAGTAAACCACAAATTTAAGAAGAAAATATCTCTAGGTACATAAAATGAATCCTCAGAAATCGAATGTGAAGAGGATGTCAAGGGAACAAAACACACGGCCGCTACTACCTGTACTAAATGAAGGCTGTGGTTTGGGTGAAGGTGCTTCTGTGTCACAGGATTTCTATTTCTGATATTACAGAAACAGGTGTGATGCTAATCTGATGCTGAAAACCCTAAAACTGCTGCCAGTGACAGAAGTATGACAGAAGGGACTTTGGGAACAGAGTTTTCCATCTGTCCACCAGATGTCCCTGGACTTTTTCCCTGTTTAGTCACCTGACTGCCTTCTCTATCTGCCCTGCAGCAACTACTGATCTCCTGATATCTGCCCACTAACACAGCTGTTCCCAGTTTTCCCTGTTATCCGTGTCTGTGCTGCTGTCTGTCATAAAACTCTATTCCTGCCACTTTGCTACTGTATATGCTTTTACTGTACTTACTTGAACAGGATGGATCAAAGTAGCCAAAAAAAAAAACTAGCCTAATAAAAGCAGTTATTATTATAACGATTTTAAAAGTTTGGGGAGGGCTTTGAACAGCCACATCTGCAGATGATGGTAGAAATTTTTTGGGGGGGGGGGTTAAACCAAGAACTGCAGGAAACATGATGTTTATAAACTGGATCAACATCTCCAAACTTGATTATGTTAGTCACGGAAGAGCCCTACTTCATTACTCATTCATCAAAGGAAGATTAGGCCTGCTAACATTTCATACAAACAGTAGATGTATTCATTCAAAATGAAGGGTCCTGAACAGCACTTTAAACTTTTATTGGCGTTCAATCATTTGTTTTCTAAATAAAACACAAACTTCTTTGTTTACTGGAAGGTGAAAAAACCGTCTCTTCCTTGTAGTATGAGTGCAAACTTGCACTCAGGTTTGTCTGGTTTGTCTGGCGTAGACAGCTGTAGAGTGTGATGCTATAGCTTGTGGTCAGTTTTAGAAGAAATACAAGCATTAAGTATTCTTAAGGTGACAGAATCACTTTGATACGTTGCTTTAATTAAGAGGTCAAAGATGGCACCTATATTTTTTTTACTGTTTTAGAGGGATTTAAAGCCACTAAATGTATTTTTCTCTCTGGACTTTGGTATCAATAACAAAAGCTTCTGTTTTCACCGGTATGAGATGTAAAAGATTTTCTGACATCCATGTATGATATCAAAAATACAATTTAAAATTGAGTGTAGCCAAATAGCTTTACTTGGGGTATGTTGTAACTTGACAGTAAATTTATAGACAAGAAGAAGAAGAAGCTGGGTAATGGTAATCCTGTCACTCCTGATGCAGAACCATAGGGATGTGTGTCTCCTCCCAGAACCAAACCAGGGAACTATTGCTTGTTAGATAAATGTGTATCCTGCTACACTATGGAGCCACTGGCAGATGACTTGTATAATAAATTTAAACTTTTCATGTCATGAATAAAAAGTTGTGCTCTTCCCCGTTCCTTTAGTAGAACTGATTCATGAGGGAGAGAAATTCCACCAAACTGGAGCCGAGAGCTGAGAAACTGCGACTTTTGTCTCTCCACCACCAGCATCGTCCTCTGCGTGCAGCAGGCATCAACATCCACAAGGTTTGCGTCACACGTGCACATGCACTGCCGCAGTTTTTCAAACGATGTCGTGTGTCTGCTGTGGATCAAATGAAACGACAGGAAAGAACAAAGACAAAAATGGACAAAGAAGTCAGCCTGCTGATATTTGTGAAGCAGCTCAAAGAGGTGTTTGAAGTCTGTGACGAGGACTCTGACATGTTTTATGTGCCCTGAAAGCCTGGTTCAGCTGGCTACTGAGTTTGGGTAAGAGGAACAGGTAAAAACAAGTGATGCGGAAATTACAGGAAGTGTATATTTTGCATTTATTCTTTTTATTTGTCGTGGGAGACAACCACCATAATAGTCTGAGCCGTATATCATATTTGCTGTCTCGAAATTTTGGACTTATGTTCAATGGAAATAATAGAATAAATAAATGACCGAGAGACAAGTACAGAACTTTATGCTCCTTAGAAATTCATTTCAGATTCTTACAAGCACATACATTTAGGTTGGAGTTAGGTTTTGAAGTCTGTTTAATTTAACTGGAAAAAAGCAATAATGAAAGGACACGAGCTGAGGAAAACCAGCTAATTGAGCTATGTGCTGTATGATTACTCTGAATTATCACAGCAGGCAACTATAAGGCAATAAAGAACACTGCTTCATCTAATGATTATTTTGTTGTATATTAATCTGCTTATAGTAATAGAGATATACTTTATACTATATAATATATATATAGATATACTATATAGATGCACTATAGATATAGTATAGATCAGTTTTGCAAGTCTGTTAACATCTTATTATTTCCAGTAAACAAAAAAACAGTGACCAAACCTATTACGTTATTGTCCGTATATTGACATAAGTGTTTGGCATTTAAAAACAAGAAACTGCAGCTGTGAAAAAGAATAGTGAGGCTGTGTATGACATCAACACCACAAAATCTGATAGTGTTTGTGAGGTGGTGTAGCAAAGAGAAGAGAGAACAACGTATATAAAAATAGGAATGAAAACAAAGTGAAAGACAATGACGAGGGGTGGCTGTGGCTGACGAGGTAGAGCAGGTCATCTACCAGATGGAAAGTCAGCGGTTTGATCCAGTCTGCTCCAGCCTACCTCCCTGAGTAACCTTGGGCAAGACAATGAAGCCAGAGCGTGAATGTTAGATAGAGAAAGCATGCTGGGTGAATGAGGTTTGTAGTTAGAGCTTTTTGAGCACTTAAGCAGTTGTATTATGTGTAACATTTGGGAAAATGTCATATTCTTTTTTACAAATTGTGTCCACGTAAGAGCGATGATGCTTAAGTTTTCAAATGTAAAATGTCCCGCTCACAAGTTCTATAATAAAGATGTTTATAATATGGATACTATAATATTGTTAATAACTACATTCATTTATTCTTGTGTGTTTGCATCACACTACGAGTCACTGATCACTGTCTTTGGTTCCTGAGTGTTGGAACATTGTGGAGACAGTGATTAGCTCCTGCGGGAAGCCTTTCACTGACCTGGATAATGGGGTCGAAGGATGAAGTGATGCAATTTATAACTCAATGTGGGTACACACATGTGGCTACATTCTGTACAAATGCACTGCACCCTGCAGTCCATAACATTTCACAACTTTGATGTGTTTTCAGTCACTATTTCATAAAATGTTTCAGTTTTGTTTTGTTTTTTGTATCAAGATTTGACCTCAAAACTTTTGTAAAGAAAGAGAATTTGACACAACACAAAACTACATCTTTTTACAATGATCATGTTATCAGAAACGGATATGCCACAGAGGTGAAGATATGAATAACGCATATTCTTTTAAAGGGGGTTTACACTGCCAGGAAGTTCTCAGTTTCACTGCATGTGTTATTTTCTAATGTCACTGGCCTATATGAATAAATCCCAGCGGCTGCTTTGCGACAATCTGACCTACTATTGTGCACTCCTGGTGACTCGCTCCCTGTTGCACTGTCCCCAGAAAACATGCACTTGCATAATCGTACAGTTTTCTGACCTCTTGTCTTTCCCCTTTTCTGTCTTTTAACGCTGAGACCAAATGGAATAAAATAAGAAAGGACCTAAATGGTGATGAAAATGACCTCATACAGAAGTGAAAATTGAGTTTGATCCCAGCAGACCTTGCCCTTGCCATTAATATCATTTTTTGCATTTGTTTATTTCAACATAATATTTGTTTCATGCATTTGTTTAGGTTTAAAATGACTAAACTTTATTTTTCTTCTAGTCTGCAGGCAAACTGACTCTAAAGCACTTCTTAGAGGTAGACCACTGGCTTCATTTGTTCTTTGGCATGAGCCCTGTTATTATCTCAGCAAACTTTACCCCTGGTACCCCTAATGTACCAAAAATAGAACATCACAGTCATATTATTACTGATATGTTGTTGGGTCAAGGAGTTTTAGCAGGTGATTAATCTTTGTCTCATTCTTGTGATGATAAAAGCAGTTAACCTTCGTCATATAGATAGCTTTGTTTGTGATAGTAAACGTGCAGTTTTATAATATTTTAACATCACGTATCATTTTGTGGGGTTTTTTCTTTTTTTTTGATTGACAAAACAATCATGTAATCATGCACTGCACACAGTAGTTAGCTCCACATTTGAAAATTAACAAGACAATATTTTATGCATGACTAACAAAACCAGTGGAATATTGTTTTTGCCCGTTACTCTATACTTCATATGGCTGTTGATACAGAGAACCTTTACAGTAATTTGCTTCCCTATGAGCCCTGGTGCCATATTGAAAGTGAGGATGAGTCATTTACAGATAACAGTATTTATCAGCCACCTCTCTATCTGGGAGACCAAATGGTGGAACATTTGGCGGTGGGAGGCAAGGACTTGCATTTAACACAGAGAAACACACTGGCGCAAACACACACATGCAAATGCATCCAGAAATTACTGAGGTTGTTTTGAATAGCGCTTGATATCATAGGTGAAATTCTTTGCATTTACTTATGCAATCTGTTATCCGACCGTGGCTGTGAATAACCACTGGATAACGGATGAGGAGGATTCTATTTTGTCTATTTTTGACTGCAACAAAGCACACATTTTAACCAAAAACCTTAGAGTTTTTTAATCAACTTTGCATAACATTGTAACAGAGCTAATTATTTTAATCACATCTGTGCTTTTCTTTCATGTACAACAATATTTTTGCATTTTTTTGTACTTTTTGCATCCACTTTCCTTCTGCACTTTTTTCCCCACAAATTATATGCAGCTTCCTTTTCCAGAAAGCAGGTTTGTTGACCCTGAGATGAGGGGAAACAAGTTGGGCCTAACATATTTTCAACAAACTTTAAGTCTGATGTCATCCGCCTACAGCTGTCTGGGTTTCATTTCCTCGTTCACGCAGCCGGTGTCAAACCACATATTGAGCACACAACTTTCCCAGTCTTTACGAACATGAAATCCCAGTTAGAAATTTAATTTTTGCTATGAGCACTTTTCGAATCAATCAGTGAGGTAGGGCCATACATTTTTAATACATAGGCTAGGTTTATTTTCTCTGGACAGTAAGGCAGAGGTAAGATTGTCAGAAATTTCCTCTGCGCTGAACAATTTACTGTATCAGTCAGTGTTTAAATGCACTTAATCCAAATGAAGCTTAAACACTAATAAGTGATCTATCATTTGTTGTGTTGTGACTGGTCACAGTTGGGATCTTGTTGGAGAATATTGTGAATATTTGAGTGAAGATGAGCCTGAAATGACTTTAAGAGTTTAAATTTAAAATGAGTGTTTGAACACAGTGTCATGGTACGTGCTGTGTGGTAAGCAGGATGTTGGACCCAAACGCAGGACACTCAGATGGAGGAATAAACTCAAAATGCAGCTTTACTCGCTGGAGACACTTTTCAAGAAATTTACTTTACAAAACAAACCAAAAACCTCAAATATGAACTAGAAACTAAACTGGACTCAAGAAACTAAAAAACAAGGAACATGAGCTAGAAACCCCAACCAGGACCGCAGCAAGAGAACACACAGCAGTGAGTGTGTGTGATGGTTAACGACAAAACGCAGCGCAAGGAAAACAGGGCTTAAACACACACCAGAGTTATCAAGGAATGAGACACAGAAAGAGAGAACAGCGGGGAGTAGTCAGACATAACGAGACCAAGGGGAACCAAAACTTGATCCACCGCACGCAGGACTGGGACTATCAAAATAAAACAGGAAATATGAGACAATTCACTAATAAACTAAAAAACGAAGCTAGAAGCAAGAACAACAAATATGACATGAAGAGAAAACCATCAAGAGAACTCAATAATCAAGGAATATAAATTAAACACAAAAAATTGGGTCACAGACCAGTGCATTTTATTCTAAAATACATTCACAGATTGAAATGCAGTCATTGAATATAGTTAACCAGGTTCAAGTCTGAAGGAAAGTTTATAAGAGTGAGCGGTGAGCCCTGTTATGATGTACGGTTCAGAGATGGTGGCTGAGCTGAAGATGCTCAAAGTTTGGGAGTGAGCAGGATGGACAGTGTTAGGAATGAGTACATCAGAGAGACAGCTCAGGTTGAGCAGTTTGAAGACAAAGTTATAGAGGCTGAGATGGTTTGAACATGTGCAGAGGAACAAGGATAGCGGATATACTGGACAACGGATGATGAAGATGGAGCTGTGAGGCAGGAGGGGAATATGCAAAGGATTGGCGTGACAGAAGAGGCTGTGAGAAAGTCATGTCTAGATTAAGATATTTATCTTTTTCTTTAGCTGTATTTTGTCTCTGTCCCTTTTCCGGGTAGATTCCAGCTTCTCCCATTAATAAAAAAAACTGATTGATAATTTTTTTTGAGTGAATAATCATTAAAAATATTTTTCCCATCATGCTTTTTAAGATAAACAAATGGTCCACACTGTCATGCATAATCTGCTCTGAGTTTAGGGTTAGACTCAGAGTTTGTTGAGCATACTTCTTCCTCAGTATAAACACTTTGTGCTCATTCAGTCTCCATCCAGCACTGAGTGAGCTCTGCATTCTTTGGCTGGACTTTTAGACTTAGTGACCATTTGACTACAAGCCACGTTTAAGCATATATTCATACACTCAGTGCTTTGTTCTGTATACATTAAGATACAGCTTAACCATGCTGCCCTATATATTTGTTGGACATGAGTTTCCTGACTCAAATGTGCCACATCTTAATATAGAAAGTAATACAATATTTTTGTATAGTTCTTTTTCTTCTCTTGAGCACATACAGATTTTGGCATCATGGGTAGAACTTAACCTCTAATTTGACTGTTCACAAAGTGTTTTTTAACAAGTAGTGTTTCCCGTATGTTTCTTCAGGTTAAGACGTTAGGAAATTCCTGCTCCCTTTATCTCATGGGAAGCTCAACTTCGAAGACTTCTGTTATGAAAGGTAAGAATGACCATGAATATGACACCTGCTGGACTATATTAATCTATGTGTGTGTGTTTGTGCGCAACTGTTCCCGGAAGTGTGTCTTTTTTAGGATGCTGTGAGCATTGCTAAACAAGTCATTAAAGTAATTAAGCGGTTGCACATTTTTGTTTTTAGAGAACACACAAAGTTCTCACTCAAACCACTTAACAGGCCAAAATAGTTTTTGCTACAGCTGTTTTTCAAGACAGTTCAAACCACCACTTTCCTTTTATAAATAACTTTAACTAGCTAATTAGCACGCTAACTTAAGTTGACATCTCAGTACGACATTGCATAGAGGAAATTGACGGAGCATCCTAGCTGTAGTTATTTCACAATACTGACCGTTTTATTCAGTTTTTGGCAGTTTTATTTAAGTCTCTTTAAGACCAGTTTAGCTTATCCACCACTATGGACTCTTTGAGGGAACATATTGGGCACAGTAACGCTGAATTAATGTGGAATAATTTTTTTAACGTGAGTTGACAAAATAAGACATTAGACACAAGTGTCAGTTACCGTGCCAAGTCTTGGCTAACGCCAGTAATTTTAGAGTATACATATAAAGAAATTTAATTTTAAACACAACTACAGCAAATTATCACCTGAATTTCCAGCTCTTCGTGACTTTAGTACATTTCAATATATTCCTTAGCGGTGTGCCTCCTGCATTTATGATTTCGTTTCATGCTGAATTATGTCAAAGAATTATTCAAAGTGACAACACCTGGGAAAAAGTTACAAACAATACCTGTACTGTACCAAACAGCAGCCGAACACATCCGTGTGTGTGTGTGTGTGTGTGTGTGGCTTCTGACAAACACTGGAACAATTTCAGTCCAGGCAAACTATTTTGGTTCAGGTAGTGTAACCCAAAAAACGGAGCCAATTCTTTCAAGTCTGAGGTTTTCCAGTATTAGTATAATTATAATAGTAAGTAATTAAGTAATTAATAGTAAGTATAATTTCCTTAACGAGTACAGTAACAGCTTTCTTTCACATTTAAGGTTAATACATACTACCTGCTGCCATTTTTTGAAGTGTATAAATAAATAAAAGTTTAACTTTTCATGTGAGTAAAATATTAACACTTTTCTTTGAAATGTGTAAAACCAAGTATGACAATTTACTACGACCAACACAGACATTACATTCAGGTACACAACTAGCAGTATATTGTGTATTCAGCAGCACATGCCATGGCTTTTGCATCTTGTATCGGAAATGATTGCTATGCAGAGCCAAATACCAACTGAGATGAGTCATGCACTATTTTGCATGCTATACTGTCATGTCTAAAGCAAAAAGTAGTGCACAGTTCATCAGAGAGGTATGTGAGATGTCTAAAAGTTGCTCTCAGATGTGTTTTTAAACTGCATAATGTCTGCATCAATGTCACACCTTTTACTAACTCACTCAAAGTTAGGCTGTCACTCTCAGACATTTCATTTTTGTCAGCACTCTGACAACCGCATGGCCACGTTTAAGTTAAGGTTATCATCTGAATTAATTTATGATGTCTAAATTACAAATGAATTAAATTATGAAGTGAACAGTGGCTTAACTGTTGTACAGTTGCAATTCATATAGAAGACAAGTTAGAAGACAAATACGATAAAATGTGCAAAAAAGGTGTGACTTAATAAATTAAAGAATTAATGTTTATTGCACATTATTGCCAGTTCAGGGACGTAGCCAATCAGGTCAGCTGTTAGCACTGATTAGGGTTATTGCCCTGTGTAAAAGCTGTCCTTGAGTCTGCTTGTCCATGACTTCAGCAACCTGAATTTCCTGTCAGACAGCAGCAGCTTAAACACCTGATGTCCTGGGTGTGTGCAATCCTATGGGATCCTGTGTGCCCTCTCAGGACACCGAGTGCTGAGAAGAGGATGTCCAGAGATTTTTTGGACCATATTAATGACCCTTTGAAGTGCCTTTTTGTGTGCTATGGCGCAGCTGGAGAACCAAACAGAGATGCAGTATGTCATCAATCAGCATTTTGAAACTAATCCCAAATCCCTATACTTTATTTCATTGCTACCTCTTTAAATATAACTTAAATATCATTTTACATTTAAAATAATAAGAAAACATTCAGACATGCAACTATTCTGCAGTGGATTTAATGTTGCTGTTGCTTGTAATGCACAGTTCCGTCCACATGGTGGCAGCCTTCAGTTGCACGTGCTTATGGTAGACACGTGGAAGAGAAACTTTCTGTCACCATCACTGGGCTCTAAGATTAGCTCAAATTCTTTCACCTGTTTGATTCGTGTTTCTAAGTTAACCATTTAAACAAAATTAAATAAGATAAATGGGTTTAGAGAGCAGCACGGTGGCATGATGGTTAGACTCCACCTGCCTGCAGCTTTTCTGTGTGGATTTTGCATGCAGACATGCAGTTAGTGGTGTTAGATTATCTGGTGATTCTAAATTGCCCAGTAGGTGAGAATGTGAGTGTGAATGGCTGTCTATCGCTCTGTGTTAGCCGTGTATCAGAGTGACAACCTGACCAGGTTGTACCCCGACTCTCGCTCTATGGGATCGCCCCCCCGCCCCCCATGACCCTGATAAGCAGAAGAGAAAGGATGAATAAAATTGATATGCAATTACATTTTTATTTTATTTATTTTACTTCCTACTGTGGGAGGTGCAGTCTAATTGCACTCTAATTATGTTTAGATTTTTCATTTGCTCCTTGTCACTTTCATTATTGTTCACTTTCATTTCTTTTGTTTAACTGAGGTCTGAAGCAGAGGCCTGGATACAATGCCATATCCTATTTATTTGTTTACTGACTGGAAACTGAAGGGAAACCTGTTGCACTTTACTCATATTTCACAAATTCCTGTTTGTACTACCAGTCTCTGAAGCTCTTACAACTCGGGTGCTTTCAGTTCCTACATGTTTTATGTTGTTTCTTCATTTCCATTGACGATTTTTGTCAAAGCTGACTCTTTTGTGTATGTCATGTAACTTGATTCCACAGGTTTAGGGAAGTCCTGTCATTGCTATCAGTAAAGTATTTCAATAGAGAAGTGCTCTTGAAATATTCACACTGTGAAATGCAATACTGTGGCTGCGCTCTGTTTCTTTGATGGGCAGCAGTAAAGAACTTCCTTTTTTGTTGTAAATGCTGTCTCATTGCACACTTCTCTGTAAAGCTTCTCTTATAAGGGATTTCCTGCCATACAGTTTGTGACTCCAGGAAGACGTTTTATTTTATCCACGATCGCTTTGCTTGTCTTTTGGTCCACTCAGTGACAGGTAGGTGTGATTTGTTGTTCGCAGGTGTGGTTTGACCATTATTCGCAGGTATGCAAGTATTTGTTGTTGTAGCTTTGCAGCATAAAGTCAAGCAAGAATTTTTTGAATTTGGATTTTTTTTTTTAACGTTTATTCTTACATTATATTATTCACATGTACACTTTGAGGTCGACCAACTTTTAAAACTATTTCTTTTTTATTTGCATTGATGTAGCAGAGTTAATTTGCCAGCTGCATAATCAAAAGGAAGAAATCCATTCTGCAGGGACACTGCGGTAAAACTTGTAACTAGTATCAAACAATAGTGAAACTGACAGGGAAGCTTTCATTGCTAACAACATTCCTATAAGTAACGTTAGTGTGAAAGACATCTTCTCTGATGACTAGAATTCCTCTGTAGGAAACATTAATTAAGATTTGTCAAGAGTTCAGCATTCCTCATGTGAACCTGAGAAAACAATTAGAAATATATATCATGGCCATGAAAGTCATGCCACACACCCACACAGTCATCACAGCATCAATTAAAACTGTCAAAGATATTATTATACATCTGTCAGAGGAACGAGCTTTGCACAGTAGTAGGTGCACTGTACTGGAAACCACTTTTCTCCAATTTACTGTTAACTCTTATTTATTTTAGCTTTTGTATACTTTTATATGCCTTCTCTTTACCCTTTACCACATTTCGGTGCTGTTTGAGGGTCTGTTTACAGTTGCTGAAAGGAGAACAACTTGACAGGCCTGTATACATAATTGATCTGATGTAAGGTAGAATCGATCCCGCTGAGCGGCACAGAAGCTCGCTTACAGGCATCTCAAGATGAGTCTTTGCTGTTACTACTGAAATATTATGTTTTACACAAAGAATCTCATCTTTTTATGTTGTTTTTGTGTGGGGGTTTTTTTCCGATGAAATAAATCCCTCTAAATTTTGAATTGCTGCATGAAGTAGCAGCCAGGCCTTTAGACTCAGTGAAAGCCATAGCAAGTTGATGCTACAGTATTAGCTTTCAGTTGTAGTACATATCTGTTTAATCAGCAGGTGATGTCTCTACTCTGTCTGTCAGTACTCGTCTGCACCGGGTTTATCTAACTTCCCTATTGAAAGCTTTTTTGTTTCTCGAAACAAACAGAGCCATCTAACTTTGTCACTGATACCTATCATCTTACCTTGTTATCAATTTAAAGAGGGACCGTTTTTCTCTTTTGTCCGATAAAAATATATTGAATGTTTGTGAAATTTTATTTATGATCCACAAAGGTTTAGATATTTTAAGGCCTGGGTCTCTATTTTGGGCAAAAATGTTCACAGGTAAAGTTTTGTTCCCATAACATGGAGAAAGACCAGAATGCCAGAGCTCACCAGCCCGTGTGTGTGTGTGTGTGTGTGTGTGTGTGTGTGTGTGTGTGTGTGTTTGTGTGTGTGTGTGTCTCAGGAGAGGAGAAAGATGGAGGAAAGGTGAGAATTGTATCATTATTGCCAGAGACGTTGTAGAAAAGGATTTAATAGCCTGTTCTCTCCAGCTCCTCTGGCTCCTTGGCTTCACATACTTGGACATACACAAATGTGTGCACCCACACACACACACACACATACATATATACACACTCATACATGCACACAGTAAGTAAGCGTCCAACCAGGTGCTTCGTGTTCCACTTTAATCTGTCTATGCCATATTGCCAAATTCCATTTCAGCACCTGCTTTGGCCATACTGAGTCTTTGCCCTGCAATCATATTTGTGTGTGTGTCTGTTTTGACTAAGTCTATATGCTCAGCTTGTGAGCGAACGAGACAGAGATCAGGATCAATAGAGCAAAAGCTGGGTGAAGCCTATAAATAATACATTTTATGGAACGGAGCAAAAGACAGAAATCAAATCACTTATTTAAACATGTTGTCTCACTGCAGTATGCACAAAGAAAAGAGAGTGAAAGCATGATTATAAATGTCCAAATAATAATAGTGTTAGTGTTTTGCAGTAAGCTATAAACTTATTCCTGGCGTGTTACAGTGGTCACGGTGACTACGTTAGGTAGAAATACCTTTCAGCAGCGTGTCTGAAACTGCACAGAAATGCTTCAACTAATTCAATTTCTATTTACAGCTGCAAGAATTAGTTCATTAATTTACTTAGGCAAAAGAAATGTAATCACCTGCTATCTGCACAAAATAAAAATCTAGAAATTGACTTGTTTTGTGAAATTGAAATTTCATTTGTAGTTAACTGAAACCTGATTTCTATAGAAATATTCTGCCTGTGAATATAACACACCGGATTATTAACTTTTTGATTTTGATTGCATGCAGTAATTTGATTTAGAGAGCAAATTTTCTTATCTAAAAAGAATCCTGAAAGCACTGGCTACAATTTCTTGTTATCTTTTTCAAACATATCCATGCTCTTAAAGACTGATTGCACTAAATAACTGCTGGGTACAAGTCCAAAAATAATGCCAGCCGAAGAGGCTAAGTTGATGGTTTTCCAGACTGGTTGCAAACCTACCCTACCATCATCCTCTTACAGTTGCATTCAGGCATGTAAGCCTCAAGTACAGTACAAAACCATGTTGTTAGCAGATACACACAACAGCCCTTTTAACCAGCAGGAAACCTCAGAAACTCATCTTGAAAATGTGAGAAAACTCTGTGCTGGCCCATTTTTGCCAAAAGACTGCAGAAAAATAATCAATTATTTACCCCTCCTATGTCGTTACATGGAGCGATGTTAATTTTTTTCTACTCAGGGTTCTTAGCAGGTTGAGGGGGGATCATCTGTGCCCTATGCCTCTAATCCGCTTTCCTGTCAAAGCTCATCTGCTCTTTCTCTGCATGTGATCGATATCTCCTGCCTATTTTGTTTGATCAGTGTGCTCTTGGTGATCGTGCATCCTGCCTGTGTTATCGTCTGAGAAAATTATCTTTGAGTGTGTGTGAGACTGTCTAGGCTCCAGAAGTGTGCTTTGCAGGTCAGATATAAGCATGAAATTTGTTGCGTCCTGTCACCTTCTCTCTAATTTATTTTTTACCCTTAATTTTTATCTCCTGCTCTCTGCTTCATGCATGAATTATCCATCACTCTGCTGCACTTCCTGCTGTTTTTTTTTTTTTCAGAATTTGCTCTTCGCTTGTCTCTTTCTCGCATTCTCTGTTATTAATTGCTTCCTTTTTTTCTCTGAACCACTCATTTCCCTTCGGTTTTCCCATTGCCTCTCCCCGTGCTACATCATTTGATTTCTCCATCTCTTCCCTCATCCATCATCTTCTGCCTTTCCTTCCCTTCTCCCTCCCTCCTCATTAGCACTTCAGATGAACACTGAGAAGTGGATAGCCTTGCCAGTATGTGCAGTCATTTCATGGTCTGATTAAAGAACTGAGAGAAGGGAGGGAAGAAAGGGAAGTCAGGCAGGGATGCAATATTAGAGAGATTCATTGGGAGGCTGCAAAAGTTGAAATACAAAAAAAAGGGGGGGGGGGGGGGGGGGGGGTTAAAATGGGAATCAGAAAGAAACAGAGAGAAAGTGAAAGAAGATATTTGTTTTTCAACATTGCCCGTGCATGATGGGAAACCTATACAGAAGCAACATCTTTATCACTGTCTGCAATATGAACACTTCCTTCTAACAAAGCGTCACCTTCCTCTGAGCTGTTTTGGGTGTTTGTTTGTCTTTGTCTGTCTCTGAGTGAGCAGAAGTTTGATTAAAGGTCAGCACCGCCTTCTTCACATTGTGTTCATGGTTTTGTTAATGTGCCTTTTTTATATCCTCCTTCAAAATCAGCAGATCAGTGAAGCAAAAAGCTTGTAATTCATGAGCTTATCACAGTGTATTTTCATACAGATGCAACCTGTGCAAGAGAATAGAGCATAAGCATTTTAAGTGCTGAATTTGAGTACTACGCTAATGCACTGTTTAAAGGAGCACTAGACAAATGAGAACTTTGCTGATTGAGATTGCTCTTGAAAAACACTAATAGTTGTTTTTACAAATGTATGACTTGTAAAGGGTTTTGCTTGACAAGAAATCTTTGCGGCCATGGAAATTACAGCTTTCCATAAAAAGCAAAAGTAAAAGTGTAATGTTGTTTTAACACCTCAAAGCCTGTCAGGGAGGAGGTCATGGTTAACTTCTTATGCACACAAATTATGTGAGTTTGGCGAGAGAGCTTGCTTTTCACACACATTTTTCAGGGTTTTTTTTTTAGTCTAGAAATGCTTGTTGTCTGTTTTTTCATGTTATGTTATCTTGGTTCTAAGTGTTGTTGAGGTAATTATATATATACACCTTTGTCACTCGCTATGTGTTTGTACACTACTCTGCATAATCATTAGTTATTATTTATCCTTCCTCCCATCACCCCTAATTAGTTGAGGCAGATGGCCGCCCCTCCCTGAGCCTGGTTCTGCTGGAGGTTTCTTCCTGTTAAAAGGGAGTTTTTCCTTCCCACTGTCACCAAGTGTGAGGTAGCGTAACATAAGCAGCATGGAAAGAGAAAGGAAGACAGCATCTGCAGACTTTTCAAGTTTCTTTTAAGTGTTCTTTATTTTCTGACGTCGCCTTTCAACAAATGTTTCACAAAACAGAAGAACCTGGCAGTCAAAATCTCACCTGCTTTATACAGAATTCCATTCACATCTGAACCTCATTAACCTCTACCATTGGGAAAACAGGGTAGACTAAATAACACAGTCTAGAAAAAGAAAGAGGAATAAAATCATTTTTCCACTTAACAAACTCATTCACCCAACTAAACGGTTTGAAAAGTCAATCTCCTTAGTTAATCTGACTCATGAGGTTATATTAAATGAAATAAACAATTTTACACAAAAGAAACACCCCTTCATTTGGTTACACCCAATTGACACGCTCAGTGACATCATATCCTATAAAAACAGGAAGTACTGGGGCGGCCCTTCCCATATACCTGTTTCACATATAGGACCTGCACAAAGGAACACACAATGGTAAGGATAACCAAACTACATAAACAAATGAAAGATTCAAATCAACTAATGATGAAGTGACTTTTAGCTTCAAGAACATTTGCACTGCTGTAATGAATATAACCAATGCTACCACAAACAGACCCGGGATAGTATGCAGAGGCAAGATTACATGTGCAGTGTCTGCATTAAAGCACTGATTGACTATAAGATAACAGAACAAAAAATAACAATATATGCAAGTGACAAATGGTAAATGAATTCAGTCCTAGCCACTTTGTCACACCAAGTGCTTGCTCAAATAGGGTTGTTTGATTTAGGGTTTCTCTCTCTTACTGTAGGGGGTTTACCTTACAATATAAAGCACCTTGAGGTGTCTGCTGCTGAACTGAACTGTATTGAAAACTGAATTGAATTTCCCTGCATAAATATAACTGTAGTTTCTTTTAAGCAAGACCACAGTCATTCCCTCACCGAGAGGAGCAAGAGGTTGGGTGGCTAAACTTCCACATAACCTTAACAGTGCTTGGACCAAAAGCATCATAAATATGTTAAAGAGTTATCATACATGTTGACTAAGGCACTGACAAATGATCATTAAGTAAAATGCATTTTCAAATTTTTGCATAAATATGTAAAAAGCCATTTTGGCTTAAAAACCTGTAAAATATAAAAAGTCCCCTTATTTGTCATTTGTCCCCTCAGACTGTCTGTACAAGCCGTTCAGATTCAGACATAGTGTTAGGTGGTTACATCTCCAACAGTGTGTAACATAAGAAACTAAAATGCACAGGGATAACTTAATTTTTTTGTCCTAAAGAGAAGTTGGGAATTTGATAACTGTAGCTAAAAGTTACAGTGGGTATGATCTTGTCTAATATTTTCTCATCAGTGTTTATAACAGGACTCTTGTTCTTGTTAGATAAGAATATAGAAACTGTACTCAAATTAATCTACTCACTGTGTGCTCAGTCTTTATTGCTGATGTGCCAAAAAACAATGTGTTTACTTGTAGTGGATGAAACATATTAATTTTCACTTTATATGAACATGTTTTATGTTTCGGCTCTCTCTGTCTGAGTGCTTTTCAGTGTGTGAGGATAGTCTGAAATTAACATTTTCTGACCACATAAAAGCCACACCACTGACCGATGAGTGTTCTGACAGCCGTGGGAACCTTACATTATGTGGTGTCACATTGCGAAGCATCTCGCATGATGTGATTTGATAGCACATTGTGGCGAGCTGTCTTCTGGATTTGCATTTTCCTTGTGATCAGAAGTCTGCCCCTTTTCTCAGCTGCCACGATTAATATCATGTTTGAATTTTTGCTAAACAAAGACATCATCATATGCCATATAGAAATGTGAAGGGCAATAAATGCCTTCATGTCATCAAGAGGAACGATTTAAACAGAGAAATTTTAAAAAGATAAAACAAAGATAATTCAGCTTATCTTAAATCTATTGGATTCCTTTTCTTGTGTTAAATTTTTAATTTAATTCAAGTAGTTTTCAAAATTTATACCACTAAACAAATTTTTCTACCAAATAAAATTTATACAATATTTTAGGGGGTGTGAGTCGGGTTTACTTTTCTAAGTTGGTCAACCTTAAAGTGATTTGAGGTGTTTGTAGAGCTAGCTTCCAAACATTTCACAGAAATTAGAAAGCTGTTCATAATGTGGAATCTCCACTTTACATGTTATATTTTTTTTTTTTTAATGATGCTTTTTTGGCAAGATTGGCAGATTGCCACATATTTTCAGAAACCTTATTTACCTTTACCTTTTCAACCACGGACGGTTTTTGCACACAGAGCTGAGAAAACAAGTTTGTTTTGAACTCTGGTTTTTCATTAGTCAAATATCTGTAGCAGTTTTGTGTCCAGGTGTGACATTTTACCTTTCTCTGACAGAAATCCCCATATTATACATTGTTTAAATATCTGGATATTAATATTAATACGACTTGTCTATGATATAGGATTGTTTAGTCTGTAATTTTAGTCTATTTTAGTCTATTGTTAGGTTTTTGCCTCTTTATGAGCCAGATTTACTCTTCAAATGGTCAGACAGCATGTACCATAATCCTAACTACTTTTTTTATCCACTAAGATGGCGCCGAGTATGGCAGCCTCGTCGCGAGCTCCCCCAAGCAACAGCTGTTTTTTGTGTTTAATTTTCCTTTTCCTTTATTTTTTCACGAGTAGCACATGTCTCCTTGTGTACGACCGACAAACCTTACTGGACATAAGAGATGGACTCTCTCATCACTTTCCGGAACTCTCAGATTTAGCCACTCTTATATTTTGCTTGTTCTTATGTTATTGTATTTTTGCACACCTCTGTTGCTTGTGAAGCTCGCACACAAGAATTTCACTCAGCTTCAGACAAGATTTCTGATACCAGAGGTTTTCTGGCTTCACTTTCTAGTCTACTAAAAATAATCTGAGTTCTGTCGACCAGTTAGTTTGGTACTATGCTTGTAAACAGAATATGTGGAGGGCAGAAGAGAAATTGCATCAGCAAAAGTGCCCAAATGCTCTGCTGTCACTTGACAGTGATATAACTTAGTACAAACCCTTTTTTTCTAAAATATCAAACACAACGACTGACCTACAGACACATCTGTTATTGGTCCTAGCTACTGGAACAACAGGAAGATGCAAAAAATTGGTTGTTGCACCCAGAGGCGCAAAGGGATTCCTAGATTAGTTTAAAACACACCGATATTCATCTCATATGGCCTAAAGCTAAAATCTATCAGTATTGATTACATTCATTTGTTTCATTGATTGACTACAGTGTATTGACTTTGTGTGCATCCAAAGGAAGTTATGGAAAGGAGTACGCCTGTGAATGCTGACTATGTGAGCTTGTCTTGGTTGGTCTGAGTAAGGAAACGATTATAAGCTGCCTGTACTGGGAAAAAAATGGGATGTACTGTGTTAAGTTTGAATTGATGGATGTGAAGGAATGAAAGTCTGGAAAGAGATAAGAGCAGCAGTCAGGAGTGAATTTAAAGAAAAAAGAGAGCAGAAAAAAGAAATCAGGTGTGACCTGAGTGGACTTGTAGAGCTACAAGAAGAGCAGAGTCAGAAAACACCTTTATCTAACATACAGTGTTAATGAGCCCTTTGGCCTGGCTGTGAGTGACAGAACTCATTAGTACAAGTGACACGCATCAGTTCTCACTTCCAAATCAGCCACTGGTTTCCTCTTGAACCATAATCAAGATGAACAATGTGGAGGTCTGCACTGCGGCTGTTTTAGAACAATAATTCAAGTTATTCAAGTTTTAAGACTTCCACAGCATGTATTAAATAACACTTCAACATGTCATGAGATCTAGATGCTGAAAGCTATGTTTTTGTCTGCTTTGGACTGACTCCTGCGTGCCCACATTTTCTGAATTTGGAAAAACTCACGTGATCAAATGGGGGAAAAAAACAAATCTTGTGTGGAAAACATGCCAATTTTTTAAAACTCATCGATCACACAGCTTCAGATGTTTGGAAGATATCCTTGAGTAAAGCAGCCAGTTAACACAAATATTGTAGAGTTTAAAAGAAGTACTGCAGGGTGTAATCAATAAATCCCATCAATGAAGAAATGCAGCAGAGCATCCTAATGAAAACAGGCCGAGATGGATGTTGCTGCAAAACTCAACCTGTTCAAGGATCACTCACCTTTTTATCTTTTTCTGTATATGAGTGCCAAAGCATGGCGCTCATTGCTCTAACCATTAGACATCATATTCTCAGTAGAATTTCACTGGGCGCACAATAGGCTGACTAGAAATCAGGGAATTATAAGATGTGGATTAGTAAGAACATGAGCACTGCTGCCACCCAGCTTTTGGCAACAGTGTGTGGGTCTTATTTGGTTAATTAAAGTTTTGAAAGACTCTCGTATATTTACAAACCCACACATACACACACAATCTGGAATAGAGGCCCATCAGAGACCCACCAATGACAGTCAAGGACACACTGCCACCAACTCGACATGATTATCCTGTAACTATTCTGCTGTAAGGGAGGACTGCTAATGAACAGAAACACCCCGTCTCTGTTTCTCCTCTTTCTCTCATGCACATATTGCCTTTTTCCCATGGTCTCACTGACTCGCAGTGGCTATAAATCTTATAAACAAGTTGCACTTGCTCTTTTCTAGCCAAATCCCCAGCTGAATATAGCACATATACCACAGTATATATGCTGTAAATATAGATGTGCTTAATCCTTTTCAACCTTGTTTCTTTTCATTAATAGCCTCGTGATTTCTGTTGACTTCTCCATCTTTCTTCTTTCCCCGATCACCTCCGAAGCCACATTTCACAGCATCCCTATCATCTGGGGCATATACAAGTCATTCTCAACTCCACATTGTGATAAATGTTGTGTTTAATTGGGGTTTGATTATCTCAGGCAGTACCAACATATCAGTACTTTGTTTATATGTGTCTCTCTGGGCTGTTTTCACTATGTTATGAATGTCAGAGCTGCAATCTTAAACAAGTTACAAACTCCTCCGAAGATGTTTCAGATGTTTTTAGAGCAACATTCATATCGCTGCAAAGAGAATATCAAATTACGTTGCACCTTAAACTTGAGGCACTTTGGAAGACGACTGCAACCAATGCAACGAGCAAAGCTAGAGCCAAAGAGGAAGCAGAGCAGTGTGGTTTGATGGCATGTATTTGTGCTGTTCCTCTTCAACTAGTTATTGTGGAAGTTGATGTGACCTTGTTCTGACTTTGAGCAGGCTCTGAGTTCCTCTCATATGCCGATGTTTGTGTTACCACAGGACCAGACCGTCTGTTAGTGGAAAGAGGTCACCTCCTGCCAGCAGCATCTGGGAGGAAAGCATGAAGCATGAGCTGTTAGACACACACACGCAGCACATTTGGAAGATGCACATATACATTTTGCTGCATACATCCATTGATTTCTGTGTGTACACTGATGCTAAGAAATGCCATGATGCAAGCATGTTGACAGACATGAGTCAGATATTCAAAACAAGTTGCACAGGCTGTCAGAAAGATTTCATTTTTAACCTTAAACACGTCTTTGTAGTGCAATGTCAACATTTTGTGTGTGTGTGTCTCCAACACTTTGTAACTTGGCCCATGACTACAAGTGTAGTTTCCCTGTAATTAAGTAGAATTTCAGTATATTTCATTTGAAATTATAATGTAATTATACTTACCTACAAATACTTAAGGTTAGGTACACTAGAATAAGGGGGTAACAAATCAGTTTTTTACAGGAAACAAAGAAATAATTATTCTGTTAAGTAATTTCCAAGGAATTTTAAATAATGTGTGAATAACTTTAGCTAGTGCATGTGTCATTTTTATTTGTGCAACTCTGTTTTACAGGAAAGAAATAATAATTACATCAGAGGTAATTTTAAGTGGAGGCTAAACTGTAGGTATTTTACAGGGAATGACACAGAAATTATACCGTAAGTAATTTTAAGTACAAAACAAACAATATTTCCCACATCTTACATTGTAAATACGCTGTCCTTTTTGAGGCCCGGGCTCTATTATCGAGGGCATTAACCTTGCCTAGCTTCCAGGCATTTTACAGGAAAGGAAACACTTCTTTCCCGTACACTCCTTTTGAAAGTCATGTCTGAACAGTGAAAAGGAAAGAAAAATAACTGAAATAACTTGGCTCCATTATTATAAGGTCACAAGGCCTGTTAATTTTGATGACATTTATTTTTTCTTTTAAGTTGGTAAGGAAAAACAGCCCTCATCACATTGCTAAATAAGGACATTTGATGCTTGACAGAGACTCAGGCAGGAGTCTACTTTGGGTATGATGTTTGCAGACTCAACATTTGTGACCTGTAGTGTGAGTAGGGAGCAAGCGGAAGAGAGTCTGGAGAGGTGGAGGTATGCACTGGAGAGAAGAATGAATGTCAATAGAAGCAAGACAGAATACATGTGTGTGAATGAGAGGGAGGGAGGTGGAAAGGCGAATGATTTGTAGACAAAGTCGGGGAGGCAAGGCTGAAGTGGTTTGTATATGTGCATAGGAGGGATAGTGAATATATCGGACAAAGGACGCTGAAGATGGAGCTGCGAGGAAGCAAAAAAATGCGCTAGGGTTGAAGTGACAGAAGAGGCTAATGTTATGTTGTCGCGACCGCTAAAGGTAGCACCTGAAAAAAGAAGTGTGTGTGTGTTTGTTGTTAAAGTACACGTCTGGGTCACTTTTATGTGTTTATTTCCAAAAAACGTCTCTTTCTTTGTGTTTCTAGATGATTTTCTCTGAGGACTGAGCAGACATGTAAAATTGCACAGCCGTTCAGTGTTCTTCCTCCAGTGAGTCAAGAAGAAAGAAGAAACTGTGTTCAGCAAAGCCCAAAAACAAGCTTGTGCATGTAAATCATGCATGATGTTGCAACATAAGCATGGATCTGCTGACCTACTTTTTCATGCACGTCTATGTAAAATAATATCTACAGTATTATACAGAGTTGGAGCTAGGATTAACATCAGCTATAATTATAAATATCACCTATATCTACATTATTTCTCCTATATCCACTAAAAAGTTTGCCAAGATAAACGCTAAATTATATAACTGCATTAAGTGCTATAGCATATACGTATACTTATCTGTGCAATACACATGCAGTAAGTAAGAGTTGACAAATACAATCGAAACACTAGTTCGCTCAAACAGTTTTTTATTATATTTGAATGATACTAACAAATTAGGCTTAGCATTACTTCAAGCTGACCACAAAGTCAGCCTTTATGAATCCAAATTCTGCCATATAGAGGTATTGCACATTACACTTACACAAATATGTAAGTTGTCAGGCCACAGGAATAGACACAATATGCCCTGGTGAGTAAATATAACTTCAGATAAACTCCACAGGGTCATTTTGAAATGTCGATTTCTTCTGATTAGTAGTATGTATTAAGTAGTACATGAAAACAGCTTTTTCTTCCAGGCAGCTCACCATATCTTGTAACTGATAAAATTCTGCTAAGGACTGACAGCTATTTATCCAGCTTTAAATACCAGTTTTGTTTGTAGTTATTTTAGTTAAGTGATACCGTTTGGCCTCTCTTCATCGCATTTCCTCATTTTGCGGTGATGTTTCCTCCATGTGGTCAGTTATTTCTACTTTTCTAATACATGTTGTTGTTGTTTTTGCTTGTTTTGGCATTAATTCAAATCACTGCATACAGGTGGCCATGCATCATTGGCCACCTGTCTGCCTAAAGATTGTTGAATGAAACAGTTTACTGTCCTCCGTGTCTGTTCTTAATTTGCTGTTACATTTACTGTTTTGTCCCTTCCGGTGTCAGAGGTCTCGTCAAAGCTTTGTTCTCCCTCACTGTGCCCCCATATCTGAGCCAAAATTTCTTATGATGCTCAAGCCCAGTGTGCAAAACATTTCAGCCCTCTCCACGAACCCCTTTTGCTTTACATGTCACTGTGCAGCTCATGTGGGCATAACTTGGTTCAATCAGCGATTCACTCTACTAACTCTTTAGATCCAAAGATTCCCTCCCTCTCACCCCCATTTTTGCGACTTTCATCCACAGCTTCTGCTTTGTGCTTCCCAATGGACTTTGATCAGCACGCACATTTTTTCCTCCATCGCCAGTTTCTTTCTGTCTTTCTCATTTCTCCTTCATTCTGTTTGTTTAATCAGGTCGCAGATTGCCCTGTGATGTGTGGACTGAATAGAAAAGCTGTCACAAGAACTCAGTTCTGGATCAGTACCTCCTTCTCCCACTCTCTGTTTTTCCCTCTTTCCTACACAACTATAATTGTACACTCCTACTCCCACAAGCCATAGCATTGCATCACACTTGAAGGCTGAGACGCTGGAAAAATAATGATAAGAACCAAAAATCTTTAAGCAATTTGCACTGGCATTGTTTTAAATTCAGGAAGACATTTGTAAATAAAACTGAATTGCATAATGTAATCAGGCAGTAACAAAATTAGGGCTGGGAATAGATAAGGATTTGGCAATTCTGATTCCATTATCGATTCTCATTCAGTTTTCATTGGCTCTACTTAGAGAGTCCCGACCATCGCTAAGCAGCATATCAAAGACATTACATTTGTGCAAACTAATTGCATGCTGTGTGGCCAAATGTTTGTGCCTGTTGGAGGTATCTCCCCTCTTTGTTGTGATCAGAGTTGGGGTCATTACTCAAAAAGGAAATGCACATATTACACAAAACACATTACATAAGGAGAAAACACATACAATCTTTCTCTTAAGCCAACAGCTCAAGCCAAAAATAAAAACCCACACAAAGAGACTTTAAAGTAATTCTACTGTAAAGTACAGGTACAGATGTGCAGCCTGACTGCTCATCAGTTTGTTACCTGTTGAAGTTCAGAGTCTAGCTGCTGGGCTGAGGTGAGCAAACACTAAACTTTAATGTCACTCTGGGTTCTTGTCTAGCTTAGAGTTAGCATACTGTCTGTGGAGTTGCTTGCAAAGAGCTAAAGCTGTGTTAGCAGCATAATACAGTTATTTGCACTTTACCATTGCACTCTGATCCTTTTGTACAATAAAAATAAAGGTAATGTCCATATCCACACTCGAGACTGCGCCACTATTTTCCTCCTCCAACACACAAACTGTAATTAGCAATTTTTAGCGTAGGAACAAAATTGAACCAATAAGCAAGGAGACAAAAAATTCCAAGAAATTGTTTAACTGGGAACTGGTACTCTGGAAAAAAAAAACAGTCCTCGTTTTCTATCCCTCAACAAAATTTTACTCTTATAGTGACAACTATAAAATCCAAGTAAGAGATCAAAATACAAAATAAGATTCTATTCATCATCTATTCATTATTTTCTTCTTACTGTGCAAGTATCTCCATGCCATCACTGGAAGAAATGCCAAACTGCAACACACAATAAACGTACTCATTCGAGAGTAATACGCATGAATCTGTCTATTAGATTTAATTGCTCAATATCCAAAGGTGTCGGAACGCCGTTGCAAACTGTTTTGACCATTTAAACCTCCGATTTTTAGTTATTTACTCTTGTGTCATTCTCCACTTCATGTTGTGGCAGGTTGTAACAGTCCCTTTGCTTTTTAGGAATTAAGTGCTATCATATAGTATTCACAATTAGTTAAAAGTTGGGGTTAGGGCAAGTTTTAGCTGAACTTCAATGTGACAAGAATTGAAAAGGTGTCTTGTTATTATGAAGGAGTAGTCGATGATCTTTACTGTAAACATCCCTGTAAATGATTGAAGTGGCATGACACTTTTCTCGCACCAAATTCATTTGTTCCTGCTGGTACCACATCCTGGTTTTGCACATTATTAAACCTCAGGTTTGCATTATAACCGTAAGGGAAGTTTTGCACTATCAGTTTCAGCCGGTGTTTTTTTGTCCTCGGTAGCATCACAACATGGCAGTGCAGGAAAAAAAAAATGCAATAACCTCAGCGATGGCTCAAATATGTTGTCCACATGAACAAGAAATGTATATGAACAAAAAATGATTTCCTTGTGATCACTGCCACTTTACTGTGTCAGCATCCAGGTGTCTTTCAACACCAATACTCTGATGCTTTTGTGGAAGTAAAAGAAAAACACTTCCTATGTTGAGCAGACTGAAGGATGTCTGTGTTCATCTTTAGGCAGATGCAGAGTGCATACACCGCACTCTGTTCAAGCAGTGCACGTTCATGCTGTCTGATGTGTTCGGTGTTGTTTGCAGCAGCTGTAAAGCACCACGAATAGGTGAAAATCACAGTTCTCTTCATGTTTGATGAAAAGTGTGATAATTAATAAATTAATATTCATGGATCACTATGGGTTATGGTAATGGCCTTTCACCTGACCTGATTGCAAATGTATATTGTTTTGGTTAATTGGCCACAGTAACCTAAAAATCTGACATTGTTACAGCACTAGTGTCCATTTAGGGTAAGGACTAAAGCTCAAAGGCTGTTTGTGTTTGTGTACCCACTTCTCTTTGTTCTTCTCTTTCCACAGTGTATTTGTATTCCATGACCTTCGCCAATGACTCCTTTCATGGTTCAGTGTTTTTTTTTTTCCCCCTGTCTGTCAGGCTAATTAGCAGCCATTGTCTAGCTGCATTGTTCCACTCAGTTCGCACCCTCCCTGCCCAGAGTAACCTTTAAAAAGAGGAAGTAAAAACCTCCTATAAACACCAAACATCCTTCTTTTTCTGCTTCTTCTTCTTATTTATTTTTGACCTGCAATTCCACCATGGGTAGTCAGTCGGATTCTTCACTTTGTCTCTCTCTTGCTCGCTTCCTTTCCTGTAATCAGACTTGTCTGTATCTCCACCTTCTCCCTTCCTCATTGATTCGTCTGTCGCCCGCTGTCACAGTGGTGTGGCAATTTGATAGATGGATGGTCAGGTCACGTATTGATCATAAGGATTTGATGTGTTGTCAGTCACCTGTTTGCTGGGCCTACTCAGCATACTGACAGCGTATCAGTGTTAGTTATCACTCACTGATAGGGAAAAAGAAGCAGTCACTTCACCACAGCTTGCACCGTGTTATATTTGATACATTTTAAACATCCAGCAGTACCGTTTTGCTGCCTTCATGCAGCGATCAGAAGTTAGACCTCGAGGTATGAAACCTTAATTGTGGGGCTTCTAAGGAAAGGAAAAGCAGAGAGCAAAAGTTTGCAAACCCTATCAGCTTTACTTAATAGTTTTGTATGTTTTACTGAAGGCACTTTTACCTGCACAATAAATAGGTTTTATATTTTTAGTTGTATCACACTGACAGGGCCCTGTGACCTACTGAACCAGGACAAGAAAGAGTTTAATGTCTGTTTCCAGGTAAATGTAAATTAGTGCTTCCACTGCAATGTGCAGTCATTTGCATGGTTGCCACATACACCATCAAAGTGTGTCTGTGTGTATATGTGCAGTTGCATATCTGCATATCTATCCAGCAAGACAGTAAAAATGACCAATTCCTCACCACTTCCTGAACAGTTTTTAATTTACGGTTTTATACATTCTGTAAGTACACTCAGATCATCCATCGGCCTGTCAGGGTCCACTGTGCCATAACAAATGGATGAATTCTCGCCATGTAAACAGAAATCAATATATCAAGTTTTCCACAGAGGCAACACTGACCCAGTGACCTGATTTCACTCCTGTAACAATCACATGGCTACGAATAGAGTTACCCGTCTGGGTTATTTTCATAGTATTTTAACTGCAGGGTTCCTTGAAAATATTTTCAGTGTTAGTTGATCTTTTCTGTGTAAAAGTAATAAAAGTAAGCTGGTAAATTCCTGGTTGGACTTTCTCTTAATATAAATGTGTGGTTTTCATGACAGGAAATCTTCCCTGTGATTTCCTGTCATTCGTTTCGCAGAGGCTTTTGTGACATCACCAACTCTTTTTTTTCAACCGATTTTCCAAACCTTATGAATTTATTACACTTTATTATGCAAAAAGTGAAAGAAATCGTTTCCAAGAAGATTAAGTCAAGTAATCGATTCATTGTTTCAACTCTTCTTGATGTAGTCTTGTGATTTAGTAAAAAGAAAAATGAAATATCGTATTGAATAGCATCTTTTTCCTGGTGTTTGCATGTGTTTCCTGTGCATACTGGATATCCTCCAGGTCTTCTGCTTTCTTCCCACGCTCCAAAGACTTCCATGTTGGATTAACTGGTGACTAAAATGGCCACAGGTGAGACTGTGAAACTGAATAGGTGTCTGCCTCTTTTTGTTAGCCTTAAGATATACTGGTGACCTGGCCTAGGTGTAACCTGCCTCTCGATGCATGAAAGCTGCGATAGGCTCCAGCCCACCACAGCTTCACAGTCCCGGATATGGCCCACATGTATGTCTCTGCGCTTTTGTCTCTCTTCTTTTCATGTTTTGGTTTGACTTGTCAGGCTAATATTCTACATTTTTATTCACATGTATTGAGACTCAGTTATTCATAGCCTCACTCTTTATATCAGCCCTTGGGATGGCAAGAAAAATGTTGCAGCAGATTTCATCCTTTTCAGTCTGCCATTAGCTCACTCACACTCTGCCTGACCCCTTTCTCTCAACACCTTCTCTGCCAGCATTTCCATTATAGTGACTCTCACAAAACTGCACTTAGTGCTCAGGTTTTATATTATACACCCCTCCTCCTGTATCATGATAGCAGACTGTTGTGTCTGTAGTACAGAATTAAAAAGGTACCTGTAGTTCTGCAGAATGACCTTAAATTATATTAAAGTTTGTAATAGATGAGTTTGTAATCTTGCACAGGCTTATTTAAATTATTATAATTGGGGAAAAGGGATAATAAGGGGACATCCCCTTGACCGTACAGCAGTACTGTAAATCTGGCAGTACAGTAAATGTATTTTAGGATGACGCATGAAAACAGCACAACAGGCCCACCACCACCAAACAGGTGGTCCTTTGATTACATCAAACAGAAAATAGGCAAGCAGGTTTTAGAAAACAACATGTCCAGGCTCACAAACCAGAGTGTGGGGCTCATCTCTGAAGGGAAAGTAGCAGTGATAACATAGAGAAACTGGGCTGAAACTGTTTTTAGCATGAAACATGAAAAGCTCAGTGAAATATCATTCGGCTTCACTTAGTCCTCATTCTATCATCCGCGATCAAACAAGACCTGATGTCCACCTAAAGGGACAGAAGATTAAAAGAATGATGGAGTATGTTTCTTTGAAATAAAATCTGAATATCAAAAAATGTTTTCTTCTGGTCTTATGAAAATGTGCCACCATGTCCAAAGCTTGTGTTTCTGCACTTAGCAGCAGAGTTATTGGCATTCAAAGCACTCAGCGCAAATAAGCTGCCCACCAACAACCGCCACCCCCCGCCAACAGTACTGCTGCCTCGTCTACTTTTCGCGAGCTTCTTGTGCTCTCCTTTTCCTCCCTTGTTCTCTGCAGCCTCTTACTCCCTCTCTCTATCTTCTCCACCCCCACCCTCTCCCTCTATCATTCATCTGGCTGCACTGCGAATCCCAGCAGCTGGTTGAGAATCCCCACAGAGCTGTTTCAGCTGAACTCTGCAACATACACATTTGTTAGGTGTTAGGTTTGTGCTTTTTTTTTTTTTAAATACCCACAATGTGTTTGTGCATTAGAAATATAATTTGGATTCATACGCCACCATATCCCCTTTTCCACCTACTCTAATTGCTTTAATCTTGCACCTGCTTTCAGTCCATTAAACCCAGTTACAGAAACTAATGTGATGATTTTGAGCTCGTTCTTCCCCTTACTAAAAGTATTACTATAACACTTTGTGACGGTATGTAAAACCAACCCTCTTGTCCCTAAGTATGTGCTGCTGAGGCAGGTAGACATGAATAGAATTGTAAATGGCTTCTCTGAAAAGAAGGAAAGGGGCCAACTCTCTAACAAATTGCATGTAAACAAATAGCCACAGACAGACCACTGGCTGAGCAACTGCCAGCATCCTTGAGGAGTAAAGAGGAGAAAGAACAAGACTATACGGTGCATTCCTTTCCCCATAATCTGATTTATTTGGCTGCTTTAATGTAAATCATATCTATTCTTCTTTTTGCCTCTTTCTGACCACCTCTCTCCTTGTTTTTCATCACTGTATTATTCTAAGACTACACGCATGGGAGATAGAGATAGAAGCAAAGTCTGAGTCACAAAGCTCACACTGAAACACTGAAAATATGTCAACAAGCAGAAGAGAGAGTCAAAGATAGTGAGGAGGTAATAGGTCCACTGGCATTTCCTTGTAATTTTAGCAGGATTAAGATCTGGCTCAGCTGCCTGCAGCTCATGCCAAGAGCTGCTGAGTCCAGTTACCAGAACAAAACGCGGAGTGGTGAAACTTTAGCAAACACCATACAAACAGAAGCATGCACACAGATACTGTATCACCATTTTACCATTAGAGAATATAGCTTAGATGTCTGTGTAAGAAAATACAGCCACAGGCATTTAAAAATAGAGACACAGAGGAGTTGCCATCCTTCTGAAGTAGAATCAGCAGGGATTTTTCTTTTTGTTATAGGTGGCAGTAGAGTATGATTTATGTTTAGGCTGCATGGGGAACTAGCTGGTTATAATTTAGGTAGCCAGGCAGGGAGGTTCTCATGTGACAATATTAAGAGAATAATAATGGTAGTTGTTGATTTGGGCTAAATGAAGCATCATAATAATAAAAACCAGCTCATCTCATCTTTCTTTTTCTTTTTTTTTCTTTTCTTTTTTTTGAAAATGTAGACAGATAAACTGGTAGTTCAGGGTTTTTCCTGGCTCAGAATAGCACTATGACTTACAACAACAGACACTCAACACATTCTTATCCCAGGCTGTCAAAAACTGCTGTTCTGTCAGTTGCCTCTGACATCTCACAGATTTGGCCAGTGGTGCCTTCACATGCTGGTTATGGCTATATTGGACACCTAGAGATAAAAATCTGTTTTAAGAGAGCAAAAAATAATCAGCTTGTTACTTGATTAAGTTTAAAATAAACCTAACCAAGTAAAGTGTTAAAATGACACTTAGCCACTGCATTTAAAAGTGGACTGCATATGATAGCCATGTCTCTGTGCGTCACAGAAACAACACCTAAGGGTACCTTGATTTTATCTTTGAGACACCAGAAGCTTTGACAAAACAGCAGTATTTGATTCCCTGGGAATGAGAACCGGCTAGATCAGCCCATATACAATAAAGGCTCTGAAATTTGTTATCCTACAGTCAGAAATATATGCTTTTTCTCATCATTTGTTAAATATTATGCAATCTGAGCTAAGTTCATTGCAGTGCTGGTAAGTTTCCTTTAATCTTACGTTAGCATAAGACCTCTTGGGGACACTGCAAATTCTGTGTAGGAAAAACCCTGTAGTTACAACCTGCTGACTGACACTTTGGAATGCAAACTCAATTAGTGCACAGCCAAGTTCAGATAAGTGTAAAGCTGTTTGAAGTCACAGTCATGTAGCCTAATAATAAAAACTCTACTATAAGTTTTTTTTTCTACAGAGCAGACTATTGAGTTGAGTTTTAATGTAGAATTGCTCAACTATTAAGAAATAAGTAACCAAAAGTAAACAACACACCAAATCACAGTTTGTTTCTGTATTTCTGTCTCTTATATAGACTCTGAGGCAGTACAGTGGCCGACTCACAATACAAGTAAGGAACAAAGCATGGAGTGGAAGTTGTGAGAATGATTCAGATATTCTGTGGAGCTAAGCTAATAATGCTTCACGTTATAGAGAGCCCACTCACAGGCCATTTTTCTGACATGTATAGAATTTTTGGAAGTTACATAAGAGTGCAGAGGAAATGGCACGACTGGAAAAAAAAAAGTTGTTTTGTCAGATGTTAAAGTAAAAATAGTTTGTTTTTTAGAGCACCCAGTTATACCATTGAATTATAGCATATTTAAGTTATGGGGCGATCGTGGCTCAAGAGTTGGGAGTTCGCCTTGTAATCGGAAGGTTGCCGGTTCGAGCCCCGGCTCGGACAGTCTCGGTCGTTGTGTCCTTGGGCAAGACACTTCACCTGTTGCCTACTGGTGGTGGTCAGAGGGCCCGGTGGCGCCAGTGTCCGGCAGCCTCGCCTCTGTCAGTGTGCCCCAGGGTGGGGCCACAGCCACAGCCAGGGTGGCTGTGGCTACAACGTAGCTTGCCATCGCCAGTGTGTGAATGGGTGAATGACTGGATATGTAAAGCGCTTTGGGGTCCTTAGGGACCAGAAAGCGCTATATAAATACAGGCCATTTACCATTTATTTAACCAGGTTTTACCTAAGAATGCAAGCAAGTAAGCACCTTCTGAACGTGAAGATACATTTTCACTGATCTTCAACTCGTTGTAGCTGTGAAATGTAAACTTTGCAGGCACCAAGAAAAGCATCTTTTCTCAGAATGCATTTTTGAGAGGATTTTCTGTGTCTCAAAGCTTTATTTCTTCTCATCCCATAAATGAAATGCAAACATGTCAGTCGCCTACACTGATTTTTCTGAAGCCCAAGCCATATGAGGTATGTTGCCTACAATGGCTGTTTTGTCTGACCAGCCCCCAAACCCATTCTGTTTAACAACATAGAACTGAGTAACTCAATGAGGTATTTTTTTTTCTTAAAAATTAATTTTCTATCATATAATCACTTTATTGTATCTGCTGTCTGCTCCTCTGCTCGAAAAATACATTAGAGCCAAGATATTTCCTGACCTCATTAAGTGAAATGAACAACCAGTGCCTCCAGCTTCTTTTCTATCCCCTCTCTCCCTCTCACTCATGCTTCCTGTCTTCTATTTGATCTTCTTTTCCGCTATGACTAACCAGCACATCTTGTATTTTTGACCTATCTCATGCAACCTGCTGCATCACCGAATGCAAACTGTTTCAGTTTTAGTGACAACCGTCACCTTCCTCCCCCTCTTCACAGCCCACACATGCACTGGCCTCTTCTTCACCGGGAGTCCGACTTTTAGGCAGGCCGGGCTTCATATGCAAATATAGCCTGAGTGGGCGGCAGCCGAGAGCCGAGTGTGCAGCAATGTGAGAACTCTCACAAGCCCCGCCCACAGCAGCCAGTTGCTAAGCGACAACCTGCAAGGAGGAGGGAGCGAGGAGGAGAAGGAGGAGGGGCCATGAATTCAACAACTGTTGCCCGATCCGAGCTCTCGCTGTGTGAATGCGAGTCAGCCGGCGAACAAGTGAGCGAGAGAAAGTGTGTGAGGTGCAGAAAGTGTGTGTGTGTGTGTTTGCGCGTGCACGCGTTTGTCAGAAAGAGAGAGAGCGAGAGAGTCTGTGCTGGTGCGGGAAAAGCCAGTGCAGTGTTTTTAAAGAGAAAGACAGAGCCTGCCTCGCTCCTCTGCCTCTCCGTGGACTATACCACTACCGGGGACTCACCCTTTGGACTATTCCGTCGTTTCCGCCTCCCCCCCTCCACCCCTCACACTTGCCTTTGAAGGGAACACCTGTGCGCGTGAAAGCCAAGACAACGGACTTAGCCCTGGTAAACAGGGCGGCTGGATGACTTCGGTGGATGACGGTTTGGCTGGTGGAAAGAGGGAGACTGCCGATCATGGACTCCCCGCACTAGTTAACGGGGTAAGAGACCAGAGAGTGCAGCAAGCCTGCTGAAATGTGAGGGTGATAAAAGATGACTTGACAGAATGAGAACAAAACACAGAAAGAGGTCCGCAGGGAGAAGCTGGGGTTTAGTGAAAGAAAAGCAGTTTACGCGTTGGGAGAAAGACAGCTGAGTTAAAGGGGAGTTAATGGGGGGGTGATGCTTCAGCGGCGGTCCATTGTCCCCCGGTTTGTGTGTTTGAATGTGAGTGTTGCACGTAGTTGACCCTGCCTCACAGCTTGCCTGTCTGTGTTGCTCAGCTGTTGGTGTCATGCCTGCACACTCCTGTCTCCTCTCTTCTTTTTCCTCTCTCTGCTTTCCTGTGTCCCCCCCTCCTCCTGTCATATTCTCTCTGCTTCCTTTGCATCCCAGCATCTCTCCCTGAGGGTAATGGGATTAATTGGAAACTAGGGTAGCTGGAAGGAGACACGGGGAATGACAGAGAGAGGGATCAAAAGACGTGAAGTGAATGTCCAGGTGTAGTTTATTTAAAAAAGAAAGAAACAGAAAGAACAGCAGATAAATGTGACAAAGTTATTTTCTACAGTTGTGTTTATAAATGTCAAATAAATGTATCTATCTAATAATCATCATCATCATTTTGTGGCATTTCATACTTAAAAATTCAGCTGATATGAGCCAAAGTTCATTAATAACATCCCACAAAACTACAGATTTCCTGTCACATGACCACTGCACATATACAAACTGCTCTTTTTATCAATTTAAATTGTTTGCAAATGCTATGATTAATTTAAGCACCCACACTTAAAATACATGGAGAATCCTTCCTGATATTTTTTTGCACAAGTTCTTGTTGCTGGTACTTTTGAGCATATTTATTCAACTCTCCAAAAATAGAAAGGCAAGGGGAGTTTCATTTCTATTGTCAGTGGCAACATGTCATGACGTCAGACTCTGTAGTCACTTTGAATACACCTGCTGCTCTGTGACTGGACGTTGCATAATGAGATTTGCCCTCTCTTAGTTGAGCAGGAAAGTTGCCGTCGATTCCCCCGGACCAAAAACAACTAAAACATTCTCCGAAGATCTTTTTACTAAAAAGACAAATGTGTTTATGGGCAAACACTTTAACAGATTTGCTTTTTACAGTCATTTGATGTTTGTTTCCTGCACCAAAACTGCCCCATAGCCAAGTATTTGTACCAGTGCACCTGTATTTCTCAGGGACTAGAATAACTAGATTAACATGCAGTTCTGAGCTGTACTCGGTGAATGAAAGCTAATCTCCAGGAGTCACAGTCACTCCTCTTAAACAATTTCTTCCAGGTTTTCTAACACAGTGCTATAGAGAGAAAAGACACAACAGTCGACAGACAAAACAAGCAATTATCTAAACACAGGACCATTCATACTGTAGCTTCTCAGTCACTGAGATCATGTACTCTAGGTTTAAAAATAAATATTAATCGAATGCTGCAGAAGCTCTCCCGGTTCTCACCATTTACCAGTTATAAGTGTTTTAAAGTTACTTTTTAAAAACAGATAATACTTTTTTAATGCAACCGCCTATGGCAGACAGGGGCTAGACCACCTGCTGAGTGTCTGCCAAACAGCACGCTGAAATGCCTCCGTTCAATAGCCGGCAGCAAGTGGGCTCACGAGCTGTCAGTTAAGAGAAAGACAATGCACTATGTTGAAGAAGGACGGTGTCCTTTTCCCCCCTCTTGTCTTTGGACGCGAGTTTGATGACTCATAAAACACTCTAGACACAACACTCTCAAGCTGTGAAATAACGAACCTGAACAGTAAATTGGACAGCGAGTGTTAAGTGCTTGTGAAACTCCAAATGAGTCAGTGTTTCCTCTTTTCTGGAAAGATAACTAACTTCTCTTTTTGCCAGTGATGTTGATAATTCAAGGGAAACATGAATCAGTGGATTGCAACGCTGAGGACAAAAAGATGAGACGGTCATCAGATTTGATGGTATATTAATTATTTAAGTCTATAATGGATAAAAATATGAGCGTAATTATTTTCTCCTTTTTTCCTGTTTTATATCTTTGGGTTTTAGACTGATAAAGCAGTCATTTGAAGGTGCCGCAGCTCTTGCAGTCATTGACTGCAGTACTTGCGCGTTCTCAGGAAACCAAGCATGATTTTGATATGACTTCTGCCGGGTAATGACAGCTTCTTTGTTTTGTTGGGCAGCAGCACATAGCACGTGTCAAATGAGACCAAGGGGCAAATGAGCTAATACACATACCTATCCACTTTGTGTGACAGCTTCTCATAATTGCACTTCCTCGTGACATATATTTTGGCTTGCACTAAAATTTTTGTGACAGATGCTTATCCAACTATTTTCATTTTAACAGTTTCATTTTTCAAGATGAAACAGACGGTCACTGGGCTTTAATCATCGCTCAGATTGGGCCTGCTTTTTATACCATTGTCATTGTTATATAAGATGTATTTTTATTATTATTTATCATTATGAAGTGTTTGAAAACCAACACACATGCTTTATTGGTAAATATCCATGTCACCAGCAGCAGTCAGAAGCAACATTTAACTAAAATTAAGCTAATTTTATTAACTTAATTTAATTTTTTTTCAGTGTAGTGAAATTTATCAACTCTGCAAGCTTCAGGAGGCTTTGGTGCATGTTGAAATGAGGATGTGTACATGAGCTGAAGTAGTGTTTGTATTATGATACCTTATCTATCTGAACTTGACCCTGATGCCAAACCCCCACATTATATTAATAATAGAAAACACATTAAACTAATACAGAAACTGAAGATAAACCAAAGCAGCTTTTTTCTAGTTTCGAGCTTTGGCTTTGAGGCGCTGCCTGTACCAAGTACTGTAGGTAACCAACATGCACAGAAAGGTCTTCATGTCCAAAAAAACCCAGCCTGATGATAAAATGTAGAAGGGATGTCAGGATACCAGGAAAGTAGTAGCTTGCACCAATACCGATAAAACTGCACGATTTTTGATACCCAGTTAAATACCGAAACCAAGTGATCATCCCGTGTATTTAAACATAAACTCATTTATTAATTTTGAAATTGTTGACATGGTAATGGCAGATGTTTATTTCAATTGTTGACATTGTATTTTGCTGAGTTGACACCGAGTCAAATGTTAGGATGGTTGCCGAATAGCCTACTGATGTTCCTACGAGGTATAACATTAATTACATTTGCTTAAGCGTTTATATGCTGTTTTCTGTAGAAAATAGTGAAAAAGCAGAAACTTTTCTGTGTTTAAATTTTTATTGTTTATCTATAGTTTTATTGCAGTGTGAATGGCAATGGGGGAGGTCTTTTAAAAGTTGTAAAACTTAGTGAACTTTAATGTATTTTCATATCTATGCCCTCCTTCACATTTTTAAAGCCATTCAGTGGACCAGATTGGAGACTTTGCCGGGTTTAATCTGGCCCCTGGGCCTTATGTTTGACAACCCTACTATATGTAGAATAAAGACTGTGTTACATGGCTACAGTAAAAAAAAAAACTTTTCAGTCATGTTGAATCCACTGACTGAAGAAGCTTTAAGTTAAAATGAGAGCATCTGCCAACATAAAAATAAAATCGTTGAGTCACTTGAAACCCCACCAAACTGCTCCTCCCTTGCTTTTAGCTTCCTTCATGACATTCAGTCTTTCAAGTCAAAGCAATATTTAATCCAAATATCAGATCAGTGCATCTTCAACAAAAACTAAACCAAAACTAAACATTTTCAACCAAATAACTAAATACACTGAGATAAACCAAGTCGCTCTAAAATACTTCAAACTCAACTGAATCAAAGATCAAAATTAAAGCTAATGACAAATATAACTAACTCTAATCAGAATCATATAGCAATTGTTTTTACAAGCTGCTTGTCCTGACTGTTTGTCACTTTACAGACACGCAGTTCTCAAATTTATGAACACAATGAACTCTGGCACGTTAATCATGGGATGTATTTCAGGTTCTCCCTGTTTAATGGGCCTGCTCCATACACATGCCCAAACATGTGTATGGAGCATCTTTTATTAACCGCTACCTTGAACCGTCTAAACTGAATCTGATTTCATCTTCATTTAGTCAGTTCAGAAATACAGCAGCAAATACTGACACGTGCACAGTGTTTTAACTCTAGGGGCGTTCGCGTTTCACTGAACGTACCTCCACAGAGTCTCCAGTGTGCGTCTGCAGTCCCTCCCTACAGTGTCCTTTGTCCAGTGTGGCATTTCTGGTAACTCAAGTAGCTACCTGAAACAAATGTCTTTTCCCCCCCCATGTTTCTCTCATGGTTATGGCTGAATGATGAATGAGCAAGAAGACAGTGAGGCTGTAAAGAGTCTCATGGTTTCCTCATGTTTCAGCATTTCAGTTAGACGTGTGTGTATTTGTGTGTTTAATTCACACAGGATTTCAACAGCGTTGACCTAAACAAATGGAGTTTAAACATGAGTCAGATATGATTCAGGAAGAATAATGCTTACTGTTGAATCTGAGTAAGATAGTTACACAGGCAGAAACATGCACATTAAACACAACAAGCGGATGTTTAAGGAATACATGTGGGTGTGGCTACAACGGTCTCTCATCAACTCAAGGAATATAGATTAACCTAGTGATAATTTTGTGTCCAAAAAAAAGAGGCTACAAAGATGATCATCAGAGTTTAAAAAAAGACAAAAAAGACAATTTTATTAGTTGCTAATAAGTTATTTCACCCTTTCTTTCTTTAGTTATTTGTAAATGTAGCCTTTTAAGTTCTTATAAAGCCTCTTTTGCACTCCATCTGTACCAGAGCTTCTTCTCTGACAGGATCAGAGGCTCAAGGTAATCAAAGCACCAGACGGCAACAGAGTCAAAATGCTGCATATCAAAGCGGAAGCTTAACTTTTCAGGTTTTAGGTGAATATTTTTGTGGAGCTAACAAACGAGGAGCAAATAGACGTTTGGAGAATAGAGAGTAAAATGAACAAAGAGCGAGAAACGGGGGGGAAAAAAGCCTCTGCAGAGAAACGCCTCTTATCTCTGTGGCTCAGTCTGACAAACACAAGCAGGGAGACACTGCAGCTCTCAGTCTGGATTTCCCGTCCTGCTCTTCTCCTTCAATCCCACTTTGCATTTTCTCTTCCATCTTTCCCCCTTTCATTCTGCCTCTCACTCTTCTACTTATCCTCCGGTCCTTTTACTGCTGACTCACTCTAAATCAAAGCTTCATCGGTTTGGAATCGATCCGCTCGACGGCAGTTCGTGCGTCTGCTCATCCAAACCCTCTTCAAAGTGGCGTAGCACTCCATCTTTGTTAAGCCTTCTCTATCTATCGCACGACACTTGTTTTGCTCAATAAGACAACAAAAAGGTGGTTACTGTCTAACTAGTTATTCCACAAACCTGCAGCTGGAACAACACCTTTTTAAAGCCTTATTGAGACGCATAATTCCTTTAATCTGACTTTGCTCATATGACATCCCACAAATATGTTCTTTAAATGCTCTTAAAGGGTGGTACCCAGAAAAAGATCCTACTCTCCTAAAGTCATTACAAACTGCAATGTCTCCTGAATAAAATTAAACTTCCAATGATTAAAATATGTAAAGCAGTCGGCTTGAATCAAGACTTGTGTTTAAACCAGTCGCCGCCCTCTTTTTACATTAACATCACTTAAGCCTTGAAATGCATGGCCGTCCACATAATTCTCCTCTTTACCAGAAGGGCAGATTAATGATTTGTTCAGCACTAAAATGGTATTGACCTTCAGCACTCAGTGTAGACTAAATTGGCGCGAGAAGATGTGAATCTCTTTAATTGTGGTCATAATAATGTTGTAGTTGTTTTCCAACCGGATAAATCCTCTGTGTCTCTGCTGACTGAGAGACTGAAGTTGTTGTCACTATTTGTGTGATTGTTTTGCACATGTGCATTGTCAGCTTTTATTATACACAAGGATGTATTGTAGCCATGTATTGTAGCCATGTGAAAAAGACTAATTTTCATTCAGTGTGCTTACAGCAAACTTTTATGTTTTTAGAAGATGTGTATGAGAGTGCACAGCTGCAGAGTGGACACGCTTGATTTTGGAGAATATTGTTGCCTAAGGCAAAGTCCGAATGCGCTACACAGTTTGTTTAAAATGCAACCACTCTTTTCTTTTAATATTACTGGCAAAACAGTCCTGAAATTGCTATAGAGAAACCGTCTCCATTGTGCAATCTGTTAAACCATCCTTGAAAGCAACTGAAATGGAAAAAGTTGCATTGTCACAGCTCTTCCTAAGGTTTAGAGAAATGTTACTAGCCTGTGGGATAATATACACAAATTCTGAAAAGAAGGGTACTGTATCGTCCGCCTTCACTGACGCTGACGATTCTTCGCTGACGTTAAAAAGATGTAGAGAGTCTGTGGGAGTCATCAATTTGTCTATAATGTTCCCTCAGCTCATAACCCATAATAAGGTACCTGGACTGAGTGGTCACTAAGCAGTCTGGATTTTTGCAAAAACTTGCTAACAGCACAAAGCGCCGATTAATTTAGTCGATACCTCCTCAGAGAGCCGCACCTCTGCTCATGATCTGCCTGCTTGTTCTGCTGTTGCCTCAGGGTCCAACATAACAACACTCTGGGGTCCTCTTCAGCTACAGCAGGCATCTTTCTTCTGCTAGGCTTTGCTGCCCAGGCAAAGCAAATACAGCACTTGTAGTATACCCCAAGATAGGTTTACCACCACTGGATTCCTTTTTTTCTAGGACAACACCCAGATTCTGTAAAATCAAGAATGGTCAGATATCCCTATGTTCTTTATGCAAACGAGACACCAATCTCTCCTGTACAGTCTTTAAAATCATTTCGAGTTCATAGGTTAAATGTTTGGTTAACAAACCTGAGCTCTTTTGATCATAAAGCTTCCGTTTGTACTGGGATCTAAGACTTAGAGCTGTGAGTACATTGTTTTCTCCATAACTGAAACCAAATCATTGATTCACTGCCCGGCGTGTTGAGATTTTCAAAGGTAAACGTAAACTTTTACTCAGCTCTTTTGCCAGCTCGCATATCTCTTCTGAAGCCTCTCTAGGACTGGGTTTATGTTTTTTTTAAGACCGTTTGATTGTGTACTTTAATCATGATGATTTACTATAGTTATAATTAATAGAGTTGATCTTTTTGTGCTGTACTCAGTCTGTTTTTATGTTGTTTTATTGCCTTTATTCCCATTTTACTTGATTGAGTTGCTTTTGCATCTTGTATGTGGGTGGGTCTTTTGACTTCAGGTCACAACACTGGCAAAATGCTGGGTGTGAATATTGGTAGCAACACTTTGTGTAATTGTATAACAAGAACACATCTGGATGTTTCTCTCCTTTCTTATAATCTCTGTTACACACCCTCATTTTGTAATGAGAAATTACTGTATACTGTTTGCCTCCCTGGTAACTAATACTCTAGTATTACAAGGGTAATGGCTGTGCAGTAATATCATTTGTATGTCACTGTTTTTTTTTTATTGCTTAATCTTCCGAAATGTTGCTCAACAACTCTAGCACGAAAAGCACATGACTCAGTGTTGTGAGTTTCAGGGTTGCGCACTGGCATTATGTCATGCAGTCTCAGCTGAAAAACTAATGTCACTGCCAAGCTCAGCTGAAAGTTTATGATTGTAAAATTATTATATGCTTATTTTAAAAATTTTCAAAAGTTTTGAAAGGAATAGCAGTGCGTATTTTAGTAGGTTTAATTTACATTTGGTTGCTTTCTTGCTTTGCTTTTTTCCCTTTTGTTTCTCTCAGTTTCTCTCTGCTGTTCATTTTCTGTCTTCTTATCTCTTTACTCCTCGCTGCTTAGATTGTTGCAGTGAATATAAATAATATCTGATATCAGTGCATTCTCTTCTTTTTCTTATACATAACTGATTCTGCACAATTCTGTCTGTATTTCAAAATCTTTAGTAGCATTTAATGGCAGTGACAGTGATTTGTAGTTGGGTAGTTTGTTTTCAAACCCTGCATGGTTACTAGACATGGTTTTACTAAGGGATGGCTGGATGATGAGCATACACACAAATACTGTAACACACATGAAACTATCTTTAGCTTGCAAACAAATACACTTAGTCTGCAGTGAACAGAAACCTCAACTAACAAAAGGCCTTGCAGGAAGGTACTGATTGTTCTCTCGCCTTCATCTCTCCATCTTGCTCTGCTGCTGATGTTGGCCTCACTTGGGAGAAGAGCAGGAAAGGAACGATAGGACGTCTGTATTTTAACTGGGTCAGACCCTGCAGCAACAGGCTCACGAAGAGATCAGAAAATATTTTTCCTATTTGATTTAAATATTGAGATCTGTGTATAACAACGTTCGTGCTGTGCAGTATTACAGCAGAAGCTGGATGCGTACAACATTGTTTAAATTGTTTTTAATGTTCATTTTTTGGGGAGGAATTGATCATTTATCAATAATATGACTGATTTGGTCAAAACATTTAATATCTGGATTTTAAAAAATCCTCTTTTGGCCAAATGTGCCAAATGAGATGTGAAGGCATGCGAGCCTTCAGATCGAACAGCTACAGTTAAAAGTACAGCAGATCTTGGCATCCTCAGTTCGTCAGTTCAAAGCCAGTGGCAGTTCAGATGCTGTTTGGCAGGCCAGCTGTATTTTTTTTTTTTTTCTTTGCTTCAGGGAATCGAGCAACTCAAAATGCTCGGTAGGCTCATGTTTTGGCAGTTGAAGCCCCCTGGCTGTTCTGGAGCAGGCGGGTATAAACAGAAGCGTTCAGTAAACGCATACAAACATGCACTCACAGGCAAAGCTCCTCCCTTAATCATCACTTTTTTAGCAGTCTCATCAGGGTAGCTCAAATTGACTTGTAGAGTACAAAGTGTTTCTGGTTGAAGAAACAAACACTGTAGGATGTAACTGTCCAGCAACGTCTTTGCCTCAAACGAGTGCTGTTAGTAGAGTTTGCTGCTTAAATGATACCACGTGATCTTCCTGAATGAAGTGAATGCCGAGGATGCGTTGGCACCAAATTAATTTCATTATGAATATTATGAACACACTCTTTAGTAGTAGTGCTGAGCCAGCAACAGCTGTTTATCTAAAATGATTGAGTACATCAGACGGAGAGCTTAGGTTGAGCAGGTTGGAGACATGGTTAGAGAGGCGAGGCTGAGATGGTGGGGACATGTTGAGTATGGAGGTGCCAGACATGGGGAAAGGTGGAAGATCGCAGATGAGTTTCATGGCTGTGGTGAAGGAGGACATGAAGTCAGATGATCCACTGTGGTGGTGACCCCCGAAAGAAGATCTCTTGGCAAGTTTACGTTTCCCTCCCGCACACCAATGTTTCATTATTTCATATTTAATTTGACTGTTCTGATTGGACCTTTCTGCACATTAATCTATTGAGGAAACTCAGTTACAGTTAAATCTCCCAAATTTATCCACAACTGTGGCGATGAAGTGAAATTATTTTTGTACATGTCTGTACCGAGATCTGGTGTCGGTTATATGCCGTCCTCATGCATCATATTACCTCATTAAAAGGGCAAGTCATGTGGTTTCTCTTTGTTTTGGCAGCTTGTATGTCTCCAAGTTACTTTCATTTCCTCTGGTCTTATCTTAGCATATAACCCGTACTGTTTCACATTTCGTTACCAAAATGAATGTAAATGACACAAAAAAGGCAGCGTGTCAAAAAGTTTACTTTGGACAAAGTTTATTATTACGCCTTCATTACCACAACAATGCATGGTTTTCTGAGTGAAGTAAAGCTTTCCAGTTAATGTCAGTATAACGCTGTAATGTTGATGGTATATTCTTCGCATGGGCGTGATTTCTGACATTTCCAGCCTCTGCTGAGGAGCATTTGAAAAACCTTCTCTTGTCTCTTCACAACAGGTGTCACGTCGCCCACTGTGTTAGCTTGTTCGGTTTTCTGAATTGTTGCAGAACAGAGTAGCGAGAGTGGGGCTGCCTGCTTCCTTGCCGCACACTGTGTTTCTTTCTCTGCTGCAGGGAAGGAATGCTAAAGAGACCTTTATCCTTTGTTTTATTCTCTGTGACTCACACCCCATGTTGGCTCTTTGTAACGATGCAGTGCCTCAGTTTGTGTAGTAAATGGATAGGCTACTTTTTTTTAATTTACTTCTCCATAAGCATACATGCAAAATGGCTTCGTCATAATTTTATAATCATCTGAAACTTTGTTTTCCAGTGGACTTACATGCATAATTAGTCTTTGTTTATTAATGCTTTATAACAGCATTCTCATTTTCACAAGACTTTTGAAGAACAAACAGCATTTATCTTCTGTTATAGAATTTATTTCCAGCATTTAAAGGAAAGTTATACAATATGCAGTGCAATTTAAACTATTTTCCAGCTGTTAAACTCTCTGACCATCAAAATCAAACCGTTAAGCTGCTCTTGCACCGTCCGTCCATCCATAACGGTTATTCAGTAAGGGTCAACAGTCCATCACAGGCCTAATTTATACATTAACATAACATAGGTGCCTTTAGACTGTGGGAGAAAGCCAAAGCATCATTGAAACACTACACAGAAAGGCTTTTGTTTGAACCTGCAGAATGCTTTGTGACGTGACGGTTGTCACCACTGCATCACAATCACAGTGCAAATGAAACAACAGAGATATTCTATGGAAACTTTGAGTGTAGCTCCTCACTATTTCTGGTTTAAATCCAAATAAGCACATAGAGTTTTTGAGAGCGAGAGAGGGGCAGAGATTCTTTAATCCTTTGTTTGCTATGTTGTTACAAACTAACCTGACTATCATCTGCTGTGTTGCCTCTCCTCCTGTCTTGCATCTCTTTTATTCCCATGGCTCATTCTTTGACTAATCTCATCCTCATACACACTGTACTGCTAGCTCCTTTCCAGTCTCTCGTTGCATTGTTGCATTATTCCTTCTCCTCCCTCGTTAGCTCGTTATTCACTCTCCCACCCACTTTTCCCTGACTCCCTATAACATATTACTTACCCTGCTCTCGCTTCTCGTTATCCACCTCTTCACCTGCCTCTCATTCTTTATCCTGCCCCTCCATGTTTCAGCTGTTCGGTCATGCTGAGATGAGGCTTTGTTCTCTGTTGCATTTGACCAGATTTTTGGAGGGTGAAACAAGAAGGAGTGAGACCCATGACCTCTGGCCCATCACCCTTTCACCCCCGTAGACCTCCAGACCCCCCTGGTGTGAACTTAGGATGATTCCCACAGTGAAGGAATTTAATAAGTGGGAAATCAAATGACTGAACAGCCCTGCTAAAAACAATGAACTCAACACGAACTCCACTGTCTAATATTTAAAACATTATTCAGAGATAAACAACTGCAAAACACTGAATGTCTTTGGCTGCATTTGCTCATTTTTGATTCTTCCTACTTGCAGGTTTATGGTATATTAACTATATACACTATTATACTCTGCACTGTAAAGGAGTGAAAATATTTCCATGATTTGCCATAATATAGTTAGTTAAATTGCTTGACCTTTTTATGCCTGAAGGTGAAAATAACTGTGACAGTGGTGGTATTCGTGAGAGTTACAACTTTAAAAGTCCTGAAATGTCAGACGACCCTTAAAAGCATTCAGTTCCATCATCCGTACATCTGTTAAATTGTCCTTTTACAGTTTTGCCCCCTTGGGCATTGTGGCTACTAAGCAAATAGGTGAGAGCCCTCCACTGGATAATCACTGCAGTGATTCATATGTTTTGGCTGGAAACAGGTTATTTAACCTTCAGTGATGCAGTGAGTAGTTTCTCATTGTAAGAAGACTTGGACATGAACATTGTCATGGAAAAAATGTTACTGTGGTTTAGATGGGTCAAGTTTTTGGCCTGCATCAGGTAAAAAAAAACAACTTAAAGATGTTGCTGAAACTGCATGAATATAGGTTAAAAACTGTCCAATTTTATTTTTTTAATGATCGCAATTGGAGAAAATTTTCTGAAATTAAATCAGAAAATATCAGCAGTAAAGTCACAACTGTGTTTGTGTTTGAGTGTGAGCATTTTCACACGTACAAAGGGAATAAACAGCTGTTTAGCCTTAAGAAAAGCACTTATCAGTCAAATTAATCAGAAGAAGGCTTCAGTTTGTCAGGGGACATTAAGATTCTACTCTGGAGTGATGGAAAAAGGTCACATGGGCGGATGAGTCCAGATTTACCCTTTTCCAGAGTGATGGGCACATTAGAGTATGACGAGAAGCAGATAATGCCTTGTGCCTGTCCTACAAGCCTGTAGGGGCAGGATTATGATCTGGCATTGCTCAGATCATAATCTAAAGTCTAATGTTATGGCCCCAAAAAAACTGAGGTCAGCTGAATACCTGAATATGGTATTCACAGATGGCTTGGCCACAAGAAAGTCCAGATTTTAACTCCACTGACAGTTTTGGGGATGTAGAAATATATGTTTTGACATTGGATAAGCTTATGGAAATGATGCCGGTGTGTATGCATGCATTTTCTACTTCTAATAGCTTAAAAACACAAAAGTCTCTGACACTGAGGCCTGGAGAGGTTTCAGTTTAGGTCCAAAAATGCTTTAAATTCTCTGGTCAAACTCTAAAGATCATACTTTGATGTTTTAAACTTAAGACATTTGGGATATCATTCAGGGCAAACATTATGTTTATCTTGTCTTTCACTACCAATAAGTGCATATATACTTCAACTCACTAGTTTTCTCACTATGAACAGTCTCTGTAGTGTGGCCTTGTTCAAACTGATGCTAATCTATGCTTGTCCCCTTCTGGCTTCTGCAGGGTGCTGAGGAGGATCAGGTTTGCCCGGTCATCATGTGCACGCGGGCCTATCCTGACCCCGTCCGTGAGTGCCAGCTGTTCCCAGAAGAGGTGGAGGAGCCTGAGGAGGAGGTGGCAGACGAGGGCAAGGAGAGGGAATCAGACAGAGACAGTGCTGTGGAAAGCACTCAGGGTTCGGAAACCTCAGACGGGCTCACCAGACTGGGAGACAAGGAAGACACACTAGGAGATCTCTTTTTTCCCGGGGAGAAGTAAGCAGTCTTGGGTCATTTTTAACTTGCGCCTTCTGTTTTCTTCACTGATTCATGATCACTTCACCTTCCGGTTCATTCAGATTCTGACAGCCACTTCTAGAGTCAAAGTAAAGTAGGATCTGTTACCATAAAAGTGCCATTATTTGCATTACTTGCATATGAAGCAGTTTTGTTTATTTGGATGCAGTTAGAGCTCCGGCAGCACTTGTAGTATATACAGAACGACTTTATTACTTGTCCCGACTGGAGCTTTACCATCTTCAGACTGTAATCTCTTCTCTGTGCACACTGGGAGAAGTGGATGAAGTTGAGCTAGAAACTTCTCCATTTTAATTTATATCAAAAATAAAGATAACTTCAGATTATAGAGCCAACCTTTCCCTCTCTTTATTCAGGTGTGGTCAGACCAGTATCTCTGTGACCTCTGACCTGTCAACACGTTCGTCGGCTTCTCTGTACGAGGAGCAGTTTGAAGACTACGGAGAAGGGGAGGAGCCGGACTACACTCCCAGCAGCCCTTGTCCGGACGACGAGGCTCGTACCAACGGTTACTCCGACCTCGGCTCATCTGTGCCCTCGAGGTAGGAGCGAGCTAAAGAATAAAACATTGTTTTTCATGTTGGGGTACTTGTAACTATAAGACTACGTTCTACATTCGTAACTACATTCAATGCCAGTGTCGATCCTCAGTGTAGTAAAATTCGTGAAATTAAAAACATACTTGTAGCTATTTTGTGGATTCAGATGTTTTCAGTCCTACTGGCACAGGTGTATGAAATCAAGCACCTGACCGTGGAGTCTGCCTTTGCAAACATTTGTGAAAGAGTGGGTCGTTCTAAAGAGCTCTCTGAAGCATTTTGCTGTAACAGGAATCCACCATTGCAACAAGTTGGTTTGTGAAATTTCCTCCCATCTACATATTCCACAATCACTTGTAAGAGATATTATTTCAAAGCTGACGCATTTAGGAACCACAGCAACTCGGCCAGAAACCGGCAGACCACATAAAGTTACAGAGCAGGGTCGCCAAGTGCTGAGGTGCATAGTGTGTAAAAGTTGCCAACGCTCTGCTGGCTCAATAGCTTAAGAGGTCCAAACCTCCTCTGGCATTAACATCAGCACAAATACTGTGTGCTGGGAGCTTCACAGCGTTAGTTTTCATGACAGAGCAGTTCCTGTAGGTGTAACGTGTACGTGACCCATTTCTTTTATTCATATAGTGTATTATTCAACAGGTCCCAGATTCCAATTTTAACAATTGACTGTTTTTATATGGACAGTGTTGTTTTGGACATTCATTTTGGTGGAGTTGTCTGCTAAAAGACCCGACATGTTACAGTACTGGTACTGCGGGCGCTGCACAGATCTTTGCAGCCCCAGATATGACCGCGCACTCTCGTATGACGCAGTGGCAAAGATATGCAGCCAGGAACCAGTAATTTGGCTCACTATTGTTCATGTTTGTGCTGTTGCTGGCTTTTTAGCTTAGCTCCTGTTGTAGAAAGACAACGGTGAAAGAAGAGAAAGAAGCATTATTTTTTTTTCTGTTTCTTTTTGTTTTTTATTCTATTTTTGATTAGGGTTTTTTTTTTCCACTCGTCTTTTTCATCATAGTGAAACCTGCTGTGGTTTCCTCTTTCCTGTTCTAGCCATCTTTTTAACCAACAAAATTCAGCTTGCGTGTTGCATGTTGCTCATTGGCAACTTGCTCTTGTTTTGTTTGAGAACTGTGTGCAGACTTGGGGTTGGTTGAATTCCTACAATCTCTGCTTTGCCTAAAATCTGTGGAAATGGGAACAAATGTGGAACCAGAAATCCCACATCAGTCGAACGCTTGAACATTAAAACATCACGAACACGTGCTCCTGCCTGCATCATCCAAGGAAACTCTCAGGATCTGCAAACATTGAATTGAGTCATTTTATTTTACCTTTTGTGTTTCTTATATTAAATGCTGCACAAACTAATGGCTTTACCAAAACGGTGATGATGAATTGATAATTCTATGTCCTGATGTGTTTGACGTGGAGTGATTTGAGAGAATTAACCCTCTGTAAGTGTCTCATTATTGCTATGATTCAGTATTCCTACTAAATCACTTGGGGCAAAGGGAACCACAGACTGGGAGGGTGCAGTCTCTGTCCTAGAATAGTACCAACTTCATATTATTCAGAGTTTTGACTGTAGCACTGTAGCTTAGGAGTTCTTGCCCCTAAGGCCACATTAATATTCATCAAAAGCCCGTGTTTAATGGGATTAAGTCTCCCAGCTGAAAGACTGGCTTTACAGCACCATGCTCCTTTCACACATACCAAGCAGATAAAACTTGTCAAATGGAGTTGGCAGGGAGGTTTAAATTCAAAATGAGGCCCAGATTTACAAGAACTTTTAGACCGCTCAGCACAGCAAAGACGTTTAAATAACCATCTGCAAAAAGTACAATTTCTAGTTTGTAGTCTAGATATTGACCTTAAAGTAAAAAAAGATGAAGATTAGAGGAACACTTAAAACCTAATATTGAACTGTTTTGACTTTTTTTTTTTAGGAGTAACGAACAGGATTTCACAAAGTTATTCCGAACTACATGAAGATTGTGCGGTTTATGTTCAGATCAGACCTTTAAAGTGATAATCCAGCAATAGATGGGCAACAATGTTGTTATTTTTTGTTTTCGTGAGAGGTTCGATTTAATTCAGTTTTACTTATATAGGTCCAAATAACAACAGCAGTTGTCAAGATGCTTTATATTGTAAGGTAAATAACCTACAATAATCCAAATAATAACTAATGATTAAATGTAAATAAGGGTGCATCATTTGTGGTTTAAAACGTTTGATCATCACTATTTCTTGATAAATGGTCTGATTGGTTTCAGTAACTGTGTCCATCTTTCTGTGTGTTGATAGTGCGGGGCAGACTCCTCGTAAGGTGCGTCACCATTACACCGGAGACATGATGGATGTCTACTGTTCTCAGTGCAGTAAAAAGGTCAACCTGCTAAATGACCTGGATGCTCGCCTCAAAAACCTCAAAGCAAACAGGTAGGACACGCATAACGCATACGCACAGTGATGTCATCTTATAATTTAATAATTTCCAAAAATGCTTCGTAGTCTGCAATTTTCCCAGACAGAGTACACATTTCCCACTAGCAGAAGCTTCGAAACGAGACCACACATGCCTTATTTCTTTGGAAATTAGAGTTATTTATCCTGGCAGGTAATTTGTCTAACATATAATAGAAGACAATAAGTCATTTATACAAGAGACAGGAAGGATCCACCCTACTGTTAAGTGAGAAGAAACAGATGCTGTCAGCTAGTAAGTGAACTATCCCGAATTTAAAGTGTATTCATCCACTCACATTGTACTGACCCAGGAGACACTGTTATCTGTAGTGGCTCTTTTTCTTAAACTGTAATTTAATGTGAATGATCTCACATTGTTACAGAGTCTTAAATGATTCCTCGCCTGGTTTCACACATGACTAAACACATCATCTCTCCACAAGCTCACACACTAACTAATTGATCGTTATGTAAGGCTGTCACTCCTGTGCTTACCTCACAGGCCATTGTAATAGGGAAACTATTATTAGAAACATAATCCGCGGTGACCATTAATAACTGTACAGTCCACCTGGAAACACAAATACACACATGCACAGGCATGCAGACGCAGTCTTTTTAGAAAATTAAACTAAGACAAATGTCTTAGAGTACAATTTGAAACATGGATGTTGGACTCTATGGGGGTTAGTCCCTTATAGATATTGTAGAGAAGGCTTAAAAGAGTTAAAGAATTACTTGTTTATATTCTTCTCCTATGGTCAGAGCTCATTAAGGGTTAACCGTTTGAGCACAACTTAAAGTTCCTTAGACAATGTTTTATGTTTTGTAAACAGGCTCTTAAATTGTCACCCGGATAGTTTTTTCATTTGGTGTGTCAATCACCGAAGTTTAGCTGCCACGCTGGCGGGTAAATGTTTTACCAAAATAGAAATGTAATAAAACCCAAAGCTGAAATTCTCGAATGCATTGTGAGACGTGCTGCTTTTGTTCTCTGTCGTCTGTGTCAGCGTTTGAAAAACACACCCACATCCACATACAGTTATTTTTCATGTTTTCGTGTATCCGACCCTGACGAGCACAAGCCAGTCACAGGCAGAGTTGTGTTAGGTCTTCACAGAAGGGCTGTGTTAATAAAGGGGTATTAATTTAGAGAGTTTGATGAGGTTCAGAATGGTAAAGAATTGAACAGGTTATGCAAACCTTCAGATTTTTGTCTGAGCTCTTATTATATTTAATAGCAAATACATTCAAGTAATTTAAGGCTGTAAAAAATACACTTGGATTGGTGAATGTCTTCATCTATCACCTGCTTATAATGCTAATTTGGGGTTCTGTTTTATAAACAATGCTACAGATGATTATTGTTTATTTTTCAATTTTGTACGTAAGAATGCTGGTAAATTACAGACTGAAACAGAATGAGCTTTTAGATAAAGTCTCGTACTGTAACATGTGTTTGCAATTTGTGTAGATAAAAAATATACAGGGAAAAATGTTCAAACCATTCACATGAATTTACATTCGTTTCTAGTGAATGTAAAGTCATTGGGGGGAAAAAATTTCAAACCACTCTGTACAGCCCTGTGAAAAACTTATCATACCCTTACTTCTCCCACAGCACATAAGAGGCAAAGTCACTGCCAGGTGCTGCTAATCAAATGCATCTGATTAACTGATCACCAGCAAGTGTGAGCACCTCTGTTAAAGCAGAGGCTTTGGCGCTTTGCTGGGCTGGTGCATTCAGGTCTGTGGCAGTGATGCGTCTTAGTGACACAATTATTGCTGCCCATCAATCTGAGAAGGATTTTAAAGCCGTTGCCAATTCATGTCAAGTCCATTATTCTGAAAGGAGAAGCATTCAAAACAGCTGCCATTCTTCCCAGGAGGGATAAATTCACCCCAAAATAAGAGGAATTGCAACAAAATAAAAATTAAAAAACCCTTGGAGCTGCATCTCAGACTCTGAACAAATCACAAGATTTATAGCATGCCAGCACAAACGCCTCATAACAACTGCCAAGCACAGAGGTAGAGGGATGATGATCTTGGCTTGTTTTGTTTTCAAGAACTGGGCACCTTGGAGTCATGAGTTGGTGTGAGTTTAGCTGAAACATTAGCTGTAGGGAAATCGTTTTGTCACTCAGGATTACAGAGTCAGAGTCTTTGCTTCTAAATGTGAAGATGATCCTCCTGAAGCTTTTATACCTTTAAGACCTATCTATAGCTTTTTTCTTTTAGAAAGCTTTTATATTGTACATCTTGTTCTTAAACTGTTAGCTAGGAGAAACCGTATGACATCATCAACCATGAGCCCCATAGTCATTCTGTAGAGACAACAGTGATCATTTGTTTTTGCACAGAATAGACTGTTTTTATAAAAATTGTCGAATTGCACTCTGTTCTGCTGCGTTAACTTTGTTTATCCTCCAGCCTTGAAAGCCTAGTGTTTTGTGCCAAGACTTAATGATGATGTTCGCTTTATATCAGTGTCAGCTGTCAACTGGGTAACCCTGGAGTGCGTTTGCACATTTTTATTAATCTAATGTGAATCTCAGGCACATCATACAGAAACTCTTTGGGCCTTTGTCCCCCCTCTAGAGCTGACATAGACCAAGGACTAAAATAATATTAATAGTGACGTGTCCTTCAGCGATCATTTTTCCTACGCTTCCTACTGTCTCTCGCACTAAATAGCCAAAATCCTTATTTCAGTTAGTGGTTACATCCACTGTATTGTTGAGCTATGTGTCTGGACAGATGATGATGACTCACTGAAAAAAAATCTGAAATCTTGTTCTTCTCCTTGTAGCCCCAACAGGAAAATCTCCAGCACTGCTTTTGGAAGGTAGGCTTTTCACCTTAGCGTTTGTGTCCACATGCATGTGCTTCTGTGCGTTACAGGCAAGGTCACTCACTGGTCCTCTGCGTGTTTATGCATTATACAGCCCGCCCGACACGTGCTTGTTCGATCTTGTTGACATAGTGACGTACACAGAGCAAGATTATCAACTAGTGCTTCCTTATCTCTCGGCTGTCCCATCACTGCACACTAAATAGGTTAATTACTAACTAGTTATTCAAAGAATTATAGAGCCAAGCTAGCTGTACAAACTTTTGTTTTTGTCTCAGAGCTGAGGGAACGAGTTTGACATCAGCTTTTTTTTAGTGGCAGGAGTGGCCCACTACATGGACTGTTGGTCTATAGTGAGTGAGATGTTTTGTATCTAGGCTTTTGTCCTATTTTCAGCCACAGAAATTGAGTTATAGTGACAGAGTGAAAATGGCCTGTCGGGCCTGATCTATGTATTCAATATAAGGCTTGGCTGTCTCCCTGTTCTTTTTACTTTCTCCTCTGTCTGGTTTGATGGCTGCTTTCACTTTATGGCTCACTTTAACTGTTCTTCTGCCCTTTCTCCTTTTTGTTTCCTCTCCTCTCTGTTGCTAATCTCAGTAATGGGCCAGCAGCTTGTTGTTCCCACATTATTCCATCAGTTTAAAATGGGGACGCTAAAACTACATTATGGCGTAAATATCACAGCCAGATGTACACACACCTGTGTGGGTGTGAGTGTGAGAATGTTCATTTTAATCCTGTTTGCAGCAGCTTCTTTTCTTTGGCACTGTACTTTTTTTAGTCCTATATCTGGGTTACCTTGCAGCAGCTTCGCTGCAGAAACATAAACACCCAGGACCGGTCATTGCCTGGATCTATTCCCAGCATATTCTCTAAGCTGCGTATCTGTTTGTTCGAGCAGGCAGCTGCTCCACAACAGCAACTTGAGCAGCAGTAACGGCAGCACAGAGGACCTTTTCCGAGACAGCATCGACTCCTGCGACACCGACATCAATGAGAAAGTATGACTTTATGTTTCCTTCTGTGTTAGTTTGCTCCATGTATTGATTTGTATGACTGCGCTTTTCTAAACAAAAGTGGACTGCTCATTGGATGTGATCATGTCAGATCAGTGGAAGTGAAAAACTGAGATACTAAACACTCACCTCCAGCATGTTAAAAATGCTACAACTTAATATGATACATTTACTAATTTCTGTCAGTTTTTTACATTTGCAAACTCAAGTTAAAAAGAAAACATTATGAATCTGTTTTCAATTACAAACTTGCCCTATTAACTTTATCACCTAATTTATATAGTTTATTTTGATGAGGGATATTTTTATGTTTTTCATGATGGCATGATTTTGCATAGGATTGTAACATTCAATTTAGTTTCTGGTGTAATTTCACAGTTTGTTTTTTTCTCAGGTCACTTCTCTTGAGAAGAAGGTGGCAGAACTGGAGAATGAGATCGTGCTGAACAGTGACCTCAAGTCCAAATTGAAGCAGGAGAACACGCAGCTAGTGCACAGGTAGAGGACTTTGTGTCTTTGCACTAGTCTTATCTTAACATAAGCATAAAATTATGTAACATGCATGTAATTTATACATACATATCTCTCTACTGACAACACTGTTTATGCTCATATATGCTATACTCGCTGTACATGCCAGCATATTAAAGTGCTGGTGTATATTTGCATTTGCACTTCTGTATATAGACTATTCTCTTCCAGCTACATGCTAACTGCATTTCACTGGCTTTGTACCAGTCCTCAGCACACTCGCATTAAAGTTGAATCTAGTCTAATTCATAGCAGCACAAAAGAAAATGAAGGGCAGATAATTTTACTGAAATTACGAACTTAAAATTGGAGCAGTGATTTAGTCATTTTCAAAGTAAGCTCGGTTTTTATGCTTTGTAACAAAAAAAAATAAATCATTTTGTCTGATGCGTTCATCATCCTCATCATCAGGGTTCATGAGCTGGAGGAGCAGCTGAAAGACCAAGAGACCCGGGCAGAGCAAAGTGTGCAGGAGGGCCTGAGACGCCACAGAGAGGCTTACAGCAAGCTGGAGAGAGACAAGAACACACAGATAGAGCTGCTGACCAACCGGTGAGAAACACACAGTTGCACAATTTACCGAGCACATTTCCCAATTATTTGTGCATTATCTCTTTTTTTTTTTATGTAAATATGTGAAACTCATTATAGTTTGATAATAATCTGAGAGAATTAGACACCGACCATATCCTGGATAATGATGTTTATGTCCCTGCTCGCTTAAGAAAACAAATGCAGAATGGAGAACTAAATGCTTAACAGCTCTGAGAGTCCTCCCGGGGTTTTAGTCATCTGCCTCTGGACAGCTACAGCATGTACTTTACCCAAAACAGTGCCTTAGCTGACTGTGTGCCACACTATAGAAATGCACGCTGACATACTGGATATTGTGTTTGTAGAGTTAAGCAGCTGGAGGAGGAGAATAATGAGATGTCCCTTAACCTGAACCGACTCAAGTCGCAGACGGAGAAGCTGGATGAGGTAAGTGTTACTTACATTTCCTGCTGTGTTTCCTGTTGCTCATTTAACCTTTTAAAGCCAGATGTATTATAGTTGATACATGGGTTTTTGTGAGGTTTTGAGACTTTTACACCATCAGTGTACTTTTATTTTCTGAAAAACCAAAATAAATTGCACAATTCATTTTTAATGAACAAATTGCAAAGAAAATAACTTATGTGGCAAATATGATACATGTAAAAACTCATATTTGCAAATTAATATTTAATTTATTTTTTAAAACATTTTGTCAGAAGGTGCAGTAAACACCAAAACAATTATTTTTTCTGCCATTTATTTCATGGCTTAGGCTTTAAAGGGTTAAGTAGTTTTCTGTCATTGGTTGTGTGTGTGAATCTCTCCAATTTGGTGTCTGTTTCTCTTGCAAACGCGCCGGGTTTTCTCATTTCTGTCCACGCTTGTGAGCACAGCGACAACTCCTTCAACATTCACATTCACAGCCTCTTAGTTTTGAACCACACCTCATTTATGAACTTGTATCTATGCAAATGACACCAAACCCGACTCTAGCTTACAAAATGTTGTGCAAGCAATTTATCACAGAATATAAATACGAACTTTATCTTTGTGTTGTTTGCTCAAAAGAAATACACTCCCATAACCCTGAGTACCAAACACACAGATAAATAAAGGAAAATAAAGTTCAAACTATAACTGTATGTATATATGTCTATCCTTAGGAGAAGCAAAGGATGACAGATAAGCTGGAGGATACCAGCCTGCGCCTGAAGGATGAGATGGATCTTTACAAGAAAATGATGGACAAACTGAAACAAAATAGACATCAGTTCCAGAAAGAAAAGGATGCCATGCAGGAGGTAGGAGGAAGTATTTTATGTAACCAGACACACACAGCAAGGTGTGATTGTTTGTTATGTTGCTCATTCAGTTTCTCTGTAACCAGTCTCTCGCTGCAGTTGTGTCAGCTGATACACTCACACCTACAATATACTGCCTCTGCACATTATATAACGTTTTTCATTCGTTCTTTCTGTGCTGCATAGCTGATAGAGGACCTGCGCCGAGAGCTGGAGCACTTGCAGGTCTTCAAGCTGGATGCAGAGAGGTCAGGCCGGAGGCCGAGCTCCTCCTCGGGGCTCTCAGACTTCAACAACAGGAGCAGGGAGGTGGAGCTAGAGCATGAAGTCAAGAGGCTCAAACAGGTACTGATGAAATGCTATTGTTGCTAAAACTCTCTAAAACCCTTCATTCAATGTATGTAAGCAATCTAAGGACTTGCAAAAATATCTAAATGCTGTTTTGATTTGATCGGATGACAGAAATGAGGAGTTTCTGCTATTTGAAAATATAATGTGTAGCTTTGCATGCATGTGGAGGTGGTAGATGCACAGAAGTGAGAAGCACAAATTAAGCCATCACAGACTGAATGTAGCGTAATTTATGAATATTTAACAGATTATTCATGTTTCATTTGATTAGAGTAGCAGTTTCATGTACCCTGGCTTCTTAGACTTGATTGATTCGAACTTTGAATGTGAATATTTTTGACTGATTTTATAAGTTATTGGGTCATAGGTATATTTTTCCACTATCAGTCACACTGAATGATGCATTCAATACAGTAATCGCCCCTAAAAATAGAAATTCAGCCCATCGATGGGCAAAAAAATGTCTCATACACGGTTATCACAACTTTTCATGAGCACCTTTTGTTTTTTAACTTTTTGTGAAGCACAACATTTAACACAGAGGAATAAGGCTGCCAGAGGAACATAAATCTTTCTGCTTGAGTAAATTAAGCTGTTTTTGTGGCTATAACCAAAAGCTGAAAATTGAGACTATAGTGCAACAGACTACATTCAGACAGAATACATTGTTGTGCATTATAAGTGCTGTGATCCCCGATGTACTGTGCTGATCTTTTAACCATTAAAGAGAAGTTCAGCGTTGCTAAATGCAGTGCCAGCTGCAGAGGACATGTGATCTTTATCTTTTCTTAGATCTGTGTGTCTGACATTTTGCCTGCTACAGTTACAGAGGCAGATCTTATTGTTGCAGTCCTGTTAAGTGGCCAGACCTGGTGTAAAGCAAACATTAGAGATAAGCAAGTAGATGGAAGTGTTTTTCAGATGTCCTCTCTGATAAAATGCATAAAAGCAGTCGTGTAGAAGCCTTCGTGACTTTTTATCACTCGTTCATATACATTAGAAATGTCACTTCAATGTTCCTAAGCCAGAAAAAGGCACCATAAAAATCTGGAGTTATCAAACCCACGTGGCCTTGAGGTAACTTTTAAATGGCACAGCCGGCCAGAACTGCTGATTCATTCAGTGTGCGCTTTATCAGTGGCTCAACATGATACGGTCCATGTTCTCCTGGCTTCGAGCCAAACTTGTCACACCTTTCAAGCAAGCAAGTAAAGGAGTAATAGCAGTAGTTTCATTCTGCCTCCATTCCTTCATTCTCCTCCCAGCAGAGTTACCAGCATGTCTTTTGAATTCGGACAAGTAATAAAACTGTCTGTGTTTTATATGTGATGGATCACGGCCTCTGTTCAGCCACAAGAAGGATGAATTCACTCTCTTATGCTTGCCTGTGCACCTTTTTGTAAATGTCTGTGTGTGTGTCCAGCGATTTGTGTCCCAGGACTTTCTTCCCCCTGAATTCCAGCACCTGGTGTTGACTGGGGCTCGGCTCCGTCCCGGTCTGATGGTAAAATTGCTTCCGTGACCTCTGACCTACCGATTAACCACTAATCACGACAATGGAGTAGAGTGAAGTTGTCCATGCTGACCGGGCGCTGCAGTTCCCTCACTAATGTTTAAGGATAGACTTAAGGGAAACGCAAACTGACCTCTCGTCAGCAGTTTAAGGCAACTTGATCGTGGCGCTTTCATAACACACCAGAAAAAGCAGGGAAGAGTTTGTTCTGTAACACGCATAACCCATGTTACATCTCGTAGGTGCTGCAAACATAGACATGCATTGCTGAGTTTGCTGCTACCAACAGCAGTGCTTTGTCAAATGGGTCGAGTGTGGCTTGAGTAGTGGTCTTTTCTTTTTTTTTTTTAAAGTCATTTTAATGCACTTTTATGCCCTAGGAACTTATCTTTTCCTCTCTCACTCTGTCCTCCACCTCTTCCCCTGATTTTGCATTTTAGGAGAACCAGAAGCTTAGAGAGCAGAACGAGGACCTGAACGGTCAGATCATCAGCCTCAGCCTGCATGAAGCCAAGAATCTGTTTGCCACACAGACCAAGGCTCAGTCTCTAGCTGCTGAGATCGATAATGCCTCCAGAGACCAGGTAAAATCAGTTATGCAGACTTATAACAAAGAACATGAACAACCCTGCGGCTACAATGTGATTTTTTTTTTTTGAATATTCTGCATCTTACTGGCAGCTTTCAGACAGGGTTTTATCTCAGTGTTTACAGGTTCCTTAGTTACAGTGAGAAATAGCTGTTTTTCAGGCCATATCACAGCAGTACGATATTCCGCTTCTACCTCTGTTTTACAATTGAATCTATATTTGCATAATGAGGAGAGCGTTACCGAGTTATCCTATTTCCATGTAGCTTTTAAATTTTATTTTCATTCCTTGTTTTCAGATGAGTTCAGTGTATTAGTTTTTTTCATAAGTGCATACTTTTTTCAAGTTAGCCTTTGTTGGTTGAAAGTTTTTTTTTTATTATAATACAGTCAACAGCCACTTTATTAGGTACACCTTGCTAGTACAATGTTGAAATTACTTTGATTCTTCGTGGGACAGATTGATGGAAATATTCCTCAGATTTTGGTCCATGTTGAAATGATAGCATCACAAAGTTGATGCAGGTTTTTCGCTACATCTCAAAGTTACTCTAATGGATGCAGATGTGGTAACTGTGGTGGCCATTTGAGTACTGTCAGCTCACTGCGATGTAACTGAATCATAGTAACATTTTTTTAAAATAACTTGTATTCTACATATTTCTCCCTAGTTAATGGAAGCCCTGAAGGAGCAAGAGGAGATCAATTTACGTCTGCGACAGTACATGGACAAAATCATCCTGAACATCCTGGACCACAACCCCTCTATTCTGGAGATAAAGAACTAGCAGTGACTCAACTGGAATGAGCGGCGTTCCTGATCTCAGGAGAGTGAGGATCATTCCAGTTGTCTGATCAGAGCAGGGTGACCTGAATCGGGGGGGAAACTGTACAGGAAAGCAGAGAAAAATAGAGCCAGTCTTACGTAAACAGACATGCACCGCCCTCTGCTGTTTGTGCCAAGAAGAGCGTCTCTTCCAGACTGTAGACGGGGATTCTGTGTTGAACTAAAGGGACTTTTCTCAGCCAGTGATTGTTCACTGACTGGTTATGCTACTGTGACTGTTCTACTCATCTTGTCCCATTTTTATTCTCTGTCTATGCTGTGAGCCGGAGTTAAAGTCACAAGACTGATCTCTTGTGAAAACCGCAGGAATATTCTGTTCCCAACGTACTTTGAAGACTCTCTTGATTTAGTACACTGGACATGAAAACTGGAACAAAAAAGCATATATAAACAGCTTTATCCTGATCTAAAGCTGTTTGGCATGGTGTAGACAGGCACAATAAGACAGTAGAGCAACATGACAAGCAGACTTTAAATCCAGAGTGAGACAGGCACCAAGACAGGTCCGGCTACTGTTGCCAGTCTCTGAGTGCGTGTGATGACATATTTGGACAAGTATGTGCTGAAAGAAGGTGGAGAAGCGAGGGACAAGCGGTCAGAGAGAGAAAAAGAGTGATGCCCACATTATAAATTGAAAACGATGAATTAAGGAAGAGTGTTGACCCTAAACAGGTGGGGATGTTACATGATAGGCCAGGTATGCTACCAAAAGAGGCTTTTTGTGAAGTCGATGAAGGTACACTGAAAGTGAAATTTCGTTTTTCGTTCACTCTTGCGCAGGTCTTCCACGAAACCACACTTCGTACGTCAATCAGTCCTATAGCAGTGAACAGTTTTCACTGAGAAGTGGCCCTTAATTGGTACGGATGAGTCGTTGAGTGTCGCTTTATGGTGCCGAAGCTGCAACCAAGGAGTGTCTTCAAACTGTAACTTCCATGGCTGCTATTTGCTAGCTAAACTCAAGCTTGATAAAAAGTCACTGTTGCTGGCAATAGACCCCAAATGATGTTGCACAGAAATATGAAGATGTGAATGTACAGTGTGAGGTGGAGTGACTGGTAGCCATTGTAACATGGTTTACCGAGTCGTCTTTTCTTGTTCAGTGACTGGGATACCGGATGTGAGCGTGCACAGGAGACTCACTTTTTGGTACAAAAGACTAGATTTGTCACATTTGCACCTACAGCAGGTTGCAGATTGTAGTTTAAGTCCCAATGACTCTGAAGCCCTCTTAAACTGTAAATATCACGAATGTACGATTCCTTATTAACTTTCTGTGTGGCCAAAAAAGCAGTTTTCAATAGAAACTGGTTAATACATTTGGCAACATGTGTACAGTATTTAGTACTGTTATATGGAGGGCATTGTTTTCAGAGGGGAAATGATTACAATCTCATGTATTATGTAATTATTCTAAACTTGAGTTTTGCTTCCTTGCACAAAAAAAAAGTTTTGTTTCCTTTTGCATGGTCACATTTACTTCTGTCTGTGCCTTTTGAGGACATTTTTCGAGATAATCTCGCTATAGATTTACGCTGTTTTTTGGAAAGTGTGTTTTCTGTCTATGTATGACATTTTCATGATTTGTAAATGTTGTAATTATCTAGTGATAATTTGTATTTTATGTGCCACTCACCAGTCTTTTTTCAGATTGATACTGAGAAAACACTTTTATACAGATTAATCAAGAAACTAATTGTTGTTGCTTAGCTGTCCTGTTTGCAGTATAGCACAAGGCTTTGTGACGTATGCAAGCCAGTTTGTCTTCTTTTCTTTCCTTTTTTTTATATAAACACAGTGAGCAATGATTTTTGAGTTTTTTCAAGGTTTTTGTTAGACTCAGTAAGTCCACTGATTTTCAATCAGCTTCAAAGTGGGTTTTTTATATATGGTTGTTTACTGTCTTCCTAACTTAAACGGTGACTATTATGAGCAATATTAACTTATTACCAGTACCTGCTGATCTGTGTCCTGTTTTGCATCTTAAATCTTTTCACTTTTAATCTGCTTATGCCATTCTTCAAGTAAAAAAACAAAAATTCAATGACACACTGAGCTGTAAAAACTGTCACAAACTCATGGCTTTTAGCTTTCCGTTATTAGGACTATCCAATTGGATGTAGTCATCTTAAATAGCAATAAAAAATGGCTTTGGCAGTGATGTTGCCTCATGAAATTTCTGTTACTTTCATTTGAATTCGGTTCTTCTTGCTTGTCATGAGCTTTAGTTTCTAAAACATAAAAACCCGTGTTGTGCCTACAGTGTATGCTGCTGCTGTCTTAGCTGCCATTATGTACTTTGCTGTAAATAAAAGTGTTTGCGCTGGCATGAAAATAGTCATGTCGCCAAATGAGAATGGGTTAACTTAAAAGTTTTATTTTATGTGTTTGTGTGTATTGTGTATTCACATATAGGAAATGTTAAAACTCAGGCAAGATTTACAACCTTTTAAGATTTGGGGATAACTCCTTTGAATACATGTGTGCATAAATCTATGTTTAATTTAATTTTACAGCTACGGGATTATCAAGTATAGGCTGCACCTCACAAATCAGAGGGTCTGAACAGCAGTGGGTGGTGCTTCTGTGCTCACAGCTGGAGTTGTGTAGCCTACACTAGAAAAACCAAATGCAAACCTTTAGATTGGTTTGAAGCTGAATGTGTTATAGGTGCCCTTTAAAATGGCTTTCCCTCCCCCCCTTCTCCACAGTGCAAAGCTTTCCTGAAGAGGTTAGATGCTAGCAGCATTGATGTTTTTTAATCATTGGTTTCAAACGTGTTTGGTAGGTTGATGTGAGGACACTGTGGAAAACAATCAAGCTCTTTCACACCTGACTACGACCTTTTCTTTGTGGATCTTGCTTTTTTGCATGTGACTGCTATGCTGAGACAGGAAATGACTTTATTTAAATTGTTGTCAGAGAGTTGTAAAAGTACAACTGTGTGAAATACCACATAGCATATCAAGTAAGATTTCCCTTCATTTGATCCAAGGTGGCAAACCATTCATTTTGACCCCCAGAGGAAAAGGGAAGCGTCACATGTCCACTTACATTTGTTTTTTTTAGATGATCCTTAAAATAAAACATTATTTTAATAGACAAATCATAGGCAAATGATAAATATTCTAATGACTTTTGCTTTTGACTAGTTGCTTTGAAAACTTTTCAACTTCCTTGTCTAAATCTATCCCCTTCATAGGGATCACCTTTTTCCATTTTATGTACAAATTTCAGGCATTTCTTCATGTCTAAGTGTAGTTTCAAACCATTTGTACTTAAGTCACACTTAAAGTATCTCTAGAAGAATCTTCTTATGATCTCGATGTAAAAAAAAAATAGGCTGTTGTTTCCAAATCAATCAAATCTTATGAAAATCAAGTTTGTGAATTGAGTTCACCACTAAATAATTACATAATCAGTCTTCCCACGTGACCTTTTGTTTTACTTTTAGAGATTTTGGTTCAGCAGCACATGAATGGTTGGGGAACAAAGTAAGAAAGGCAAGGCTGAGATACTGTGGACATGTAAAGGGAAGAAGATGGAGCTGCCAGACACGAAAACAGGAAGAGAAGCTTCATGGATATTTACTGAAAAGGGCATGCAGAAGGTTGGTGTGGCAAAGGAGGTAATCTGCTGTGGTGAGCCATAAAAGGAGCAGCTGAATAAGAAGCACATGGTGGTTCTAATGGAAACTTCAAAACCCCTTTCTATGTTTAAGCAATCGACATGTCAAATTCTTTACACACAGAACTCAAACTGGATCCTGGCTCACTTGAGGTCTGTCATATGTTACTTGTACCACCAGTACCCATCTGCCATAGGGCCAGGGGCAGAGTTCACCCTGGACAACTATTCACGCTCACATTTAGAATCATTAGAATCTAACCTAAATCCACTAACTACGTGTCTATGGACTGTAGTTACTGGGGACATTCAAACCCATGTGGACACAGCACGCAGAGGAAGGCTCTGGTAGGGCCAGGCATTGTAAGTTAGCTAAAGATATAAATGAGGTTGTGTATGTGGCTCATGGTTCATGTTATATGTTCATACACAAAAGAGGGAAAAAGCAAACCAAAACAATAGTTAAATAAACCTTTCTTGCAACATTATTTTCGAGCAACGACAGAAAAAAGTCATTTTTTATCTGATTTGACTGGGACTGGTGCTTTTATTATCTAGTTTTTACTTAATTTGACTAATTACATTACAGTTAATTTCGGTGTTATTAGAGAGTTTGCAGATTATAAATACCAGTTATTGTTTTATTTGTTATTCTTTATCTTCTTTCATCTTTATTTATTTGTACCTGCTCTCGGAGCAGCATTTGTGTACTCTGGCGCCTCCTATCGGCGAACTGCGCAGCTTCATTTGGTCAGCTGGGTGCCACGCGCGACTGGTGTGCCCGACACAGCGGTGCAGGTAAGAGTTCAATTAAAATTAAGCACAATGTGAGTGAAGATTTAAGGTAAACTTGCATGTGAATGCATAACTTGGTGCTTTCCGTGTATGTTATCTGCTCCCTGTTGTTTTCTTCCCACAGGACGCTCACAAACTTTTAGCAGCCGGCATGACGATAGCTGTCGATCACGGCGCTAAAGTTGTTAGCCCGCTAACAGAAAACAGGGCGCCTATGTTCACTGGGGTTAAAAAGAGTACAAAGCTAGCTAAGTGTCAGTTAGTATGTTTGGTTATTGTTAAGGAAACATTGTTTACGATTTAAATCATCTTATTTCTGTCATTGTTTACAGTTTTTTATTAACACCAATGAAAATGACTATTTTTATGACAGAAAAAAGTAAGAAAGGTGTTGACTGAAAAGGTTTAGGCTGAAAGTTTAGCTTAATGGACCACCACTGTTTTCTAAAGAGACACACCAACTAACTTTCACCAAAAACAATCATCAGCCAGCATATGCAATAGACAAAAAATGAATTGCACAGTTTTAAGTCATCATTAAAACCATTCCCCAAGTTTAGGCTTTTTATATAGCATTGTGCAAAAGTTTTGAGCCACCCTATCTTTTTTGGTATTTTAAAGGGAAAAAGAATGAGATGGGTGCAGAGATTTATTGAGCATGTGCAAACATAAATGGAAAAACAGTATGAGAAGCAAAAACAGGCTTTTTACAATTAATTGAATTCAATATATGGTATGGGATGCCTCCTTTTAGACAGATTTTCTTATAATTTCTTTAATTAGTCTTTAGAAGTAGTTTTCCAGGCATCCTGAAGGAAACCCCTAAGCTCCTCTTTGGATGTTGGCTGGCTTTTGTGCCCTCCTCTGACGAATTGATCGCACACTGCTTCAATAATGTTGAGGTCCCAGCTTTGGGAAGGCCAAAATTGTTAATGTTGAGGTCCCAGCTTTGGAGGGGGATTTTTAGTTCCACGTGGCTTTTACTTCATTGGCAGTGTGTTTGGGATTATTATCATGCTGAAAAATGAAGCTCCTGCTAATCAGACGATATCCAGATTTGTCAGCTAAAAGCTGCCTATTCACACTAAAAGTAAATGTTTGTGAATCAGACTTTAATACAGGAAATATGTTTAGAAACGTCACTAAAACCAACATTCCTTAGTATAAAGGGAAAGAGATTTGTCATTAATTTACATTTGAAAGTATTATGTTCTCAGTGTCAGTCACTGTAAGAATTAGGTAATCTCTTTGATATGTAAATAACACCTGAGGTCTGTTGGTGCTGTTAATGACATGTTTTCATTATTAACTAAAGTCTCTAAAGAAATCCAAGTATAACATTTGTGTCACTTTTGGTGTAATCATACTAAACTCTCACAAATCTATCTGAAGAAATTCAATGAATCTCTTCCATCCCATCTCTGTTTCACAGGTGAAGCGATGCCTCAGGCTGGTATGAACTTTGAGCCTAAAAGAAGGGGAACCTATCACAACAGCCGTAAAACCAATGATCTGATCAACAACATAGGTTTGGTTAATGGAGCAGTTGTTTACAATGGATGCTCAGCTTCTGCCAGCAGAATCAGTAGGAGCACACCAGCTGGCACACAGCATGGTCCTAAACCCACATACAGGATTAACGGTTATATTAACCATGGCTACAAAGGCAAGAGTACAAAAGCAGCACCCCCAGGGACCATCAAGAAACAAGGATGCAAAATTTCAGCTCTCTGTGATTCCCCAGCATCTGATGGAAACCGCAGTGAAGATCTCATGAGTGGTAACTCAGCCAAAGTTAGTGCTCCGCCCAGTAATATTAACCAAAAGGTACCAGATCTCAGCCTGTCAGCGTCAGGGAAGAACAAAAGGTGGAGGAGATCTAGACACAAGAAGAGGTACATCACTTACCTTAATCTTAAAGTTCTCAAGTCCAGCCTATATATACCTATATATGTTGATTCTACTTCAAATCAACACGTATTTTAATGGTTTTGCAGTGAACCATGAATAACAGCCCTAGACTGGCAAGTTTTACTACTGCAGAGGTCCTGAGACAGATAAGTAATACATAATGCTCAGCTGATGGAGATGAGTCAGGTTTACTCCCTTTTGCATAAAAACAATACAAACATTTGTGAAATAATGGGTTGTTCTAAAGAGCTCACTAAATCTGAGTGGGGTACTGTAATAGGATACTGTAATAAATCAGTTAAGTTTGTGAAGTTCTTCCCTTATAAATTACGAACCATAGCAACTCGGCCCTGAAGTACAGAACAGGGTGCATAAAAGTCAACTGTAAAGTTTGATGGAGGAAGGATAATGCTATGGGGTTGTTTTTCTAGGGTTAGCCAGGGTCCTTTACTTCAAGCAAGGGGAGTTCTCAATTCTATGCTTCCAGCTTCATGGGAACAGCCTTGGGAATGGCATTCCAGTGGGACTGTGCACAGAGCAAGGGAGATTCAGATGTGTCCATAGATTGAATATGTGAAATTATAAAAGCTCCTGTAGTGCAGACAATTTCACACTATACTTTTGTATTGGAAACAATCATTAAAAGTATTCCTGTACAAAAAATTATACTCATGAAGTAGAAGAATAAATGCTTTCAGTCCCAACTTCAGTGAATTTTCAGCTGAGACGACAGAATATTGAATCCTTTAGCTATTATTTTAGATAACTGCTTAACTTGCTGTGAGTAACATATGAGAGTGATATCAATATTCTTGTGCATATCTGTCTCTTAAATCTCCAGCCAGCACAGTATGAACACTAATAACATACTAGTTAGGCTCAAATCCGTCTGTAGATTTACGCACAGAGACTCAAGCAATATCATTCTGTCCAGGTAAAAAGCATAACTCTTTATGGATGCATTTCACTTGTTTCGGTGCAAATTAAAGTGACAACAGGTGCATTGGAGTGACATAAACATGTACAGCACGCTGGAGGTTAATTCTTTGCACAAAGGACCAGATAACTGTCCTGCTGCCCTTCTGTCACCCTGACCAGCTGCTCTTGTATACATGGCCCATCTTCCCATAGCTCTTTAATGCTTGAGACTGAGTGGAGAGATGCATCAAAGCTTCTTCCAGCACCAAGTATGGAGGTGCAAACTGAATGAGTTGTGCATATCATCTCATGCTACTAGCACAAAAGTGTCAAGAAACAAAGAGGCATGAGTTCACAATGGTTTCTACTTTCTAAGACACCGGTATTGGTTTAAATAACCTTGTGGTATGATGATTAAGTTTTTTTTCGACTTAACACTTTTGTTTATAGTTGTTACATTAATTTGATTAACCACATATAAAGTGTGGAGTTTCCAGTAACGGTACTGAATTATTATATTCAGTGAAAAAGTATGGGAATGGTAAATTATTTTTTTCGTCTCATTCATGGAATGACAGCATAAATTTAAGCATAAAAATACTCTATAATACTCATAAATATAACTTTATTTGTATAGCATTTTTTAAAGCACACAGTTACATTAATTCCAACATAATTGCTTTTATGCACACATCAGATGTAAACTGTGGCCAAAAATAATGTGAGAAAGATTAAGAAAATCGACCCTTTATAATAAGTTTTGAGCAGTTGTTTTAAAAAAACCACTCAATAAATAAACATTTACTGCCACTAACAACCAGAATTTCAAATATGTAATAAATTTTTCTTCGCTCTGATTATGGAACACTTTAATTAACATGAGCCCTCTTGCAGAGACAAAGAAGTCGTCTACCCGGAAAATCTTGCACCCGCACCCACAGAAGCGGAGGAAGACTGGGAAAAGGAGATCCAGGAGGGCACGCGCTCTGACCGGGAAAACATGTGTTTTGGGGCCAGACCTTATGGTAAAGAAAAACATTTTCATGGCATCTACTCTCTCCACAGTACAGTACTGAATTTGAATGTCTTAGTTATTGTATGCATCCATATGTATTCATACGTTTATGAATTTATGTTGCTGTAAGGTTGATTACTGAATATATCTTCACCACTGAGGTCAAACAAGGAAAACTTTAAAGTTTACCTGTTGTGTATTAGTTACAGCAGTAGTCATTACTTTTTCTCTCATAAAGGAAAACTGCTGAAACCAAAAGCCTTAGAAAAGCCAGTCTTGCCACACAGAGCCACTTTGAAATGGCTCCATGCAGTTATAAAGTGTTATCTACATTTCCTTTCATTTAAATGGTCAGATGTGCATAAAAGTGCCAAGATATATACTAAATTAAAAATAAATATTAGAAACAGCAAATTTCAGTCCTTCAGCATCCTGTTCTCATTGAAGCTGATGTTACTGTAGGTGTCAGTACTACTTTTAGGATTCAGGCCATTACAAGTGTGTTGCTGCGTGTTTTAGGTCCAGAAGACGTCGTCCATTTTGCTTTGCAGGACCTGACACTGAAGCAAAGGGACACAGCGGCCCTGCCGGTGTCAGTCGGTTACAGCCCAGCGGTGCACCACCCACACCCCCTGACATGGTCCCGTTACAGCATTTCCACTGAGCCAGACCAATTCGCAGACGCTGACTAGTAAGCTGGGCGTATGCCTATATGTTAGAATAATGGTTGATATGAGAATTAACAACATCTGTTTCTAAAAATTTGTTTCATTCTTATTTGGTTTAGTGGAAAACATTAAATTTAACTTTATAGGTAAAAGATTGTGGGGTGGAGTCTAGGTTACCATCTGGTTGTTTTTTATTGTAGGTTCTATTTTATATTTAAAATTCAGGTTTTATATTTGTTTTATATTACAACAAAATACTTTGAATTTTGTGATCTTAAAGGTTGGTTTTATTTTAACTACTACTTTTAGTTTCACTGCTGCAGTTAGTGCTGTTCCTTACACAGGTCATGGATTTCCTGTTTCGTTTTCATCTTATATTTCCATTCTTTTTCTTGTCTGTGCTAAAAGAGCAAAAATACTAGTTTTAACTGTTTCTTTGTGTTTTAAAATGCCTGAAATTGATACCATGTTGCTCATTTGAGCTGAAAGATCTGTTTAATCTGTTTATAAACACCACCTGTTCACAGCAAGTACATGAAGTAACTATTTTAATTTGACACTCATGGGATAGTCGATTTAACCAAGAAAGTATGGTTTGATTATGTAATAACAAAGTGATTTTTCTGGTGGTTCATATCATTTTTATTACCATAATAAATCACATTTTCTTCTAACTTGTGCTTAAACCTTGCATGTTTCCATCACCACTGTCAAAAAATGTTATTAAACAAGAAGGCCCACCTTTTTTCACCATTTAACCACAAACAAATGGATTTGATGGATTTCTTACCATCTGTTGCTACTTAAAGGCTCTTTAGAAGCAATGATGGCTTCTGGCCACTAGATGGCAGAGTGGATATAAGATTTTGCATTCTACTAGTTATTTCCATACACCTCAGGGAGTTCAATGGGTTCATTCCCAAGGACTTGAGAGACAGAGGCATTTACTTGCATAGTGCTCAGCCCATTTCTCCCTGGTGTTGAATTCAGAATGCAATAAGACACTGTTGCTGAGCTGATTAATGCCATTTAGTTGTACTAAATATGTTTACAGATGCAATGTCAACAATATTTTTATAATCAAATGGGTCCATTTAAAATGTTTTAATATGAAGTAGCTCTGTTTTTTTGTTGTTGTTTTTAAGTGTGAAAATCAAAAACCTTCAACATCACATCCGAAGTTGCTTTTGATGATTCCCTGCTTGTGAATTTGGTTGTTTATATTGGGAGCAAATATGACAGCAGGAATGGCGATGAGAGGGAAAGATGATGATACCCTTGTGCTGTACTGTTGTTTGCAGACACTTACAGATATAGTTTGGGACGGAAATGTTTGACAATTGAAACAATTTTCATAATTTTTTTCTTTGAACACAATAGTAGTTCTGAAATGAATCAATCAAAACCTGTTCAAGAGCAGATGTTCAGCTCTAATTCAAGCAGCTGAACAGAAATATTGCCTCAGCTGTTGAGGAATTACTGCCAGCTATACCCCGTCCCCTATTTTCAGGGACTCAAATGTATTTAGACAAATGAATAACAAATATTTTAGATTTCTTTGTTGAGGATCCTTCACAAGCAGTGACTGCCTGAAATTTGGAATTCATAAACATGACCAAGTAATAGGTTTCCTCCTTTGTGATCCTTTGCCAAACGTATACTGAGGCTGTCTTCAGTTGTTGTTTGAAGGATTTTAGGCCATTATGTTTGCTTTAAGCGAGTGGAATGCTGTTCTGTCAGGTTCAGATCAGACCAAATAACAGGTTTCCTCCTTTGTGATGCTTTGCCAGACCTATACAGTGACTGTGTTCAGATGTTGTTTGAGGAGCTTTAGGCTCTTTATGTTTCCACTCAAAGCATTCTGCCAGGTACAGATCAGGTAATTGATTGCAGAATAATCCACTTCCTGAAGTTTAAAATGTCCCGGGTTGCTTTCACAGTATATTTAGTTTCATTGTACATTGTCTGTCTAGTAAACTACATTTGCTACATTTGTCTGAATTTTACCAGCAGTTATATCCCTAAACACAGAATTCATCCTGTGTCTTCTGACCCAGTGTGCTTGAAAGGCATACATGACCATGCATCATGCTGCCTTTATTGTGTGTTACAGAGTATGTGTCAGATCATGAGCTGTTAAAAGCATAATCCGTCCTTTACTCTGGTACAGGCAGATCTTAGCTTCCTCTAGAGATATTGTTGGATAAATGGCTTGCCATTTTTTGGGTGTTTGTTCTGCAAAATTACAGGTCTGGCATTGCTGTTCAAAAACCTGAGAAATGGTTTAAATCTTGTAGTGTTTGAAGCCTTCCCTTTATCCCTTTGTGATATGTTCACCTTCTGTAACGTGTTGTTCAGCAGAGGCTGAAACTTATGATTTTTATTTTTTTTTCTTCCCATGGAAAGGATCCTACGATCATCCTCATTGTTGTCTTCCATAAACAATCAGACTTTATTATGTTGCGAAGCTCATGTGTGCTCTTTTTTTTATTTTTTATTTTTGTACCAGAATTATTTATATTGTTTCTCCACATTTTGTTTCTTTTCTTTTCTTTCTTTTATTTTTTTACAGTCTGAGGATGGCTATTGCACTGGCCTTTTACCTGCCTATTTGATTAGAAAATACAATAAAAATCTCCTTGCCTGTTAATAAACAGCTTTTGAATAAATAGTCCATTTACATGTGACCACTTAAAATAGGACACAAATAAAATAAATATTTAAAAAAATATAATATATTTTTTTAACCCCTTGAATTAAAGCTCGAAGTCCGTAGTTCAGTAACATTATGCCAAATTCTGCCCAAACATTTCAAAACTTTACAGCATTTTATTACTGATGGAGACTGACCAGTCATTGAGCACAAACCAAATACCAATGAAATGGTCATAAAAGTTTCAGACAGTGTCGAAAATGGGAGAAAGGTGGTGTCAAGTTCTTCAAAATATAGAGATGATTCAGTCTGGATGTGTCACTGTTTCAAAGGTTATTGTGTTCCATGTCCCAACAGAACGGAAAAATTTGCACGTTGTCTCCGTGTCTGTGTAGGTCTACTGGGGACTGTTTGTTTGCTACCCAGGGTTTGTGGCCTAGGTTAGATTATTTAGATTAAATTATTTAGTTTTATTAAAGATATTTTTAGTTTTGTTTTTTTTAGTTTTTATTATAGATATATTATTTATTTTATTTTGTAAATCTGTGAGCTAATGCAGATGTTTTTCTCACCGCGTCCCTATGATGGCCTCATAATAGCCCTACAAACTGCTCGAATAGCTTGTAGCATGCGCACACCTGAACAGGATTAAGCGATAGAAATTGGATGGATGATTTCCTGATTGTTCATTTTAATCTGTGCTTGTCTCCATCTGTTTGAAGCATTCATTTCCAGGAAGCTGACCCATTCTGAACGTCATTTTTAATTTACTGTAGCGATCATCACTCTTTGTAAACTTGGCTTACCCTACAGTGAAAATCCACTGCGAAGCAGAATTCACATGTGTTATTTGTTTGATCATAGACAGTTGATAAACACTTGTGGTCATGAATAGCTGCCTTCTGCGAAAAGAATCCAAAAATCCCAAAACGAACTTGGTGTCACTTTGACAAGATGCTTCTTTTGACATGAAATATGTCACTTTCACTGACTACATATTATCTTCTTTTCTAAAAATGTGTTTCTACATTCAAAGTCACCCTAAACGTGCTGGGTCTGTACCCTAAGACATCTGTTACTCATAGTCGTGGTGCTCGCTTTTAGCTCTGAGGTGCTGCTTCACATATGTAACCACCATTTGGCTTTCAAGGGATTTCCCTGAATGCTGAAGTAGCTGTAATAGTTTTGCATTACCATTTTGAGGGGGTGGCGATGGGAGCTCTAATGTTAAGAAATGGCATGTCTCCTAACATGTTGTAATCTCTATGAGGGATTAATACTCCTATATGTCCCAGTGGACCCTTGCACCACATCCTGTATTTGGACAAATAAGTAGATACAAAGGACCAGCCCTGCCCTGCTTGCCCTCCTACGTCCTCATTGTTGTTCATAATTCATCTGTTTTCACTGTTTTCCTTCCTAGAGTTCATCTTTCAATTGAAACAAATTAGATTGACGTTCACACACGGCACTCGCAGTTCACTAGCCAGCTCACGACATGGGATAATGATGAATTCTTGCCAGATATCCTCTAATTGTTGTAAAAATGTTCTCATGCTGACATGACTCTGGGAAATCAGCCTGAGGTCTTAACAGCTACATTTCTCAGATGTGAATCACCCCCCAGTTATTTCATCTGGATCCGGTGTGACCAGTAATTTAGCATTCATCGTCTTTATTGATCTGGCAACATAATGGTTTGTTAGGCTGGCACATGAAGAGACCCAGGAGGAGACAGGAAGCAAGAATGTGGTCAGTTCAATCCCCTGCAGCTAACTAAAGCAAACACACTGCGGTAGTGGATGGATGTTTGTCACAGTACTGACCATAATACTAAGTCAGGAGTCTGACTTTGATAACCTTGTGTATTTATATTTTTCTGTTATTTACTATATGGTCTTCCCAATGTAATTAAAATCAATCAAAGAAATAAAAGAAACATCCATCCATTCGCTTCCGCTTATCCTTTCCAGGGTCGCGGGGGGCGCTGGAGCCTATCCCAGCTGTCAAACATATTTTAACAAATAAAAAAATTGTAAATTATATCATAAAATGGCTGTAGACATATCATCATAATAATAACATATAATAATTTGATTAAAAATTCTCAAAAGTACATTTATTCCTTGTTCCATCTCATAAAAGTTTTATATGCCGTCTTTTTTGTTTTCATATACCAATAATCAGATATAATCTGCCTCTTTAACTGATATTCACAGTTAAATGTCTTAAACTTCAGCTGAATACAAAGGAGCATTCAGATTTCATCAGATACATGTGTACACATTTTAGTCTTCTAGTACGAAACCCTGCACATGTTATTGTGTAAAGTTCACTTATCTAAGGAATGTTTGAATAAGGAAGTTGAGTTTTGTTTTTTGTTTTTTTGTTGTTGTTGTTACAAAAAAAATCACTACCTTGAAAGTAGTCACTATTTTTTTTCTGCTGTCACTACTTAAATAAATGTTTGGCTGTCTGTTATCTAGTTTTGTTGTTGTTGTTGTTGTTGTTTTTAAATAGTCGCTAACAAATACAGATGTATTCCTGTTTGTAAGTAACATTTTCGTGTGTGTGTCTGTTGATTTTGGCTAACGGACATTACTTATTGTCACATCATCTAACCTAATTATACCCAATTATTGTCCGTGTTTAATGCAAGCATCCAGCATGTTAACAACAGCATACTGAATCAATTTAAGCAACATGTCTGCCAGTCCCACAGACAGGGAGTCAAAAAATATTAATAGATGCGCTAATGTTTTGTTAATTTAGGCTTTTTCTGCAGGATGAAAATAGTATCAATATTTTACAGTATATTGCATAGTATTTATGAGAGAAGGTAGAATTTGCTTGTTAACCCTGGAGATTTTATAGTTGAATCAAAGTGATGGAAAACATTGTATCACCACAAATGAGTTTGGCCCTTAAAACTTTTTTAAACATTAGTCTACAGAATAGAAAGAAATTTCACTGAAAAATTTATTCCTAGACAAAGGCACTTTTAACTAAGAAATGGAACTGTAACCAAATATTAAATGTGCAGCATTTTATAACAACATTAAAATAAGTTTTTCAGCCTGCGCATCTTTCCTCCTAATCCAAATATTGTTGTTCCACCACCTGACACAAATTATTCAGTTCCCGTATATATGCTTCCATATAAACAATCTGTAGTTTTTGTTCCATCAATAGTATGCACACCCGCCTTCCTCTACCTCTAAATGACCTCCCACCATGCATGATAAATTGTACAGCCAGTTCAGAAAGGCATCTAACGCTGTATTCTTCCTTTGTGACTCACCTCCAGTCATTGCTTTTTCATCTCGCTTCAGTGTGTCCGGTCATTTTCTGTGCCTTCTCTTGACTGATCTTGTAATGGTGTGTTGGCAAGTACAGAAAGATGTAGTACCGCCAGAACTAACCACTACAGAAACATAAATCGGCAGTTTTCGGGGTGTAGAGATTCCAGTAAATTTGAACAGTTACCAGCAGTCAACTAGTTAAAATTGGTTAAAGATGGAAATTTCAAGACCCTTTGGAAAAATATCCTCAGTGTGATCTGTGCCAGTTTAATTTAATTTGGGAATTTCTTTTTATTATTTTGGCAGCATTAAATATAATGACTTGTTGGCATTTTTAAGCCTCAACTTTAAGGAAATGGTGGATGGCTTTTATAGCTTGTTTTTGACTGTGAGGATGAGAAGACTGTTGAGTTTCCCTGTTGTTAGTTTCTGCAAAGCCACTTGTATCGCTCCCAAAGAAGAAGGCTCATAATTTCCTGTCATTGTGACTTGACCCAGTAGGAAGACAGCCAGAGTGCAGAGATCTGGGTGACAGACCATCAAGAAAAAAAACCCACACACAGCCTGTGGAAATAGCTGGCAGTAGTGACTGTAAAGGTTGCAATAGCCTGATGACAAAGCACTCTGTTTCTTAACTTTGCAGAACCTTTTTATTTCATCACAATGCTCCAGGCAGTCCTTCCAACTAGGTGAGCTTATTACACACTAAATAATTTCAAAGCTTTTAACTCTGAGCCAGGTTATTGATGTTTATATTTCAGAACACGGGCTCTGCAATTAAAGTCTTAGCATATTAATGTTTATTTTTTTGGTGGATTGCTCTGAAAGGAGCTATTGCCACATCTGGTGAGCAGAGGAAAGGCTAATGGATTTTGCTGAGTCAGAGTGATTGGAATCAGGAGACGTTTGCCTGGATTGAAATCTTCACCATATGGTGAAACTGGAGCACTGCACAAGTACTTTACTCTGGTAAAATCACTTCCTGAGTGTGAAAGTAATGCTTTTGTAGTCCATTCTTGCGGTAACAGGATGGCTTTTATTGGAGTACAGTTGAGGAAATACATATGTTTTAACATAAATCCCTCCTGACATGAATTAAGGCAGCATTTGATGGCTATGATGAGGTCCAGTTTGCTTCGGCGTTATCAAAAAAGACTAAAAACGCGTCTGTTTAACATCACACGGCAACACATTTCCACAAAGAATTCGTAGGACAAAAGGAAAATTTGTCGGTGCCATTCACAAACAATATTAGCTTTGTACTTTGAAATGGTCTCTGCTTATGATACACTATTCGTATTCTTGTCATGGCCTGCTCTGCTACATAGCAGTATTTAATCTTAAATTCACCGCATTGTAGTTGTTGCTTCAATAGTCACCTCATACTAAAACTGTAAAAATAAGTTAATGACTTTTTACAAGTTTATTCTGCTGCTCATTAGACCCGTGAAATGCCAGTAAATATCAAAAAGTGTTTATGTATGAGTTGACACATTCAAAAACTGTTGTTTGAGTAACAGTCAAAGCAAACTGTGGATGAAAACGTGTGCATGTTAATTATCTCTTCAGCAGCTAGTGGATTAAGTGTATGAGCTTTGCTTTCAAGGTGCTGGAAAGCTGAAGCTTTATTTAAACGCCAAATGACGCTGACCTCAATGTTCACTCCATTCCTCTGACCCTCACTACCGGTTTTAGGATGAGGTAACTGAACAGCCTGTAATTAGACTGTTATTCATCACTATGCGGGCATCAGTGATTGCCTGCAGTACCGTGCCAGGCCCAGACAGCGGCAGTGTTTGTCAGCCGTGCACCCACTGGCCCTCTGGCATGTTGGGATGCTGGGCTCGTAGTTTGGCTGGCTGCTACACACCGGCCTGTGGCGACCTGTCTTGCTACTCTGCCTACCTGTCTCTCTCCTACTTGTCTGCCTTTATCTGTCTTCTTACCTGTTTGGTAACCTCTTACTGACAGCCTCTCTTGTCTTTTTGACAGACTACTCTCTTAGCTGTCTCCATGGACGTCTGCCGTCCAGTTGCAATTTTTTTGCCTTTCCTCCTGCCTGTCAGTATTGCTGCAGAGGCTGCCCGGCTGTCACTCTTTCCTCCTCGCTGCTCTTCTTTTGTCTGTCTATCTGTCCTGCCGCCTGTCTGGTTGTCTGGCTTCCCAACCGGGGGATGTCTGGAAAGGTGCTGGATAACAAGCACCCTGCAGACCAACCACTCACTAGAACAGAGGCGTGGAGGGAGGGTGAGAGAAAGAGAGGGGGTAGGAGGTGGCTGTGACAGATGAAAGGAGAGATAAATGGAGAAAAAGGAGGAGATGAGTAGGGAGGGAGCACATATAGTTAAAGAGGGTGTGGAGAGCAATCCTGAGAAGCAGAGAATGAGCGGGCACATGGAGATAGACAAGCGTTAAGGAGGAACGGAGGTAGACGACGAAGGCAGGGGAAGCAGATGGATAGGTGGGAAAGCAGAGCGCAGTGAGTGAAAGCAGGAGTGAGTCGAGAGATCGGGAGACAGACAGACAAGGCATGCTGCTTATTAAGAGGCTTACACACCACGGCTGTTCTGTTATTGAATTAGTGTGCGAGATGTACTGTTAGTCTGAAGAGCAGAACTGTGACTCTATGGGGATTTTACATGCACAAAAACACACATCCTCTCACTCCGTGTCTCTCACATTTTCTCTCACACTCTCTTTTACACATGCACACCCACACAGGCAGTTATCTAGTGTCAGACTCCTGGGCCTCTGCACACAGGCGCTGTGATGAGGCTTGCATCTGAATTACAGATGAGACCATCTAATGTAAAGTGCTGTAGTCAGAGACTCATTTGTATACATAACTTTGACTCTAGTTAATCCCATCAAGACACCCTGGGCCTGGCTTTCTATATAATGCTGTGGTCAAATGCCCTGCTTAAACCCTCTGAACAAACAAACAGGGATACAGGGCATCAGCTCAAAAATTAGATATGAATCTGTGTAGGATTCAATTAATCAATAACATTTTTTCTGTCAAGAAAATGTATTCAACAAGCAAAATGCCAAAAAATTCTAGTTTATAGAAATTTACCTTTTATAGGGGAATTTTTGGACCATCTTCAATGAAGGTCCTCAGTTTTTGTTAACTGAGGCTTAATTTACTTCAGCCCATCTGGCCAAAGGACCAATAAGCTTATGCAATAGCAGGGTGTCCATTGTCCATTCATCCATCCATCTGTTCCTACACAGTTTACAAGAATTGCTTCTCCTTAATCTTAAGTGGACTGGACCAGTGAAATTGTCCTTGTCTGTCAATGTAAAGAAGCCAAGACTGTCCTGTAATTAAATTTTTTATTAAAAAAAATAATAATTAATTCACAGAACATTCCCTTTTTTAAATAAACAGACGTCTCTCTAGTAGATAGGTTCCTATTTTTCTCCATTTAATTGTTTACCAATTACTTAATTACTTTGGTGTAGTCTGAATGGCCATGGGGGAAGTCTTTATCAGTAGAAAAAGTTGAAAAACCTATGAATATACAGCTAAAACTCCAACAATCTATGCCCTCTTTACTTTCTCCAAACACTTGCAGTGGGGCAGATTAGAGCCTTGCTGGGCCGATTCTGTCAACTGGGTCTTATGTTCGACACCCCTGTCTTACAATAACCTGCAAATTGTGTTAACTCTACCCAGATGAGCTACTGCTTAACTGACATTCTGGTTGTTTATCAAAAAATAACCCACCTTTTTTGATTATTTCGATTTTTTGGCCTATAATCAACATCAGTATTTATAACAGCAGATAAATTGCAATTTAAAAAGTAAAGTAGAGATGAGACAATTCAATTCAATTTTATTTATACAACATCAAATCACAACAACTGTCGCCTCGAGGTACTCTTGCTGCAGCATTTTGGATTAACTGAAGGCGTTTCAGGGAGTTTTTAGGACATCCTGATAATAATGACTTACAGTACTCCAGCCTAGAAGTAATAAATACATGAACTAGTATTTCAGCGTCACTCTGGGACAGGATGTTTCTAATTTTAGAGAGATTGTGCAGTGGAAGAAAGCAGTCCTACATATTTGTTTAATATGTGCATTGAAGGACATGTCCTGGTTAAAAATGACTCCAAGGTTCCTCACAGTGTTACTGGGGGCCAAGGTAATGCCATCCAGAGTAAGAATCTGGTTAGATACCATATTTCTAAGATTTTCTGGGGCAAGTACAATAACCTCAGTTTTATCTTAATTTAGGAGCAGAAATTTAGAGGTCATCCAGGTCTTTATGGCTTTAAGACATTGCTGCAGTTTAACTAATTGGTGTGTGTTATCCAGCTTCATGGATAGATAGAGTTGGGTGTCATCTGCATAGCAGGGAAAATATATGCTATGCCTTCTGATGATACTGCCTAAGCGAAGCATGTATAATGTAAACAGAATTGGTCCTAGCACTGAACCCTGTGGAACTCCATAATTACCCTAAGTGTGTGAACAGGACCCTGCATTTACAAACTTGACAAATTGGAGTCTATTAGATGGATATGATACAAACCACTGCAGTGCAGTACCTGTAATACCTACAGCATGCTCTAATCGTTCTAATAGAATATTATGGTCAACAGTATCGAACGCAGCACTGAGGTCTAGCAGGACAAGCACAGAGAGAGAGCACAGAGTCCACTGTTAGAGGCCATAAGAAGATCATTTGTAACCTTCACTAAAGCTGTGTCTGTGCTGTGATGAGCTCTGAAAGCTGACTGAAGAAACATCCTTCAACCATCTTATGAATGTTAATGTTAAATACTTTGTCCACTAGAAAGCACTCTACAACTTTGGTGTTGGCAGCGTATTTGGAATGCCACAAACATGAAAATGTGATCCAAAAGAAAAAATATTTTTAGCTACTTTCAGAGCACACAACAAATGTGTGGCAGATCTCTTTATCTTTTGTGATTTAAAAAATACTATAAGTATAATATATAATATATATAATATAAGCTTTTTACTACACCAAATATCGGTGTTAGCCTTTAAAATTCTATATCGGTCAGGCTTTGCTTCTGACTAATGAAAAGAGGTTAGCAGCGGGTCACTGACCGGTCTTTAGGTCTGCCTGACTAGGGATTTAGCAATCAGTTGCACAATGACTGCCAGCAACCTTCCTCTACTAGTCAGGGAATACTCATTTCTCACGAGTGGCTGGTTGTTGCTTGGTGATCACCAGCTGATGTCTAGACCTGTGTGACTGGGCCCTAAGCTAGTAATTTCATGATGTTAAATTATGTTATTTTATGTAGCACGTTATATCAGTCTTTTATATCAGTGTACAGTAGAGGTATGTACAAAAACAGGTGGTGTTTTTCATTGAAATTTCTCACAGATATTTAAACTGAACTCCCTCTGCCTTTCAGTGGAGTGATCACTCATAGTCTTAGCCTACATGCTATTTGCTGAGATTGTAATTTTATGTGTGTGCGTGCATCCACGAGAGGACTGGAAAGGAGGGGAGCAGGAGGGGGATTTTGTATCACCGTCTACGTGTCTTTGATCATCAGGGAAGAACCCAAAGTCTTCATTTTCTACATTGCTCTGTGAAGCAGTAAGAGGAGTTGCAACTAGCTAGCTTGCACCTCCCACACCCATTTCTACAATACACAGACTCTGTGCATCATACATCACACAGGAATCTGCCCTTTTAAAGATGAATTACATCCACTTTCCTGTCTCTGCCTCTCCCTTCTTCTAATGCACACACTCACAGGAACAGGCTAATACATGATCAGGGCCAAGGTTCTTCAACTTTACTGCCATCCATTCAGAAAAATAACCCTTTTTTTTGTTCCACCCATCTTACTCCCTCATCTGTCTCAGGCCATGTGTTCTCTTTCCATGCCTTTTGTAGCTGTGGTCATTGGAGCCATCTTTGCAGCTGTATCCACAGTCATAACCAACTTTCCGAAGGGGAAGGCCCATCAGACAGCACATAACAAAGGAATGTGACCTCACTGTCACAGCTGATAGAGTTATCTGTGGCCTTGTGTGTTGCAGTAGCTGGTGGTGGACTTCAGCTGTTTATGACTTTATTAGATGTCAGGTAGTCTTTCAATACAAGCTTCCTATACTATGGAGGTTCTCACATTGAGCGATCCCTCCCCATGACCTACAGTGTAATCTATTTCTTTTCTCTTGGCCGAAAGTCAAATACTGTGTGGCAGTGTCATGATGGCTCTAAAAAATGCTTTTATTTGGATATGAGAGGCCACACCCTTCATTTGTGCCAGAGCTACAGGATTCCCATGGATCCCTTTGAAGTCTTAAGAAGTATTAGAGTTTATTTCTTTTTCATTTTTTAAAAAACATCTAAAATTGAGTATAGCATTAGTGGAGACAGGCTGTAAAGTCAGTCACAGTCCCTTCAAATCAACTATCTCAGTGCCAGCTGATGGATCAGCTGATGCCCTTTTATACACCCATTTGGCAAATACCATGCAGTGCGCACTATTTAACATGCTTCAGCCTGTCCGCAATTGCTCTCCATCTGCAAGCTGCTTTGAGGCCCACCTCCACCCCAGCTCCTCCTCTCTTTGCTATCGGATGATTTGCTATCTGAATTCTTTGCTGGGGTCTTGCTGCTGTGCTCTCTGCCTCTGGCAATCCATGTATCCACATGAAAGTATGCAAAGGTATCAGAGACTCCTCAAATATATTTGACTGCAAATGGAAATTAATCATGTTTTTTGTCTTTAGTGGCCCCAACTGAAGCAAATCAATCGTCTTAAATAGTATATGTTACTTTATGGATTTTGGGTTACATTTGATTTCACATAGCATGTTATGTACACTGTCATAAACAAAAGAGAGCAAAGGAAGCTTGCAAGAATGGGAAATGCAAACCTAATGACACATGACTCCAAGATGAAATATTCCAGGAACAGCTCGAGACAACTTCCAAGATGTGCCAAAACAACTTGGGCTTTTAACTGACTGCTACAATGAGGACTGAGGTATTGGGAGTCTGCACAAGTCAACAGGCAATGACTTTTCAAGGCAATGTTTCCTGCCTCAGAACATGTAAAGACTTTTGCTGTGACAGAGCTAAAAGACAATGCATTAGATCTGAAATTGTTCGTCTGTTGTAAAGTAGTAGTTGTTCTTAGTTTTAGTCTTTAAATGCTTAGATTTAATTTTGAAAAAAGTATATAGCACATATCGAAAGCAGCCGCTTGTTGAGGTGGTCCGGGCATCTGATTAGGATGCCTCCTGGGCGAGGTGTTCTGAGCACGTCTCTCGGCCTGCCTGGGGAGGTGGAGGAGGTGATTGGGGAAGGGAGGAGTGGGCTTCTCTGCTTAGGCTGCTGCCCTTGCGACTCAGCTCTGCATAAGCAGTAGAAAAATGGGTGGACGGATGTATAGCACTTGCTACTTTGGCAGTGACACTTGGTCCTGAAGTAAGCCTGTGAATTAAAACAGTGGCTGTTGGCACGCCATGCATGCAAGTTTTAAGTTTGACTTGGTCACTTCTTTCAGGATCATACACATAAGAGTGTAAAAGTGTGATCATGGTTTTATGGTATATCAGTCTGTCACTTATGTCTCCTTATGAAGCAATCAGGAAAATAATTTGGAAGTTAAAGTTGATATTGATTCATATGTCATTTTAGCAACATATATTATTGTGCGCGCTCAAGAAATTACTTGTAGTTTCGGCTTGGTGTCCATTAACGTTGTCAAGTGAAGCTTATGTAACTCGTTTCCATGTTTCTTCCTTTAGCTCCAGATGCACAATGTCATCCTTTTCAAGTTGTGAGGCACATAAAAAGTGCTCGCATCATATCCAGCTCTAAAGGTACCAGGTCTTAAAGGGTTAACATACATGCACAACTCTCTAAAGGCTCACTTTGGTTAATCAAAACCATTCTTTCATTATGCACTGTATAAATCATTTTCTAGCCGTCTGTCAGCAGAGTATACAAAGAGGAATAAGATCCCCCACATAGTAATTAACGTGGGTATGGTTTGACATAAACCCCTGTCAAAGATCTCTCTTAACACTGATGGAAAACAGAGCTGTCTGCCTCTGAATTTTTTTGGCACAGCGTGAGCAGAAAAGTGGGCATCTTGTGGAACGACACCTCTGTGCCCGTGGCATTGTAACCTGGCACCAGCTGCAGAGAGATGGCAGCAGGATGGCAGTGTAGCAGGCAGACAAACAGAGGGAGCGGGCACTGTATCCAGGACAAGCAAGGTCGCCGCCAGGTTGATTGAGTGCTTGTAGGCGTAGGTGACCTCCTTCGCTTCCCCTTAGTGGCAGAAGACAGGAGAATGAGGGGAGGATGAAGCAGGAGAGGAGAGGAGGGAGCTAAGATTTTGTATTGTTGCTGTCTGTCCCACTTTCACCCTCCCCTCTCTCACACTCTCTCTTTCTCTCACCATCTCTGTCCCTGTTGTCACACACACATACACTCTATTCCCATACACTTACATATTTACACACTCCAACGGAGTATACTCCCATACACACTTTTCAAGGCATTCACACATACAGCGTTCATGCTTGTTGTACTTTGGTGTGTCTGCCACACCACATATAAACACACTGGACCTTGACCGTGTTCATTGCATAGCATCGAAGCGACGCCCTATAATTTAGAGCTTATGTTAAGTTAATCTGTTACTTTCTCTTTGTGTGTGCCACTGCATTCACTGCAGCCAACTGCAGCTTTTATAAAGGCCATATTATTGTGCATTAGCGCAGCCGTGGTTGGCACACAGCATTGATCATCCGTAATCGCTTTGACAGACGAGCAGGTTAGTGAGTCAGCGGGCATGCACGCACGTCTGTGTGTGTCAAGTGGGTCTGCCACTGAAATGTAACAGACAGGCTTAAAAACTGGCCGTCATATGCAAACCTGAAAAGCACAGCAGGGCTGAGAAGACTAGAGCAGAGAGGAAGTGGAGGTGGAAGGTGGAGATTTAAAGAATAGTTTAGGAGATATGGTAATTGGCCCCTACAGCTACATCTGTAGGGTAAATATGAAGAAACAGGTTGCAGCCAATTAGCTCAGCTACACCTCTGTATATATTGTTATAACGGTGGTGCTCTTATTAAATATGGCCAAAGTTTTAAATGTTGAGGTCAGCGTATGTACAGATAATTGCCGTGAGCCAAAAGCTTAGGCTTCAGACTGCTCTAAACACTCCTTTCTGGACAGTTTTTTCTTCCAACTCAACTCTGTGTTAAGTGAGTAGGATGGGATATACTTAATATATCAGGAACACACCTCTTACTCTGTACTGAGCTCCATTCACCTGCTGTTCAACCTTGTGTTTTTGAGGGGCAGCCAATGATAAGAATGCTGACTTACAGGGGAAGGGGGAGTGGAGCTAAAATGTCTTGTTTCAGACAGTGTGTACACTTTGGAGCTGCACTGTGGCCCAGTAAATCATCCAAAACTACTTTAGAAGAGTCCAAGAATATGAATGTGGTGCTGAAGAATACTAGGTCCCCTTTAAAGACCTGAAACAACTTGTCCGAAAGTAACATATTCTTGGCTGGGTGCAGTTAAATTTCACCAGTTTCCTTGAAACCTCACTGTGAAAATGAGACTAGATCTAAGTGATCATCATCTCATGGTTGAAGCTTCTTATTGGGTTTAAAGACGTCAGTAGCATCAAAGCTATCGTTTGTTCCATGGCAGTAAAGCAAATTGGCATATCTCCCCAAGTTTTTCCTTAAACAGAGCAGCAGTTGTTCACAATGTTTTTTTGTTTTTGCATCGAGTTCTTTACACCCCCCAACCTCCCGGACTCTTGCTTCATTTAACATTTGAATCCCTAGTTGTCTGTCTTTGTGCCTTTGCTCATGTATGTGTCTCTTCTGTCCATTCCCTTTTTCCACCGTTTTCTCCAGTGTTTGTTCCTTCAGTCTCTAGAATAACCCTTTTAAAATCCCCCGTGCTTCTCAACGGCCTCCAATACCGTTTAAATGTGTTTTGCATGTTTTCTCTCCTCATGCACAGCTTCCCATTTTCATTCAGCTGCAGATTGGTCTGTGCGGGGCTTTAGTCGCCTGCTGGATATAAGGAACATTTCTCGCTCTTTTCCCCTCTATCACACATCCACACAACACCTCACTCCAGGCTGTGTTTTTAGTGCCACGATAGGTGTGCATGCTTTGTCTGGAATTGAGACTTCCGGATGTTTCTAACAGGTGGCCTTCGACACTCTGTATCAGAGTCTGCTGAGATGCGAGGCTGGGATGATGTGTGTGTATATGTATGTGTGCTGGAACTGAGCCCTGTATCCTCTGGGGGGGTCATCAGGGGCACTTACTGTAAACAGATCTTCGTGGGCATCAGCAAATCCTCTGGCTGGAGCGTGTGCTCTTTACCATTCTGTAATTTTCTATTTCACATACACACAAACACAGACAAGGCAGGCAGGCAAATAAACACGCCCACTCATGCATTCACACATATTTCTTATCTGTTGGACAGAGGCTTTAGTCGCTCTCTCTGTGCACACTGTCACATAGTCTCTCTCTCCCTCTCTTTCGCTACCCCTTTCCCTGACAGCGGGGCCTCCCGCTTGCTTTACCGTTTCCAGGAAGCGGGTAAAACCAGTCTTGAGTTTCCCTCCCCACCGTTCCAAGCTTCCAGGTGGAGAAAATAGACTCTGCAGTCGCCCTTGTCCAAATCTGTCCCCACGTTGGAGTGGAAAACAAACAGTAGAGCTGCCTGAAAGGTCCAAGGGGACATGCGAACCTGCCGGCTATTTGAACAGAGCCCAAGACGAGAAATAAAGGGTTACACTTTTGAAGCACCGCTGCATTTCTCGCGGTTGACCTTCTCTCGCTGTTTTCATTCATTTATCATTTCTTCAACTTGTTGCTTGTTGCCAGAAAGATAACAATAAGCTTGTCACTCTGACAAGCTTCCACTCGCAGCTGATGGTTTAGTTATTTTTCAGCATTTCCATTTGCTGAGTGTAACTCCTCGTGTTGTAAACTGTTTCTTTTTTTAAAAAAAATGAAGCTTGTAAGGATTCCTAGAAGGAGAGGCGTGGCTATTTGCTTCATAGAAACCATCAATCATGTGGCAGTTTTGTCGATTTCCTTTTCCTTTCTTACAAATAGCTGCACTCCTAACCCACAATAGCTGTAAGTAGCATGCAGTAAACACATTTACGGCACTTAAATGACATACTTTACCAACATTGTTCAGCATTTTAAAAAGACAACTGTCATAACCGCAACACAAAACTATATATTTTAGGAATTGATAATTAATGGTTGTCACACACCCAATCACCTCTCCTCTCACTGCAAGACTGAAGCAACTTGATTATAACCTCTCTCTTTTTCCCATAGATGAAGGTTTTATTCCACGCTTTCTCGTCCCTTTTAAGGTTACATTGAAAGTATTTTTGTCTTACTGCCAGGCAAAGAAAACAACAATTTCTACTAAAGTCCTTCTAAACTTCCCACACAACAGCTTTCTACCACTTTGGCAGGTCTCTCAGTGAGCAGAGTTTTGGCTCGTCTCCCATTTGTGTGATAGTTGTTTGCTGAGTTTCAGGAAGGCTCACTTTGCCAGCAGGCCTTAAACAATAGAGCACGGTTTTCTCAGCTTGTTGCTGCTCGGTGTAGGCCTTCGACTGCAAGAGCAAGAGGGAAACTCCAGACTTGCCACCTCCTGCTTCTCCTCCTCCCCCTTCTTCTTCTTCGTCTCCTTCTTCTTCTTCTTCTCCTCCTCCTGTTTCCCCTCCTCCCTCTCTCCCCCTCTGTGATGACTCAGAGAAATGTGCTTGGCTTTGCTCCCGTTGCCAGAGCGCAAACCAAGGTTCGATGAAAACGGAGTGAAATCGACAGAAGATTCCTTTACAAGAATTTGGCTGCATTGCGGCCTTAAGCTTTGTCAGATGTATCGAGTTCAATAAGTGCAATAAAAGGAGAAAGATCTGTTGAACGCAGACCAAATGGATTCATGTTTCATAACTTATTCATACATGTTTGTGTGCTGTGCTGTTGTGCTGGAAGCGGCTGCAGGCATCCAGTTGCTGCCAAGCACAGTTACAAAAATCATAGCACTTTTAATCCTGTGATTTCTCCAGGAGACAAAAAAATACTGATATAATTTAAGTCAGGATAAGGCTAATTTATTCTGTCAGTTTTTACTGTAACAGATCGAAACTGAAACCTTTCTGACACTGATGTTTTTAAAATATCTGTTTTCTTTTCCTTTTGTTTGGTGTTTGGCTTGAAAAAAACACACCGAGAAAAGTGATTTCAGATCAATTATGATTGACTATAGGATAGTAAGTGTGACTAAAATAGGTGGGGGGTTTTTTTTAAAAGAGCTGTTCTCTTATTTTTCTGTATGCTTTCTTGACTTTATCCTCATTTTAAATCATTTTGATTTCCAGTTTTATAATTTGAGTGGTTTGCAGGACACATGGAAGAAGGCTGTTTCAAACAGTCACCCTCATATGACATTAGTGTGTGTGTGTGTGTGTGTGTGTGCGTGTGTGTTTAAAAGCCGGGATTCTTTTGAAGCTATTAAAAGGTTGCAGAAACCAAATAACAGAGTGCAGAATTTCCCTCACACAAAATCATTGCTGACTAAAAAATTGTAAGCAGGATTCTTTAGACTGTGGTTAAATTAACGGTCTGGTATTCGGGGAATGATTTTGAAATAGAAATAGAAATTTGTGTTCCTTTTGTAATATATTAAGGTCTACTGTAAATTTAAATTTTAAAATTAGTTTAAACCAAAACAGTAAAATAACATTTAAATCATTCCAGGTAAGTTTTTATGGGTTTTCTTTTCTCCTGTAAAATACATTTATATATTATATATTATAGCGTTTTTTATAAACCTGATCTGACATGCTGTTCACATCACAGGTTCATAACTAACAACATCAAATTCTCACATTAGAAATATAACTTTATTACTTTATTATTTATTCCTTTTCGTCTGTTTGTACAAAATTATTATATTATTTATATTACAAATAAAATGTATAGTAACAGCTTTTAATATATTTAAAAATTTGTATTCATACATATGTAAAGCAGACCCTTTCTCATCAGTTCTCATCACTGTGAAATCTCAGCTTATCTCAGCTGCCTATATTTAGGCATTTTACAACAAATAATATGTTTGTTGTCAATATATTATATTGTAATACATTTTTGCAAACAACTACAGATAATAAATGTATGTTCTTAGACTATTATGTAAGAAGAATATTCATATTTAAAATCATAATAGTTAAAGAAAAAAAGTGTCTGTCAGGCTGGTAAGTATTTAAATAAATAATTTGAAGACTTTTTTTTTCCAGCGAATGACTCACAAATAGTTTTCCGGATGACTTTTTATTCTTGTTGTTTCTTGTCTGACCACTTTGCTTTTTCACTGAAGTTTTACATGCCATGGCTAATCTGCAGTTCTGCATCCTTAAAATGGCAGCTTTGGGATTTCGGTCCAGTCGGCCTTCCAGATTTGTCTTTCCGTGCCAATGGAGCTCAATGACAGTGTGCTGAAACTAGTGTGAAGGTATATATATTGAACACTTAGCTGTGCGTAGCTTTTTTCTTGTTTTATTTTATTTTTATTTACTTTTTGCAGAAGTATTTGTCACTCTGTTATTATTATTATTATCATCTAGTATTTGACCTCTATTATTTTCCTCCTTCCTTCTTAAATTTCTCCACTGTTATTCTCCATTTAAAAATTCAGCACACATTTGCCTTTCATGAAAGTAATTTGTAGATTATGTCTGTTTTGGCTGTCTTTGTCTTTCTTTATCTTTAAATCTGTTTTTCTTTATAGTTAATATTTCTTTCCTTATTTGTCACTCACCTCTGTGTGGAAGAGATCTCACACAACACATCCAAAGTCCCCCGACAGTTCCTGTCAGGAATATCAATGCGTTGTCACAAACATCCCTGTTGGGAGGGCCTGATATTATTCAACTTTGTGAATAAGAAATTTGGACCAAAACCCCAAGACAGATGGTTAAACGTGACAATAATAACACATCAGATTTTCTTGGCAGTCCTTTATACTGTGTTAGATTAAACTGTTGGCGCTAATACATTTGGCCAAATACAATAGTTGCTCCAAAGCTAGCACTGTAGAGGGGTCCCCCAGGGTTCGTATGTTGGCCTTGTGCAGTTTCTTCTCTGGAACAGCATCTGCTTTGTTCACTTCTCTGAAGTAGCATCCCTCAGATCACATATCTCACCACTATACTGATCTTAATAGCTTGAGCCTACGGCCCTCTGATACACACAAACACCCGCAGAGACACTATCACAGAAGCTCAGTTGGTCACTCTCTCACGAAGGGCACACAGACACAGATAATCGAATGGGTTGTGCAACACCGGTGATAAATCTGTTGAAAGAAATGACCTACTGTAAAGGAAAGAGCAAGATCTCCCAGCTTGGGTGCTGGTTAAATGTGTGTACGTGACAAAGAGAATAAGTTGCTGAGTTAGGCGTTTACTTAGCACCCTATTTATTTTAGGATTACACACAAGAGTACAGCATCCATACAGTAAGTCTGTATGTCTGTGCATGTGTACTCCAGTACATGTGCGTGTTCTGCAGGAATTGATCCTTTATGATACACCGATTGTACACTGAATTGACTCGGTTTATTTGTTATTTGTATGCTTAGAACTGTTCTATATGTGTGCCTATAAGGTTGCATGTGTGTGCAAGTATTAATGCATGTGTGTGCCTGCACAGGGAGAGAGGTTTTACATGGTCAGAGGTGTTGCTGCTAGAAGTCTATGGCTGTGCTGGAGAGCCAGATTGTGTGAGTGCAGTGTATGCGGGTGGTCACATGTGTGTTTGTGTGCGTATGCATTGCGTGGAGAGAAGCTGAGTGACAGGTTTTTGTTTTAGTTTTTTTGAAGCCTGCCACTGAGACTAGCATCAAACACCACCTCAACTCTTTGCCCTTCTCTAATCTCACACACATGCACACACACACACAGTGTGCTCAAACTCACACATGATGTGATCTCACACACACACACTCCTGTTACAGCTCAGACTCCCTTTTACTTCCCTGAGAGCTAGACTGAGATCTTTTAAATACAAGAATAAAAATAACAAACAAAAAAAGATCCGACGCTCCTTCTGCAGGTATTTTACTCTCTCTTCACTGCAGTCAGTTCATCTGTCTGATGCATCTGTTCAACAAAGGAGACACACACACACACACACACAGAGGTTGGTTTGTCAGTTGTCTGATGTAAGGTCAAAGAAACAATGTACAATGTGGGCAATAATTATTTGATCATTTGTAAGTTTGCTTAATTAGAAAGAATGAACAGTCTCTAATTTTTAAGGTATTTGCATTTTAATGGAAAGAGACAGAATATCAACAAAAAAGAACACAATTACATAAAAGTTAGAAATTGATGTGCATTTTCTCCTACAAACCAACAAAGACTCTGGATCAGATTCAGTTTCTTCCATTCCAACCTCTCCACCACCACGGGCAAGACCAAAGAGTGGTCAAAGGACGTCAGGGACAAAACCGTAGACCTGCACAACGGTTGAAGGGGATACAAGATCGTCAACAAGCAGCTTGGCCAGATGGTGACAGCTATTGGTGCGATTATTTGGAAATGGAAGAAATATAAAACAACCATCAATCACCCTCAATCTGGAGATCCATTTAAGATTGTACAGGACAACTTCAACACTTTGAGCCAATGGACCATAAAATCTTGGAAGAGAACCTCCTTTCCGGGTTGTGGACAGGTCTTTAAGCATCACAATGACCTGAAACATATCATCAAGGCAACAAAGGAGTGGCTAGAAGCACATTAAGCTACAGACCTCAATCCTGTAGAAATCGCTAAAATGGCACCTGAGATGTGTGCAAACCTGGTATCCCACTACAAGAAACTTCTTACCGCTGTGCTTGCCAGCTAGGGTTTCTCCACCAAGTACTATGTCATGTTTTGTTTGCGGATCAAGTACTTTAATTTATAACTTTTAATGTAATGTGTAAAAAAAAACTTAATTCAGCAGGGGATTAAATAATTATTTCCCTCACTGTAGATTAAAGCATTTAGTGTAATAAGACCAAAGAACTACCATTAAGTAGTTAGTCTAGACAAAGTAAAAATAAAATGCAATAATTGCCTGAGTAAACATCCTATAATTAAACAAACACAAGTAAAAACAGACTCATGCATATTTAGACGATTGCTAATGTTTGAGGTGTGTCTGAACTGAAGGCCTTGGTGCATATGACCTAGTTTACTTGATGCCATAGATCTCAAACAGGATGTTGAAAGTAAGAAAGACTGTCTTTGGTTAAAATATGTGTCAGGGAAATTCCTTTGTGACTCACACTGAGTTGGTGTCGGTTTATTATAAATTGGTTTGGTAAAATACCACCCTCTGGTCTCCTTAGTTGGTATTGGATTTCTGGGCAAGGCGGGAGGGGTGGATGAGAGGGATGGAGAGTGGGCGTGGGTGTGGGGAAGACAGGTTGTCACCCCTGCCCTTTATATTGAGATACAGTCTGGCTGATGACACTGACTCATCCTTGCTTTCCAAGCTCTCCTCTTTCCTCTTAGTAACCTCCGTCATGGCTTCTGTTCTCACCACACCCAGCGTTGCACATGCCACAAAGTGTGCTGCAGGTCTACACAATCCCCATTAGGCATTTTTGTTAGAGTTTTTTTTTTTTTTTTTTAAATCTGGGTCAGGAGCCAAATGAGAGTTATGGGAATATGAAAAAATGCCTCTCAACAATGTCTATTATTACTATTGCCTTTTCTTTTTTAACAGAGACCCAAAGTCTTCCTGTATTCATGCTATGTAAGGACAAAATACACCATTGCCTGTAGATATGTCCTTTTACATGCTAAGTGAGGGAATTGCATCAGTTCTCCACATGATGCAACCCATGCTGCAGATAGGCAAACATAATAGTCTGAAAAATCTGTCTGGGCTCACAAAGAAAAACATGTTGAAAATATGAACTATCGACCACGCAGCCGACAGTTCCTTTTTCTTTTTTTAATTCAGTGCTGGTCTGCCTTTGTACAGTTTAGAGACATGGGATCCTGAGGTAATAGCGATACACCGGCTTAACAACTTTTGGCTTTTTAGCAGTGTTAGCAGATTAATGAACAGCAGTGTTGGTGTCTTAGTCTTCCTATTGTCGGTGAACAACTTCGGTCGAAATTAAAACATATCAAGACTAATTTCTGAGAGATTTTCTGGTTTGGTGACCACTTCAGGCACGAACATGAGGTTCATATTTGTGGTTTTAAAGAAGATGTCTCAGCAACTCTAACTTTAGCCTCTAAACCAGTCACCAGTTTAAAATTTTAATTGGTCTACTGGCTTGGCTATTGGATGACTAAATACTGGCAAAGCAAATACACCGTCCCATCAGCCACGGCTGTACTTTGTTCAGTTCTAATAAGTAAATGTTAGCATGTTGATACATTGGATTAAGATGGTAAACAAGGCTTGTTGGCACCATCACGTTTAGCACACTTTTCCCACCAACTTGAAGACAAAATTTGATCTTTTGCGTTTCATATCAGAATTTACTCTCCTGCCAACTATATCGCTAAAAAAACACTAAAATGAGATTTTACTGATTGAGATCTCTTGCAATTAAGTGTAAGCCAAAAAGCAGAGGTTAGTCACCGCAGGCAGGAAACATCATGAAGTAAACTGTACTGACGTGCCACTCATATCCATAACTTTATGACCTTGATCATGATTGTGCCGCTGTGCATACACTGGGAGTTAGCCAGAGTAAACATATATTTGGCTGTGCTGCCACAGCTCATTGAACTGAGTTAAATACCTGAAATAACTCTAAGTCACAACTAAATCACTAAAGCATGTCATGAGAATTTGATCAGAAGCATTTTTAAACTTTAAGGACACTTTTTGAGCATGTTTATGGGAAGCATTTGGTACAAGTTTTCTTTAGGAGTATACATGTTTTCTAAGCAGTGTGCACCTACAGAACATGCAGAGACAGTTAAACTGCTGGACTGGATGTCAGTAATGGAGGGTCTGAGTGTGTTTGGATAATTGCCTCATATCTCACAGGTAGACAGTTTCCCCCGGGGATAACTCCGGCCTTCCACGCCCCACCACCATAAACACAATATCAACACAAATGTGCCGAGTAGTCTATTTGCTTTTCAACTGGGAACTTGACTCCCGTACTTGGAGCGAACAGTCATGCACAGAAAGACGTTTTTCCAGTCAAATTAACTCAACTGTTAGATAAAAGAGAACACATTTCCAACTTGGCTCATTTCATGCTTACATTTATGGACTTTCTAGTGTAAAATACATAGTATGTAATAATCTCAAAAATCAAGCAAACATCTTTCACTTGTTCTTATTTGCCATGTTACCCGATGGAAACTGCAAGCAGTTTGTAAGCCTTTCTTCAGAAATCTTTGAACCACAGGTTACCAAAGGTCACACTACAAATGATCATGAGATCAAAAAACTGTGTGAAGCACCTCTCTATGAACTTATTCTAAACGAGGCACACACATACTAGCGTATGACTCATACTTTGTTACCTACATAGGGATTCCTCTTGTTAGTGTGAATACTGGCACAATGCCTGGAGAAAACATGTTTCATACCGTTATGATAAACAAGTGTAAGTACACTGGAGATCTTTACAGAGTTCTTCAAACCGAGTGGAGTTCAGAAAAGAAATTATTTATTTGTGAGTTGATTCTATTGTTGGGTTAGATTTAGTTGTCAAACAGAAGTAATTTACTAAATCATTTGAATACTATCATTACCTTCTTCTCACTAAACAAACAATTTTTGTACTTACACTTTCATAAGATGATACAGTAGTAATCACAATTACTGACTTATTTATGTATTGTTTTCATGTAATTGGATTCATTGTGTTTTGTGTTGTAGTGCTTTATACTATTTACTAGTACGTGTCTACACTATAGTATTGACTGGTCTGTTCATGCCCTTGGAAAACTGATCACATTATAACATGTCGTGAATAATTCAACTTTTGTGAATTTAAATTTGATGGTATTGTTGTGAACTTGAAACCACAGGATGCCTTAATAAGAGGTTACAGAGTGATAAGATTATTTTAGCCATTTGCTAAAATGGCTAAAACCTTGGGTGGCCTAAAGCTACGTACACACTGGAAGTGAGTCGCTCATTGCGCTTTGCTTTGATGCTCACAGCTGGTGGCTTTTATACATTCCAGGCTCTGGTTGTCCTGGTAACCTTCTAAAGTCCTTACTACCAGGTCATATGTCAGTCATTGGTATTCTTCACTCTCATTGGTAGAGAGTTGCTCCTCTGGAAGTTGAGAAGTTTATCTTCCCAACATCCCATCGCCAATGGATATTTATTTCTTCCATTGTTACCATGTTACAGCAAATTTGCAGAGGGGTTTGCAGACAAAGACGTAAACAAACCAAGGCAGACAAACACAGATTTTGTATATTATAGTAACACGGATATGGAAATTGATATCTCTAAGTGTATATGTTTTTAATGCAAAATTCTATATTTTAGTTTCTGTCCATGGAATTTGTATTGAAACATCTTCACTTGGTTTTTCAGACTGCTGGATCCTCACAGAGCTTCAGATAAAGGTTAAACTTTCTTAAGTAATTAAGTATGTTTACCTTCTACCGTTGCTACTTAATATAAAGTCTTTTTCCAAGACTTTATATTAACTTGTGTGCAAGACTTTGATTTTATAATGAGATTTATATTTTCATCTTAGAATATTTCACATATTTTTTATTTTAAATGCTGTCTTGTCTAAGTTCCTGAATTCTTCAAGTTGACCCATCTAAGCCTAATGGACCCTTTTTAGGCATGAGTTATACAGATCTGTCACTCCTAATCAATCACATTAGCAGGCTTCTGAAGAACCCCTTGGCATCAAATTTAAATGCACTTGGTAAGAATTTTCTTTTTTTAAACATGCAGGGTTAATATTGTGATGGGGCATACATTAACTTAACCCTAACCAGCAAGTAAACGCAACATTAGAAAGTGAGTAAAAAATTACTGAAGCAAAATTCAAAACTCAAAGACAGTTGATCTCCTAGCTGACACACGTCCACTCTCCAGCTGTTGGACTTAATGGCTCTAAAATTCAAAAAATTGTTGTGGCTGGTGTATCAAAGCACAGACAATTGAAGACACCAGCTGCAGCGGCCAGAAAGCAATTTTTGTTGCTCTGGGGTGAGAACACACTGGCATTTTGCGACTTCGTCTTTGGATTATAAATATTGTAAATATTTCCAGCAAGAGAAAAAAATCAGCGAACCAGATAGGTCTGATGACTGAATATTTCTCAACATTGTGAAAATAAGCCAATAAAATGAAAAAAGTACCCCTATACAGAGCGTAGGCTTGTGGAAAGGCCAGTGAGTGATCATGATGGTGTGTCATGTGGGACGAATAAGGCAGCTGAGGACTTGTTTGAGGAAGGAAGTCATAGTACTTCAAAATAGATTTGGTTTGCTCGTATGGTTTTTATCTTTTAATCCTGCGTTTTTTTTCTGTGTCACACACACACACACACACACACACACACACACACTCATACTCATGTGCCCAGGCAGCAGGCTTTGTGATGTGGTAGGAGGACCTCAGGAGGTTTGGCTTCTGATGATTTCTGGGAGCAGCACCAGCATGGTGACTTGATCCCTGCTCGGCAATTGGATTGGCCTGATCTGGCTGTGGCGATCCAGTTCTGCCTGGAGATTGAAGGGGGTGGGGGGTTACTCAATAAGAGAAGGAGTTTTTATTAAAAGGCAGGCTGGCTAGAGTTGATCAGGAGTTTGTGAGTGTGTATGTGGGTGTGCGTGTGTGTGTGTGTGTGTGTATATACATGTGTGTTTTGAATGGGGCTTTTTGTTCCAACGTGACTCACCATGTTCTAGCTACGGTTGGTGCCTAAAGGGAGAGGAGAAGGGGGGGTGAATGGCACACAAGAGAAATAGTTGATGTGGTTAAGTCATTAGGAAACTGCATGTTCAGTTGGCCTGTCAAGCTTCGGCCTTCTTATATGATGAATCAATACGCCAAATTCCTGCCTGTGAATGGGACGTACAGAGAGTTAAAGAGGGATCTATCTTCTGCTGTCGCTGGCTTGAGGTCATCTAAACTTTTAGCCAACTCTTTGGCGGACTGGGTGTGCTAGTATGGCTAAAAGTAACTTCGATGGGACTTGATCAAAGCAGATGGGCATGTGATTGCTCGCTTACTGACTATAAATTTGTTAGCAAAATTTCATTAAGCTGATGTACACAAATAACTTTTGTCATGGTTCTGATTGTTGTGTGAAAACATAAAGGAAGTCAGCAGGAAATGATTTCATAGATTCTTAGAAGCCACTGTTTGTTTGTTTGTTTAACATATCTTGGAGCTTTACTTCACTACCCTGCTCTCGACATAGTTATATGGGTTTTGTTGAAAACTCTTATTGTCAGATGATTCCCATCTAGAGCTGTGTGAGTGGAAAATAATCCAACATCCTGCACAGGGTCATTTGCTTGTGCTATTTTCATAGAGCCGAAGTGAAACCCAAACTTCTGGATTCTGTTTCAGAGGTACGAAAGCCTTCTTCAACTGACATTTGTAACTACATGTACAACTTTAAAAGAAGAGTTTCACTACAGTATTGTAAATGAGCTGGCGTTTACATACTGCTTTCACAGTTGTATACGCTTGTTAAATCTGATATAATTAGCCATTTCTAGGGTCCAAAGTCACCTCCCTAAAATTAAATCAAACAGTAAGAGTTAACAATGGTGCATATTCTTTTGGCTCCAGTGTGGCTGATCTCCCAGTTGGTGCAATAAAGTTTAACATCCAGACATCAAAGAAAATAAGATTTGGCTAAGTTCAAAGTTGGCAGGAAGTTAGCTTGCTAGTTTCTGGCTAAAGATGATAATACCGTGTACTGACTTAAATATCTCTAAAAAAAACTAAAGCATATATAGCTGTGATATCACTTTGGACATACGCAATGACAGAAAACTAATTAACAACGACATTTGGAGGGTTAGTGATGTTGGGCTAGTTGACATATAATGAGTGTTACCTGGTGGCTAGCTATAAAGCCTTGGTTATGCTAATATAAACACATTACCACAGGGAAGAAGTAGCAGCTTAATATGTCATCGCTTAACCAGCAGATTGACCACCTGAAAGGCTTTGCACACACATATTTACACACATATTGTGTCTCAGAGGATAAGACCGTATGGTCTGCTAATCAGAAAATCGTTGGTTTGATCCCTGGCCCCTGCAATATGTGCACTAAAGTCCCAGTCATCCATTTTGTGATGTTCAGGTCGTGGGATAGGCAGTGTAAAGAGAGACATCCGGACCTCCCTTTCCCCAGCTACCCCTCCAGCTCATCCAGGAAAACACGGTGGCATTCCCAGGTCAGCCGAGAGACATAAATCTCTCCAGCGTGCCCAGCGTCTGCCTTTGGGCCTTCTCCCGTTGGGACAACCTGAAACACCTGGAGGCATCATAGCAATCCTTTGATGTGGAGGAGTAGCAGCTCTACTATAAGCCCTTCCCAAATGACAAATGACAGCCATCCTTCAGAGTAAGCTAATTTCCCCTGCTTGTATTTGTGATCTAATTCTTTCGGTCACTACCCAGAACCCACGGCTATAGGTTGAGGTACAGTACAGTAAGTGTCCATGGGCAATGCACTCAACACCATAATACCCATGTTGCATCCATCGGTGTGGCAGTGTGTCCTTGATAGTTAGAAAGTGCTTGGTGACGAGGTGAATATGGTTTCTAATAAAGAAAAAATGCTTTAAGTACCAGTCTATCCGCCATTTATATAGGCTGTCCAAAGATACTGTAATATATCATTGTACGGCTCACTACATGCAGTCAGATTACATTTTAAAGAGCACCATTTCCTTTTATCTGCAGACCAGTAACGGTAAAAACATGTCAGTGAATATAGAAAATGGCCAAGTTAAGCAGCACCGTGAAGAAGATCAAATGGTGTTGATTTTTTAAGGGGAAAAAAACACGTTACAGTTATGACTCTGAATCCCTGTGCTGATACACTTTTAAAATTTGATTGGAGCAGTAGTTTTATTTTCTGTAATCCTTTAGTCAAACTCACATTACTTCTGTTTTGGCCAGTTAGTTTCTGTTTTGTTTTTTTGAGAAAGAAAAAAGTTGTGTTGAGTTGAGAGCAAAACGTTGTACACTCCAAGGAAGTGACATCAATACTCCATATAAATATGCTAAAATATTGGAAATTAACCATGCGCCACCTTTTGCTTACACATTCATACACACACACATTACCAGTTTTTCTTAGACACTCCTCTTTGTTGTTAAGCACTCATTGTCACCAAAGTGTGAAAAAAAGCCTCTATTTGACGCCCACCCACGCCCACCTCTGTGGAGCCCTCCAAGAGGTGGTTGCCCCCTCCACCCTTCACTCCAGCGCTGTTTGCCATGGATGTTTCAAAACCATCTGACCTGCCTGTGCTAACGGACAGCTATTTTGGGAGAGGGATGGCAAAACCGTCTGCTACTCACAACGGCCGCTGTGAAAAAAATAGGGTTTGCTAAGAGGGAGGTTCTCCTGTGTATGTGTGTGTGTGTTCACAGCCAGCCATACCAGTGACTAAGTTCCATGTTGGGGTCATGTGTCGCTGTAGGCCATTGGGATTGCTGTTGAAACATGAGATATCTTACTCTTGCAAAACTAAGACAGACTCTGAAATTAATTCCCCAGCAAGTACGTCTTGTCAATTTAGCTCTTCGCCCGCATCATTATCTTGGTTTTATGAGGGCGTTTTATTTCGGATGTTTTATTTCTTCACCCTCTGAGGTGCTGCCAGTGTGTACATGTTCGTTACCTCAAAAATGTCCATCCTACGCAAATTTTAAAATAAATTTCTTTCTTTAGACAGATAAACCACATGCCAATTGTGCCACTTTTAAAAGGAAACACCTCATAGTAATATAAGCATTCAGGCCCTTTTGGAAAGAGCCTGATCAACAGGTTGAGCAATGGAACATGCCAGTAGGTGAACATGGCTCTCTACTGCTTCTGTAAAATCATCTCACTCTGTGGGACTTGACAAGCACAACACTGTTTCCATGAAGTAGTTAGGCTGAGTAAAATATAAATATAAATAGAAAGCATTGATTTGCTCCCTATATTTAAAGGTAAGAGAGAATTTATTTTTAAAAATAAGGGGGAAGTTGCTGTAACAGCAGCTAAAACATTAAACATAAACCTATAAAGAAAAAACTTAAAGAAGAAAAGCTGAAGAAAATGATGGAAAGAGTACAACATATTAAATACTGATACTGGCAGCAACACGGTGCAGTGAAAGACTGGAAAGTTGTGTAACTTCTCTAAAAACAGCATTACTGAGACAGTAGCCCAACAATCAAAGAGTTTTTATTTCTCAAGATAAACTTCCAGAGAAATACAGAATTTCATCATCTACAGTGCATGTATCATTAGGATTCAGAGACCTGGAAAATCTCTGTACCTAAGGGAACAGGCTGAATATCAGTACTGAACGCTGGCTGTGATCTCCACATTGAAAACAGACACAAGTCTGTAGTGAAAATCTCTGCAGGAGCTAAAGAAAACTTCTAAAAACCATTGTCAGTGAGCACATTTTTTCCCTCACAAATCCAAGTCAAAACTTAACCATCCAATGAAGAAAAGTCATACATAAACATAATGCAGCAATGCTGCTGCCGTCTCTGGGTGGAAGCTAATTAAAGATGCACTGAGATGAAGCGGAAAACTGTCCTGTGGTCTGACCGATCATGGATGTCCTGTGCTCTGGGATAAAGAAAAGGGCCTGACAATATCAAATTATTCTTTTTGTAGTTTGTTAAGACATTTCACAACACGACACTGGATCATTCTCGCACGACATCATGCACAGATCCAGTATCTGATTTAAATAAAAAAAATTTTTTTTTTAAAAAAGGGATATCTCATAGAAGCTTTAAATTAAAAAAAATTTGATGCAGTTTTGACTTAAATTTCTAATTTTTCTCTTCTCTCTTCCATTTCTTACACCTTTCACAATCTCTGAAGTGAAGTTATCACACATTACCATTTTCTTCCCCAGCTGCAGCAGATGTGCAGTTAACTAAGAAGACAGATTGTGTGCCAAATTATAGAGAAACAGCTTGTGTTTGGTGATATTTGCTGAGTTATTTGAAGCGTTGCATTGGAAATTACCTGCCACTTCAAACAAAGAAAAACAAGTTCATTTTTGCTCTTCTCCTTCTGTAGCACCTACTAGTACTGTGACTGCAACTTTATGTCATCTACATGCATGACAGGGATAACACGGTGGGGAAAAAAGAGAAAAAAGGTGTGAGTAGCGTCTGCAGGCCGGCTGGTTGGGTGAAATTACTTCACGATATGTTGATTGAGTATCATCTGTCATCAGCTGGAGGAACTCCAGGCTTCAGGACATGAGAAATGAACTTGGTTGATATTATGTATGAAACTTTCTTTTTGATTTCATTAATAAGTGAAGGTGCTGGAATGCTGTTTGTAATCGCGCAGCCCCAGTTTAACCCCTAGGATTGGTTTACCTCTTCTCGTCTGTTTGGGAACACTGAGCAGAAGCCACCACGCTTGGCACTGAAATTAACTTACACATTTAGCCAGGTACCGAAAGCTTATAAAACTTTACAGATGTTGCAAAATGGCCTCATTCTAAAGGATATTTGAAACTTGACATGAACTTTAAGCAGAATTGAGCATATGTGAAAGAGAAATGAAAGCAGAATAGTGTGACATTTTCTGCTTTCCAACGATTGATTCATGTAGAAGAAAATTCCATAAAAGAAGCGTGTATTTACTTACATGGCTTTAAATAGATCCTGTTCCACTTCACACTAACATTTTGCAATCCATTCGCCTGCAATAAGATTTTCAACCTACTCTCAGGGTGAGGACATTATACATTAAACACTCCCTCACACACACAAAGTGTGGGCCAGTTCCTCCTACTATTTCTCTTAATGTGTCCCTTGTGCTGGAGGTGTGTAGCTGCCAGCATTGTTCACTGGCTACGCTGGACTCTAACAGCTGTGTGTATTTACCGATGATAAACACACAAGTTGCTGCAGACATTTTAGCCCTGTAACTGTGTTTACTAACTGGTAACCTTGATTTTTTTTTTTTTTTAATATAGGAAATGAAGAGTAATATGAAAAGTTTGTAGGTGTGCTTTTGCTGTTTTTCTTTTTTTCTGCAGCTGTCTTTGTATCTGTTCAGTATCTGTCAGAAAACAGCACAGATAAGGCGTGCCTGCATGTTTGCACATCCAAGACTGGTCCCACTGGGCTGTGTGAGCAGTTCCTCCAGTGCAGCTCCGGGGTGTGGATCACAGGCTGTGCGACGGGGCCTCCTGATGCAGCTTCTGGGTCAGGCAGTTAGGAATTATTGGTAAGTCTGGAGATACAGCTCCAGGGTTGGGCTCATTGACTCTGTGAAAGGGTAGTTACTTGGGTGGGGCACATCACTGGCCTCCCACACTTAAACTGCTTAAGTTTTTGTTTTGTTTTGCTTTGTTTTAAATATGATGTGCTGGATCACTGGCAGGTAAAAAGGGCTTTTTTTCCCTCCTCACTTTTGCCTGTGAACTCATCAGATAGGTGCTTTCCCAAAGCTCAGTTTGGGCTTAAGGGCTCATGAGAAGATTAAACAAATGAGAGTGAATTATTGCTCAAAAATATTAGCTGCAATAAAAAAATAAAGAGAATTTATTAAAATTCTGCAAAATCAGAATGATAATTCATCCTGCCAACGCTCTGCTTGTATTTCCGAGCCCATTCTTTTATTCGAACTCGTATGTCAAAGCATTTTTAAATATGCTGTGTTTGGAGCTGTTAATAATTTGGTGGAGTTGGGGGAGATTTGAAGGAATTTTGTGGTTTGCCAAACTTTGCCTAGGGAAACAAAACTCTCACAAACACTCACAGATTCTTTAGACATGACTAATAGTGATATCAACACATACCAGATAAGGTACTGTATAGTGCTGCAGTTAAAGAGGGTATATTTTAGAACATCTCCAGCTGCAGTATTTGTGTCATTCCTCTTTCTCAGAATAAAAAGGAGAACTTTTTTTTGTAAAGTGAAAGTGCAGCAAAGAGCAGCATTTACCATAGCTTATCATAACATTTGTGAGAGGAGTGCATTTCATATGCAAGGAATGTCTGACTCATTTTTCCTGTTTGTGTGCGCTTGTCAGTTATATCTTCAGAAAAGCTGATCTAAACAAGATTACTTAGATCATTTACACGTCTCTTCTCCCCACGGAGCTCAGGGGACTGTTTTTTTAGCTGTCACTTTGCATAGACAACGGAGGCCTAACTACCCAGTTTTACATAGCAGTTGAAGCCTGATAGCACACTTTCTTGGATAAGCTTCCTGCTTTAAATAAGCTCATGTGTTTTATGCTGTAAACCATTCATGAGTTCTTCAGCACTTTCAATCGTGGCAGATTGCTCATCGTAAACGGAAACGACAATATTTTGTAACCATTTTTTTTTTATGGAGAACTTGAAGCAGTCAAATGAATCATACTTGTACTTATCTGAACTTTATTTGAAGTTATCCTGCACGTAAAAATGCACGTGTTCCCTCAGATGTGCCTTTTGCATTTTTATACTTGTAAGGTTGACGATGTTCAGTGCAGTTCACTGTAGTTTATTTTTAATTGGTCCCACATGTACAATGTCAGAGCACCAAATTTGTATTATTCCACAGGTTAAAGTAGTCCGTAAAAAATACACTGTTTACTCCTGTTTGGGTATTGTCTGCCGAAAGCAACTGTGCCCAGCCGTGTCGGGACATTTAATACATTAACACTGTTGATCATTTAAATTAAACGTTATACAGTAAATATTCTGTGCACATGGACAAAGAGACAGTTAATTTTAGTGTTAAACAAACTTTATTCAGCATTTTACACAACCAGAAACAAATCATTTGACAAACTTTATTTTACTTCACTTTTTTTAATATTACATTGTCTTACATTTGTCAAGGCCATTATCAATTATCAAAGGACTCAGTCTCTGCAACCCTGTCTGCCTCAATTCATCCTCCAGTTCTTCAATTCAATCTACACTTAGCCATGTCCACGTATAGGCCTGGGATTCAAAACTTCTTCACTCTATTTTCTCTGGGCCATCAGCACAGCACCAGACAATCCCCCCTTTTCATATCTCTCCAGCAGATGAACTGTCTAACCTTGTGTTAGTGAGCATTACTCTAATTTAAAGTTCCCTTGATGGACTATGGCCAGCAGCCTCGGGGCAATGGCTCTCGACGACACTATCTTGTGATGGGATTATACAGACACATGCACACATATGTCCTGTTTACCCCTTTCTGCTCAGCTTGATTTCACCAGTTTGCTCACACTTTTCAAGCTTTTTTCAGCTAGAAAGAAAGAGAAGGGGAATGTTCAGGAGTAAGCTTGAGAATCATCTTTTCACTTCTCTTGTCATTGTGGAATTCAGATTTTTTTTAGCCATTTTAACACTCACAGAAGCACTTGAACAACCTGCTTTTGTATGCAACTCACAGTATTTCCCCTGTATTAACCTTACTGGACTCCAAAACAGTTGCAACAGTTGCAAAGATTTGTTGTGATAAATAATCTTATCACTGAAGCTAATATATGGTGACGCGCAACTTTGGTTGATGAGACTATAGCAAGTTTTACACATAAATTCCAGATAATGTTGAGAGAATCAGGTCTGCACTTTGTACAGTTGGCTTTTCTCACATGTGACAGATGCATAGTGACACTTGAAATGCATTGTGCAGTTTACGTTTGGCCGAAGAGTGGCGACTGGATAGACTGCGCAGGAGGCAGGACGTGATGGAAACTCACTCTGTGAATTACCTGAACATTTCACACATGTGTTCATTTGGACTTTACTCTCTACAAGGAGGCTGCCTGGGTACTGTCTGGTCCAACTGATATGGATATTTCCATTCTAATATTCAGCTCCGCTGGTTAATGTTAGAAAAGTTCGATGCTACAATGCATTTGAGAAACTGGCATATCTCTTAAATGAAGAAATATTCCCTGTAAGATCTAACATGGAGGTAGCCGTCATGATTTTGACAGTTAAATGACAAGTTTATCAGCAAGACACTTAAAAGAGATCGTTAATGAGACAAAACACAATAAAGCTTCTGTGATCAACATACTTGAGTTTATTTCTGCATGACTGCAGAAGCATGTAGAAGCGACGTGTTGAATGTGTAGAATACAAGCCCTCCATTCTCACTGCGAGACATCAGACCCTCAAGGTGAGACATTTATAGGACACAACAAGAAATTCAAAGGCTTCATTCTTGAAAAACATGCAGTGTTTTGCACTTCCTCTCCCTCCCGGAGATAACGTTGCTATCCTCGGGGAAAGCAGCTGATTTATTGACAACACACCACCGCAGCTGAAAGTTTTAAAAGCAAGGGATTTTTTTTTTAACTTGAACATTTTATGGACTTTGAACCACGAGACACAGCGTGGCAAACGAGATGGAGACCTCATGACTCCCAACAGACAGGACAAGCAGGGAGGGATCGTCTCCCCCATCAGCTCTCTCTGTGGGACGCTTTTGTTCGATAAGATGTCATGCACCACACCCGATTTAAGTCATGTGCTCCTCATTGAATAACGACCAACACAAGTCAACAAGGATGTGTGTGTGTGTGTGTGTGTGTGTGTGTGTGTGTCTGTGTCTGTGTGTGTGTGTGTGTGTGTGTGTGTGTGTATGTGTGTGTTTGAGCCACTCGGTACATTTTGCGCATGTTTGTTGTTTAAGGTCATATCGTCCATGTTGTGCTTGCATATCTCCGTGTATGTCCAAGTGCATATTTCTTTGCTGCGTAGCCAAAGTATGAAAGAATGTGCTGGACTGGAGAGAAGGTGCTGTGTCCCTGTGAGTGGGTGTATATGGTCTGGGTCAAGGCTTTATAGTACATTAAGACCTTAACTCTGCTCCAGGGGACTCTTACTCCACACCCACGCCTCCATTTATTAAACTCTGGACCACATCAACATTCCTGGGATTAGACACAAACCATATAGCTACGCATGCACTCGCTATATATTATTGCTGTGAGATACATTCATATATAGCCAGCATGAAACTGTTGGTCAGCCCTCATGTGAGAGCTTAATAGGGTCTTTTCAGATACGGCTTGGCTGTAATGAGCAGAGGGACTGACACATTTATTCTGTATCTAAAGGCACTTTGCAAGATAATTAATGTGGCTACAACCACATTTTAAGTAAATTCTCCTTCATTTGCTCAGTATCTAAAAAATGGCCATGAGCATTCCACCTATCTGATTTGTGCCATGTTTTTCGCTTTGTTTAGAGGGGCCCCCCCTCCACTAATTCGCAGTATAATTTTGGATATCTGGTGACAACTCAGAAAAGGTTGAGTCACAACTTGAGTCACAACTTTAAGTTGTTTTTTTAATTTCGCTTGCAGTTTTGTTATGCTTAGGCACCAAAACTACGTGATTATGGTTAGGAAAATACTTTTGGTAACCATTTTCTGGAAGACTGTCTCTTTTTAGGTGAGTCATGATGAAAAACATTAACCAGCGCCAATATGAGTTTCCTGATTTTCTGTCAAAAATGTGTTACAATGGCTTGAGAGGTTTTCTTAATTCAATTCAGTTGCGTAAATTAACTTGCCAAATCACATTCGTCGGCTCGAAGCACGATGTATTGTAAAGTAAAGGCCAGAAAACAGAGAAAATCCCAATATTCAAACATTAACCTTTGAACAAGCATTTGGCAACAGTGGGAAGAAAAAACTCCCATTTAACAGGAAGAAACCTCTGTCAGAACCAGGCTCAGTGAGGGGCAGCAATCTGTCGCAACCAGTTAATGGTACATAGCTCTGGCTTGTGAGCACAGAACCCCCGCCCACTGACTTCTATTAACGAGGGGCAGCCAATCAGAAGAAAGGAGGATGAACTAAGGGGCTGCACCAGTAATGCCCAGTATAAGATAAGGATGATGTTGCTATAAATTGACTCCAGCAGTATCCAAACGTTTTTTTTAAAAATGGATCTGGATATAAGCACAATATAACACACACACATATATATGACATATGCATGGAGGTAATACACAGTGCTCTCTTTTGTACAGGGTATAAACAGCATACTGAAGCTCCCTCTCTCTCTCACTGTCACACACACTTCCTGTTAAGCCTTTAATCACAAACACACTCATTTTCAGTCCTCATGTTTACCCAGACAGATCAATCCAGCTGATCCAGCAGCTGCTGGACCTTGATCTCAAACTACCCCTGACAGATAGAGCCCCTGTTGGACGACATGCTCACTTTACTGCATGGGTAGAAGCAGGGATATCATTTATTTAGGCTGCAAATACCAAATCTATGATTGTGTGTGATTGCATGTATGTAAATGTAGTCTATCTAGTGGTCCAGTGGAGCTACAATCTCTTTTAGAGGGGTATCATTATGTATGAGTGTGCATATATTTGCACGAACAGTGTTATTTCTTTGCCTCTGTACTGGTTTATGGTTGCACACATATATTCCTCTATGTATTTCACCTGTGCGTGCGCCTGCATGCCTACTTACTGGGTGCTTGCTTCTGCATTAGCATGTGTGTGTCAAGAGCATGGGTTGTAACTCACTTTGACTTCGAGCGAGGCCCCTGGCAGGGAAAGCTGTGGGCCTGGCAGGTCTCAGCAGGGCTCTAAAGCGGCTCGGCTCAGCTCCGCTGGTGGCTGCAGGCCCGTCTCCATGTCACTCGGAAGATGTGTTCACAAGAACTCCTTACTGGGAGGCCTCCAGCAAGAAAGCAGGATAATGTCATCATGTCTTATTGCTGGCAGCCATGTTAGCTCCACAATAGGTTCAGAGAGACTGTGCTGTAGAGAGGCACAGAGATTCATGCCAGTTGATTTGTACAGTGTTTGCCATTTTCCCATTATTAATGGCAGCAAGGCCACTGTTAGAGCTGCTGCAGGCCTGCCAGCTCTGCCTTAGAGAATAGGCAACTATGTGGCACCTCTTAAATCTTAAATTCTATCTCTGGCTCTTTCTATTCAACTTTCTAAAAGTACATAAAAAACAAATTAAAAGATTAATAATAATATCTGACAAGGAGTTGAATTAAAAGTTGCTATACTTAATTCTGAAATCGATATATTTAGTTTAAGTAGCAGTATTATAAAACAAGGGTTAGCAGCCAGCTTAGCTCTGTAAAATATGTAATAGACAAAGTCAAAAATGTATATATTTAAAATTTATATCCCATATGTTTAATACACATACAGTCAAAATAGAAGAAAAGGTATGTTTTGGGGGATTCATTTTTAAAGAGCGGGTGAGTTATGTGAGGAAATGTTCCCTGATAAACAGAAAGTGGACCCAGTAGCAATATGAAGTAAGAGAAACTCACGTAACTCTTAGATGAAAATGCCTGCTAGGCAGCAAAGTATAATTTCTGTGTGCTACGGTAAACAAAACACGTCCAAACACATCAATCACATATCAAAGGTCACGAGGCTTATCTCAGAATACAGAGTATGTCTTTAAAATATGGGGGCTGTTCTCAAGTATCTTTTTCAAAGTACTAAAAAGTGGTTTCTGAACATAACTCATGTGTGGGTAAAACAGCAAAGAACAGTTAAAAATGTTTTTTTTTAATTCTTTTATTTATTTATTGCAAAGTAGAACAAGTCTGATGTAATTACCCGTTTTCTGGTTCAAATGCTTCTTCACTTCCTAAAAGCAAACAACACAGAGACATCATTAAGAGTTAAAAACACTGGAAACACTTTCATCTCCAACAAAGGGATCATTGTGGTTTTTCTTTCAGATGTTACAATCAAAAATGTCCCCATAAAAAGAAAGAAAGACAGAGGAGAGGTACTAAGCCAGTTCCCTAGCTGACATCTAAAAATGACATGATGTCTTCTGGCCCTGGTATTTCTAGAAAAAAATGCAACATCATATATATATTATATATTATATATATACGTATATAAATAACCTCATGTTAAATACATGTTTAATCCTTGATTGGCAAAGACAAGAGACTTGCTTGCCTTTGCCAACCTTTATCTTCTCTCTTCTGTAGTTTATCTGTCCTGTTTGCTCTCTGTGGTCTTTCATTGCTCTTCTTTCTACACTTATGCCCTTTCTTTCCCCTCACCCACCAATCAGCCAAGGCAGATGGCTGCCCCTCCCTCAGCATGGTTCTGCTGAATGTCTCTTCCTGTTAAAAAGGAGTTTTTGCTTGACACTTTTTCCAAGTGCTTTCTCATTGGGGTTTTCTCACTAACTTATTGTATTATAACAATACTATATAACATATAGTGACTTCAGATAAATTCAGTTTTACAAATTAAATAGAGGCTTGAATGCAAAACTATTCATCAAGGGCCACGACGTCATCATTTAACAAGTGGACAGATTTGTTTTCTAACAACAATAATAGCTCTACATACCCCTGAACTTGCGTTTGGATTATAAGGCTGTGCCTTAAACCCACCTTGAATTTTCTATAATTTCTCATGGGAGTGGAGCAGTAGTTTCACTATTATCTCAACAATTCACACATTTAGATTTTTGGATTATTGTATTTAAATACATCGTTCATTGTCATAAATTCACAATGAAATTAATATGATCTTAAGATGCCATGTAGCTCAGCACAAGCAGACGGCAAAGCTGCCTGCCTGCCTGGATTGCTCGGGCCGAGTATTAAGAAGGTTGAGTCAGGGAATGAAATGCATAAAGACGTGGATGTGGAAAGTGGGTGAAGTGATTCAACCAAAAGAGGGAGAAAACACAAAGATAGAGTCGTGGGACGAAGGTGGAATCGGGTACAGAGGAGGGAGAGCGGAGCCATAGTGAGAGCGAGGTTACGGCCTGGACCCTGACCCAGATTTTAAATATGGTCTCTGACAACCTGATCTGACCATGCTGCTGTGTGGTCTTCCTGTCTTTCCATTCGTTATGGATGCATGACGACCACAGAGATCTCCTCCTAGCTCTCCATGCAGTCGTTTGACGAGTTGGAGCACGTTCGTTTAATGCAGCATTAAAGTGACGCCAAGCTCGAGGTCAGACGTCGCAAGGTCCTCTTGCGTGATTTTCAAAAATCTACATGCTCATCCAGCAACAATGCAGAGAGGGCTAGAAAATGGAGATCCATATAATTACTTTATGCAGCTGCTTAAAAACAGAGGTTTGTCAGTATTATGAATAAGAACATTTTCCATGCAGACTGGAAAAAGTCTTAAATTCAAAGGGTAGAAAATTTATTTATGCACCAGCAAAGAGAAGAACACTCTGTGCAAAACAAAGTCACTGGCAGAGTTTGTAGGAGCTCGGCTTTTAGTTTTGCCTATGCCTGCTTGGTTACTTAATGGCCAAGAAGGAGCAAATGCACATGCTCATATCAGCAAACGTACGTGCTCAAAAAGCAAGAATCTACATATAGACATTCATCTTTTAATTTCTCTTAAATATTTCTGCTTTGCAACAAAAGGTTTTCATTCTTAAAATATTTTTTCATTTTTAAAAAAATCCATACAGGGATAGAAAAATGTACAATTCAAAGAAGTAGGCAGATCATTTTTCTGTGTACCAGTAAGAGAAGAACACTGGGTGCAAGCTGAAGTCTTTGGCAGAGGTTGCTGGCACTCGCTTTTTGCTTTTGCTGGTTTGCTGGCAATGCCTACGCCTGTTTGGTTACTTAATGGCCAAGCAGGAGCTATAACCAAGCCAGCTTCTTTAGAAGAAGAAATCAAGATTTGGGGGCATTTGGCAGAGTTAATGGGATTATTTTTTAATAGCCAGTATTAATAATTCATAATAAAATCCTATCAGAGAGACACTATCATAGTAGTGTCTGTTGTTAAGCTGCGGTTTTTATTTGCTCCATTATTACTAGCAAAATAAAACGGGGAATGGGTATGACGTTGTCTTTATATTTGGGAGGTATTACAGTTTTTAGGGGGGCTGAATGTTGGTGTACATTTCTTGAATTTATAGCCTGCCTCTGTGGATAAACATAAACCAACACACACACATGCACACAACTGCACTGTGTGTTGAGATCACTGGGAGTTAGGTGACAGATACTGAGAATGCCTGGGCCTAAATTAAGCCCACTGCTTCATCAAAAACATCCTGCCTTTCTGCTCAGGCTCAGATTGTGTTCGCTTTTCACGGGGAGCTCAGGTAAGCTAGTGGGGGCAAACGCACTTTTATTCACACGCACGCTCAAGCATTACATTTTGTTACAGAGGCTGTGAGAAGCGATGGAAAACTGTCCTGGTTAATCTTTTTAAAAAATAAGCGCTATTGCTCATATTATTCTTATCACATATTTGTGATGATAAAATTGACTCGCTGCAGCGTTGCTGTTTGTTGTGCCAAGAACAAAGACATGGAAAAAATGTAATATTGTTTTATAACCGTCGCTCTTTCTCTGCAAATAAAAGACATGCACCGCTTGGGATAATTCCTTAAATGTACTGTATAAATTCTTTAAATGATGACAGCATAGCTGAGCTTAGCCGAGTTGACACTCGCATGCATGCATGCACACAGATGCGTTAAAATTCTAGAAATTTTCCTAGTGCTGTGGGTGTGTAGCGAGGAGTTAAAATAAAGAGTTTTGCATACAAAAACATAAAACTAGCTCATAAAACACATTTTACTTTAATGTAAACACTAAAATAAAAATCTATACATGACACAATGAATGCATTATTTTGATTTTTTACAGTGAGGATTTGTTCAGAATGAGTTCTTCTCTAAAACACATGAAGGCATGACCTTTGCTTCAAATGCAGCATTGTTCTTCTGTTCGGTTACTTCTAGGAAATGTTTTGAGTACCTCTTTCCATATGCTTGCTGGGAAGGAGAATAAATTCACCTGTATATACACACGATCACAGTGTGACCTATATACAGTAACAAAGAGCCAAAAAAATTGGGTGTGAGCATAGAAGGCTAAGGAGGCCAGGAGGGAGGGAGGCAGGGAAGGAGGAGGAGGAGAGTTCTGCACCACTCTGCTCCAGCTCCGACTCTACTGGTGACCCCGCGGCTGTAAATCTGAAAGCAGAAGACCATTCCTCACTTCTTGTTTTTTCCTTTCTCCTTTTCGCTCTCTGGCCCTTTCACATATCAGCGTCTGTGAATGACTTTCAGTATTTGATCTCGGCTCATTACATCTGCTTGGCAAGTCACAGTAGGATATTTAGTTTTACAAGTGAGATCGGGAGGTGAAAATAAGTGTTTAGTTGCAGATGTTTTGGACTTTTTCAAACGACAACTTGAAGTTTATCAGATATGATGTGACCGTCACCACAGCAAATGTCACTGTTGGCCTCTTTGTGTTAACAGACAGCTTAATTAAGCAGTCACGCTGCCTCGATGTTCAGTTCGGTAAGCAGAGCTACATCGCTAAAACAAGTATTAAGCCTTTTTTACTCGTGCTCATTAAGCATGCATGTCTTCTTATTTACACCCACTTCAAAGCCTTCTGTGTGACAGTTGCCAAGCGGGGGAAAAAAATGAAAGGAAAGAGGCGAGAATAAGAGAAGAGACTCACTAATACAGTCAATTTCCAGGAAAACCCGACTGTGACCAGTTAATTATCTTGATGCCTAACACACAACATGTCTGTCTGAGCCCGAATTCAACGCCGTGGGAGCCATTAGAAAAGAACAAAATTTGGTCAAGGCCAGCTAGAGGTTTTTAATGCAGGTCCCACCGGTTTTCACCAAACTAAGACTGAAATGTTTGTCAAAATGACAATAAAGGTATAATATCTGCAGGGGCGTTGCGTTACCCTAGCAAAGTCTTCCCAAATGAGTCTTCCTAATGTAACAGAGTAAACAATTCTTGGCTTCTAGTTTTAGAGCCAACTTCCAAATTTTAATGTTTACCTACCTAATTCCCTCCAGCATGAGACTGGGTGGAAAAACTGCCATACAACCGGATCACAATTCCAAAACCTTAATGAATGACTGTTTTAGTTAGGATTTTTCAGGGATCATTGTGCATTACCTGTCAAAATTAACTATATCAGCATTTCTGAAGACACTACCGGAGTCTGTGTGTGGCTTAGTATGAAAATGTTCCTGAGCAAAAGACTAATATACATTCTCATGTGTGTGATCTGAGATCATAACTCTGTGAAACAGCATCAACACTGGAAATGTGGTCTGCTCTTTAAGTGCTGCTATTTTGCCAACAAAGAATGTGCCCAAAGTTTCATTACTAATCTGACTATATGACAAGACTGACAAGAGAACCTCAGAAGGAAACTGAAAACACAATGAAGATTTAAGCTTTATCACATTTTAAAACTGTGATTTTCCCACATACCGTATTTAGTCCCACAAGGATCCTGCCAAGATCACTTGAAAGTTGTGCAAAGTCTGACCTTTCATTTCTTGTTATTTTGCAGTGATTTAACAAAAGCTACAGCAGGGGGAAGAGTATAAATACTATTAAAATATTTCAGCTGGTGTTTCTGACACAATCAGACAACATTATGTCAGCTGAATAATGGCCACCCAGGCAGACGTCACAATATTTTGGACGTCAGACAGCATCCTGTCAAAAAGACTGCAGTATGCCCAGTTTTTGGTTTTTTTTGTTTCTTTTTGCATTCTCTCTCGTAGTTTTATGAATGTAACACACAACATTTTGGAGCGCACACACACAAGTGAGCCAACAGAAGGATGATATTGGTTCTGTCAGTTGTGGCGATGGAAAGTCATAGTCCCTGATCACTGTGCTAGCAAAATACGGTGTAATCTGTTTCATTAATAACATTATGCTTTATTTATTCCAAAACATGAATGGAGTGCAACTCACAATGACCTGTTTTAGAAAAACTGTTGGTCAAATAGGAGTCATGCTAACTTTTCCACTGCTTAGCTGTCAGGTTAGAACAGGAAACTTGGGTTACAGTTTGCACAGGCTCACCACAATTGGAGAACGGAAAATTGGAAAAATGTTGCCTGGTCTGATGAGTCTTTATTTGGAAGGTAAGGTCAGCATTTGGTGCAAACAACATGAACCGTGGCTTCATCCTGCCTCGTATCAACACTTCAGCCTGGTGGTGGTGGTGGTGTATCAGTGTGGCAGATATTTTCATATTTTGGGCCCCTCAAGTACCAGCTGAGCATTTTTTAAACACCACAGTCTGCCTGAGTAGTGTTTCTGACCATAGTGTACCCATCTTCTTCTGGCTGCTTCCAGCAGGATAGCACACCATATCACAAAGCTCAAATCATCTCAGGCTATTTTTTTAAATGAGTTCCCTATCCTCAGATTGCCTCCACAATCACCAGATCTCAATCCAATAGTGCACCTCTCGGATGTACAGTCAACAAATCTGCAGCAAGTGTGTGATTCTATCAAGTCAATATGAACCAAAATCTCTGAGGAATGTTTCCAGCAGCTTGTTGAATCTGTAGCGTGAAGAATTAAAGCAGTTCTGAAGGCAAAACGGGGTCCAACCCACTAGTAGCAAAGTACAACTAATGAAGTGTCTTGTGAGTGCATATATCTGATAGAAAGCGAGGAAGTCTCCTAAATAGGTCCCCGTTTAATTTAGAAGTTACAAATAATCTAAAGATTTAAATGTTAGCGTTTGCTGAAATTGATGCATGACTTAGATTTCCAAAATCCAACAGACAGCAAGAGCCTTAGGCATGAATTTACCTTCCGTTTTAGTTTGAGCTCAGCTTATAGCGGTGATTCTGAATTGGATTATTTGTATTTGAGATGCAGTAGCTGATAAAATCTGCAAAGACCCTGCAGACAAAACTGCAAACTCGCACAAATGATGTGAAGAGTGGCTGAAATTGTGAGAATTATTCCTGGAGGGATTGCTCATTGTATAAACGGGATGCTTATTCAAGCTTTTGACATTTTAAATTATGAAAGAAGTTGTGTAGTTCTTTAATAGCTTTTTAAATACTGGCTTTGTTAGCTTTGCGCACTGTTGGATATGGTTGGGTAGAGAGGGGAGGATGGCAGGCTTGAGTCTGATGAGGGGAATTTCGTGCACTGACAAAGTTTAGCCAAGTTTATCCTACAAACTCCATCACCTCCTGACCCGCCCCCCTTCCACCACCATCCTCCCGTACAGCCTTCAGGAAAATGGGAGTGCTTATTCTGTTATGTGCTTTTTAACAAGTTGATTTATGAAACAAGTGTAACTGTTTCTAAAGCTTTGTTGGCAGGATAAGCAGTGTTGCATTTATTCCGGCCTCTACATCTCCTCAGCTGATGTTGCTTAAAGGCATTTGTATCCTCCCCTGGCTTAATACAGCCCGAGACAATTTGGCAATTATTCGCACAGTTTGAAATGTCAGCAGACGTGAGAAAACTGAGAGGATATGAGTGTGTGATTCATTGTTGTGTCAATATTTCCAAATAAGAACAGGCTCACTGTGCTGTAGCTCCACGTAATCACTTTTAAGTATGATTAAAACCGATACCTTTTAATGGAGCCATACAGGCGTACACACCTTTCCAAATGTAGGTGGTGGGAAAAGGAAACTGAGAATTGTTGGCGATGAGCATATACTGTATCTCTCAAGTCCTCCATTTATATTCATTATATGCGTTGGTGCACGCGTGTTTGAATGAACTTGTTTGTTTTGAGCACCCTGAGCTTTCAAAGAAATAGCTCGGCATTTTTGAGAAGCACGCGTACTTTCTTTCTGGCCAAGAGTTAGATGAGAAGATTGATACCATTCCTGTGTCTGTAGGGTAAGCGTGCAGCTGGAGCCAGGAGCTGTGACACAACCTGTTTTAATTCAGTTTAGGGATGCAATGATTAGGTGATTGATCGGTTAGTAGATCGACGGAAAATTAATCAGATTTGTCTGTGTTAATGCAATTATCTCTGCAATCATTTTGAAAGCAAAAATGTGAAAATACTGCCAGTGCACACTTCTAAAATGCCAGAATTTGATGATTTTCCTTTTTTTGTTGCTGTATTACTTGATAGTAAACCGACTAGGTACTCAAATATATATTCAGCTGGGAAATTGCAGTTTTCTTACATGTTATAGATATAATTAATAACTGAGGAGGAAAACTGCTAATTAAGCACATATGCACATAAGTTACAAGTTTAAAAGGCTGGAAAACACCAGTGCAGTCAGCTGTACACCACGGTACTGGACAGCAACGACATCATCACATTAATCAATACCAGCTGATGTATAACTCTGAGGAGATAGTTACTATCAGGGTTATGTGAACGCTGATTACTTTCCTCACTGTTTGCTCAGGTTGAGCCTGTTGTCAAGGGCTGATTGGCTGAAAGCAGGTCAAGAAGGTTCTGTCTCTCTATTTATTTATTTTTTTCTTTTAAAGAGGGGCGCACAAGAAATGCCTGCTCCGCTTTTGATCGCCTCGACACTTTTGTTTGCAGTGTTTGCTCTAGATTTGAGTGGTTTTCAGATCCTGCCGGCACACACCCTAATGGTTAAAGTCTCTTTGCATAAAGATTGGGAACGCGAACGTGGCTAATATGACTCGGCCTGTCAGCTCAGTAATTAGCTCGTTTTATCTCCATCAATTACAGCTGTACAGAAAGGGTTAGGTAAACAAAGGTATTTTGTGTCGGACTCATACCTTGCTAGAAACTGCACGATAATAAGAAGACTTGAGGTTGCCAAGAAATCACACATTAGCCCTTTGAAACTAACAAACCAGTCTTTTATCACTTATATGAGGTGCTTATAGGTGGAATTTTTAACTTATAACAGAGACAGCATAGCTTCTTTCCTATTTTTACATTGAGGATGATCCCACAAAGAGGATGCCCACAGATTTTTGGTCCCTCACAAGGAGATGTGAGTCAATGTAAAAGGAAAGTTCTGGTTTAACCGTCTATCGTTTCATTTACTCGAACATATTAGACTTTTCTGTCAAAGAAGTTTGCAGACAACATTAAATTTATGTTAAGAGAGCAATTAAAGAGGTGCGTGATACTCTTCTTTTCTTTAATATTATATAATGTTAGAGTGATGAGCCAATGAGCCACAAGCTCAGGCTTCAGACTGCTCCAAACACTCAGTTTCAGGCAGGTTACTTTCTAGTCATCGCTCTTTATAATGTGAATAAATTTGGATGTCCTGGTCATATGAAAAACACAGCTCTGGCTGTGAACACCGAAGCCCCACCCATCCGCCGTCCAAATCATTTGCTTGTGAGGGGCTACCAATCAGCAGAAAGTTAACGTAAAACAGCTTATTCCACTAGTTGAACTGAGAGCCTAAACCAAGCCCCAGTATTAAAACAAGGGATTATTTTGAACTCTGAATCATGCAGGGGTACTCTAGTAGAGTCCAAGAATAAAAATAAGTGTTGGAAATGAGCATAATAGGTTCTCTTTAAGTGTTTTTTCCACATAGCGATGAAAGAAGAAGAAGAAGGTGTATTGGAGAAAAAAGTCAACTTTAAAAGTGGCGACATGACCACAGGAATTTGCCTCAATCAGAAACCATGTTTACGCCGTTCCTGCGCGTACTGTAAGTTGTACATGTTGTTCGCAGTCAGACATCTACGCTGCCCAAAATTACCCATCCTGTGTGTCAACGAGATAAGTCAACACAAAAACAGCCAAGTACGACAAGAAAACACAAGAGGCATGAAGGATGAAAAATGAAACCCTGTCAACCCAAAAAAGAACATCATGCAAGCTCTTCTGAATATTTGGGATGCAAATGTAACAGATATTTCCAAAACTGTTGGTTTTGGAGTCAATCCTGCACTGCACCGCTGTTCTTATACCCAAGGAATGAGAAGGAAGTTCCAAGAAGGCACATTTCTGGGTCGCCTCAGGCCTGGCTGTCACGCCGTGGCTCCTATTACTCCTGCGCCAACATGAAACAGCTCGTCGTTTAAAACTAAAAAGATGTGCTCCACACACAGGCGGCATATTCATGTCCACATCAGTTGCAAAGGTTACTGTGAGGAAAAACAATGCAGGTGCTGATATTTCACAGACCTGTCAGCTGTGCAGCTCAACAATACATGCATACAACAAAAGAGAGCATAAAGGATGTAAAAACACATGCACAATCTGCCTTTTCTTCAGAAAAACTACTATGAAAGGATCATGCTGCTCCTGTGACTGATGATTTTGCCAACATAAAGACTGAAAAAGCAGCAATTGATGTTTTCCAAGTGGCTTGAAAAACTTCCACTGACAGTTTCGATAGAAGCGGAAAACCTCTTTTCTGTAATGGAAGAAGGTTTTGGGGGAAGATGGGTTTTCCCTTTTTGTAATATCCTCAGAGCCAGGCTTGGCACCGACGCCCTCTGGACTGGAGGATCTTGGCTCGGAGCAGACAATGGGGCTTCAAGTGAGTCACAGCAAGTAGGAGAAAAGATCAGAGAAACCATAAGGCTTTGTCATGCTGCTGATTAGCTGGAACTGTTCATTTCATTTTCTCGTTAACAACAAATGTTACAGGAAAGTTTTAGGGAACGCAAGCTTTTGAATCTAACGGAACGCCGCGCTAAAAGTGGCCGAGCGGCAGCTCACCATTAACCCTCTTAGCTGTGAAGAGCAGCAAAGAGTGCGAGGAGTAAAATGGCCACCTTCTCATTTTGCCTGCTGAAGTGCTTGGACTGATAAAACACTCACTGCTGCGGGTTTGTTTGGTGAGAATTGGCTGCGGAGCCACTTCTTTGGCAAATGATCTTCCTGCCAAAACAAACAGCCGCTTTTCTTCACCCCTTATCCACATACGCACACGAACACACACATTTTACTTGCTGACTCCACACAATGGCATGACTGTATCTGCAGCACCAAACAGACATCTGCCAATCGCCCTGCGGAGCTCATTGTTACTCAACACCGGGGCACACAAACGCTGAGCCGAGTTCAGTCTCCAACAGATTTTTGCACTGCAACGAGAAAGTGCCAATGAGGTCTGCCAACGTGCATCGCTGACCCCGAATAGCCAGAAAACAACTGGAACCTGATGTGCCCCCGGACTGTGGTGGGTAAGACTGAGAGAAGACAAGAGAAAAGGAAAGGAAGCTGAACTTGAACTCAGCTCAGGCAGCAAAGCACCTCTCAGCTACGAGGACTGCATTCCTCTGCATACTACAGCACAAACATCGGCACTGTATCTGCACTTGCATATTCAAACATGATGACAAAGATAAACAGCTGACGATGAAGCACGGCTGCTGATTGAAGTCATGGCTCAGTACCTGCAAGCAGTTAAGCACACCCTATAGAAGACTAACAGAAGGGAATAACACGGCCGGGTGCATTTGTGTGCCACATTTGTGTTTACAGTTATAACGCAGCAAGTCTAAAGATCTCATATGGCTATGTGTACAAAAGACACACCTCCTTCTCTTATTTCTCTTATCGCTAAAGCCTGGGAGGCATGTGCAGCGTTTATTTTGACCTTTCTGTCTTCCTACAGCATGATCTGACTGCTGTGTGCAGCAAAGCCTTGGTTTTTTTTTGTTTGTTTGTTTCATTTACCGCTGCAGCATGCCGTTTCCAGATCTCTTCAAAAAGTGGCAATTGAAATGTATTTCTTCAAGAGTTTATTTATCGATGCTGGAATTCATAAGTGGATCTTTCACATCACTCAGTCACTGAGAACTGAGTCATAGAAGCTATTCATAAATCGAGCCAGTGATTTACTTCCACCACTTAAAACGTAAGGAATGTCTTAGCTAGTAGAGACAGTAATAATGTGTAAATCAGTCACTGGGAAACATATGTGGCTCCATCTAATAAAAAGCAATCATTGGTGCCAACAGGAGGTCACTGTAGTACCAGCATAACCATGAAACATTTCCATGCTATGCATTAAAAGTAGCTGCCAATTTTATGTGTGACTGTAATACTTTTTACATGTACATTCACAGAGGGATATTTCGTGTGGGTCTCAGAGTTAACAGTATTCAAATGATTTAAACTGGATTAGTGGACAGCTGATGTTTCGGGGCCTCCGGTATACCCGGCGGATTGCAGGCCAAGAGTTCCTGTTCATTGTGCCAATCACTGGTCATGAAAGCAGATGCATTTTTAAAAAGAGAAACTGTTGTCAGGCAGCAGATGACAGGTTCAAAATTAGTGTGTTCCCCGTTTTGCTTCCCCCTATACAGCTTGCTGACCTGCGAAGCCCACTCAAACATCACAAGTCAACCAAAAAGGGTCCGGTACCAAAACTTTTGTGCTGTCTTAAAACCTGGTTTCAAAGAGCAGAGGTGGATGTTAGGGTGTTATCTGACACAATTAGTGAAATTGTTACTTGTGTTTGACCCGTTGTCCCAATTTTTCCCAGTGAACATCGTGAATATGTTCTTACTTTCTTTGTAGAAAAATGAGTAGTGTGAGAAATAATATTTTTTCTTCAGCATCTTCGCTGCCTGTTCCTACCCCACCTCTTTTTACGTTTCTTTTTGTGAACTGGTCAAATTAGTTGATTCGATAAAAACATCCTCCTGCTATCACAAAATTTTACATGTATCTCTGTTCAAAACTGTCTTTCAGTCTTATCAGTCAGTTTGCTTTCTTTAATCAAGACCAGAGCGCTATCATCCACCCATTAAAAACAGAAAAACAGCTTGTCGCCTCTCTTCTCAGTAGTTACAGACTAATCTTAAAATTACCTTTTATTGCTAAAATTTTGGAGAATGTCATAGCTAAGTGGTTTGGACAAAAAAAAAAAAACGCCTTCTTGATAGATTTCAGTCTGGCTTTCATAGACCTCATTCCATCACAACAGCTCTTCTTAGAGTCTCAAACAACCTCTCGATCCGAAGTGATTCAAGGAAATGTTCTGTTTTGCTGATGTTGTTCTGGCCTCTGCCATCGCCACTGCTGACAATCACGTTATTTGTGATAGGCTGAGATACTGGTCGGTCTCTATCGGCGTTCTCTTTTAGGGCCCTTACTGTTTCTCTTATATCTGTTCGTTCTTCAACACATTTTGAGCACTTTAAAGGACATTTCTTACCATGGCTATGCAGATGACATTCAGTTATATATCTATTTTAAGCCCCGAGATATTTCTGTTGCACATCAAGCTTATGCGAATAGATTCTATTAAAAGTTGTTAAGCTGACAATTTTTGCCAACTTAATGAAGAGAAAACAGAAGTCCCTGTTTGTGCCTCTGAGAGATTTGTGCCTAAGGTTATGGAAACGTCGCCTTGCCACTTTTGCCAAGTTTTTTATCAGGAATGTTTGAGTAACTTTTGACTCCGCTTTCACTTTGGTGCTCACGTTAAATCTCTGGCTTGCTCTTGTTTTTAATCACTTAAGTTGACAAGGACAAGGACTGGTGTACATCAGTGGACTTTTATACCCATACATCCCCAGCAGGTCCCTGAGGTCATGTGAAAAGGGCCCGATAACAATGCAGCTACAAGACTGAGAACTAAAGGCAACAAAGGTTTTACCGACAGTGGCTCCCAGACTGTGGAAATCTCTCCCTCTGAGCCTGAAATCTGTGAACATTGTGGTATCTTTTAAAAGGCAGCTAAAAACTCATCTGCTGTTCAGACTTTTTGTTTGCGAGCAGAAGCCAATCAGAAGAAAGCTGGCTTAAACCAGTGGTTCTCAAATAGTGGGGTGTAGAATCACTGCAGGTGGGACTCAGACAACCAGGTGAAAAATATGGGTTAAAATAAGGGTTATTTTAGAGAAAATAAAGGGTTTGCTGACCTTTAAGTAAAAGTCAGCTTGAATCATTTTTGCACTGTTAATGATTGAGTGTGGGGTGTGAACATTTTTTTGCCTTCTGAAATGGGGCGTGCCAGAAAAAGTTTCGGAACATCTGGCTTAAAGAACAGGGGGAAGTACACTAAAATGGCTTATTTCAGTCAGAGTGACGGAGAGGCTGCACAGAGGCCCAGTAAAACATAAATAAGGATTATTTTGAACTGTGAATCTTGCAAAGCTACTCTAGTAGACTCCCACATAGAAAAATGTACTTAGAAATGAGTAAAGGTCCCCTTTTAGGTGGTTTTCTAACAAATGCTGAACAATTCCTCTAAGAAAAGAACATTTTTATGTTTATTAGAGGAAAATGCTTAGCATAGACGACATTAATTTTATGCAATCAGAAACTATGTGTACACTGTCCCTGTACTGTACTTCAGTGAAGTGCAAGAATATAAAATGTAAAGCTGGAAAAGACCATAATAGGTCTGCTTTACTCTTTCAAGTAAGAAATGACCGTGAGAGATATGTGATAGATTATATTAATCTCTGTGTAGTCCAACCATAGCCAGTGTCACAAGCTCTGGCTATGGCAGTGCTGCAGGCATCCACAAAGAGAAGGGCTGCTCCAGTTTTTTCTCCCTGTCTCCCTTTTGTCTGCAGTGTTTGCTCTGGATTTGAGTGGTTCTTCTGGCGTTGGAGCGCTGTCGGCCCACGCCCTATAATGCCAACCTCTGTTAGAGAAAGATCTGGGTCTGTGCCACCGCCGGTAAGATGAGGCCTATGCTAGGGTTATGGGCGTGCCTATTTCACCTGTTGAGTCATGCCACTATCGTATATTCATCACCAGCCTATTTGCTGCGTGTGCAAAAATTAATTGCTCGTAGTTTTTGCACACCAAACGGTTTGGTGTGGCAGGTGCAGGCATCACATATGCATGTATAAAACAGATGTGGGTGCATTTGCTCACAGTCATTCAGACTTTCTGCTGACTCCCTCCCCCCTCTGTCATGGAGTAGTCTGTTAACACCCAGTTCACCAACACTCATATCCGAGGACTTAAGCTGCTGAATCGCAGGCAGATGAAGAGAAGCCACGGTGCATGTTGCGCCGCTACCCCTGTTACCTATATTTATTCTCTGTCTCGTCATCACTCTGTACAACTCTGTCGTCCACAGGTTTGCTGTTGTGGCACATTTATCACTGTAAAGATGGGTTCACATAACCATGAAAGAGCTTTTTTTTTGTAAGCCGAGCTGCGCAGAAAGAAAAGAAGCAACGAGACTTAAAACATCTCCCTCTGTTCACTGTGCACTACCGATACATATTCATAAAGCAGTTCTTCTCCTTTTGTAAAGTTTCTTTGATAAAATATTTTGACAGTGTTGCCTAATTTGGAGCAAGAGCAGAGGCCTGCACTGACTTGCTGTAATTTAAAACCCAAATACAAGCTGATAGTTACTGAAGTAAATCTTCCGTTTCAAAATACCTCAATATTTAACATCGATCATACTTCTCATTCTAGACTTTACGCCCGACTCTGTCTGGTCTCCCACAATGTTTCTAAGAGCTACCGTAGCTACTCCGACGTGTCAGGTCAAACGCAAGCTCTGTAAGCGGACGTGTTCTCGGATACCCAGAACGACCTTTAAGAGTAGAAAACGTGGTTATCAGAAGGGCCATTATGGCCACTGCTGAAATTCAAATGGCTTTGGTAGATAATGATGCAGTATTTCCAACATACGCTCGTCAGTCACTCGAGAGCGGAGACATTTGGGGAAAATTTGTGTGACTCAACGCAACTGGAGTAGGTTCAGCTTTGGTAAATAATTCATTTATCATAATTTGTGCCTTATGAGGTGTCAAATTACACCAAACTGGAATGAACCTGGCTTTGATGACAGAATCTAAAAAGCCCATCCCTTGTGAATTTGACCCCAGGCTCACCCGCCACCCCCACTCCCCCCCACCACCCCCCTTCCCTCTGTTCTCGGCTGGTAAAAGAAACGCTGCCTGGTGTTGAGCTGGTGCCTCAGGGACTGATGGCGGCTGAGCAGCAGCCATGAGGGAAGCACACTGTCAGTCCTGTGATAGCCGTATGAGATTCCACATGCTCTGATGAGTAATTCCTCCCTCCCCTCTCCATCACCATGTGGTTCGTGGCCCTGAGTCATCGTCCACACTTTCCCTCACTCCCTATCCTCTTGTCTGTCTCTCTCTCTCGACGTAAAGAGGTCTCTTCCTTCCTTCAGCGACCGTCCCACAGGGAAACTCAACAGAATAGCCTCCCTCAGATGACTCATTCGCCAACATCGAGAGCTCCACACCACCCGTTCTCCAGCCATGACAGCCCACCACACCACACCCAGGCCTGGATCCCATGTCCTCCACGGCCCGCTTGCCTCTATCAGTGCGTGTCTTCTTGCCTGTCCTTTTCTGTTTTTCTGTCTGCCTGGTAGCCATTTTCTGTGTCTCTCTGCATAGCTGCTGTCTTGTCAAGATGCTTCATTGTTTACCTGTCTTTACACTCCCATCTGTCTGCCTGTATTTCTACCAGCCTGTACTGTACATCGTCATATTCTGAAATTGTTTTTGATATGGCTTCATGCTTGTCAGCTTGACGTATTTGTCAGACTACCTGGCTGCCTGCCTCTCAGTCTCTATATCTCAGTATGTCCCCTGATACTCTGATGCAATGTCAAAACACAGAAGGACACCCAGCGTCTACTTCCTGTCTGCATATTAAACTATAAAGACTGGCACGACTGTAATGGCAATATTATTCAAGTCTGCTGAAGAGAAGCGTTGGATTTGTTAGTAAATAGATGCCTTTCTTTTTGCTTGTGCAGTTCTCAGACAGTTGTGCATCCACAGACATGCAGTGAAACTTTTGACAAAGGTTGCTGCACAACTGCAGACCGGTATCCTTGCTTTCGCGTGTTCTGCACCTCAATACGTATTGTGATTTCTATGGCTGTTTGAACTGAGGTGAAAAATCTCTGAATGTGACCCGTTCACACGCACTGAATTGCGCCTCGGCCCTGCAGTGCGACAAGTTGCTCACGGGAAGCTGTTCAAAGGTCCTCTACATGCTGCAACAGGAGATTTGTTGACCATTGCAAGAGCAATAAGGATTTTTAGGGGCATTATGACTGGGTTAATAAAACACAGCTGCCCCTAAAAGTCCCTCACTTTTCTTGCTGCCTTTTCTTTCTCCCTCCCTCCCTCCCTCCCTATCTTTGTGTCTCATTCCAAACTTTTGAGATCAAACTACTAGTACATTCGCTGGCTTTTTCAAATGCGATTTGGTGCATGACTCGGGTATCTGTTCACCCCTGGCTAAAGAAATGAAACAACCTGAAGTGACCACCATGTCTGGAGTTTGACCTTTTAAAGGGGCTGGGTCATATATTTCACGAAACTGAGCATGCTTTCCAGTATTTATGAATTGTATATTTATAATGGCAGAGTTTTATTGGGATTTGCAGTGACGTTTTTAAAAGGGAGTTGAATGAGTTCAGAGCAGAATTTCCGAGAAGGAGGCCTCCCTGTGTTCATTACAAGTTCAGCTTTCACAGAAAGCATAAACACAATCCGAGGCCGTCACCTTACACAGAGTTTTCTATATGATGCACACGATAACATACACATGCGCTGACTTATGTTCGGAGAGCAGTGAACCCAGTGACCCAGAGCAGAAAACAACCTGGGAATTGTAGGAAAAGTCTATTTAAAGTAAGTCTACAACCCTGCCAACAAATGGTGAGGAGAGAATATGAGACAGCCGTGGTGGAAAAAAAAAAAAAAGAAAGAAAGAAAAAAAAAAGATGTAAGCAACACTGTGCAGCAAGTGGTGAGATGAGTCCGATTGGACCTTTTAAACAATGTGAAATGCCACTGAGAGAGGCTTGGCAGGCGGCAGCAGCCAGCACTGTTTAATATCACAATTTTAATCAGCACACTTGGTGACTATCCCAGAGCTCTCCGTAGCCATGCTGCTTATTCAAACCAGGCTCATTCCACCAAGCCTCCCTTACTAGGCCCTCGGCTCTCATACTCGCACTGGCTTGTACTCTCCTGCAGCATATATGGAGAGCTCTTGGCTGGAGTGGTTTTATCTGTTTTCTGTGATGTGTCATTGCACTGTAGTGTGCTACGTTGGAGGGAATCTGTGATGATAGTTGAGTGCATCTCAGCGAATCTTAGGTGGACTAGACGCATTTAATGTGTTCTCCCGATTGGATTTTAAATGTACTTTATAGCTATCTGATAAGAGCGTGAAATATTTCTATATGTAACGCTGCCAATTAGCATTAGGATGCCACAATGAATTTCATTAGAACGCCCAGAGGTTTGCAAGGTGTCAACTTTCCAGTAACTTCAGTCCGCAGCTACTTATTATAGACGCAACGAGTAATGGCAGGCTTGTAAAAACAAATGGCCTGCCACTGATCTGTTATACGCAGCCTACAAAACAACTCAGGTTCAAGTATTAAGAGTTTAATAAATAACAGTGACAAAAAAGATCAGCGTAACGACATCCCACCTACTGTGATGTCAGCAGAGTTCGCTCCATTTACAGGACACTTTTAAGTGTGTGTTAATAATCATGGAGGTCTTGTTTTAAAAAAAAAATCCCATTCTTCAGCAAATGTCTTACCTACATGTCGCTTGCAGCACAGAGATGCCACCACAGCCCTCGGCTCTATTAATTACATAAAGCATCTAGTGTCAGGATGCTAAATTCATTAGTGAGGTATGTACGGCATGCTAGGGTCAGGACAGATATAGAAACAGGCCTCCAAAACAACTTCTTCTCCACTTGACACACTTGTTCGACATAATAGAGGAGGCCACTTTAAGATTTTTGACAGCTCTGCCTGTTTTATTGAGATGCATTTATGTAGAGCTTGAGCTTCAAGTTTCAACAGTAAATTCTGACTTGAGTGCTCATCTGCATTTATTAGTGCTTTGACTGTTGCTATACACCTACTTTTTTTTCTTTTGAGGGGGTGGGGGGGGTTAAACAAAACCTAATTTGGCTCATTTTGGAAGAAAAAACGATGGAAAATGTCATTTGTTTGCAAAATAATTACTCACGAATTGTACAGCTACATGAGAACAGTGGGGGGGAAAATATCAGAGTTTTTTTGTCTTGTTTTTTACTCCAAATTATTCATTGTATAAATCGGAAACAACCTCTGCTCTCGGTTTCTGGGTACACTTGACACGCACTCTTCTGTTCCGGGGCTGTATGTAAAAAGTTTAAGCTTGACTAGTCAAACACTTTTTCGCCAGTAATTAAACAGTGACGTTCACTGTTTGATCTATGGATATATTAAAATGGTTATTTTCACATAACATGACTCTTATGGGGTTTTTTCTTTACTTAACCAGCTTCGACTTTTTTAAAATACGTTTATGTAGTTTTCTTGTCCATAAACTTTTAAAATGTAACTAATGTTCGCGTAATTTTGCCTGCAGTTTATATGTGTAGGGATTTCATTAAGGACTTTATGGTCACGTTATATTAGTGTATTTTTTCCCTTCAGTTTCTCCATAATATTTGCACTAATTATTCTGGATAACTTTAAGCTATGTATCTGCTTGCAACACAAAGGGTTTACCTCTGCTTTAAAATGCTGTCTGTTCCCTAAGGTTTTTTCTTTTCTTTAATAATAGATATATAGCCGAGGTGTATTGTCTATGACTTGAGGGGTCACATGAGCCAGAAACTGGGACTTTGTAGGCCAGTTGAATGAAATGAGGACTCACCTTGCCCGCAAAGACCCAGCCTCTGACACACTATCATCAGTCCCGTCGCCGGGGACTGCATGAGGAGGAAACTCCAGAGGTTTACATACTGAAATATCTCTCGACTGCGCGATTTCACTTTCAGAGCAGATAAGAGAAGGTTTAATCTGCGCCTGTTCATACATACCTGCTGATCTGCTGCCTGTCGGTGTTCGAAGAAGTAGGCGACACCGTCGGATTGTAGTTACCTGCGTACCGGGCAGGTGTTCGCATCCCGTAGCCCATATGGAGACCTCTTCACGTAATACGCGCCGACTGTCTGGTGGGTTTGTCTGGCTGCCTGGAGGAGATCGCGTCTGCATGCGAAGTTGAACTTCACCGTCCATCCACCACCAGCACCACCGCCGCCCAAGTAATATGTGATCACTTGGTGTTGCACGCATCCCAAATTGAGCAAGATTATCCTTTTGGGGGGGTGGGGGCCGGGAACTCTCTTGTGGAATAAGTCGGACAGTCCCCCTGGTCCATCTTTTTTCCTGTCTGTCCAAGGAGAAAAAACATGCAGACGCAACAGTGTCGAGCCTTGTGCCAGTCTCCCACCTCCCCTCCCGCCCTCCCTCCCTTCAAGAAAAAAAAGAGAGAGGGAGAGAGAGCTTCTGCGTTTCCCAACAAGAGATCCCCCCGTGCGCACCCAGTCACTCACCCAATATCCATTCTGGAAGGGGGGGGCGGGAGAAAAAGCACCCTGCTTGCGCCGCTGCTGCTGCCGCCGTGCTGCAGCTTTTCTAGAGCAGGATATTCCCAAACAGCTGGAAAGAGCTGATATATGGTGCTGCGCCCTCGTGTTGGGCCCTCCCCAAAATGGACCGGTACTAAGTGCTAACCTGGTTATTTTCAGCGCGTCACTGGCTCGTTTCCAATTATAGGTTTCCGACAGCGGCACAGCAAAGTGACCCCGTAGTCTCTACTATATTGCCCGAGGACTTGAAAATGATCGAGCACCACATACATAGTAAAAGCCCGAGCATGTGCGTTTGCCTCTGATCTGCACACATTCCTGCGGTGCGTTGGCTCGCCCGTCCACATGCGCAACAGAGGCCCCCGCGCTCAGCTGCGGTGTCCGGCGGCTCCGCGGCGGCTCGTCTGCGCCTCTCTCAAGGTGTTCCCCTTTTATCGATGCTGTGCGGGAGGCTATATACATCCCAGGTTCATCACACCTCTCCCGTTACCTCCCCGACCCGCAACGCGTTAGTGTACCGCGACACCTGCTGGCTGCAGGGCGACGTGACACTTCATCGTTCTGTGCATGTTTCAAATGTAACCTGTATTGTTTCACGCAGATCACCGATCACGTGTCGCTGCACAGCAGGTGGTAATTACAGCGTGACAGCTGGATTCAGTCCGTGGCTGCGTTAAGTGTTTTCAGTGAGATTACGACGGGTGTGTGTTTAGTTATAGTGCTCTGTGGGCCATTATTCCAGCCTCTCTGACTTCATTTACTCACTCTGGTCTAATATCTGTTGGTATTCTCTTCAGTTCATCTCCTGTTCTTTGCGTCATTTGCTTCTGTTTATTCTTTCGTTTTCAGCTCCTTTGCAGTTAGTTATATTCGTTTATTTCGTTATATTTTTACTATATTGTTTGATTATTCTCTCAGCAACATTTCATTCTCCTTTGATATTTTAAATTTTGTTCTATATTACTTACACATAATAGTCTATATTACATATCACATCTATTTGACGCGTGATAGACTATATTCTATATCTCTGACATCTATTATTTTTTTCAATAAATTGTATTTAAATATTGTATTTTCTATTATATTCAAGTGTTTTGCATAATGTGAATGAGTACTGACTTCATTTTGTTTGGATGACAGTAAAGAATACTGAATCTAGTTTCTGAGGTTCAGAAGTTAAGGTTTGGTATTATCATCAGTGCCTCATCAGAATACATGAACACCAAAGCATTAAATTATAATCCAGTGCTAAAATGTTTATTTTTAGTTAAAATATAGTCTCATTAGTGCCATGGATTGCATGAGAAGAGGACAGGACGTGAGGAAAAGGGTTAATAAGATGTTGGAGCAGCTCGGTGAGGGTCAGGAGGTCACTGGACAACCAGCTCTCCATCACAGACAAACCACCTCCCCCTCTCCTAGCACACAATACCGACGTAGCGGGACACACTTCTCCCTCAAACTTCTTCAGTCCCACTACCATAATGAATGTTCTGGGAAATCACTCCTACCCTTCCCTTTTAAACTTTACAGCAGCTCTCCTTTTTGTGGTGACAGGCGATCACACCTGTCCACACACACATACCTCTATATCAAACCTCCCTCCTGTTGTTTGTCAGATTTATAGTGAGAATGGTAATGCCATTTGCACTGCTCCTTGCTGGAATTGTCTCTTGCACATTTTCAGTGTTATTTTTTTATTTAATCCCACTTATACTGAAAATTCTATTCTCTCAATGTTGCATAAAAAACGGCACTCCCTTGCATCATAAGGCCTTCGATGTGGGCCTGTGGTACTTTCAATAATAGTGGTTTTATTGTAGATTTCACTGTTATCATTATTATTATTTATGGTGCTGCTGCTGTAACACACCGAATTTCCTTGTGGAAGTATCTGTCTGTCTATCCTTTACTACAGATGGCTCCAGATTTTTGGTGTGTATTACAGGAAACAGTAATTAAAGGGCAGGAAGTGGGATCAAACAGGCTGCAGTCCTGATGGAGGCCTTCCCTTTAAGTACAGCTGCAGCTGTTCTCATGCTTGCTTTGTACATCTGATTTGTCCTTTTTGCCCCTGTGTCGTGTTTAATGATGAGTTTGAATCTTGTGTGAAAGTTTTCAATGTTTTTGCCTGATTGTACTCTCTGTTCTGATCATTTATTCAGTTCTGTTGAGTTCTACTCGGTCCTGAGCTCATGCTCCACTTTTAGTCTTGCTGCTGACGCTCCTGTGTGACGCCTTCACAAGGCATCAGTCAGCTGCTTCACCTCACATCAAAAGCCCATAGTAATAACACCGGAAATTGGAGGATTTCTTATCAAAATAAACGTATGACCTGACGCTCGGTACTAAAGAAGCTATTATTAATAAGAAAATCAATGATAACGGTAACCCGGTGTATTCAGGTGTTAGAGCCTTTCTCCAATAAATCCATCTGTTGCCGTGGACTCATTTTCTCATTGAGTTATGCTATTATCGATTTAAATAGATAACTATTTAATTTTAAAGGTTCGGTCCGGAAGCGATGCCTCCGATCGAGGTGGACTTCTCGCCAACCAGCAATGACCGATTTGGTTCCTGACAAGAACACGCAGGTTTGCCACATAAACAAGATAATTCATTACTCCAGAAACAGCAGGACGGATGTTCATCATCGGCCTCATCATCGCTGTAACATCTGACACTTGTCGGTGAGTTTTGGCTCCGTTTCGGAAACGTCTTCGTCGCGTTAGTGTTACAGCCTGAGCGGTTTGTGCGCAACACAACAACACGTCCCCCCTCAAACTGTGGATCAGGCGTGAGGTTTGCGAGGTTTCTGATCCCACAAGGCCAAACGCTGTCATGCTCGTAATGCCAAGAATCCAGTGGGTGCGTGACGTCATCACGCGTTGGGGTAAGGTTCGCGTTGAGTTTTCAGTAAAAAGTGCGGAAAAGATACGAAAGTTTAAAAAGGAATACATATATATATATATATATATATATATATATATATATATATATATATATATATTATATACATATATGAATGTATTTCAGTAGTTGATCGTTTTCGTGTCAACAGTTAAAAATTGGGTTAGTTTCATCCGTTAAAAACGTCGTTATCGGGTTATTTCATTAGCAAAATAAAAAATATAATTTAAAGTCATCTCTTTTGTTTCAGTGAAATAAAAATCACGCCGTAAATGTTTAATTTTTAGCTGTGAGTTGGTAGAGTAAATTTATTTATCTATCAGCATAAAACATGTTGATGGTTCCGACTTAATCCTTGTTTTTTTTAAATTTTTTAATCCAATTTTATTTTAGACTTCATGTTGGGCATATCCTCCCGAGAACCGAGGAAAAGAGAATCTTCCCATTGAACTTTTTTTTGGTGATTTTCTTCCTTTTTGGAGGTAATAGAGGCAACCCAAACACATGAGATATCAGTGGAAAGCAAGGATGTCCAGGAGGTAGTAAGGTACCTCAAATAAGTCAAAAGATAGAGACCAAGACGAAATGTCCATTACAGAGGACATAAATGAATAGGCTGGTTCTCAGTAGGATATATTGAAGTTCTCTGTTGGATACAATAGGATACAATAATGTCGAAAAACAAATTATCGTTAATATTATACAATTATGTTTATTCTGAAGTTAAAAAGCACATTTTCTTTATCATTATTAAATTAATAAAAAATACAGCAATTACATGATAATTATTAACGTACCTCAATCGCTTAAACAGAAGAGTTCACTTGCAGACAGCTATCCATCCATCCATCCATCCATTTTCCTTGTCTTATCCAAGTGGATGTGCATGTCTTCCCACTCCTCTTCAGATACGTAAACTAAATCTGAAGGTGTTCTGAATAAATTAAACAAAACAAAATTCAGGGTCTTGGTGTAGCTGGAGCTCACTCCACAGGTAGGGTGGACAGGTAACCTGTGTGTTGCAGGCTAAAACATAGACCAGCATTCACACCTTTCTTTCACCTTTATGTCTGTGGACTGTGGGAGGAAGCCCAAGTAGCCAGAAAGATCCCACACAGGCTCAGACTTTTCAGTAGTTTGGTTTATTTAAAAGCTGATTTGTATGATATTTTCTGTTCGTGGCTGTAGAGCTTAAACTGTATTTGCCGTTTCACAGGCAGTCATTATGCCCACACATCGCCATCTCCTCGCTGCACCATGTGTCACCCTCTTCTCTTGTTCTCTCTTTAGTGCAGCAGGGGCCAATAAGCAGCGGATGCGGTGGGCGTCCGGCTGCAGGCGGCCCTCTCAATGGTTTCTCCCACCATGAAGGCGCTGGTGGATGCCGTATGGGCGGTGTGGAGCATCGGGGTCTCCATCTATGACTACATCCACACCAGTGCGATGGAGGAGCGCATCCACGCCTTGGAGAACGTCATCACCATCCACCAGTTTGTGATTGGGCTGTTGTCTGCTGGCGTGTTGGTACTCTTCACCTACATCTTCTTTAAAAAGCTCTGAAGATGTGTGATGTGGAGAGCTGGGGTTGGCATGTGGGAGGTGATGTAACCAGAATTTTGGGTACATTAGTAACACTCACAAGAGTCGTGGTTCTTGGTTTTGGTGTTCATGGAAGGTACGTTAGTATAGTTTCAGGTTTTTCTTTGTGTTTTTTGCAGGGGGAACACATACAAGCACATCCTGTCTTTATTCCTAAAATAAGAAAGGTGGTAGAAATGTGAAAAACACTGAAGATCATCAAGATATTAAGTTCATTTTTAACTGTTTTAAAATGTGGTCCAACATTTTTTCCTAAACATGTTTGGAGGTTAAAACGCACTGAAGTACACGCCTTCTAATAATGCGGCACTAATGCGTCCAACTATTTTTAAAAGGCAAGAATAGATTGAAGATAAAATTCATCTGCTGATATTCATAAAATTGTAACTTTTTTTCCCTTTTAATAGCTAAAATACTGAAATTGTAACAGTTTTCACAAATTTAAGGGTTATAAATCCTTAAAGACCATCATGAGCTGATATGGCTCCCCTTGCACTCTATTGCAGATTTTGCGAACTGAAGCTGCAGAGTAAAATGTACCCCTCACTGCATTAATATTTTCTCAGGTTAGCACCCCCCCCCACCCAAATTTTAGAAACAGGAAACTCAAGTAGCCCAACTCCACTTACAGAGAAATTTGCAGCTCTGCTTGTTTTTGCAGTGGGATCATTAAACATACCACTTTCTGCCTTAATTAATATTTTCATTCAATGAAAACTCAGTTCATGACAGAGATGATGACTCTAAAGATGGAGTTTCGTCTCAAAGATCTTCTACAGAGGACTGCCATTAATTTATCTCATGCTCCCCCCAAAACTGCCACATGGACCTCATGTTAACAACCTGCAGGGTGTTAAGAGTAAACACCCTCACACTCTCTGTATTTATCATTTTCAGTAAACATGCTTTTGTCTAGTGATACAATTTGATACTGTAGGTTTACATGTGTATTTTCTACTAGATTTTAATGTGTAAGATGATCTATTTATAAGCTTTTTCCATTAATATTGTTATACCTCATAACTTTCCTACATTGCTGTATAAACTGTAACAATTTAAAGTGTCCTTACACACTGTAAATATATTTTGATGTTGGCAGGAGGTGTGGGGGTTTTTCCTTTTTAGTTGGCACTGAACTCATCATACATGTGCTATTCTCTCACAGAGTACTGCTGCTGCTGCTTTGTATTTATGGTTTGTGACCTTTAAAGGCAACATTTTGTACCATAAAAGGTGAGAATTAAGTGATACTTGATACTGACAGCAAACAATGTGTGATGTAAAGTATGCTTCAGAGGATAAAAGGATGTTTTTATCAAAATAACCTCTCCAATCTATAAGTGGTGGATCTGTGAGAGCTACTGTTACATGACTGCTTTGTTAAGAAAAAAGTGTTTGTGTAATTTTACTGTGTCAGACGGACCATAACCCGAGTAAACACCCAAGAATGAAAGACTGTTTTAATATCATCTTCATAACAGCATTAAAGTTTATCTTCTCAAAATGACAAACGTGTGTTTAATGACTCTGGGCGTCATTACTGTGGGGTTAACAAACGCAGCACAGACCTTAAAACAAAAACGAACACCTGTTGCAAGTTACCGCTGCAATCGATAAGAAAAAACAAGTCTGTGAAAATGAGAATTGTTCTTGTATCATGGCTGGAACCTTTAAAGAGGAACGAGCAGGTTTATTTTGAATGAACCGCAAACAACAGAAACTGCAATGCTGGGAATGAAAGAAATTCAGCATGGCACCAGTCTTCAATTAGACTGGGAGGAAGAATCGCTCAGAAACATGTGCTTGTTCCTCAGCTGACAAACCTCCACAAGGTTTTTGTTATCTGAACTCACAGCCTTGTTTCTCTGCTACTCATAAGTGTCCAGTCTGAAGGAGTGCATATTTGGAAACGAATCTTTCTACACTCTCTCCTTCCAGAAACTTCATGGCTCTCCAGTGGATCTTTCCACAGTTCTCTGGCTGGCCGAGGGGTCCGAGTTCCTCGCGGATGTACTGCAGCCACAGATCTTTAGAAAAACAGGAAACAGTTATGTTAAAAAAAACTAAAGGTTCTTAATCTCATCGTATCTGTCCACACTTTTACACTATAAGGACAGAAGCATTGGGCCACATCTCTATAGAGCTTATAGCATTACAAGTGTGGTACTGTAACATGCCACCCACTGTCTTCCTCCCTTCCCCCCAACCAGTAACAGCAGATGGTCAGTGCTCCCTGAGCCTGGCTCTGCCAGAGGTTTCTTCCTGTCACAAGCGAGTTTTTCCTCCCCACTGTCGCCAAGTGCTTGCCCAAAGGGGATCATTTGACTGTTGTGGTTTTCTACCATAATACATTTTGTTTTTCCTTTAATATAAAGCGCGCTGAGGCGACTGTTGTTCTGGGTTGGGTCACCAAGTGCTGGGGCACGTAATGCATCGAGACCTTCATGCCAAGGGTATCCATGGCTGAGCAGCTCCTGTAGGTGTGATATGGAGGTGGCCCAGTATTTTCCATCTCGTGTAACTTTGTTCTTTAGCAATACAGATTCTCTTCAAAGACTGAACGTGGTGTTTTTACTCTTGTCCTCTGACTCAGTTTGATCAAATAACTGTTGATTAGCTGTTCAATCCAAACCTGTATTTGATTTGTGCTCACATAACATACAAAGACACATCCTCTTGTTTTGGCGATGTCTTTTTTAATCTTTTCCTCTAACTTGTAAATACTGTTCCTGCCCTGCATCGGTGCCTGCTGTTTCAACCCCTCCACCACCCCAGCATCCACCTGGGCCTTCTGAGGGGATACTTACTCATCACTCCCCAATTTCTGTATGTATTAATGGGGAGCAATGAGCTCACAAACTTTAATATTCTTCTTAAAACTTGAGCTTGCTGGCTGAGCTGAAAGCATATATAACACCAGCTTTCCGGTTCATTGCGGCTCCTTAAACTGATTTAAATTCACCTTCATCGGAGGTGCCGAACTCCTGCAGCACCCTCTCATAGTAGTCCCTCAGATTGCTCATCTTTGGATTTTCCTGAAAAAACAACATTGTAATCACATTAATTGTTTTAACTTATCAGCAACATCAAATGTATCTTTTCAGTGTCAAACTATCAATGAAGTCAGTACAATATAAACATTGTAGTTGGTGGCAGGCAGGTTAAACAGCAGAAGAATGAGGATGTCACTGGACTTCATATACGTACTTGTTCCTTCTCGATTTGAATCATTCTGGTGAAAAAGTCCTTGGACAAGGGGCGGTTTTCCTGTAAGCTACATAAGAAAAATGCAATTTAATTAAAAGGTATTAAAGATCCTGAAAGTTTATTTTTCACCTGCAGGTCAGTGCTTTGAGACCCATTAAACTTATATGTTCCTGCTGCATTCATCACCTAAATTAAAAACTACATGAGCAGACAGAGTTATCTGATTTTCACCTTGTAAAGGTCTTCCTCGCCTTCTTGTAGCCTCCAGTGGAGTAGGACCAATCGAGGTAGCACTCTTTCATCTCCATGGCAACAGCCGGGACTGCAGACAGCAGACCTCTCTGGGAACAAGCAAGAGAACAAACTGTCTGCAAGGCATATCCTCAATTCAGAGGCAAAAACACTATTAATCTTGCCTGCTTTAGCTTTTATTGTTTACTCTTTATCTCATCTTTATCTTACTCAGCCTTTTCTGATCACAGTCTGTCTAGTGTACTTTTTAATACAGTGCAGGATCATATTTTATCCTGTCATTAACTGTTGCGCATTTCATTTCTAACAATTCAAAACTGAGTTTCCAGCGTAACTCTTATCGATAAAATATCTGTGTAAACAAATCCACAAAAGATGAAGCGGATAAATTGCTCTAAATACTGCAGGATATAGCAAGATCACACTGCAGCTGTTCAAACTGGATTCAGGTGCACTACCTTGAGGATGGCTTCGGTCTCCTCGGCACTCTGGTTGGCCTTGCTCCACTCAAACTGCAGCTGCCACAGTGGTAGACTCTCCTGTCAAGACAAGACACGGTTACATTAGTGAGCTTCACCCACCTTAAAAAATGTGAATGTACCTTACTGATGCATTAATATTACGCCTGGTCATTAATAAGCAACCATAAGCACGCACATTTTGTTCAGACACAAAGCTTGCACAACTTTCACGACTTAACATTGATGAATAACAACAACGTAAAACACGTGTCTGTCAATAAAAGAACTTCTGGATTATCTTGAGTTTGTATTAGAGCTGCCTCACTGTTAAAACACTTAAGCAGTGTTGACAGTCCAACCTGGGATATCTATCATCAGACTGTTTCTATTAAACACTCTAATGTCAATTTTAAACTGGCACATCATTGGTAGCTTGTAAGAAACGGAGCTACTTATTGGGTGGTCAGCTCTGATCTTTTCTAGTTAGTGGGATTAGTATCATTTAAAGTAAATACAGCAAGTGAGGGACACTGTGCATCATCCAAAAGCCCGGTATGACACTACAGCTGATATTCACATTTGAGAAGCAGCAGGAACCAGAAGTATTTGGACTTCTCAATCTCCAGTGAACGTGTCAGAGCATGCAAAGCTCAGATCAGAATTAGTTACTGGGTTTTGCCATTATATGCAGAGATTTTAAAAATTAATAATCATTCAGGCAGCATCTGTTCTCGGCCAGGAGGGAAGGATCAATATACCTTTTGGAATTGGCATGAGCACAGAATGACAGGAGAAAGAGCGAGCTTACATTTTCATCACTGATTCATCTGCACTTCTGTGCTTTTCAGTGTGGAAACTTAACATTGTTGGATACACAGGCCTCCAACCCTGGAGGTGTGTGCCACTTCTCCAAACTCAAACAGGGTGTTTTGTTCAAAAGAAAAGACTTGCATAATAAGCAGCTGTAGTAATCCTCCTCATACAGCTACTTCTCAGGGCCGCGGACTTATGAAACCCCCACCACAACAATAATCAGCTATTCTGTTCACTGTTACAAAGGCCTGCGGCTCAGCCGAGGCATGCGTATTCACAGTTGTACAGCACTGTGCAACTATGAGGGAGGTTAAACAGAAAAATTAAGAAGAACGTTCTGACTACTCTGAAATATATGAGAGATTGTAAGATAAGGTTTAATTCACCACTGACCAAAAGAGTACATAAGAAATTCTAAACGCTAATTTATAAGGTCAAACTGAGCCGAGATGGAAATCGGGCTTCAAATTATTAATGGTAAGACTCCGGCTGCTGCGTGGCCTCCCTAAATATTCTCCCTTTTATTCCTGTCTGCACTGAACTGATTAACTGATATTAATTTCTATCTGCTCTCTTCTGTAGTTGGCACCTTCTTCTCTGTCCTCTCTTTCCTTGTACCCGTCTGCATGTGTTTCTAATTCTGGAGCTGCTGTTCCTGGTCCGTATTTATTGGCCCCATCAACCTGCAAAATGTTTTTTTAATATATACACATGCATGTTTACCATAACAGCTCCCAGCTTCATCATTGGGATAGCTTTTACCTTTAAAAAAGGTGAATTGATACACACATATCTGCAAGATTAAATGTAGTTTTTCACCTGCCTTCATGTGTGCTCACATACAGGCAGATGAAGACAGTTGAGGAAATTAATATGACTGAACAGAGACTAATTAGGCCAAGGAGATGGCCCACTTATACAGCACTGCTGGTGGCTAGTGCGTGTATGTGTGTGAGTGAATCCATATGTCTCCTTTCTCCAAGGACAACAATTAAAGCGGTACTGCCACTCAGTGTGCTGAACAGTGTTTATGTGATAGTGTAAGATGAGAAAATCACTGAACCCCATTATGTGATTTCATAAAAGCAAACATGGCTCTCCCGATCCAGTGTGTGTGTGTGTGTGTGTGTGTGTGTGTGTGTGTGTGTGTGTGTGTGTGTACCTTGGGATTAACGTGTTTGAGAGCGTCCTGAAAACACCGGCCTATGTCTCGGCTCCCTAGCTCCATCAGCGTCTGCAGGCTCAAACTCCACATGGTCACTGATTGGCTGTAGCGCTGCGTGGCTGTCATGGCAACACTTGCTGCTCCCTCAGCATCTCCCGATGAGAGCAAGATTTGGAGCTGGTCACGTGGACAACATCAGGTCGGTTGATTCATACATCAGTAAAATGCAAGGTATCGTTTCCTTTTTGAATATAACCTGATGTTTAAGGAGTTTTTCTACTATCACCATTTTCAGTTTTTAAACAATTTCAGTCCCATTACCAGTCAAACTAGTAATCCTACACAGGAAACATAGCAATTGATTTAAAAAAAATACAGGCTTACAACCACCAAGATATCCATAAAGCCACCATGTGCTGGGTCTAAATGTGCACTTTGTTTACTTTGTTATTCATTATTGCTGGACAATGTGTGTTTGTCGCACCACCAAATAAATTAACAAATAAATACAGCTATTAAATAACAGTCACACAAACCCATAAATTACTCAGAGTGCTTGGTATTAGCCTCTAACCACTAGGCCAACAATTACCACATTTTTTTCTAATTAAGATTCTCATCATCATAAACATCATCATCAGAGAACTGGTTTAATTTGCTTTGCCTGAACGTCAGTGTATTAGTAACTTCTGGGTGTCAGCCTCAGTTGTTTCTGCTTTTCCAATAACATGTTGTGTTTTCAGTGCAGTACAATTACATTTTAATTCTGTGTTAACTCTGCTAGTGTATATCTGAAAGAAGAGAAGATTTGGAAGGTTTTAAAGAAGTTTGCTGTTCTAGTCAGACTTCGACTGGCACTGCTGTTACCCGGCCAAAACGAAACGTGGTTTTAGTGACACGAGAGCCGACAGGTCATCATTCAAATAAAGAGAAGACAGGCTTACGGGTGCCTAAAATTCCATTCACACATTGAACAGAGACTTTATCTCACCCAGTTCTTGTAGTAATTCTCCTTCAGCAGCGAGCAGTCGTGGGCACGCTGCAGCACTCCCAGCAGCCTCTCCTGCCGCTGTGATACAAACACTTGTTTTTACTCCAAGAAACACTGAAGCCATTGACATTTCTCAGCGTACCTGAGGAGGAAATAACTTCAGGCCAAACTTAGGGACTTTTCACGTACTTTTTCCTTCAGCTCTTGGACGTTGGTCTTCCTTTTCATCCTTTCCAACAAGAAGGCCACGTAGCAGGTCCACATGGGCTCTGGGAGGCAAAGCAGTGGTTTCATACACTAACAGAAGCAGTGAATGAATACATGCAGGAACAACGATAACGTTTTACAACTTTCTGGGCTCCTTCTTGGAGGTTTTGACCAAAATAAAATTCTTCCATTAAAGCTTTTAACCCACTGCCAGCATGTGCAAATTAAATAAAAGAACAAGAAGAGAACAAGAAGAGATCGTTCTTGTTTTGGTAATATGGGCGCATTGACACTGAAAAAAAGCTACAAACACACTCAACTGCACATTAAAGAAAATACATAATCAACCAATCATATGGCAGCAATTCAATGCATGTAGGCACGCAGACATGGTCAGGAGGGCCTGCTGAAGTTCAAACTGCGCATAAGAGTGAGGAAGGTGATTTAAGTGATCTCCAGAATTTACAGAGAAAGGCCAGAAAAAGAGAAAATATCCAATAAGCGTCACGTCTCTGGGCAAAAATGTCTTTGTGACATCAGAGGAGACTACACCAGACTTCTTTAAGCTGACAGGAAGGCAACAGTAACTCGTTACAGACGAGAGACGCAGAAGAGCATCTCTGATGCACAACAGACGGGTTACAGGAGCTGAAGACCACACCAGATGACACTAGGGCTGCCACAAACGATTATTTTGATAGTCGACTAGTCACCGATTATTTTTGCGATTAGTCGACTAATCAGATCATGCATCCATTGGACGTAAAATGTACACCTGAAAATATGTTAAACGTTTATTTTGTGACCCAGAAAGAATAATAATTGTAATATTAAAACTAACTAGCTGCCGCCATTGTTGACAACTGCGCTGGGCCGCGCTATGAATTCTGGAACACAGTTTCTTCTTCTTCGGGGTTTAACGGCAGCTGGCATCCTTGTACATGCAGTGCTGCCATCTTCTGTTTCAGTCCGTTATTACACTCTTAAATACTACTACTTATTCCTGCGTCTTTTGGGATCTTACAAAGCTTCAAACGACGCGTCGACTATTAAATTAGTCGTCGACGATTTTAATAGTCGACGTAATCGTGACTAGTCGACTAATCGTGGCAGCCCTAGATGACACTCTCATCAGCTAAGAACAGGGAGCTCAGGCTACAATTCACACAGGCTCACCATAATTGGACAACAGCAGACTGGAAAAATGTTGAGTCACAATTTCTATTGTGACATTCAATGGTAGGGTGAGGATTTCACATAAACAACATGAAAGCATGGATCCACAAACACTTACGGCCGCTGACATAATGGTGTGGGACATAATATATAATGGTTTTCTAGGCACACTTTGGCCCCTTGAATACCAACAGAGCATTGTTTAAATGCCACAGCCCGCCCGTATGTATTGTTGCTGACCACCCTTTATGACCACAGTGGATCCATCTTCTGATGGCTGCTTCCAGCAAGACAAGGCACGTGACACAAAGCCTAAATCATCTCAAACTGGTTTCTTGAACATGACGAGTTCGCTGCACTCAAACGGCCTCCACAGTCACCGCAGCTTTGGGATGTGGGGGCGAACACGAGATTAACTTCATGGACGTGGGGCCAACAAATCTGCAGCAGCAGCTGTGCGATGCGATCATGTCAACATGAACTAAAATCTCTGAAGAATGTTTCCAGCACCTTGTTGAATCTGTGCCATGAAAAATGAAGGAGGTTTGAGCGTAAAAGGGGTAAGATGTACCTAACAAAGTGGCGTCTTTTGCGTACTTCTTAGTCTACCCACCAACTTCATTTGCAGATGAAGATCGTGACGTGGTTGAAAATTATTAAGTGAGATGGAATTTTTATGTTTGCCCATAAAATAAGTTTTACTTTCACTTAAGGCAAAAACCTGCACAGAAATGATGCTTTTATGCTCACCTTTAGCTACATATTTTTTTTATTTTTGGAGTAGTTTTTTCACAATTTACAGTCCAAAATAACCCTCATCTTCTAATCACTGGATATATGATCCAGTGATTAGAAAGGCAAAAAGTGTGAATATCTGAAACATATGCTGACCTCATTATGAACACTGAACCATGTTTAATATGAGCATCCGCAACTGTAACACCAAGTCTGACAGGAAATAGAGAAAAGCTTAATAACAGGTCCACTTTCAAGCTTTTGAATAATTAATGTTCATAGCTAGCAGATGCTCTGTAGTAAAATGTTTATTACAATTAATAATTAATCACCAAAGTCTAAGTCATGTCTCAACAATTCATTTTAAAATTCAAATATATATGTTCTCTCTGTGTATCAGGAAGCTCCTACCAGTGTTCAGACTCTTGACGCCCTCCTCATAGACCTGGCAGCAGCGCTCCTCTCTGCGGTTTATATCTGAGGCCCTGCCTTTGGCAGTCTGGAGCTCCTCTCCTGCTCCTGGGGCCTCCAGCTCCCTCTTAGCCATGAAATCCCACGTGGAGCTGTCGTCTGTGTAGTTAGTCTGTAAGCTGGAAACAAGAGGTGAGATGAGGGTACTGCTTAAAGATAACACTGTGGAAGTTGAGGAATTCAGAGTTCATGTAAAAGAGAGGTAAATGTAAGCTTTTCGGAAGTAAATTACTCTTGCAGGATGGATTCTTGGAGGTCTTTGGTGAAGTCAAAAATAGCCGCTATGTTCAGAAGTGAGATGACAAACTCTGCTTCTGTAGGATGAAAAGATACACAAGTAGAGAGACACGCTAGGTTGTTTCCAAAGCCAATGGCTTGTTCTTACTCACCACCATAAATATTTTTAATAGACAGTTGTCACATTTAGCTAAACTAAGGTCCAATTTTCCCCAGGTAGCAGGTCAGACATGTAAATTCAATATTATGAGACAAAACCTCCTTCGCCATAGTGGGAACGCCGTCCCAGAACAGTTTTAAGAATGTGACTGTGCCAGATAACATGAAAGTGATGTGCCAAACAATGATCACATCCCCAAAAGCATTCAAGTTGTGCACTGGTGTGTCTGGACTTTTGTTTTGGAGTTATTATTAAAAATAAAAATCTTGCACAGTTTTTCCATGAAAAGTCCCTCCACATATGCAAGGTTGTGATTTGAGTGTTTTTTAATAGTGATCCTGTGCTCAGGGGTGATTTCAATTGCCAATTCTTATCCCCATTTAGTCTTTACATATCCCATTGCTAAAGGAATTCACTTTAATGACAATATAGGTGGTCTTGAACTGAAATAAAAACTAAATAAATAACAGTTTTTAATCTCTTTTTGGCAAATGAAAGACAATCAGGGTAAAAGAAGATGCAGAAAGGGTTTAAATCGGCTCTACAAATTATGTGCATTTTATTTAAATAATAAATGTGTTATTTTTAAAGCCCAGATTTACTAAACCGGCATAAAGATCATGCAAGCACAATCCCTATATAGTGTTCACAGGTGTGCTTAGTTTTACAGCAATTTATAAAAGCTGAGCTGTTTTCTTAACACACAACACAACTGCACTTTAAGATTTTGTTTTTTTAATATTCTCTCTTCTGTTACACCAGGGATTTTCTAACATCTGGGTGTTGAGGAGCAGTTAGGAAAAAGAGGTTCTCTGTGACGTGGATATGTCACTGTGGATAATGTTTTGAGAGGAGAGTCTACAGGGGAGAGTGTGACAGCATTATGCCGCTCTTAATATTCAAATGTATTTGCAGCATAAACACTTAAGTTATTTTATATTTTCTCATATTTGCACAGGCCTGTGAATAACCACTGACAAGCTTACCTTTGATTTTCCCTGTAGCATCTTTGTATACAACCTCAGCCAGTTTACCACTCAGGATCTCTGGAGAAAATTCATATTCACCCTGGAAGGTGTGAACAGTGGGTTTTAAATACAACGAGCAGCATATGCGCGCGCTTACTTCCTACTGTTTTGTGTTAGTTTCACGCTCACCAGGTCCATCTGAGCCTGCTCCAGCTGAATCTTCTGCTTCCTCAGTTTCTCACAATGCAGCAGCTCCATACGGAAGTACTAACACAGAGTGGTTGGAGGATTTTAGACGAGCATGTTTTAAATGAATAAACTGTTGCTTAAAGTTTTAAGTCTGGGTCACCTTAAATAACAATAATAAAAAGAAGATATTTGGCATCTTTTACCTCCTGGTAGACTTTCTTATCATTTGGGTGGAATCGCAGTGCCCTCAGAAACAGGTGTCTCGCGCTCTCAGAAGAATTTCTATCCTCCAGCTCGCTCTTGGCAGCCATGATCCACAGAGCTAAAGCGAGGCGGAAACAGTGTTTATTAACAGCATTCGTCTTGGTCATCTCCAAGATTGCAATCACAGATTTCCTGCCTTGGTTTAATTTACTTTAATACACATTTCCAGCCACTAAATGTCGGCAAATTGCAGTGTGTTTGTAATGCTCCCTTTCTTCTGTACCTGGTTTGTCAGGATGGATGGCAAGCATGGCTGAGAACACCTTGCTGATTTGGCTCTTGGTGGCCTGATGAGTGAAAGCGATCATTATAAGAATGAGAAGACACGGTGTAGAGCAGACGTATCTGACTTGAAAGCAAGTGATGACATCTTTACATACCCATTTCTTACAGAAAGCAACATGTGAGAGCCATAGCTGCACATCATCCTGCGGGGGAAAGAAGACGTGTGACTGTTCACTCCTTTCGGCTTTTGTAAATTTAAACTCAATGTAAAAATCTACAATTTTAACTTTTTTTGCCATGTTTGTTAGCAAAAAGCATCATATTACTTTCCAGCAATGGCTCAGTTACACATTAGAAAGTATCATACAAATTTAGAGGAAAAAAATGTCAAAAAATGTTACAAATAGTGGATACACATGGCTGAATTTAATAATCTGATGTTATAAATGAATTATTACAACCATACAGAATAATAGTTACAGTGTTGCAAATGCTCTATTTACACTACCTTCCACTTATTTGTTGCTCTTTTAAAGATGCTATTTATTCTGTGGATGATGGGGTACTCAATCTCCTCTCGTTTGAACTGATAGTGTATGTGCTGAAAATGAAAAGGATAGTACAGTCACTGTCAGGTGGGTTTTACTGACAAGTCTTTAATCACATGAGCTTAAAATAACAGATTCTGTATGTAGGATACTTACTGCTCTTCTCTTCTTGATCAGCTCTAAAACATTGATTTCATACTATAAACAAAAGGAGAGTCTCCAGTAAGTGTTCTGAACACGATTCATGATCTTTACTTATTTATTGAAACTTAGAAGAAACATAATGTATCATCACAGCCGCCCACCTGAATGTATGCAATGAAGTCCTCCTTATTTACGATCAGCCTGTGAAGCTTGTACTCCAGGGCTGTTACTCTCTTGATTATTGATCTAAATGAAAAACAGAACAGAAGAATAATGTTGAATCAGTGAGAAGGACTTGCATAAACACACACGGGAATATTTTCACATGGAAATTTTAATACTGACCAACAGTTTTTGTATTAGGAGAAGAGAAAGCACAAAAGAAGAATGGGCCATTTTGAGGTCAATTTTAGGAAATACAGCATAAAATGCATTTTTTGTACACTGAATTTACACTCATAGGTAAGTTTTAGGTACACCTTGCTAATACTGGACCCCTTTTATCCTCAGAACTGCTTTATCTCTTTGGGGCATAGATTTAACAAGATGTTGGAGACAGTCCTCAGAGATTTTAGTCCATACTGATATGATAGTTTGTCAGGGAACATCCATGATCCGTACATTTGGTGACTGTGGAGGCCATTTGAATACAGTAAACTCACTGTCATGTTCAAGAAACTGGTTTGGAATGATCTGAACTTTGAGACACAGTATATATTATTCTTCTGGAAGCAGCCAAAAACAATGAGTACACTATGGTCACAAAGGAATGTACATGGTCAGCAGGCTGTAGCATTTAAACAATGCTCAGTTGGGGCTAAAGTGTGCCAAGAAAATGACCCCGTGTGAATTGTAGCCTCAGTTTCACCATTACACCACCGCCATCATGAAACGTTCATACAGGGCAGGACGGATTAGTGCTTTCATGGTGTCACATCAAACTGGGTCAACAGACCCGCAAACACTTCTTTGAATTTCTATTGTTCAATTATGGCGAGCTTGAGCAGATTGTAGCCTCAGTTTCGTGTTCTTAGCTGACAGTGACACCCGGTGTGGTCTTCTGCTGCTTCGAGATTCAGCATATTGTGTGTTCAGAGATGCTCTTCTGCATACCTTGGTTGAAACAAGTGGTTATTTGAGCATTTTCACCCAGAGAACTGTCACTCACTCAATAGCTTTTCTATATCTTCTTCAGAACAATCTCTACAGGTAGCTGCATAAGAAAATCAAGGTAAATTACCAGTTTCTGAAATACTCAGAGCAGCTACCATGCTATGTCATTTATATCACCTTTGTTCCATATTCAGATGCTCAGTTTGAACATCAGTGGGCCTATATGGCTGAGTATTATCAGTACACAAAAATATCTATAAGACAATATCATATAAGTGTTTGATACACAGGTGCTCTGAATCTTTTGCCGGAGACGATACTTCATACTCCTTTTGGTGGAGCTTATCAATTAAATTATGATAAAATGTAAAGCTATAAGTGGACGACAGCAAACAACACAGGAAATCAAATTATAGGACTGATCAACTGAATTTAAAGCAGACCTTTCCATTAGGCCAGCTTTCTGCTCATTGCAAACAGGACACTTGAACAGCAGGTGAAAGAGGGTACAGGGCTGGGTATTTGCTCTCACTGACATCATAAAGATCCTACAGTAGAAAAACTATATTTAAAGCAATCTGGAGCCTAGTTTTAGGCTTGAAGAGATTATTTAAACGTTAGCCTCATTATTTGACATTTTGGCCATGTTTAGCAGAAACATCCACTGTAACATCATATGACAGAAAATGAGTAAAGGGAATAACTCCTAGTACATAAAAGCTTAACCCCTGCAATAGCTGTGGCTCAGGGGGTAGAGCTGGTTGTCCAGCAGTCAGAAGATCCATGGTTGGAGCCCTGGCTCCTTCAGTCTGCATGTATCCTGGGCAAGATAGTGTGCCATACATGCATGGCAGAAAAAAAGCACTCAAATGAACAAGCGTGATTTTGTGAATGAAAGTTATACTAGAAAGTGCTTTGATGCCTAACTAGAGTAGAAAAGTGGTATCTAGGTACCATATTCTGTAGACCGTCTGCGTGTCTGTGATGTTGGACTTCCTGAGTTAATTTTATTTCCTTTGCCTGGCTTCAAATCACCCTGGGAGTACTACAGAAGCACAATGTGTAGTCTGCACCAGAGCTTTCATTCTCTATGCCATTCCTGTATCGAACTTCTTGCCTGGCTTACCTACTCCGTGCAGCTAGTACAGCTTCTGTAATAAATAGACCCAGTGAAGAAAATAGAGCTGTGTCTGAGAGACTTCTGAAGCACATCAGGTAGATTTGAAAGCAAGGTGTTGAATGGGTGCAATTGAGTACGTTCACCACAGTGGTCTGCACACATATATGTATCTGTATATTTAAATATTTTTCTCTATTTTGTGTATTATTATGGCTGGACTCTATTTATATTACGAGTGGTGGAAGAAGAGGTCAAGTGTTGGAAATTGATGACTTGTTGGGGTGTTTAAGAGAAGGAATTCTATTCTGATGTTACACAAACATGGTGATGTATCGGGATTCCTATAATGTATTGATCATCACCAGTTACTTTGAGATTCACAACCCTAACATTGATTTTAATTAAGGATGTAAATGTGCAACTATCTGCAGAAGGGATCTTCAATATTTCCTCCTTAAATCTTCAGGACACAAATATCTTCGATGTATTGCTGCTAACTATAGATGTCAAAAAGTTAAGTTCAGCTGCCCAGATTAATAAAATCACTTAACTCTATTTGCTCTTTACTTTGGGGAATATTTTTTTCCTAAATCATCCAAAATTAATCAGTAGTAAAAAACGTTTTTTGTTGATTTTTTTTTTTTTTTTTTTGAGAACAAGAAGATGATTAATAGATTTTCTCAGCTTCATCTCTCGCAGTTTCTCGGCCCTGTAATGTAAACAACTAAATATTTCACAGGTTCGAGGCCCTCTCTGAGACTGCGTCCGATCAAACCGGACTAATCCGTCACCTCCTCTTTTGCTATTTTCCTAGAAGACACAGCGTGTAAAGGCTCGGTGTTGCCTTACTTGACTTCTTTCTTGGTGAACAGTCCCACTCTCTCCAGCTGCTCCAGCTCAGGGATTCTGTCCTCGATCCGCTGCTGAACGATCTCCGCCATCTCGTCCAAACAGCCTTTAAACGCTCGTGTTCAGCTGCTTTTTGGTCAAACTTAATAATGTTATAACAACTGTACACAGAACAGCACGAGAGGCCAGCTCTATGCCCAATTACACATGTGTGGAAGTTGTGACTAGCAGAGCTTCCGGTTCCGTCTGCAAATAGGTCCGACAAGAAATCCGAGCTGGAGGAAACATTTGTTAACTCTGAGTTTTAAACTCCCAAACTTGCTGTTTCACAACGTAATAAAGATGAATCGAAAGTTTACCTGTCCTTTTATATTCGAAAACGGTTTGGTGTATGTTTTCTCACCTCAGATTAATTTTGATCATCAGGGGAACATATAAAGGGGGGACATGAGCTTTTCTTTTTTTCAGAACTTTATTTGAAATTGTAACGTGAACAGTCCGTCATTCCAGTTCAGTTTGTACAGTAGACATACAGGGCAAATAAGAGTAACAATAAGCAATACAATGAAAATAAGAAGGGTAAATAAATAAATAAAGGAAAAAAGGGATGTGACAGACTTCATTATAGCTTTATACTTGAAAATTATATCTGTGACAGCTCATTTGTTGAAAATTTCTGAATGAATTTCAATCAATTCTGAACCTTTTTTATTTGAAGTTAATTTAAGAGAGTTTAAGTAATATTCAATTTCAAGTAAAAACAAATTAAATAATGGGGTTGAGTTTTAAAATTTATATTTATGTATGTGGAATTTCCCTAGGAAGATATAAAGATTGACAATGGTACATAATTTTTTTTTTCTTTGGTTTCAAAATAACTGATAATGTCCTTCCCTTCAATTTGGACTTCGTATGTTGTTTTGCACAGTATATAATTTTCAAGTTCTCTCCAAAATGTAGCACCATATGAAAAAGGGGGGACATCAGCTGGCACAAGCCCCCTCACATTAATTGCATCATAATAATGCAATATATCAAGCTACCCTGCAATATATACGCAAATAAAATAATCAAAAGCTGGACCATTGATGTGTATATATGTACACACATCAATGCATCAGTAATTATGATCCAATGTACATAGGGCATATGTACATAGTAGTGTATATAATTCTAAAAAGTGCTTATTTTAGGTACTTTAAATATAGTTAAAGAATGCACAATTTACTACTCAACAACTACTAGCATAATTTATAAATTTTACTTAATGAAAAGTCTACATACATTCTTTTTCTTGCAAAATGTTTATCCAACAAAAAATTATATTAAAAATCTTGTGGAGCACCACTTTATGAAAAGACAGGTAGAAGAGCTGAAGATGTTCAGAATTTCATTGGGAATGATCAGGATGGACACGATTAGAAATGAGTGTATTAAAAGAACAACTCAGGTTAAACCAGGGGCGGATCTAGAGGGGTGGCAAGGGGTGGCATGTGTCACCCTAAAATGATCTCTTGCCACTCCTAGTGCCACCCTAGTTTTGCATATGACAGCGTTGTTTATTAAAATAAGATAGTGTTAACGGCTTTGAGCCTAGCTACAGTTAACATGGAATATAAATTCTAAAACTGAATATATTTTTTTGAAATACTATCGTCACATTTAGCGCGGAATAAATGGTAGAACAAAAGAGCATTTTCTAATTACAGCGCAAAAGAAAAGAAAAAAAAGCCAGCGAGTGAAAGAGAGAGGGAGAGTTTTGAGATGTGAGAGATTTATGACGTTTAGCATGGAGTTTATAGTTTGTGTATTGTGTTGTCTTGTGTAGTTAGTGTGTTGTGTAGTCATTGTTTTGTTTTGTGTGTCAGTGGGTACAAATGAAGGCCACAAAGGTAGATTTCAATGTAAACACTGTCTCCAGGTGGAAAACCAGAGGAGTGATACACCTGTTGTCAGGCCTGCAGAGTTTATCCCTGTGGTGTTCTCCTCTGTCTTGTGGCAGACAAACAATTTTTTTTTGCTGGCACAAATAATTTGTCGGGCATCTTACTGTGACACCTGATTGTTCTCTCATTTTAGTTATAGTACTATTTTTAAATGGTTGTACAATAACAAACAAACAAACAAATAAAACGCCAGATGCATTGGCTACATTTTTACATAACTAGTTGTATATAACTTTACAAAATTTCAAAATTCAAAATTTACAATTTATATTTGCATTTGAAGTTATGAAAATAATTTACTAGACGTGTGTGGTTTTTGCAGTTAAAAAAACCCCTAAAAACAAAACAACTTTTAGGAGGTTATGCTTTGTGTTTGGTTTCAGATCGGTTGTGTTAATATAGTCTGTCAATGAAAAAATAACTGTAAATTCAGATACACGAGGTTGAGCTAAAAAGAATGATACCAAGCAATGCAAGGGAAAAAATAATTTAAAACAATTTGAAGGTGAAATACAAATGTAAATCAAAAGTACATAAAAATTAAAATTCATGTTTTATGTCACTGACATTTTTAATTATGTGGGCTACAGAAAATAATTAAGTGATAGACAATATTTGTATGAAACGTGTATACTTACTGCATTTGAATCATTTTACCCATATGTAACACTTGCATGTGTGTTCTTCAAAAAAGGCTTTGATTTTGCCACCCTATTTGATTTCCATGCTACCCTCATGCCACCCCAAGAAAATTTCTCTAGATCCGCCCCTGGTTGAACGCTTTGTAGACAAAATTAGAGCGACAAAGCTGACATAGTTTGGACATGTGCAGAATAGAATAGAATAGAATAGAATACCTTTATTGTCACTATACGGTTGTACAAGGGGATACAGAGCATCTCCTACTCAGTGCAAACATGCTGGGGGGGGGACGACGCAGTTCTGCAGCACTATATACATACGGACAGTATTAACAGACGGAAATATATATATATATATATATATATATATATATATATATATATATATATATATATATACACACATATACATATATATACATATACATATATATATATATATACATATATATATATATATGTATATATAAATAAATCAATAATAGGACTCAAGGGTTCACACATTAGTCTCCTTTGTGTTCTTATTCCTCCACGTGCCACCCCATAAAAAAATAAATAAATAAATAAAATCTAGAAACGCCCGTGATATAAAGTAATATTTTTTCTAACGTCTTCCATGGATTAGAATATAATCTTTTAAAAATTACAGTTATCGTAGCATTTATATACCACGTAAGTAAATATTACAGTTATTGTAACCTGCTGGCAGGGTACAATCTGTTTGAATAATGTACATTATTCATTATTAAAAGCTAAAAAGTAAATGTTAGATTTTTAGGTTATTTGTTTAATGTTCTTAGCGTCCACATTTTATTACGAACATAGATTTTATCCACACTTTTCTACTTTTACAGCACAATTTAACCTACAGCACCTGTATCGTTATGTTCTACTGAATATAGTCGTACAAATGTGAAGTAACTCTCAACAGCAATGCGGTCAATGCAATAAAACAGAAAATATAAATATTAATTCCGATCTTTGATTTGCTATTGATTTTTCATTGAATAAATAGTCAGATTGAATATATTTGGGTTCGTAAGGTTTATATTGTGAATTCTTGAGTACATTTTGTGAATGAGAGAGCTCTGGCTGCTGTGTGCTCGTCTGGATATGATGAATGCAGATGGACTCGATTTCCCGCAAAATCGTAGAAAGCGAGAGCGCGTTGTCTGACGTCACTGAAGCTGAGTAGCCAATCACAGTTCTACATTGGCACTGCTCATCTCCTATTGGCTGACAACTGACCAGTGCTCTGTTGTTCAGTACAAATTGAAGGGGTACCGCATTGAGAACAAGTTACAGATAGAATATCAATAATCGGGTCCAATATACCCAGAACTACTGGTAATATTTCGGACGGATGAATGCAGAACAGCTTCGAGTGTCCGGAGGTTTGTTTTGAAGTAAACTATGCTAGCACTGCTAGCTAACTAGCCAGCGTCTTGTCGCCTCCTCTTCACAGGTTTCTGCTGTTGAGTCTGCCAGGCTTGTGCTAGAGGCAGCGAGGCCAGCAAATTAATGCCATCAGCCAGGGTACGTTACTTTTTTATATGCCACATATTTGCCACGTTACAAATTTTGGAAGCTTTGTTAACGGGGGTTTGATTAACCGAATGAATACAGCGGTAAAAGGCAGGCTAGCGTGTTAGCGATGTGCTTCTAGCTGTTAGCTCGCGTGCTAATGCTAGTGTTTTGCTAAGCTAACTTGTTGTGTTTCCCGCACCTATGCCCTAATCTTTTCTCTTCTAACGTGTGGTGTTGTCTCACTCCGCAGAACTCAGGTCATATTATGAGCGGGGCCAGTTGCAAAGCTAACGGCGCCGTCTACCCTGCCTCATCAGCAATGATGAACTCTGTAAAAAAGCCGAAGATGGAGCAGATTCAGGCCGACCATGAGCTGTTCCTACAGGCCTTTGAAAGTGAGACTTCACGACTTGTTACTTTATAATACAAGTTTACGGTTTGGGTTCATGAGAGACTTTCCTGTGCTTTCCGTGATTGTTTCGCTACTCTGATCATTTTTAGTGTAATTCATTGTGCTTTTTTTAAAGTTGCTATTTTGACTGGCTGGCATTTGGTTTAATTCCAAATGGAGTCCTAAATATTGTTTTTAACTTAACGTAATGACTACTGTAGTAAGGTAACAATTATCAGACTGAAATCAGTCTAAAACACACGCCCCATTCTTTTTTCTTTCTTTCTTTTTTTGGGGGGGATGTCATGCCAAATTAGTCACCACATACCAGAAGAAATGTTGGCATGTGAGAAATGCACTACAGTAATATGGATGGGTTTTTCAGATCAAGTCAAAATAATGAACCGATTGACAAAGGGGCCACATATGGTATTGCAGATCCTATTCAGGGTTTTAATATTGTTCTCATTCTACAAACTTGCTGTCAGTGTTTCCCTAGTGTATTGGTTTACACTTCACTTAACAAGCAGAAGATCCCCAGTTCTCTTGCTAGAAACACAAGAAGGGGATCTGGCGTACCACTCTACCAAATCAAACATGTAGAGCTCCCTGCTGTGGTGGCCCCTTGTGAATAAAATAAGGGAGCAGCCAAAAGTAGCTTTCTTTAGATGATGATGATGTGAGAGTGGTGTGATACTGTCTAAAACAAGACTTGTTGTATTTCTAGAACCAACTCAGATATACAGATTTCTACGCACAAGGAATTTGATTGCAGTAAGTGAATACCCTACAAAATTATATTTTAATTTAACTGCTTTAAACTGCTGATGGAAAATGACTGATATCCGCCCACTATTTTTTTTTTTTTTTTTTTTTTTTTTCTTCTTAGCCCATATTTTTGCACAGGACACTCACCTTCATGTCTCACAGAAATGGTCGAACAAATGCCAGAAGGTATGGAGTCTGGGGAAACAAGAATCCTTTTTTTTTGTTGTTGTTGTTGTTGTTGTTGTTGTCATAACGATGCACTGTCATAGTTTGTAAAGATGATTTGTTCCTGACAATATTTGTGAACAAACTTTCTCTGACTTCTTTCCAGGAAAACATTCAAAGTGGATGATATGCTGCAGACAGTGGTGAAGATGAAGGGGGAGCAGGATTCTCCAAGGTAACACAGCTTTACAAGTGTTGCATCTGTTTTTTGTTTTGTATTGAACAAAGCTATTTTTTCCAACTCTGTGGCGTTGCTGATACAGTTATTTGTACCTTGCAGGGTTTTTTTTTTACTATTCACAATAACAGTTGTAGCACTTGATATGACCCATTTTCACCTGTGCATTTTTCTTTTGGCTTTTTAGCTTGTCCTCACATCTACAGTTAACATTCACTGGGTTCTTCCATAAGGATGGTAAGCACATGTTACTCTTCACCAAGTACCTGTGTTTTGTGTATTTCCCTATGAAAGAAATGACTCAGAAATGCTTGGATGTGTCAGAAATTTCTACAGTATTCAGCTGTTTGAAATGTGGTTTTGCTTTGACACCACCCTACTACAGTCAACCACTGGCATGTTAAGCATCAGTTAAACAAAATTCCAACCACATTGATAGAAATGACAAAAGTAGTCACTCAGAAGCAAGGCACAAGAACCTTTTTTTTTTTTTTTGTACCAACATACTGCTATGCAGCCTTACAGCTGCATGTAGGATAACAGTAAATGATGTTTAGAGATGCTTCTTATGTATATAAATAACAATTGTTTGTGATTGAAACAAACTCTTCTTGTTTCCCTCTAGAAAAGCCATCTCAGAATTCAGAAAATGAACAAAATTCTGTGTCCTTAGAGGTGCTACTTGTCAAAGTCTGCCATAAAAAACGCAAGGTAAAGTAAAACACTGGGTGTGTCGCTTTTGGCAACATGTCAATGCATCTGCCGTTGCTCACTCGTGGTTGTTTTTGTATTTCAGGATGTCAGCTGCCCGATAAAGCAAGTGCCTACAGGTAAAAAGCAGGTGCCTTTGAATCCCGACAGTAACCAAACCAAGCCCGGCTCCTACCCTTCCTTACTGGTTCCCAGCAATGAATTTGAGCCCAGCAACAGCCACATGGTGAAGTCCTACTCGCTTCTATTCAGGGTATCGCGCACAGGGAGAAGGGATGCCAGTGGTCTAGTGAATGGAGAGGCCAATGAAAACATTGGTAGGAAGCCCACAGTAAAACCTTTTTATGCTCCGTTTTTGACTGTGCACCATTTAGTTGAATGATTTAACAGTGCAGTTTGTTGGGAGAGTAGCATAAGGGATTGAATATTCTTTCTGTGAGCGTCTCATCTGAAAATGATACCAGCTGTAACTGAAATAGTTGCTGGCTAGATATTAACTTCTTAGTCTCAATTGTTATTTGTTTATTTATTTATCTTTAAACATGAAGATGTAACAGATACTCCTACTAGAAAGAAGCGAAGTTCATCCCATAGAGATGAAGGAGAGGCCACAGAGACCTATGTTGCACAGATGACTGTCTTTGATAAGAATAGGTAAGGATTTGTAATTTCTTTCTTTTTAAGTTCTAAATATGTCCTTCTTCCAGTCGCTTTTGCCTGTACTCCCCAAAACATGCCCTGCTTTGTCCACAGGAGACTGCAGCTGCTGGATGGGGAGTACGAGGTGTCAATGCAAGGGATGGACGACAGCCCTGTGAGCAAGAAGCGAGCCACATGGGAAACCATTCTTGATGGGAAGGTAGGCTTGCTGGATTAGGTCTCTGAAAGGAACATGTAATTGTGTTTGTCATATTGAACTTGAATGCTAATTTCCTTCTTGTCCACCTCACTGCTTCACTGACCATGGCTGTCCCACAGAGACTGCCACCATTTGAGACATTTTCTCAGGGACCCACATTGCAGTTCACGCTGCGTTGGACAGGTGATGGCAGTGGAAAGTCTACTGCTCCTGTGGCTAAACCCCTCTCTACCCGCAACTCAGATAGCTCCAGCCCTATGGAGACCAGAACCAGCAACCACCGAACTGCCCTCATGAGTAAGTACAAAAGCAATTCACGGTAGCTTGAACTTAGAAATTTGGAGCTATGCAATGACGTGGAAAAATTCTATCAGTGTGATGCTATCGGTTTTTCAAAATCCCTGGATTAGATTTTATCTTATATTACATTCAAGAGGAGGACCAGAAAATGTCCACAGATGACAAGAGAAGGCCAGATCTTCTGATTAATTAAAAGCACTGCAAAAGGGTTCAGACAAAACACCAAATAAAGAGATTTCCTGAACAGATTCTCTGACAAACCCGAGTGGGTCATGCTTTTGGATTATCCGCCCACTATGATATTGGTGTGGGATGATCTATTTGTAACTGAATCTGGCAAAAGGCGCTGTGTAAATAGCTGTTGAGTCCCTTTCAGACATGCTTTTCATCCCATAAATGTGCAGGCAGCTCTGCACGTCACCATCATGTTTGAACAATCCCGTGAATCCTTCTGTAAAAGTCACAATGTCGCTACTTAATTATTTATTTTTGGGGGAGTGTTTTATATGTGTCAGTATTTAGCATAATGCTTCCATATGAGCAAAAAGCAGTTATGAGTCACTGCCCTACTAATGACGTCTCGTCATTAGTAACTGTGTGTGGACTCCCACGTGTGCACGCACACACAGTTATGAGTTGGTCCTATTAATTATCTCTAAAAGCTCAGGTTGTTTTGATATGGTGAGTGCTAGCCATCTGTTTGGATGTAACATTATTTACATTGACTCCAGTGCTAACTGATATACTTACTAATGTTACCATTTTGCAGTGGTGCTCCTCAGCCAAAGTGTCCCCTAGCATTAGTTAGAGCCCCTAATGGCTCAATTTATTTAATGCTAAGATAGTGTAACCATGTCATAAATGATCTGTTTGCGTTTAGGTTGGTTTTGGAACAGGGGACCGGAGGTCTCTGCTGTGAAGCCGGATTTTGGCTTATCTCAGCAACTTGAGGGTTAACCTTGGGTTTTCAGTACTACAAAGGTGGATTACTTCTTACAGGAGTAGCTCACCATGGTAACTTATGCTGCGTATATAACCCGCTCCAGGACAGGTTATGTTCCAGATTAGAGATCAACAGGTATGAAATCGCTGCCTATTGAGCAATAATTTTTTTTTTTTTTCTGGAACATGGCAACACCTTTCTTGGAAGATCTCTCGGACTTCTGCGCACAGAGTAGGAGTATCTAAAGTCTTTGTTTTGCGAATGAATGTCAGTATTGAATATGGGTTCTTATATGCAACTAAATATAACTAACGATGTAGTTAAAGGAACACTTGACCTGCCTAGTGAGGGGGCGGGTTAGTATCTCTCATCTCTTTCACCTTAAGCACTTTTTGTTTCTGTGGCTTAACCTTTCACCTGCACATCAAGTTTTAAATGCTGTCACTTATGCTCTCCATTTCAGAAATGTAAGCACTCATCCTCCTTTATTTGCTCATTAGGTGTGCTTCTACTCTTGTGGTGGGAAGGAAACTCTTTTTGTGCTCTGTGTTGTAAGAAAGGTGAAACACTTCAGTGACCGTGTGTTTTTAATGCCATCAGGTCATTACATAAACATGTAGGTGAAGCTACGACAATGTTTCATATTCCATGTCTGAAATGGGCTTTATCAACAGGTATATTTGCACTTAGATTGTGTATCTTTTGTTACTGGGCGGGGAGGGGGGGAAATGCAATTTCTCCTTCTCAAAGAAGCCCTTCAGTGTGTTTACAAAAAAAGTCCACATAATTTGTTATTTGGTGACTCTCCAAGAATTAACTTCTCCATCTGTTCCTGTCAGCAGTGAAAGAGTCAGTCAGCACAGACATTCAGACGAAGAAAGAGCAGGTCCCATGTGAGCCGCGACAGAAGCTACGTATATTTTATCAGGTACACCACACAACAGTAAGGAATACATTTGAGCCTGGCACACTTATTATAAAAGCCATTTGTTTAGGTTGATAAACATGTGCAGTGTCTTTGTGGTCTGTTTTTTGGAGCTGTTTTAGAATTACTGTCACGTTTTGATACCCCCCCCCCCCTTTTTTTTTTTTTTTTTTTTTTTTGTAATCATTCACCTTTTCAAAACTTAATGTATCGACAATATTTAGCTGTTGGGTGCTTGCCCTTTGCGTGTCAAGAGTGACAGTAACTCTGATTTTTATGACCCTGCTTTACATCTGCTGTAGGTTCACCATCTCTGGTTTATCTTGTAGTAAATCGGTGGTTTGTTCTTCCTCAGTTTCTGTACAACAATAATACGCGGCAGCAGACGGAGGCAAGAGATGATCTTCACTGTCCCTGGTGTACCCTGAACTGCAGCAAACTCTACAGCCTGCTCAAACACCTCAAACTCTCCCACTCCCGCTTTATCTTCAACTATGTGGTAAGAGATAAGTGTGTGTGTGTGCAGGCGTGCGTGCGTGGACAAGTCATGAGTCTTCACAAGACACCATGGGATCTCACACAGTTTTAAAGTTCAAAGATGGTGTGTGTGTGTGTGTGTGTGTGTGTGGGGGGGGGGGGGGGGGGGGTGTAATCTGCAAGCTGCATCTTAAAACACTTGTATAAACTATACACTTGTGTTATGTATTTTAAGTCTTGTAAGTTAAAGAGTGCAAGAAGAATGGGATTATTCTAATTGTCATTATTCCTGATTTTTCCTCAAATATTTAACCTGTTATCTAATCACATCATTTGCTCCATATTAAATATTAACCGTTGAATTAATTTATTAACAGTTGAATGGTTGATATAGTTCTTTTATTTGTTTCTTAATCTGCAGCCTCACCCTAAAGGAGCAAGGATAGACGTTTCCATCAATGAGTGCTATGACGGCTCATACGTTGGCAACCCTCAGGACATTCACAGCCAGCCAGGTTTTGCTTTTAGCCGCAATGGCCCAGTCAAGAGGACCGCTGTGACTCACATACTGGTTTCCAGGTAGACACATAACCTTCATTCAGAGTTAACAGAGCTGATTATTTTTCCCCTTCATTTGTCTGTTAATGCAGGGGTAATGAGCGTGAATTAACGTTAATGACCTGATCATGCACACTAACCATGGTTTAAACAGACTTGGAGCAAAAGTCTGAGGAACTTGGCAGGAAGGCAACTCTAAACGGATTAGCTCTGATATGTTCTTATACTAATGTATCAGTTAGAAATGAGTTTGGTTGATAAAAGTCTGGAAAGCCGAGATGTAATTGTCTGATAAAAGCATACGCCGACAATGGCGTGAAGCGTTTTTACTTGATTCCTTTGAGGGGAGTATCTTCATATTTATCATAAACCTTTACTTTAAAAGTTACAAACCTTATACACTTAAAAATTTATGCGCTAATTATGGCAAAAATTTGGACAAATGTATAAAATAACTATAAATTTATATCCTAGTTTTAACAATTGAGCGAATGTTTATTTTGGTGAGGATGCAAGGTTACGTACAGTTTATTAATGGTTACCTCAATTCCACCTCAAACTGGGGATGCTTTGAAATTATTATTATTTCATATGTAAGACAGTAAAATTATACATTTCTGAAATGTCAGCCTACACAGTGTTAAATACAAAATTCATTTTCTTCTTCTCTTGCTAGGCCCAAGAGGACCAAACCAAGTCTTTCAGAGTTCCTGGAGTCTGAGGACGGAGAACTGGAGCAGCAGAGGACCTACGTCAGTGGACATAACCGCCTCTATTTCCACAGTGATAGCTGCATGCCCCTGCGGCCTCAGGAAATGGATGTAGACAGCGAGGATGAAAGGGATCCAGAGTGGCTCAGAGAGAAAACTGCCACGGTGAGAAACCAGTGCTCATAAAGTCATTTTTACCCTGTAAAAGGCTGATTGTCGTCAACCTTTACTTAACCTCAACTTCAGTAAAGGAAAAATGATTCACCAATGAAATAAATCCAAGGAAAAGTTGTGATTGTGTCCTTGAATTTCCCAGACACCCAGAATTGGGAGGAGAGGGAAACATTTGGGGGGGGGGAAGACAGAGGAATGGCAAAACAAAGATTTCAGAGTTACCATAGCAACAGAGTGAGAAATCATTTGGGTCGGGCCGGTCGCCCATAAATAACTTGGAGGTGCTCAGGGCAGAAAAACCGCTGCCAGTACTGAACACCTCTTCAGCTTGTTCTTCAACTGATACACAACATGTGTCACTTCGTTATTGATCTCACTGAACCCGCTGCAGAACAAAGTCTGTTAGTTACACTTCTGACAGGAGTGACAGAAAACCTGTGAGATTAACCCCTGATGAGTTTTCATTATGGCTTATTCACAATTGTAATGATGTAAAAACTTGATACACATTAAACACCGTTTTACTGTTACATTTGGCTTATATGGCAAGCTGTTTATATTGGAGTGTATCTTAATTGAGTGTCATCATTTATTTATTGTCTTTAATTACTATAGCAACTGGATGAGTTCACGGACGTTAATGAAGGAGAGAAGGAGGTGATGAAGCTGTGGAACCTGCACGTCATGAAACATGGGTATGTTGAATATATCAGTTTGAAGCAGAGATTTTGCAGGATGCTTATAATGGTGGAGCTAGTTTGTATTCAACTGTGTCAGGTTTATTTTTCTCAACTGGGTGAGGGGGAAAACATATTGGACTTTGTTTATTTATTTTATTTCTTAACTTTATACTCTGGGAAACTGTTTGCGAATAATAAATGGGGTTAAACAGGATGTCATCACAGACGATTCCAAACAAATCAGAAAAAAAATCCTCAAGAATATGCTCCATTTAATAAACCATCCAGCAGTTATAGTAGTTTAAACATATTTTGATCACAGTGTGGAGCCTCTAAAACCTGCATTCTTTCAGTAGCCAGCAGGTGGCGACACATTTAGTCAGATCATAGATGTCTGTGAGAAACATGTCTCTATGAGTGTGTCAAAAAGCCTTGAATTTGATTGTCAGATTCCAGTCTTTTTTCTTTTTCTTTAAGGCGCATAAGGTTCGGTGTACATTATGTTGTGAAGTGGTCCCAGAGTAAAATCAGTAATGCAGGGTATCCTCTAGGGCAGGGCAGCCTTTGGTTGACATGTAGCTACCACACGCACTCATGAAATCTGGTTCCAAAACATCAGTGCTGGAGCTGCTGAGCTCAAAGCTTCTAATGGTAGTCCACAAATGAATGAGTGACTTCACAGTAGCTTGATGGTGTTTTTACAGCCTCTGACTGTATAAATGTTAGATTCCTATAATTTGATTATTCCCCCCTTCAGCTTCATTGCAGACAACCAGATGAATCAGGCCATCATGCTTTTCGTGGAGAATCGCGGCGCTCACATCATCCGCCGCAACCTCTGCCGCAACTTCCTCTTGCATCTAGTCAGCATGCACGACTTCAACCTGGTAAGCACATCCACCATCGACCGTGCGATGGCCCGACTGCGGCAGATACAAGAAGAGCTGCCGGAAGTTGAGGTGGACCAGCAGGATCAGAATCCAGCAGGAGCCTGTAATGGAAATGCCGTCACCCCAAGTGGGGGAAAGCAGGGCAAGAGGACAAAAAGCGCTCTAACAGACTGATGTAAAGCTGGCTGGAGGGAACTATGATTGTTGTATTTTTCTGTATTTTTATTTTTTATTTCCCCCCCTCCCCTGCTCCCTTAAATGGACTTTACCGACCTTTTGGTGCTTAGATAGGTGAGAGAACTGAGCAGCAGATGAACTGACTGGACACAGATCAGTATACAAGGTAAACAAGTTTTTGGAACTTGAACTGAACCAAATATGAACAATATAAAAGTGAATCGCCCATTTCTACACAAACTAGGAATTTGTGGACTGAATGATGCAAGTTGAACCTACTTAATATGCATTTTGTAGGAGCCATTGAATTATCCTTGTGTCACTGAGAGTAAATGAATGGAGTGTCTTCTACTGTGGCACGACTGCCTTTGGTATGATAGACAGCTATATCAAGGCTACAGTTAAAACTGTACTGGTAACATTTTCACTGTTTATTTGTACACGTACACAATAACCTTGATTAAAAATGTATCCTTTTTAGATGGTTATTTTAGCACTTGGTGTTTGTATTTAGAAGGCTTACCTTGAAATTGTCATTTGGAAAGGAAAAATGTAATCATGCTACGTCAGCACTTGAATGCAGCTTTTTCATGATCGTCTGTGGAGGGCTGGATTCGCTGCTGTGGATGACATGTCAAATGAAGGGCGATACAGTTAAAATATTAGGAAACTGGAGAGGATTGTGGGGTTTCCTGACAAGGTTGTCAGTGTTGTACCGTAAGCATGGATCCTGGACTACAGAATAAAGTAAGATTTCAGTCCAGGCTAAAAAACAAAACAAAAATTACATTTCATCATATGTTTGACATTGATGATGGTTCAAGGAAAGCCAAGGAAATCAAGTTTTCTGAGTATTTTGTTTGTGGACAACCAGCAGCACATCACTCCGTGTGCCGTGCAAAGCATCAGAGAAATGAATGTCGGCTGTTTTCTGATGTAGGCGCCTGCAGTTTGTTTTTTTTTGTTTTTTTTCCCCCACTTCAAGCTCTGAAAACATTGGAGACAACATTATTTTAATTTTATATTTTTAAACGTGGGTTACAAGTAGCTGACAGAAATGTGTATAGTGTAATCACATCAAATGTTTAGCTGTGCCCCGTTTCGCATCTAGTAAAGAACAGGTTGCAGTTGTCATTTCAAAGCAATATGTTGTTTGGAGGGTTTTTCAGGTCCAAATAAGATGTGTTCTTTTAGTTTCAGTTGATGCCAAAGGGGAATATTTTCATCATTCTCTTAGTTCTGTAAATTTTTTTAAAGTATGTATAATTTTTTTTCTTCATAACACTTTTTTGAGAAAAAAAAAAAGCAGTAGTTGTGTTTAGTAGTGTGCACATAAATTGGTGAACATCACCATTCAGTTTCAGAATTCCTTTGTGGACAACCAGATTAACAGTATATTCCTCCCTCTGGCCTCCGTTATCCGTGGAGGCTTTCTGTGTCCATCTGGAAAACAAAAACGTTGTTGTCAAAACACCCTGTGGAAAATTGTGACGTATACACTCTGGATAAGGGGATTTTTATATTTAAAGAAATAAAACACATTTGTCCTTATCCATTCCTGTACTACTTTTAGATGAACTGGCTGCAGGACTGACTGGCTGTCCACCCTTCCACAGTTCACAAGAATCACTACTCCTGCTGGAATATTGTTCGGAGTTTAGTGAAACCTGCACACAGTGAACACATCTAATAGGCCTTCAATCAAATTGTGGTCAAGATCACTTTAGTTTGTGCAGTACAGCCAACTAATGACAACACTGCAACTTTCTGTACGTTTCTCCTACTGAAAACGCTACGTCCAGATGAACAAAATCAACTTTTGGGGACCTAGTGATGATTGTATAGGGGTGGCATGATTGTTAGTCCCAGAAGACCAACAGTTTGGCGCTAGCAACCATGCCACATCCAAGTAAATCACTTTTTTTCACCATTTTGGTGCTCAGTTTGAAACTCACCTGGTCCTCTTAATCACCTCTATAAGTCTATAATTACTGAGTTGCTGTCATGTGATTGCCTCATTAGATATTTTAATAAACAGCTGAACAGGTGTACCTAACAAAGTGGCAAGTGAGTCTATATAAGTAGATACACAAGACTGAGACTGGATGGTTTCATATAAATGCATGTCTATGCTACAAAAATGCACTACAGGACTTTGACTTTTGTCTGACCCAAGCTGCATCAGAGCAGGTGACAAAAGTAAAAGCTGTAAAATGTAACACTGCACTTTATTCTATATGAGTGAAAACATCTGTAACTGTAGCTGGTCTGATGACTTTAAAGAAAGGTTTGTGTAGTTTTAAGATCTTTTGTAACTGGTGCGGCTAATCTGTATCAGTGTGGGATATCTGTACACACACACGATCTCTGACTGCAGAGAAACACTGCGCACTTTTAAAGCGTCACTTCAGCTCTGCGGATGAATCTAACACTGACTGTACTCGTGTATTTCCATGTCCTATATTCCTCATACCCTTTTCTTCTTAAATACAGCCCTAACTAGCTAGCTTCGTTTGAAAGCAATAAAAACCCGACATTTCTGTGTTACGCGAACGTCGCACAAATGACGTCATACGTAAAACCCTAAGCGCCAAATTCAAAATGGCAATAGCCAACCTGTGACCTGCAAACTAAAGCCTTTTCAAAAAATTAGTTTGCCGTGTTTTACGATGCGAAATAAACTCAGAAAGGTCAAAACAGTCAGAGACTCAAACTTCCGGTGCAAAGACGTGACGGAAACTGCCGGGGTTATAGTTTTATCAGAGTCGAGCTGCTCTGAAGAGGAAATCTCGCTCGATGCAAAAGATAAAAATGGCTCAAATTCAGCTGCAGGGCTTTCGGGAACAGCTCCAACCAGTGCCGGCGATAAGAGATGCTTTATGCGCAAAAAGCCCTAAAATTGCTCCGATTTTCTTACGAGCGATACAGCAAAGAAAGCGGAGCAGCGACGGGGAGCTGGACCAGCCTCTGGATAGCACGCAGAAATCCGTGCTCCCTCTTCAAGGTGATAACGTGCAACCAGTAAAACGTCCACCTGCAGTTTCTCACGTGACAATAAAGGACAGGTGTCGGGGACAGCTGTCACCCTCAGTTCTGCACAGCTGCCTGGAAGAAATCCAAACTTCTAATCCAGCATTTCCAGTCCAAGCTGTGCTCAACACTTTGAGGAAGAAGGCAGGAGAAGGGCTGCAGGAGCATGCACTCACAGGTTAGACTGAACAACTGTCTGTACATTTGCTCCTCTGTGAGGATATAATTTTCCCCCTTCTTTCCTCCTCATATCCGCATTACCCCTGAAAAGAAAAGAGAAAACGGGTAGATGAACTCTTGCAGAGGGTACCCAAGCGTCTGAGGTCTGCAGAGAGTGCAGGTGTGGGTCACTCGTCACATCAGGATGTCCTGGGAAGCAGTGTTCACCCTGCGGAGAAGCAGCCCAGGTGCAGCAAGCTGAGTCGCACTCGCAGACTAAAACAACACAGGGCGAGCCAACCAAGTCTCGATGAGCCGAACTTAATGAAAAGCTGTGATCCTCTTCAAAGAAGTAATGCTCGTCTCATTCAGAACAGTTTGACACATGCTTTATTCCCTTTAAATTGCAGGGAATTTACTTTTTTGGTCTACTTTCTTCTGTCTAGATTTATTTTTTGAGGATACACTGTGGACAGATAAGTACAGTCCCCAGTGTTCGAGTGAGGTCATTGGTAATCCTGCATCTGTGAATAAATTGTACAGGTGAATTTAAGATATTTGCACAAGTCTAATTGATTAATTAGTCTTTTGAAGTCAGCATCAGGAGTGTAAACTTTTTATGGATGTTTTCTCCTCGGAGTTCAGTTGGTTAAGGAAATGGAAACTAAGAGCCGCCCGTGACAAGGGGAGACAAATGGAGGAAAAGAAGCAACAGGAAAACAGTAATGGTATGAACTGGTTCTTCACTGTGAAGCTTTGCTCAGTCAGACATTTTATTCTTTTTTATTCCATGCGTGTGACTTTTGGAAAAGTAACAAGTATCCTTTTGAGTAGAGTCATGGGATTGTGGAGACTTCCAGGGTGAGGCTGGATCAGATGATGGCAGAGAGGACCCACTGGGTAACACCCTGCTGATTACAGGACCGTCAGGTGTGGGCAAGACTGCTTCGGTGTACGCCTGTGCTCAGGAGCTGGGCTTCAAGGTGGGACTTACAAAAAGGTCCAGTATCTTTGAAGCGCTTCTGTCAAAGGCTTGTCAGAAATCAGTTCCACCTAACATGGATTCATGTTAGGATGAATCCTAATGCCAGTTCACCACTCCCAAATAAAAACTTTGCCCATTTGAGTAAAGCAAGGAATCCCCGTAGATAACCAGTTTAGTTCAGTGTAATATTAATAATAATGATCCTTAACACGAGTTTGATTTCACTAACTCATAAAAACAATCGACCCCTATGAAACTAAACTGTGGTTAAACAGCTAATTTAAAATGGAAACAGACAGCTCTAATATGAAATGTACAAAAGTTCAAATTTAAAATTGAACTCTTCTCACAATATATTACTTTTCTACTGGTTGAAATTTTTGTGGCTCATCCCAGAAGGTATCTATAAAAAAAAATCAACACCTGATATGCTGTGAGTCTCCAATTTTAAAACTGGTAAAATGTGACATTTTTGACTTTGATCAGGTCTCCACTGGAGGTGGTAATAACCAGACACCCCACGATATGATATTATCACAACACTTCACTCACAGTGACAATTTTTTGTCAAATTATGTCCTCAGAGTTAAACTGTGTCATTGTCTGTTTTATCCAGTGAGATAAATTTCTCTCACTTCACACTGTCCCTAAAACCTGCCATAAATTGCAAACCTGTGACAATCTCTCTGAGAGTGACTGCAGTCAGTCCAACTCAGAATGTGACTGTTTGCAGAAGGCTTGCCTCCTATACCAACTTGTTCATAGTATTCCCCAAGTATTTGAATTTATTTAATAAGATATCTATGTGGCATCTCTGTATCGGCACAAGCAAAATATCACAATGATGTGCTGTATGATTTTTTTTCTCCACCACTAGTCTTAATGCTTTGGTTTCTTCTCAACCAAAGGTGTTTGAGGTGAACTGTTCCTCACAGCGCAATGGGCGCAATGTTCTGTCCCAGCTAAAGGAGGTTACCCAGTCACACCTAGTGGAGACGTCGGGGAAAGATCAGCTGAAACCAGCTTACTTCAACACCTTCAACATCAACACCTGCACTTCTAAATCTGAGATTTTACCAGGTAGAACATCAATGATGATGATCATTTGTTTTTATTGTAACGCAAGTAATTAGATCCCTCAGTTCTTGTACTGAAAAACAACAGAGGCACGATTTTACTGTACAGGTAATTCTATTTTCTGTTAACAGGAAAAAGGGTGCTTCCTAAAAATGTCACTTCCACCTCAAAAAGAAGAACATCACAGAATTTGAGAGGCTCTCATCGCAGCGCAAAAGCAAAATCAGCCACAGTTACTCTGACTCACTATTTTAGGATGAAGGCCAAAGCAGATCACTTACAGTCTGGTTTCCTGCCACCATCTGAAAGGCCAGAGAACAAGAAACTGGTCAACTCATCGTCAGTCTCTGATGTAGCAGAGAAAAAGACAGCCACGTCACTTATTCTCTTTGAAGAGGTAAACCATTTCTGAGCACGACACTGTTTGGCATGTAAAGCCACACGTTAACCGTGTTTGCTTCAGATTCACCGTTATCGCTTGCTCTCGCAGGTTGACGTTATATTTGACGATGACGTCGGTTTCCTTGCAGCCATTAAGGCTTTTATGAGTACCACAAAAAGACCAGTCATTTTGACTACGAACGGTAAAGACGCACACGCAGAGTTTGAATTTCACTTTTAAAGATGAGCTGTTGGTTCTAAACTAATGTCTTCCTCAGATCCCTTATTCAAGGATCGATTCGACGGCAGCTTGGATGAAATAATTTTCAAAACTCCATCAGCAGTAAGTCAAAGTTACCTCGACCGCCTCATGACAACTGCATGCATGTGTTTGACAGTAGCGCCGCACTCTTCTTGCATGTTTGTGCTATAGAAGAAGACAAATGTTATTAGGACTTTATTATTGAAAAATAACTCAGTCTGTCATTAACTCCATCTTTTCGAAGGCGAATATGTGCAGTTACCTGCAGCTGGTGTGTCTGGCTGAGGGAGTGCAGCTGGATTTGGATGACGTCAGCTGCCTCCTCAGACTCACCTGTGGTGATGTCAGACGGTGCCTGCTGCAGCTGCAGATCTGGGTGCAGAGTGGTGGAAGGTCTAAGAAACCCAACTGTGTGCAGTGTAAGTTTCTCCAAAATAAAGCATAAATAACATTAAGCAAAACTTTTTATGTTATTCTCTGTAAATTTTCCTGTTTTAGACTCAGGTGCTGCTGAAGGAGGAGAACATTTAGACTCATTTCCTCCGCACAAAACAGGCTGCTCTGCTAACATGCTGGGTCTTTGTGGTGTAACTCCAGAACATTTGCTGAACCTTCTACAGGCAAGTATTTGTTTCTCTGCATAAATCTTCATGATCATTTCTCCAAATGAAATTAACGTTACAGATCTATTTTGTCTTGATTCTCAGTCCTGGTCTAAAAAGCACATGAACGAGCTCTTGATGCTTCTCGCTGAGAGCTGGAGACGAGGCGTGCCTCTTCTCTATTTGAACCTGGAGCTTCTCCTGTCTGTAGCAGCTCAGCATACTACGGTTCGATGCTTGGAAACAGTAGCTTATTCCAGGCTACAGTGCGAGCAATCTGATGTTGGGCTTCACATCCAGCAGCACAATAGAAGCATTTATCAAAGGGCTTCACTGACCAACAGCAAATCTATAAGCCATATGTCAAGGCTTAGCAGAAGGAAGTATAACAACACATCATCTGACAGTTTGGGCCTTGAAAAAACATTCTCATTCAGTGGGACTCCTTCAAAAGCTCTGTATTCAGGCAGTACAGCTCAACAAATTGCAGCTAAAGAGGAGAGTGAGTGTTTAGACACCCTGACTGACTTCTTTGACCTTATGTCCTACCTCGATGCCACCCTGCTGCCCGCAGGGACACGTGTTTCCAACTCCTGCGCACCCGAGTCATTTGTGTGGACAGGAGCGGAGATAAAGGCTGGTTTGTTGGATGAGATGAGGGAGGAAGAGGACAGCAGCTACAGTCAGGAGAGGCTGTTGGACATTCAGGCTGCTGCTGAAGGTTTGGGGTGTCACAGGTGCTTGTGCAGAGCGTCTGAGGCGTGGAATGAAGTGCAAAAACTCAGACAGGGGCTGGAGGACAAAAGGTGGGGGAGGCTGACGGAGAGACTTGCATTGACTTCTTCTAAAAGACACAGTCTCAGCTTTAGTTTTCAGCCTCTGTGTGAGCCAAGGTGAGTCTGCTCTCCACCTCATCTTCTGAATGCCATTTCAAGTTGTTTACCATCTTTCCATTTCAGTTGTCCAGTCATACACTTTTAGTTATCATTGCTTAAGTTTCAAGGATGTTGACTTCTTTTAAATGCTTTACAATGCAAGTATAAGGGAAAGTGCCATTACATGACATTCATTTGATAAATTCTTGTCCAAATCCATTTAAAAAGCGAGACACTGATCAATGAAAGGTTAACAATTTCAATTAAATAACTAAAAGCATCTTTAGTGGAAAAGTACATAGAACTTCTTTCTACCTGCGATGTTGCTCCAGGATGAGGGGGGCTCATGAATGCATGTGGGTGCTTCACTAAACATTTATAATATTGTGCACATTATAAAGCAGAACACCAATTTCTTTGTTCCCGTGGCTCCAGTTTGTCCCAAAGAAGATTCAGATTGAACAGGACGGTTCTCAGCAGTAAACCCTTCGTTTTGCTGGGGAACAGACGGGCTGTGTGTGTCGACTACATGCCGGTCCTCCGCTCCATCTGCCGCTCACATAAAGCAAAGCAACAGAAACAAGAGCCACTGAGGTGAGTCAGACACAAGGTTTAAGAGTCCGAAAGTAGGGGACCATCATAAATAACAGGAAATGGAGACAGTAAGTTCATGTGAGAGAGAATGGCAGATAACCTCCCTCAACACCTCAGTGTAGATCAGTGAAGATGTGGTTTGACAACATTTAGAACAGTTTCTTAGGCTGTCCAGGGGTATATCTGCAGAGGCAGAGACCACCCTCACTAACTTCTGATGCACACCCAGTCATTTAGTTTTATAAGCAGGTCTGAAATATGGCAGTAACCACTCGTTTCAGAAAACAGCTTAAAGATTTACTCATAGTAGGCTTTCAAGGGGACAAGAGTTGAATAACACTGCTTCTTCACACTAGGGCTAACACACAGAGACAGACAACCTTTCATTCTCACTTTCACATGGCCAATTTAGTATCTCCAGTTAACCTAACTAGCCCGTGTCTGGACCATGGGAGGAAGCCGAGGTACCTGTAGAGAAACCGCACAGGAAGTCATTTCGTAAAACAACTTGTTCCGTTGGTGCTATGATGCTGTCATAAATCATAAGCCTGACATAATAAGAAATCTAGATTGATAAATAGCACTACACCCCAGAAGGGAGTGGAGGAATGTACATTTAGTTTAAGAGTGAACTATCCCTTTAAAATATATCTAACATTTTGTGCATTTATCTAATACTTTACATACCAATACTCATTTCTCCCACAATAGGTGTATGAACTACTTCAACAACATTCACCTGGGCCTCTCAAAGTCAACTATGCAGCTCCTGGCAGAAGGTTTCACGTGACTCCTAAAAGACTATTGAACCTGATATAATCCCTACCTCAGCTTACTCATGTCAGTATTTATTTTAGTCAAATACTGTGAAATGAAATTAACGTGGTTTATTTGAGGAATCATGTTTTTTATTTACATGTAAGTGCAACCATTAATAAAAAGTTTGCCTTTTTTTGTAAATTATACTGAGGATTTTAAAAGAATTTAAAGTACTGATTACTCAGGTACTCACATGGGTTTTTGACACAATAATTTTTATACTTTTCATCCTTTGTGTTTTATCCACAAACAGGTTTTACACAAAATGCTAGGACGACAGCCGTCACTGCCCCTGTCAAGGTTAGTAGCAGAAGTAAACACAGGAGCAGCCCTTATACTCAAACAGTACCCAGAAAACAGCATTTGAGTGTTTTAAGTCACAATAAAAATATTTAATTCTTCAAACTTATCATTAACCTCCAAAAAGTTCAAAGAAAAAAAAAAAGAACTCAGAATGCCATTTCTGAGGTTTGTTGGTTGTGTGGTTGGAGCATGTGACGAGTCCAGGTAGTGGCTCTCAGGAGCAGTCGCTGAGCAGCTCATAAAAAGCTATAGCCTGAAGGAGAGCATCACAGAGTTCCTCCCCTCCTCTTCTGCTGCCCATCTGGAAGGAATTCCTGTACTTCACCAGCAGATCCTGGGGAAAGTTTATCCTGGGAAGCTTCTGCGTCACCGACTCTGTCATCAGCTGTCGAACTGTCTGCGCCCCGCTTGTTCGAGACTCACCCACCATCAGTCCAAAGTGGCGCCCTACAGCAGTCCTCATCATGTTAAGAACCCTGTAAAGGAAAGGAGAGAATTTCTGGGTCAAGTTTCTGCATGCATGTTCGCTTGGTGCAGGATTACAGATGTGACCAGCCAAAGTTCAAACCAAATAGTTTTGATATCTTCTTTTACCTCACCTGGGAGGAATGTTGGATTCTGCTGGGGAATTTTTGGGCTCCAGCAAAGCAAAAAGCATGGCCTCCACAGCCCTCATGTGTGCCATGATGGGGAACAGAGCTGTGTTTTGGACTGAAATGGAAGATTTCTCTATTATGTAGAAATCTGCTGATGGCAGGAGGGCCACAACTGAAGACACCTGTTGGCATCACAGATAATTAATGAATTATGTTACAGAAACAAAGTTCCAAAACACATGACTGTTAATCTACATTAACGTTCTCATTTAGCTAGACTTTGACTACAAATAGTATGCTCTACATAAGTACTTACATCATGCAAATAAGCAGAAGCCATGTAAGTTCCCCTCAGGAAATTCGGACAGTCCACCTGTTGCCAGTCCAGTACAGTCATTCCACGGTCCACGTGTGCCCAGGCAATTTTATTAGTCCCACATATGAGTGACACTATGGAACTGGCATCCTGCATTGGCAAACACAGAATCATGATTAGAGAGCATTATCGTGCTCTTTCTTTTCATAGTTAATATTTTCTTTTAACAGCTCAAGGTTATGAAGTAGACAGTAAACCTATCACAGCAAAGTCCATCACCAGCTATCCAACATCCTGTGATATTTGATTTTTACAATATCATGTGTAGGCTTTTCCCTGCATAAATGTTGGCCCCAAAGATTTAAACTTCTGCCAAAGGAAAATCAATGGGACTATGATTACATTTGTTTATGTGGGGTTTAATGTACTCAAGCATGAAAATTTTTTATCACATGGTTACAAAAAAAAAAAAAAGCAGGGAGACTTCTAAGCAGGGTAGCAGATTGTTAGTCTTGTACAGTACACATGCGTACCAACCTATGTGCATATCATGTGCAAAAGCCTACTTTGAGTCAGGACGAACCCACTTATGTGGTTCATAATTCTCATAGATCATGTAATTATATATCAAAAGGAACATCTGTGTCATCCAAAATATGGGCACTGTTGAGAGATGATGGCTTATCAACAAATAAAACAAGATTAACGCCAAACAATAAATAAATTAAAAAAAAATCCTAGAATTGCCCGTGATCACAAAGACCAATGTGGATATTTCAAACACAGATGTGTCAAATAGTGATTGTCTGCCAAGAAGTGATTTCTGTTATTTGCCAAATAATGATTCAATTCAATTCAATTGTATTTATATACCACCAAATCAGAATAAGATGCCTCAAGGTGATTTATTTTGTAAGGTAAAACAGCTAAAATAATACAAAGAAAACAAATCCCCAACAATCATATGACCCCCCCCCCCAAATCAAGCAAGGGCTTTGGTGACAGTGGGAAGGAAAAACTCCCTTTTAACAGGAAGAAACCTCTGGCAGGACCAAGCAACCTCCAGGGTATTTAGTAAAAAGTAAGTATTTAGTATTTAAACTGTTACATATGACTTGTGGGCTTTTAATCTCCCAAACATCCCTCTCATGGATGGTATCATTTAAAGCCAGAAAGCAGAACGGTTCTGTCCCAAGGTAGAAGCAACAGTCAGTTTTTAGCAAAGTGACCTTTTATTACTGGATGTAAAAATTCAACTCTCATTGACAATAAGAATGTCTTTTTCAAGAGAGATGTGGCCAAGAGGACAGCAGAAATCGCAACAAATATAAAGCAGTTCTATAAAAATATTTTAAGTGGCCAAAAGAGACTACAATGATTGTAACGTAGAGCAGAGAGTAGGAACAATAACATAGTCATAAAGATACTTGCTAAACAAGTAATTATTTTATATGTAACCCCTGTTGACTACAGCCGATTTACCAACATAACCAAAGATATTAGACATTAAAAAAAAAACCCAAAACAAAAAAACCCACACACCGGAAATCACCTGTTAACACAAAAAGCTCACCTCTAACCAAGACTTGTCGACCTCTGGCCTGATGAACTTGGCCAGCTGTATCCTCACTTTCCTCTCCTTCTTAACCGTCGGGTTGAGAATGGAGTTGAAGACAATGACAGCACTTTTGTGCTTTAGCAGTGGAACATTCACCACACTTTCCAGAGTTTTAAAGGGTCCGTTTTTAGTCCTGTACTCCACAATGTTAAGGGACTTGCGGCCTCGCAGCAGCTTTATCCCGGCCAGCTCTCCCGGCGTGGCGGTGTTGAGGAGCTGGAGGATAGCGTCTCGCTGCTCTGGGGTGTAGCAGGTGTCCAGCGTTCTGCTCGCGTCGTCCTTGCAGGGTTCATTACTGGAGGACAGATTAACGTTAAGGGTCTCAAAGCTCGCCACGGGAACCCGGCTTCTCCAGCAGCATGTGCACTGAAGGTACCGCAGCTCCAGCTCAGGGAGGGAGCCGTGCTGAGGGCGGCAAAACAAACCGGACTGTCCCGCATACTGAGCTGGAAACACAACGGGGAAACGTGTTCAATCTTAGTCTAACGTTTAAGGTGTTAAATTTTACAATACGAGTGTGGAGCTCAGTCAAAGTTACTTAAGGTAGACCTGTTAATGAACATTTAAGACTATAAAAGAAGATGCAACTTCTAAAGGCTTAAAATTAAACGACATTTCACAACTGGCGATACTAGCTAGTGACATATGTACATTAAAAATTCTTACTTCTTTTGACCAGCGACGACAAAACTCGCCTGGCGACCCACATTATCGTTACTTGAAGTTAAAATGAATATTTGATGGTTTTGCTCGCCGGCATAATGCAGGTGGAACAACTTTGCCCTCTGATTGTTTGGTGTCCAACGGTTTTAACTGGTCGGTGTAGCACAAGAACAACACTTTAAATGGTTCCGGAATGCTGCTTAATCCCTCCCTGGCATATACTCGATGTATCGGACGTCGTAGAGATAAAGACAAAAATAAAGAATTAGATAATTAAACAAAATAATTAAATAATAACATCATAAATAATAATAATAACTGATAAATAACAGAATGCTTATTCGTCCACTCCCGAGCTGGGTTAATTAATTTTTTAATGTTTAATACATAATGATAGACTATCTTTTTTCGACTGCTGCATTTAGGGGTGAAGGTCTCCAAACCACACATTATAGCCTAAACCTCCCCTTTCACTCTTGCTGGTATCCTTCTGTTGCAAATTGCCACTGACACTCATCTCCACCCACTCCACCCTGCCTCCACTCTTTTCTTTATTCCTCTTGTGGACTGTCCAGTGCTTTAGATGGTTTACCTCAGGTACTTAAACTCATCTTCCTTCAATACCTTTACTCTTTGCAGCTTCACTGTTACACTTCTGTCCGTCTCATTCACAAGTATGTACTCTGTATTGCTGCTACTGTTTTAATTCCTCTTCTCTCCTGTGCATTCTTCCACCTCTCCAGGCTCTCTTCCACCTGCTTCTTGCTCTCACTACAGATCACAATATTGTCTCCAAACATCGTAGTGCACAGACACTCCTGCCTCACCTCATCTGCCAACCTGTCCATCATCAATGCAAACAAGAAGGGACTCAGAGCTGATCCCTGATGTAATCCCACCCCCATCTTTTACCCATCTGTCACTCATGCTGAAACACCTCACCACTGTCTCACTGTTCTCATAGGTCCTGCACCACCTGCAAATACTTACTCATACTCAGCCACTTGTGACTTCCTCATCCAGTACCACAGTTTCCCCCTTGGCACCCTATCATATGCTTTCTCTAAATCCATAAAGACACCGTGCAACTCCTTGTGACCTCTATACTTCTTCATACTGTTGCCCTCTGATCGGCACCTCTCTCAGTAATCTAGCTTCAACAACTCTTTCCCAAATCCCAAATTCATCTACAAATCTGAAGGTTGGTGGTTTGATCCCTGCCTACTCCAGTCTGAATGCCCTATATCCTTGGGCAAGACACTAACACCAAGTTGCTCTCCGATGCATCCATCAAAGTGTGAATGTGTGTGAACATTAGAAAGCACTTCAGCATAGAAAAAATGCTTGTATGAATGGGTGGATGAGGCATGTTGTATAAAGAGTAGAGTAGAAATGTGCTCCATAATAACCAGTCCATTTACCGTTTTCCATTACTGCTGTATTTTCCCAGTCATCTGCTAACTCTTCCTTACCACCCAGAGCCCGTCTCAACTCTTCCCTGAAATCTGTGCAACATTTTTCCTTCTTCAGTTTCCACCATTGAATCCATTTCTCTGCACATAAACAGTATAGAAAGTAGACGTTCGATTCTAAATCTGAATGGACACAAAAGTCGTCAGACAGTCACTAAGTAAGAACGTTCATCTGTACTGAATCTATGTGAACAGTTTTTTTTGTTCCAGCTAGCTTAAAATAAACTCTATTCAGTGTTACTACTTTGCTCTAGTTTAATTTAACTGGTTTAAGCAGAACTATGCAGAAGCTATAGAGTTATAAACCAAACAAACACATTTTTCCCAAGTGTGTGTAATAAAGCTTTCTTTGTTTTTTTCCAGCCAACTTCTGTGGAGGAAACAATTAAAGGAAATAGTTCTTTTTAAGGTCCCAACAGGGGAGTCTTGGACCACAGATCTTGGACTGAATTTTCCACAGAGAGACACCGTTCTTCTAACTTTCATGTTCAGAGTGGGTTCAGACAGCTGTTGTTGTTTAAGCAGTTGTTACCTTATGCATTTGTCCCTATGTGCATTTGTCAGGTTGTCAACACGCAGTGCTGAAGACACGTACTGCAGCGGAAACTGCAACAAAAAGCATTTGTCACCACAAAAATTCAAAATAATTTTACAGTTGTGCAGCTGGGGCCAAAATGTAGGTGGAGTTTGAAGAGTCCTGAGTCAAGGTCATAAAATGTAAGCGGGCTAGTTGACACACAGACTTTTCTCACCTTATTCCTCTGTTTCAATGGGGGGTTTGTAATTTTTAAATTAATAGTGCAAAATCCCCCTTTTCTTTATCTGCTGTATGAACACAGTTGACGATTTATTTTGGCACACCAGATACATCTTATAGCCATTTTATTAATATAGTGGCAACTCCCAAAGGAGGTATTTTTATCCGATGTGTAAAAGTATATTTTTAAAGCAAATGAATGCCACTCGTGACACCAGCAGCAGTTAAATTTAGATGTATGACAAAAGTCTGGCTGTAAGTTTGCAACAATTTGTAAAACTGGCACATAAGCATTGAGCTATTCTGGAAACTTCCCTCCTTTTTCTTGCTGCTGCTGCTGCTGACCTTAACTTTAAAAACAAAACTATCGGTCTCACAGCTTTTGAGCAGCGACAAGCCTAGCAGCCTAATACTGTAAGTCAATCACCCAGTAACTGAGTGACTTATGTTTCACTTCCTTTCTCTGTTATTTCTGGATATATGTGTTTGTGTGCAGAACAATAAACTTCATGATGCTGCATTGCTAAGAGGAAATACTGGCCCACTGGCCACTGAGATGTTTGTACCTGCTACAGGGCAGAATAGCTCTGTACTGTGAAGTGTGTAGAGTCAATATGGAGTCACTACCTAGTAGATGTTTTGTTGGGATTTGACCGTCAGCCCGAGAGAAGCAGACGTCCTTCATCGATGGCCACTTCTGAAAGAAATAACAAAATTCTCCTTGATTTGGTGCAACAGCCGGGTAACAACTTGTGTGCTGACTGTGGAGCTCCTGGTAAGTACACCTCAACAGACTCAGGTTTAATTTATAGATTAGCACTGATAGATTTTTATTTATTTATATACTTTTTTTTAAAACTTTCTCTTTAGAGAACATTTTTTACCTTATTTCACTGCGTAACAAGTGGTAATAGACAGCCCATCTGACTGAGTCATGTGCTTTATTTAGTTAACAATATTGTGTCCAAAATATTATTTTATAACCAAGTAAAACTGTAATAAACTCTCAGAAAGGGAAGAGAAAACTGCTGTATAGGGTGGTATGACCTTATTGTTCCTCCTTTTTTCCACCACTTTTCACCTTCACTGTAACAGGACAGTTAATACAGTGTGTACCTATGTGAAAGGAAGACAGAGGTAGTAGCGTAAAAGACAAACAGTGCTTTATACGCTTATTCTTTTGCCTGTTTATCGACTTTATAATTGTGCAGAAAAGAAACACTGATTTTCGCTTTATAATCTTTGTATGTTATGGTCACTAGGCAGTTCATATAACTAGGTTTTGTTTTGGTTTTTTGCACTGTACTTAGTTCCTTCTTATAAAATAAACACTGTGATCACTTTTTGCTCACAGACCCTGACTGGGCTTCTTACACTCTCGGTGTCTTTGTGTGCCTGAACTGCTCGGGGATGCATCGTAATCTACCCGCAGTCAGCAAAGTGAAATCCATACGGCTGGATCATTGGGAAGATTCACTTGTAGAGGTATTGATTATTAGCATGAATTCATATGATTAATTATTTATTTATGTTCTGTTAAATTTAGACATTTTTCTTTTATTATATAAAGGGTATTAGATACCTTTAGATTTCTTTGATTTTTCACTCCCTCCAGTTCCCTCTGTTATCACACTGTTGCCTCCAGATTTGCATTTCATTCTTCATTTTAAAATAAATTATTTTAATTAGAGTGTGTTCATCATGTAAACAATATTATCTTGCTATAACCTTTATTTTTAACTCTCACATTATGCGGTTTCAGTTCATGCAAGAGAAGGGAAATTCTGCTGCCAAAGCTATTTTTGAGAAGTGTGTCCCAGTCTTTTTCTACCAACCACAGCAGAAAGATTGCGTGTAAGTGACTTTCACTGCATTTGGCACCCATTCATTTCATTAACTCAACGGAAGTGGGAAGTAAAGACAACAAACGGTCCGTTTAGTGAATGGGAGTGGAGTAGTCATGTTTATCAGGTAGAAAGAGGAACGGTAGAGAAGTGTAAAGGCTCGGTGGATCAGTGACAGCTCTACACATTTTCACTGACTTGTTTGTTTTCAGCGTTCTTAAGGATCAGTGGATCCGTGCCAAGTACGAAAGACGGGAATTCACGGGAGAAAACATCTACTTTCAAAAAGTGTACAGTGCAGGTAACTATCCTAGCAATATTTTTAATTAAAAAAAAAAAACAACCTTCCCCCGTCAACCAAACCTTGACAACTCAGCATTTGTTTTCCCAACAAAGTCTAACCTGCAGTTTTTTTGCTTCACCTCTTTGAACTGTTTGATACTCCAGAACTGTTTGAGGCAACACTATGGAAGAAAGGCAAAGAAAGCAAGCAGTTCCTTAAAAGCACCTTCCTGCTCTCACAGAAAGACTTCACCCTCAGATACTTCATCAAAGAGGATGTGAGCAGTTCTTCAGTCATAAGACCATTTAGTTTACAGCCGTATAAGCATTCTTCAGTTGACTCCGGCCAAATACCTCTTTTTCTAATCTTCCTCAATCGTCTCATTAAAACCAAGTCCAAGGTTCCCAAAGCTGTCATCAACATGAAGGATCTGAATGCAGTCTTCCAACCAGAGAAGATTGGTCATGCTAACGGTTTGCAGATCTCCTATGTGGATGATGAACGCTCAAAGAACCTTTTTGTGTACCACGAGGACGGGCAGGTGAGGCCACCTACTTTACCACTAAATCTACTCTTAACCTGTCTTGAAACAAGGCCATTTGCAAATTCTTAATTGAATCTTGCACTTGATGTTAGATATGAGAAGAAACTATGTAATCAAGTCTTAGCCCATCTTCCCAGATGTACGCTGTATGCTCTTTTCCATCCCACATTCATAGATTTATAGCTTATTTAAGACAATTACTCTTCCTGACCAAAACCTATGTCTATGATCTCTTATAGGTGATTGTGTCTTTTTTCAATGCTATTCGGGCAACACGTTTGGCATACCTCCTGAAGAAAAACCCCACTCTTCAAGAAAAAGACGTGAGACAAACTTTCATTAGGTCATCAGCTATGTAAACCCCTTGTTGGAGTCAAATTCTTAAATATTGCCATTATTGTACTTAAATTTGTAAGTCTTAGTTCAAACTGTATGATCAAAGACATTCCTTTGTTTCTGACTCCCTCCCCAGCCTGTTGAATTGTGGGGGAGGCTGTAGTGTTTTATTATAGGCACATCCTAGGTGAAGGTTCTGTTTTCTTGTTTAGTAAACTTCCTGTCTTTATGACCCTTTGGTGAGCAGGAGGTCACACAAACACCCCCACAAACACAAACACACAGACTCACGGGCACCTATACACACACACACACATTCTCACACATGGATACACACACACACACACACACACACACACACACACACACACACACAGTGTTTTAACCTTTTGTGACCATAGGGGGCTTTTACAATGGGTGGTGCTTGTATTCTCAGAATAAAAGGCTGCAAGGAAGGCTGTTTATTTGAAGTTGGCTAGGAAACAGGTGAGGAGCGTTCAGACCCAAGAGCCTGGTTCCGACCAGCCTCCCTTGCTAGCAAGTGAAACCCGGTTCCGTCATTGTCTTGCTTTCTTCACGAGTGATGAGTCTCTGAACTAGCGGGTCTGCTGAAGCGAAGACCCAACACCCCTCTTACTTCAGGCTAGTGATGTCTATCCTCAAAACGCCACTAAGTAAAATTATACAACCTCAAAGTCATACCTCATACATCAAACGTTTTCTGCAATTAACTATATAGAACTTTGCAATTTAATGGTTTTCTGTTCAAGAAAGTGTGCAGAGGTTTCAAGGCCTCGACCGAAGCCTTGATTAATGTTCTTTTTAAAGTTTCCGCTAATGTCTGCAAGTCTTTGTTACTAATGCCGCAGCTTTTGCCCAGTGATTGTTTTAAAATGACCTTTCACACCCAAGAAAGTTGCTGCTGAACCACAAGTCTTCTGTTTTTAGTACCACGGTTTTTTTATTTTTTATTTTTCTCTTGGCATTTGAGAAAGCTCCTTTGTCTTTATTGTACTTAATATCCACTTTAAAACTAGCACAGGCCGGATTTATACACTTAGGTCCATAAATATTTGGACAATGAATTTGTTTTTGCCTCTGTACACCACAACCATGAATCTACAACCAAACAGTCAGGATATGATAGAAGTGCAGACCCCTAGCTTTATTTTAATTGGTGTAGCAAAATTTTTTAGTATGAACTGTTTAGGAATCACAGCCATTTTTATACATAGTCTTTTCAAATGCTCAAAAGTAATTGGGCAATTGACTGAAGAGCAGTTACATGGCTTGGCGAGGCCTTGTTATTCCATGAAAAAATATATCAGATGAAACATGATGCTACTCGCAACAGTTAAATTCAGTATTAATTTGGGTTTGTTCTCTCCTTATATAAACACATTACATTTATTGTGCAAACCCACACAACGTCAGCACGGTTGAATCATTTTGGTTGCGAGCTGCTGCTGTTGTTCAGCTCATATTTGTTTGTGTTTCTTTGCACAGTTAAAACATCAGCTAACACCACATTGCCTGAAGGAGGGATACATGGAGAAAACTGGTCCGACGGTCTGTGAACTATCCGAAATTTTTAACTGGATTTACTGGGTCTACTTATTTTTAGTTTAACTGCCTGGCTAATTGGATTGGTGTGTTTATATGTGTTTTCAGCAACGGGAGCCATTCAAGAAGCGCTGGTTCACGCTGTGCTCAATGAACAGAAAGCTTCTATACTTTAAATCTCCACTGGTAATGAACAGAGATGAAGAACAGAGATCTTTGTGTTGCTCATATCTTTGTGAAAATGAACTACTTAAATAAATAAATGACTCCAGAAAATAAAAACATAAAAATTTGCAATTTTTTTCTTTTAATTGGAGATATTAAGAAGTTATTCTAATGCTCATAAAATACAATGAATAATCATAATAATCCTATTTAGTTGTACCTTGTTTTTACACTGTTAGGATGCTACAGAGCGGGGGGCTGTCTTCATCGGCACAGAGAGCCACGGATACTCTGTTTCAGAAATCACCAGCCGCAACTCGAGGGGAAGCCGGTGGCACTGCGGGATCTCACTGGTGACTCCGGATAGGCAGTTTGTTTTTATGTGTGAGCAGGAGCAGGAACAGAGAGAGTGGATAATGGCTTTCAGAAAGGTCATCTCTCAACCCATGACACCAGAAGACTACGCTAGTAGGAATTTGTTGTCCCATGTGTTGTTAAAATCCATCCACTTTGCTCCTTTGGTTGTGAAGCATTCCTAATTCTTTCTCTCTTTGATATTCAGATGAGGCCAACCTGAGGAGAGGAAAATGACTCGTTTCATTTTTTGCAAGGAAATTAAAACACCGTTTGGGGACAGAACAGACCTGAAGCTTTTCTCCACAAAGATGCGCCTGAACCTGTCAGTGTGGCTAGAAACATAATGACAGACAGGACCACAGACCGACTAAGACGCTTACTGTCTACAATGTGGAGAAGCTACAGTCACCGCAGAGACTTTGTTTCTCTGTAACATCCATGCACATTAAAAGCAGTGTCTCCTGATTTTGATGCACTTTTGTTGAAATTAATGGCAGCGTTCTTTTGTAATACATTATAAAGTCACTGAAAACAGACATTGTATTTATTAATATAAAGACTGAAATGGCTATTTTGTAAATATTTTGTTATCTTTGATGTACTTAGATACTTTTTTGTTTTTGTAGCTGTCTGTGAATTTCTTATACTCATAATTTAAATAAACTTGATAAATAACTGCTTTCTTTTTTTTTTTGTTAACCAGTTGTTGGGGAACATGCTGGCTTTCTTCCTCATCAGTAACATATGTGCAGCTGGGCATTATATCAGGCATATGTGCCTCTATTGAGATGTTTTGATTATAAGTAGCGGGTTCCATCAGGGCCCACCAAGATCAGATGGAAATACCACAAGAACCACCAGGCCCACATATCACTATTTATCAATTACTTTACAGTAATTTAGCTGTTTGCCTTAAAAAATTACTTACTTTATACTCCATCTCTTATTAAAAGCGCTTTTAATAGTATTATTATTTTGTGTGAACATTTCAATAAAAGTTTGATTCTTCCATACACAATGCACAAGGATATGCTAAAGGCTTAATGAAAGTGTACCAGAAAATCTTCTGTTTTGACAGTTTTGCAGTACAGAGAAGCTTTAATAGGCTACCAAAAGTAGATGTATAGTGCTGTGTGAAAGTCCTGACCCACCCCAAGGAGCCAGACTTTCTTTTTTGTGGTCTTGAGCAATATTGTTCTCCAGACTTTTTGAAGTTTTTCTTCGGACATTGGCTGCTTTTTCACTCATGTTCAGTCAGCTGCTTGTACCTGACAAATTAACAAAGAAACCATTTTAAATTGTATCTTTAGGCACTTCATTACTAGCAGCGTTTAAGAAAAACACATCATTTGTTCTCATTTCTCTGGTTGGGTTTGTGAAAAATGCCAAAGTTAACACAGTTTGACGGACATAAAATTGTCTCCAAAAAGTTGATTCTGTTCATCTGGACGTAGCATTTTCAGTAGGAGAAACGTTTCATCACTCATCCAAGTGACTTCTTCAGTCTCAGCTGACTGAAGGTTTCCTCAATCTTATAAACAGTAAATTTGCATAATGACTTATGCTTGATGAGGTAGCAGTCTATTTCATAGTCTCTGTGTGTGTGTGTGTGTGTGTGTGTAAGAAAAGAAACAACTCAATCTCCTTAACATAAATCCTATTCTGTCTATGTATTACGTCAGTATGGCCGCTTGAGTTAAAAAAGAAAAACAAACCATAACCGCCACTCTTTTAATATCTCAGACTTGCACGTGCTGCTTTTTCCTTGCCTCCAGATAGCGCCTTTTGACAGAAATTCAAAGCTAGAGGAAAAAGTAAGCTCGCTCACTCCGCTCCAGTTTCCCAGTACTAAAAAAAAATATCGTTCACACCTGTCTTAATTCAAACCCGCAGATTAATGCCGCACTTCTTGGTCAAGTACATGGGGGATAGTTTTGTTTTTATTTTTTTACATGACTTTTTTTTTTTTTTTTTTTTTTAAGTGTTGCGCGAGCTCATCTCGGCTTTACGCACTCAGCTGACCCGAGGAGGGGCGTGGCCGACAGCTAGCAGCCGTAACAGTCAAGTTTATGTGGTTATCTGGCTGGTCGTGTGAGCTCTCTGCTGGCTGTGTGACAATCTGCACGGTAGAGTACAGTAAGAAAGAAGAACAGCGTTCTCGGCACCCTGGGCATCTGACGGTTTGTAGGGCTCTCTCTAACCGTGTGGAGTTTGCGTTGAAGCTGAGCAGACGGGGGCTGAAATGCGAACGTAGCTGTTAGCAAGCGAGCCAGGCCGCGGAGAAGTGGCTGGCTGTATCCTTCATCCAGACAGACAGGAGCATAAATGTTGCACACAGACCGGTCTGCCGACGTGGTTGACGACACCGGGGAAGATGCGCAAAGACGTGAGGATATTATTAGTGGGAGAACGTAAGTAAGGCTTTAGATAAAGCTGTGTTTGCAGTGTGTTTGTTGACTGCAGAGTCAGCCTTTTAGTGCACACTTTGAATGGCACTGCTGCTGCCAGACAGCTGGACATGTGATGCTGAGCAGTGTCTTCATCAAGATGAGCTCTGTATTTGTTTCAGGCCACTCGTTCTGCAACTGCTTTGTGCTTTAGAGGTCTGTATGTGTTATTGGAGCTTATCTTGGCCATGCTATCCCCCACTGTAGTTAGGCAGATCATTTCTTTTCTATTATTCACCTAACCTCAGTTTACCACTTTGATGGTGCACACTCTTGATGGTATTGCAATCTGATTGCCCTAGTTTCACATGTACACTGCAGTGAATTCACTGCACTTTGCATCTATCTATCTATCTATCTATCTATCTATCTATCTATCTCTTCTGTGTTAAAACCTCCTTGACATTGGGTTCTGTCAGGTAACATCACAGCCTTTCAAACATCTGAATTATTGGAATGTGATGGGCTTTTTTTTACACGTTGGGGTTATGTCTGTGCAGGAAGAAGTACTTTGTCTCCACACGTTTTCTCAGTTTCAGGCTAAATACAGTACTTAACACTTTGTTATATGCTCTTTGTACTCCTGTGTATTCCATTTTTTATTGCAAGAGCTGTTTATTGTTATTTTATCTGATTTTTATCTGACTAGTGGTCATCTTTGAGTTTCAGAAGAGGTGCATCCAGTGATTGGCAAATTTCTCTTTGCACAAGAAATGACAGACTTCCAAAGTTGCTCCCATAAAGTGGGACATCTGGTGTCCTCAGAAATGAAGGCTAAAATTAATGGGTCACACATCTAACCTGTATTTTCTTAAATATCTACAGAAACGTGTGTCAGTAATAATAATAGATTATGCTTATGAGTAATGAGGGTTTGCTAAACACACTAAATATGTCACTTAACTGTCTCCCTCTCTCCATCTGCAGCCAAGGTGGGGAAGACCTCTCTCATCATGTCACTGGTCAGCGAGGAGTTCCCAGACGTGGTATGAATGCATTCCTGTTTTGCCAGAAACTTAATCACTTAATAACTTAATGTTACTCTACCCATCTGGGATTAAACGTGCCCACTATTCACCTTATTTTGCATTGATTTTACTGTGCTATTTACGCTCTGTAGCCAGCTCTAAACATCTCTGTGTCCCAGGTTCCCTATCGAGCTGAAGAAATTACCATACCGGCTGATGTTACACCGGAGAGAGTTCCCACACACATTGTGGATTACTCTGGTATTTGAAGGAACATTACTTTGTGTGCGTGTGTGTGTGTGTGTGTGTTTTATAAATAAAGAATTGGAGCATCCTTGTTTTACTTGAGCAAGCTCATCTTCCCTCCACAGAGGCAGAGCAGACGGACGAACAGTTATTTCAGGAGATTTCCAAGGTGAGTCTGTGGATTTTGCTTTGCTCAGTGAAAAGTTTTTGGGTTCATGTAAAAGCTTAATGCTTATGTGTTGATCTGTCCTGTAGGCAAATGTGATTTGCATTGTCTACGCTGTCAACAACAAGAAGTCTATAGAGAAGGTGAGCTCCTCTGCTGCCAGAATTTCCATATTTAGTTTGTATATCAGCTGAACGGTATAATATGTAACACTCTGGTGTGACAGCATGATATTCAAGAATTGGGTATCATGTCTCTCTGAACTGAGAAAATCTTTTATCGTATCTACTTGTGTTTTCATAGGTGACGAGCCACTGGATCCCCCTCATTACAGAGAACACAGACAAGGACAGCAGGTACGTACAGAAATATTCTGGGCTTTTGTTTTCCACTAAATATAAGAAGAGAGTGGGATCTGATTCTCAGTTTCTGCAGTTATGTGTTACAGACAGGCACCTGCAAAATATTAGGTCCTGTAGCAGGAAGCCAGACATGGTCATTTTCAAGTAGTGGTTAATGTAATGACCTACACTCCCGGGATGATAAATGGTTTTTTTTCCCCTTACAGTGTCTTCACTCTAAGCAAAAAGCAGCAGTAGAAGTGTCACATTTCACACAAGCAGGTTCACCAAAAAAAAGAACTGGTTTATACTCACTGGTCACTTTATTAGGTACACATTGCTAGTACTGGGTTGGAGCCAGTCAGAACTACCTTAGCTCTCCCTGGTGTAGACATTCCTCAGTGATTTGCATCTTGACATTATGGCGTCACGCATTTGCTGCAAATCCATCATGTGACTCCTCCCTTTCACCACATTCCAACGGTGCTCTATTAGACTGAGATCTAGTGACTCTGAAGGTTATTTGAGTGCAGTGAACTCAGTGTCAAGTGTTCAGTTTGAGACAATTTAAACTTTGTGATTAGAAGCAGCCACCAGTAGATGTGGTCATAAAGGGATGGACATGGAAAAATACCCAGGTGGCTGTACTGTTTAATCGATGCTCAGTTGGTACTAAGGGGCCTAAAAGTTTGCCAGCAAAATTACCCTCACACCTTTACATCACCACCGGAGTCTTTGGTCAGCGGTTGCTGTTTTTTAAGTGCTTTATAAAGTTGGCTTGACTGCCTTGGCTTACTGTTGCCTTTCTGCTGATGTTTGAAACACTGGTAATTCTACTCTGACCTCTTGCATCAACAAGGCCTTTTCATCCAAAGATCTGCCGCTGTTTTCTCTGTAAACCCTAAAGATGGTTGTGTGGGGAAAATGCCACAAACTAGATTCACATTTTCCGAAATGCTTAGGCCAGCCCGTCTGTCAGAGTCACTCAAATCACGTTTCTTCTCCATTCTGGTGCTCAGTCCAGCAAGTTAACATGTCTGCATGCCTAAATGCATGGTGTTCCTGCTCTGTGATTGGCTGATTAGACATTTGTGTTAAAAATAATTTGAACAGGTATACCTAATAAAGTGGCTAGTTGGTGTATATCAAGCAGTTATTGTCTGTTAATCAATTTGCTTTGTGGTGTTGACATTTTCAGGGTTCCTCTGATCCTGGTGGGGAACAAGTCTGATTTGGTGGAGCACAGCAGCATGGAGACCATACTTCCCATTATGAACCAGTACAGTGAGATAGAGACTTGCGTTGAGGTGAGACAGTCACCTCTCTGCTTATTGCTGCCACCATTTCTCAACAATAAAACACAGAATGGCAGATTGCAAGAACAATCATCTGCTTAGATTCAAGTATTTAAATAGTTTGCTTCAGACAGTGGACATCAGTACATTCTTCTATTTCGTGCTGAACCTAAAGAGGAAGAAACACAACAGAGTTAATAACAATTAATTACAATGACCTTTGTGCAGAAACTTCCATCTTTACAGGAACAAAGAAGAACAGAACATTGTTACTTTTAAGGCATCCTAACAGACATGTCATTTAAACAGTTAAACAATTAAAGTCTTGTGGATGTTACAGCAGAGTTGCTGCAGTGTAATTGGCTAACTTGATATTTAAGTATAAACTAGGGAGGTTAACAGCCTAAAGATAATCTTTACCACTTACAGTATATTGACTATTGTTGTCTTGCTTGTAAACACTGACCTGATTTGGCCTGTTGCATTTGTGTGAGTGATGCCTTTTGGTTCCCTTTTTTAATTCTTCCTGAAAATAGTGGTATTTCTGCATAAGTAGTTAAAGCTAGGAAGTCAAACAACTGTAAAGGGTCACAAGTTTAAGCCATAACCTGTTTAGAACTTTGAATTCAGCACAAATTCAACTCCTCAATATAAAAAACAAACAAAAAAAACCCCTCACCAGTTTCTACCGAGTTTGCTTTCCGTTGAAGTTAGTTCAGCACTACCTCCTGACACCTGTGGTATTTTTCAGACTGTTAATTGGACCGGGCGCGCCGCTCAGACAGATCACGTGTGTTAATACCCCGTCTGGCAACTACTTAGTCACCAAAATACACACACACATACACACACACACACACACAGGTAGGTAAACAGGGATGACCCTGTGCTGACTGGACTGTTTGCTCACAGTGCCGCATATAATACTTATGAGATCAAGAAGCCTCACACTGCATATTAATGGGGCTTTCAAATGAACCGCTTCGATACCAGAACTGCATTACAGCACTGAACAGAGTGTCTGTGTGTGTGCACATGTGTGTACTTTTTCTTCTTCCTTGTTGTTTATAGTGTTCAGCGAAGAACCTGAAGAACATCTCAGAGCTTTTCTACTATGCTCAAAAGGCAGTTCTCCACCCCACAGGTCCCCTCTACTGTCCAGAGAAAAAAGATGTAAGGATAAATGTACACTACATGACTCTTGAGCTGTTCAGTGTTCTGAGTTTGTTTTGCATTAAGGTCTGGATTTGAACTCTTAGCAGAACGTGATTTTGTTTAAAGAACGTTTGATGCGTGTCGATGATTTTTCAGATGAAGCCACTTTGTGTAAAAGCTCTCACTCGAATCTTCAAAGTGTCAGACCTAGATAACGATGGTAATCTCAACGACAACGAGCTCAACTTTTTTCAGGTAAACTGGTTAAAATAAAATATGCAGGCGGTCTTTATTGTTCCCTCATTTCGGTGGGAGACGGTGAGCTAGTTCAGATAACAACGTTTGCCTTTCTGCCCATAGCGCACGTGCTTCAACACCCCCTTGGAGCCTCAGGCGTTAGAGGATGTAAAAAATGTGGTGAGGAAGAATTTAATTGATGGCGTGTGTGACAATGGCCTCACTCTTAAAGGTAGGAGTGATGGGACGTATTTCTGATGCTTATGTATATACAAGCTTGTCTCACAGTGGGATTCCTGAGATTTATTTATTTTTCCTCTCCAGGATTTTTGTTTCTCCACACGCTGTTCATTCAGCGAGGACGCCATGAAACAACCTGGACAGTACTCAGGCGATTCGGATATGATGATGACCTGGAGTTAAATCAGGACTATCTCTTCCCTCCGTGAGTTTTACTTTGACATCTGAGCAACTAAAATCTGCTCCTGCTCTTGCACCTCATTATATTTCCATTTGGCTGTTGGTTTGTGGCACTCTGTTGAATCATTTCCTTCCTTATTTGATTGTTTGAGACATTTTTTTAATATGCTTGCATTTATTTTATGCGTTAAATATGAATAAAGGTTGTTATTTCTCCCTCTCTAGGTTGAAAATTCCCCCAGACTGCACTACTGAGCTCAACCACAATGCCTACCTCTTCCTCCAGAGCGTCTTTGACAAACACGATAAGGTACAGTCCTGTATATCTGGTTCTGTATTTACTTTGGCCTTCACCCTGATGAGACACAAACAAGAAGTTGCTGAGTATTCAGCATTTAGGAAAGCACTTTCCCACAGTCAAGTGTGACCACCTGCTGAGGTGTGATGTAACTCCTTGCAGCTGAGGAGGGATTGGCAGGGAGAATTAGCCATGAGGTTAGAAGAGTCAAAGAGTGAAAGTGACAGCTTGTGTCAAGATCTGCTTTCTCTCATAGTGATTAGTGTCCCGCTGTGAATGTTTGCCTTCAGTCTGTCATGTTTGTTTTCTCAGGTAGAAATGACAGGCAGCTAGCTTAGTCAATTCTTTTTCTGAAATCTATCAAACTAGAGCAGTTTGTTCAGTGTACATTCACCCACAAAATCCCACAGGAAATTATTCCTGCCACGAGCACCCTGTTCCTTATTTAGGTGTAGCTGTACACAGTAACTGATCCTTGTGTCTGTTAGGACCGTGACTGTGCCTTGTCACCAGAGGAGCTGAGGGACTTGTTTGATGTTTTTCCCTACATGCCCTGGGGGCCAGATGTCAATAACACAGTTTGCACTAATGACCAAGGCTGGATCACCTACCAGGGGTATCTCTCACAGTGGACGTAAGTAGGCATTAAACTGGTGTCCATGTTTATATGTTTCAGATTAAATTGTTTCTGCTTGTTGATTGCTCCGATTGACTGATCAGCCACAACAGTAAAACCACTGACACTTGTACAGCATTTACAAGGACACAGTGTATACCAAACATATCCCTTTAGCAATGTTCCTCCCCGGTGGCAGTGGTCTCCCACTTCCAGTGCTTTTCACCACACTCTAAAAAGCGCTGACAGGAGAGAGCATAACAAAGAGTCCAAAGTTTTCATGTGGCATCCGAATTGAGTAAGCTATCTGCAGGATCTGTCAGGGAAAGCCCAATTAATGGAGGTCCCACCTGACAGCACTTACAACCCTACTTCCAAATTCTGATACAGGACAGTCCTATGTCCATGCCCTGATGGGTCAGGACAATTCAGGGACACAATGAAGAACTATTAAAATAATAATAACTGATGATTTTAATATTGTTGTTTAAATATAAAATAATATTAGTTAGATTACTGTATATGAGTTCATGTGTCTTAACTTCAGCTGCCTTTTGTTCAGGTTAACAACTTATCTGGATGTCCAAAGATGTTTGGAGTATTTGGGGTATCTTGGTTACTCAATAATTGCTGAGCAGGAGTCCCAAGCTGCAGGAATTACAGGTAAACTCTACCATGTAATCCTCATTTAATCACAATAATCCTTGTTTTAAGAACAGTTAAATGGTGCAGTTGACTCTGTTGGACTGTGCACAGCAGCTGTCTGAACTGATCCTCTGGTACTTGTGATTGTATGTGGTTTCCTTCCTGCAGTGACCAGGGATAAGAAGATTGACCTGCAGAAGAGGCAGACCCAGCGCAGCGTCTTCCGCTGTAATGTTTTTGGAGACATTGGCAGTGGCAAAAGTGGCTTCCTACAAGCCTTTCTGGGTAGAAACCTCATGGTAAGCATAACTAAGCACCAGCTCAGCCATCCACTACACCTGGATATAAGAGTGCGGGTGCAACTTTTGCAATGCTGTCAGCATTGCAATAGCTATAGAATGAGCAGTGCACATAGGCATGCAGTCGCATAATGAAGAGGTGTTCAAAAAGGTTTTTTGCATGTTTAAGTGGGGTGTATTATGTGAGAGGCTTAGATTGGGCTGCCTGAACTGGATTTCAGGCTTTGTCATGTTTTGCTTTACGCTGACTGAAACTGTGTTTACTCTGAGACACAGGAAGTATCAAAAAAAAAGTTCCAGTAAAAAGATTTATTTAAATGCCTTAACTCGGTACATTTGGGATTATGTCAATATAAATTTTTTTGCATTGCTGCATGTATTGAAAATGTCATTCACATTATGTTTTAATTAACACCAGATCATCTTCTGTCTTCTCAGCGCCAGAAGACCATTAAAGAGGAGCACAGATCCTACTATGCCATCAATACAACCTATGTTTACGGCCAGGAGAAATACCTTCTTGTGAGTATCAAACACACTGCTTTAATCATTAATGAAAACATATAACGGCACATATATCTTCTATCCTTGCAGTGTGGACACTCTCTTCCAGGCAGATTTTTTTTTTTTTTAAAAACATAAAGTTAATCTAATTATTTCTCAGATTGGGCACTTTAATGTAGCTGATATACTTTTATTACACATTATATATGTGCTGACCTTCATCAACAGTACAAATACATTCTGTACTGTGCATGTACGACCGTGTCTTGTACGTGAGGTTGTCAACTGTGATCCATGAGGGCCAGCCCAGGTTGAGGTTGGCTGTTCTTAGCTCGCTCTATGTAAGCTTCTTATCATGCTCGCCTAATGCTTTTGTCAAGCCAGCATTTGTACTTGATTAACAAAGGCATTAGCACTGCTGTGCCTATTTTGACAAAGTGCAAACACAGTGCATGTGCTGTAGGGATACAGAGGAACAGTTGTTGTAAAGTTATTCAAAATATTGAATACCGTAGCATACTGGCTACTTTTAGATGGCAACATTTAGCAGATGAACCCCAATAGTTGAAATGGTATTGATTTGCACATTGACTGCACTGTTTGTTTTGACACTGGTTAAAGGACCTTTAAAAGGTTCACCCTCCAGGCACTCCCTCTGTCCTGGCAAGCACAACAACTCTGTTTGTTTTGGCACTTATAGACAGCTGGAGAACAAATAATTCATGAGTGTGATTCACTCTGTTGTCTTTGGATGGTTGTGTGCTTCTCATCACTTTGGTTTTCATCACTGTGGGTTGGTTTTTTAACTGGTTAGATACTTTTAGTTGACTGCTGTACAGTAAGTATCTGTCTATCTGACTTTGACCATTTTCCCTCTGTAATGTCATGTGCTTGTGCACTTCTGGGTTGCACTGGTTCTGCTTACAGCACAGCTGCTATTTTTGGATTGCTCCCTGTACAAATTCCTCAACTTGTGTGTCTTCAATTTCATCATGGACATCAAACCTGCACTGAGACAAGACATCAATGTCTGTGTCAAACAGAAACAACAAAAGTCTATGGGGCCCTCTGGTGATCTGCTCATCAGATCTAGAGCAGAAACAGGGGAATGCTCGTTTTATTCATTTTTTTTAACATTGACTTGGTTGCACTCATGAGCTTGGCTAGCAGGGTAAGACAGGGACACACAAAGTTGCTGGTCTAAGGGAAACGAGCACTGTGTTTGTCCCTCACCAATGCACTGACTGAAAACACATTTTCTTGTACACTTCTCACTGTTTACAGATTTGTGTCCCTGCAACTTTTACCCTAAAATGAAATTCATTCCAAGGGTTGCTGTTTCCAAACCCTAGATGAACTCCAACGCACATCCTAGACACACAAATTTTAAAAACTGTAATTCTAGGAAGCAATTGAAAAATGCCAGCAGCACTGCCGAATGAGATCACATTAAACTGAGTCAAATTAGCACAAACTCAGCATCTAACATCCATATAAGTCCACACACATTCTCAGTCAGTGCTCTGCAGAGATACAACAAGCTATTTAAGCAACTGTGAGCACTAGGGATGTGCCACCTTGAAGTCAAATTAAAGGAACTAAGGTTCAAACTCAGCTGTGTTCCTCTAGCTTAGTGGATTTTATTTAAGAGATTTAGAAAAGAGAGTATTTCCACTTTAACCACTTTATTTTAACCACCTTACCTCTCCAGCTTCATGAAGTGTTTCCTGACTTCGACTACCTGTCTGACGCTGATCTGGCTTGTGACATCGTCTGCCTAGTCTATGACGTCAGCAACCCTTACTCCTTTGAGTACTGCGCCAAAGTTTTCAAGGTAAAACCGTTTTTAGTGTTCACATTATACCAAAACACAGATGTTTGCCCACTTAAAACAAAAGACCACCACAACCATAATCATTCATTAACGAGTCTTTCTCCTTCAGCAATACTTCATGGACAGCAAGACGCCATGTATGATGGTTGCAGCAAAGTCAGACCTGCCAGAGGTCAAGCAGATGTATGGCTGCAGTCCTCTGGAGTTCTGTCGGAGGCACAAGATGCCCCCGCCTCAGTCTTTCACCTGTAACGCAGCCTCAGCACCCAATAGAGACATCTACACAAAACTTACCACCATGGCCATGTATCCGTAAGTATGCAGACATTTGAAACATCGACCTAATGTTAAATGTAATACTTCGTTACGAGTCATATTTTCACATTAGATTCCCGAAAGGGTAAAAAGGTAACTAAGAACATAGTGAATTGTATTTAATTCAGAGAAATCCAATTATTTGTTAGTGCTAACTGAAGTTAATCCCACTTAGCTCTATTGTGTGTTATTGGAGGGCATTGTCTGAGTTTTAATTGAAGTGCAGCCTTAGTTTCGCAGCTCTGAGTTGAGCTTAGCCGACAAATTCGAATGAGAAGACTTGTGGAAAATATGTTTTTCTTCATGATATTTTCCCATTATCCTGTTTTTATTTTTTCTATTTATATATTGTTAACCCTTTAACTATGATATAAGGATGTGTATAAATCATCACCCAGAAGAGGAAGATTTTTATGCATTTATTAACTGCAGCTGTAATCTCATATCTTACTTGTTTCCTGCAAATGATTACATAAATCCTCTATTATTTATGTTTGGTAATTTTCATTAACGCTGTTGGTGCTGGATGAGGTTTTTAACACAATTTATAGCATTCCTTATATCTCCCTCGGGTCTGGAAATGCGGACCGACAATATAGTCGTCTAAATCCTCCCCTTTGGCTCCGAACGGAAGTTTTAGAGGATGTTGTGGTCTGAGGTGATGAAGTAGCTGAGTCACAGTTCTCGTTTGCTGCTAAGGAGGCAACTTTTAAAGTTTTAATTGTGTTTCCTGTAGTCCTTGAGGATTTTCTGCCCTTTAAGACCCAACTGTAGAAATAAATCTGATGAATCATAGAATACTTTTTCCCCCACATAGTTAAGATTAGTCTGAGCACCGTTGACAGTTTAAATACAGAGCTGTACTCTGTGTAATTTTCCCGGGTCCCCTCTGGGGATGCTCCTGCTGCCTGCAAGTGTCAGTATTTGTCATCATGCGCCTCACTCGACACGCCTTAATGCACTTCACTGGCCTCTGGACATGTTGCTTTTAGTCTGATGCCGCTGTGTTTTCCACTGTGGATACACGGGCCCCCCGCTGAGCTGTAATAGTGATCTCTCCCTGAGCATCACACTCATGCCATCAGTCAGGCTTCACTTTACTGTCAACATAAATCACCTCGCTGCACACTGTGCTATTATATGATTGCACAGAGACTTTAATTTTGAGGAGGTCAGCTTTACTGTCTGAGATTCAAGTGTTTAAGCTGGAGGCGCCTCCATGCCGAATGCCTTTTCTAGTGAAGGTTTCGGGTAGATTGAGATTTGTTTTTTTGCTTTTACCAGTGTTTCTGTTTTCTCAGGTTTCTTAAAAATTCTTTCATTTGCTTGAATTTTCTTTTCTATGTCTTGTAGAAATAATATTTAAAAGATCAGCATATTAGATAACATTTTCTTTTTCTCTCAAAAGGAGAAACATTTAGCCTTTTCTTAAGCTGCTTCTCTTGTGATCTACACTGGAGCCTGGTGGCGGCCTCTTTCAGCTTTTAACTTTGTTTTTGTTTCCCTTTTGTTTGTCGTGTGCGTCCTGTTTGTCTGTATGTTTGCTGGCGTGTGTGCGTGTACGTACCCTGTGTCTCTCCTCAGCCACGCCCGGCTGCGCTGCATGTGCACTTGTAACCGGTGCACATTCTGCTTGTGTCAGAACTTCCTCAACTCTGAGCTGCTGCAGACGGTCAGGGCCAAACTCTACGCTGTCGTACTCCGAAGGTCTCTTACAAACTTCTCTCTTATCTTTGTTGACGTGTTGGCGTTTATCATTTTTATGTTTTTCACTTCTTCATTCTTTATTAAGCTGCTTTTTTTCCTGTGGCATCATCATTTGTAACACCGCAGCAGACCCGGCTGGTTGCACCAAAGGGAGCAGTTCTTTCCCGTTAATTCTTAATCGCCAAATTCGAGGATTTTGAACCTTAACTCATCCATGCAAAAAACTCATATCCTCATTCCTATACAAATGTACAGAAAATATTAGATTTGCTCAATATTAGTAACTTTCCTTTGGAGCAACATAAGCCCTCAGTGTTGCTGTAGATCTGTTTAAAAGTTTCTAGTAACATACATGATGTTTGCTTGTGTCTAATCTGGTTTTGTTGAAGTTCCAGCCTTTCATACTTTATTTCCTATACTGCATTTATATTTCTACTCTGTAATGAACTGTTTTTTCAGAGGCCATTAAGTTTACTCCCTTTCCCTCTACAGTCCTTTTTAGTTGTCATCATTTTGCTCATGCCTTGTTTTTCATCTCAATCGTAATATTGCTTTCTTTTTTATAAAGACTTCATCATCATCATTTTTATTCCCAGTGTTTGACTTCAATCTCATTGTCATTCTGTTGGTATCAGCTTTGCATATGTCACTGTGCCTCAGCCGTCTCGTCTAACAGAGTTGTCACAACTCATTTCTGGTCTCGCTGTCTCATGCCGTAACTATAAACCTCTAAGTCCCTCATCTGTTTGACTGGCTTTTGCTTCAGCGTCTCAATATGTCACAGCTCTCTGCTTGTTCTGTCATCCGCTCATCAATATTTTCTTAATGTTCATTTCTACGCGACCCTTCTTTACAGCTAATGTCACTACTTATTTGATCTGTTTGTCACTTTTATTGGAAAGTTGAGAGCTAATCGGGGAAGAGAAATAGTTTAATTTTTGTTTCGATGTTAAAGAGGATGAGATGTCTGTGAGTCACTTCTGTCCTAGTAATGAATTATCTGTGATCCTGTTCACACTTGGTTTTAAAATGCATTTTCTTGGGTGATCAGTCACAAGTTGACGGCGTTAAATCCAGATGTAATAAACCAACAACAACACACGAGTCACTCAAATAACCTGCCCAGGTTGTCTGGGAGAAACTTGGCCGCATGTCTTTTGGAGTGTAGTTTCCTACTTAAATCAGTTTAACTCAGTGGTTTTTCCCATGCTCATCCACCACAGGTGTATTGGTCATATAGTCAGTAACACGATGTGAACACAAGAGTTAAATCGGACACCATCAATACACATGATGGCTACAAATGTAACTCTGTCTTAGCTGTTTTAACCCAGTTGCACAAAACTAATTTTAAAGCCAAGTGAAAATGGGGTTATATGATATATGATAAAGAAAATGAGTTTGTTTTATTTAAACTCTTTACATCTGTCTCTACACTCTGCATCCCTCTATTTAACAGACACGTTAGCCAAGCAGACCTGAAGAGCTCGACCTTCTGGCTGAGAGCGAGCGTTGGGGCCACGGTGTTTGCAGTGCTGGGCTTCGCCATGTACAGAGTGCTGCTCAAAACGCGGTGATCAGTCCAGCCCTCACTACCCGGGGTACATAAAAGCTAATTTGACCAGTCGGAAGTTTTGATTTTCCTGTTTTCATCGAATCAACTTTATGGAAAATCACTCATAATTCTGTTGTCTAATAAGCCCCGTTTAAAAATAAGAGAGAGATGTGCAAATAATCAGACATTTAGTTTTTTTTTTTGCATTTTCATTCCTCTGTTTCTCTTTGGGGACGATACAAAGAAATATTTAATTTTCTACCAAAATGCTAATTTGCTCAATCTGTCCTGTGCAAATAAAGATAATATATTTATATGAAAAGAAACAAGGTTAAGCTGCTGGTTAGTCATACTGAGTTACGTAAAAAGCTATTTTTTTGGTTGCTTGCTGATATGATGAACAATTTAGTGTCACATTCAGTATGATAAGGTTTGTGATGTGTAACATATGCAAGTAATTCTTTAGAAGAAGATGTAAATACTGTATATAGCGTAGACTGTGTGTACATTTGATTTGTTTGTGTCCAAAAGGCCATGTGTGAGTCACATTTCAGCACTGACTGCAGAGCTATTAACAGCACAATCTTTCATCATTATCACCTGACAGAAATTAGGATTTCCTTTAATGGCCAAATGCCTGGATGCACATTATTATTTTTTAATTTTTTTTTTTTTTTTTTTAAATGTTTGCTTTATTTTTTTGTTGCTACCTGAGCGGATCAAGATTATATCAGTGGAAGTGAATGTGTGAAACGAAAGGTCTGCTGCGCGCTCTCATGTCTTCCTATGTTGGTCACTTTACATTTTATCTGTGTGTATGCAAGTGTTTGTCATAAAGTTCGCATGCTTCAAACATTTTGATGACAGTTCAGTGTTTTAAGAATTACTGTAGGGGGGAAAAAGCCCGACATCTTCACACCTTCTCGTCATTACTTGTAAAGTCCCCAAAATCGAGGACTCACCGATCTCTCCTGGTTACAAAAGGTGTAATCATTTTCTCTAGATGCTCATTTTCAACCAAATGCAGCTACTTGCTTCACTGCTTGGTTTCTGTATTCATTCATCCCTGCCTTTCCAAGAGTTTACATTGAATAAATATATCTGAACAATGTGGTGTACTGGAATTATTTTATTGTTTCAGTTCAAAGATTTTCTTTTTTTGAACGTTGTTATCTCCAGAAGACTCCGTTATTTATACACAACTAATTAAATTATTGAAAAACAGTAACTTCTTTATTCATGCTTTTATATTCAGGATGTTTACTACACTCTTAACTTTCCTCTTGTCCTCTTCTGGTCCTGTCTTTCTCCAGATTATATTCGGTATGCAACAATTTGGAAATGAGGTTTACCTTAACACAAGAGGGCAGTGTTGCTTTAAAAAAAAAGTCTCCATCAGTGGCTAAAACCAGATTGTGAGCCATACAGTCTGATTCTGACTCAAGCCTGTCCATGTTTTTAGATATATATATATATAAAAAAAAATTCCAAGCCTAAGGAATATTACACACTTCTGAATAAAATTATATTATACAGGGTGGGCCATTTATATGGATACACCGTAATAAAATGGGAATGGTTGGTGATATTAAAGTCCTGTTTGTGGCACATTAGTATATGTGAGGGGGCAAACTCCTCAAGATGGGTGGTGACCATGGTGGCCATTTAGAAGTCGGCCATCTTGGATACAACTTTTGTTTTTTCAATAGGAAGAGGGCCATGTGACACATCAAACTTATTGGTAATGTCACAAGAAAAACAATGGTGTGCTTGGTTTCAACGTAACTTTATTCTTTCATGAGTTATTTACAAGTTTCTCTTTGTTCACAGCCATTGACATGTTGAAGAGGTTAACACGTGAGGAGAGGATCGAAATTATGTTGATATGTGGTGAACGCAGTAACCGGGTCATTGCAGCAGATTTCAATGCAAGACACCCTACGAGACCACCCATCTCCCATGCTACAGTTAGCAAACTGCTTGCTAAGTTTTGTGAAACTGGTTCAGTGTTGGATTTGCCAAAATGTGGACGCAAGAAAACTTTCACTAATGAAGAAACATCAGTGGCTGTCCTAGCTTCATTCAGCAAGAGCCCACAGCGTAGCACTGGAGAGTGGCATTAGTCGAACATCCCTTTGGCGGATATTAGCTACTCACAAATGGCACCCTTACAAACTCCAGCTACTGCAGCATCTCAACGAGGATGACCCAGATCGGTGCACAGAATTTGCAGAATGGGCAAAACAAAAATTGGAACAGGACCCTCAGTTCACGCAGAAGATTTTGTTCAGTGATGAGGCAAACATTTATGTGAATGGTGAAGTTAACAAACAAAACCACCGCTATTGGTCTGACACTAACCCACATTGGATGGATCTCTCCAAGACTGCTGGAACAACAAAAGTGATGGTTTGGTTTGGTATATGGGGTACAACGATAGTGGGTCCATTCTTCATCAATGGAAACCTCAAGGCCACTGGATATTTGAAATTGCTACATGATGATGTGTTTCCCTCTTTATGTACTGAAGCTGGCACGTTCCCTGAGTTTTTCCAGCAAGAAGGTGCACCACCACATTATGGGTGCCAGGTCCGAGCATTCCTAGATGAAGTTTCCTGGAAAGTGGATTGGTCATTGTGGGCCAGTTGAATGGCCCCCAAGGTCTCCCGATCTGACCCCCTTAGACTTTTATCTTTGGGGTCATCTGAAGGCAATTGTCTATGGTGTGAAGATACGAGATGTGCAGCACCTGAAACTACGGATACTGGATGCCTGTGCTGGCATTTCTCCTGCGGTGTTGCTATCAGTGTGTGAAGAGTGGGAGAAGAGGGTTGCATTGACAATCCAACACAATGGGCAGCACACTGAACACATTTTATAAGTGGTCAGAAACTTGTAAATAACTCATGAAAGAATAAAGTTACGTTGAAACCAAGCACACCATTGTTTTTCTTGTGACATTACCAATAAGTTTGATGTGTCACATGGCCCTCTTCCTATTGAAAAAACAAAAGTTGTATCCAAGATGGCCGACTTCTAAATGGCCACCATGGTCACCACCCATCTTGAGGAGTTTGCCCCCTCACATATACTAATGTGCCACAAACAGGACTTTAATATCACCAACCATTCCCATTTTATTACGGCGTATCCATATAAATGGCCCACCCTGTACATTATTGTCCCACTATGGTGTTGTGGTTATCGAGATAATGTCTTGGCTTATTAAATCCAGTTTTGCTCTTCAGCAAGTGGTCCTCTCCCTAAATTGAGAACAACTCATTCTGTGCAGTAAAATACAAGTTAGATTTAGCGCTCATCATTCTGACTCATTTATAATTTAACAGAATCATAATAATGAAAAATCCCTGCAGGCTTTTTGATTTGGACTGGCTTTGGTGAAAAATTAGCGTATTTTGTGTAACTCTTTGGAATAACTGCATGAGGAATGTGGTGGAGGGCTTTATCTCCCAGAATGTTTTAAAGCGGGACCCAGTACTGTGTTATAGTAGCAGCTCCCTACACCACTGAAGAGGCTCAAACTGAACCATAATTTATCCTAGATTTATTAAATAAGAGACGCTGAACTTCTGAAGTTATCTTCCAGACCTCTGGAAAATGTATAAATCCTTTGAGATGTGTTTGGAGTCATAAACTTCATAAGGACACAAACCAGAGGATGCTGGAAGTTCCTAAATAATGAAGTAGAGCTTCTTGGTGAATTTGATCCATTGCAGATGACTGAACCCCACAAGGTTAATTTCACAATACACAGCAATATTTCATGCTGTATGCTTCATCAGTTATTCCCCCAGTCATCCGCTGTGAAATGTTGGCATATCTTAGCCCACTCCAAACTTACTCCATTTAAAGGGGAACTTAGAATTCACTACGTCTTTAGAGACTACTTTGAGACAGCCTTCCTTTGACTGCTTTTTTTGGGTTGGTGTCTCATCTTCATTGTGGAAGGTACTTTTCTATGTCTCTGTGAACAAAGCTTGACGTGCTGTCTTTTTGTCTGCTGCGGCTCTGCAAAGAGTGCCAGTTATTGCTCTCTTAGAAACTTGAATGGTGAGAAAGCCTGTCTTTGCTTAGAATAACAACCTGACTTCTTACACTTTAAGCTGTGTCCTACTAAAAACCTGATCAGGCTGTGGCTTAGAAAATGTAAATATTTATTTCTCAAATTTTTGTTTTCCTACAAAGTTTGAAAGAAGAAAAATTTATACTTTAAGTAATTTTAAGTCCTACAAGCATGGATGGATGGATGGATAATTTTAATTAGCAGGTAATTCAGTTTTTTTAAGCAGAAAAATAAAGTAACATTCTGCATGTTTTAGGGAAAGGGCCATATTATGAAGTGGCTTAGGCAACCAACCAAAGACAACCAATGATATACAACATCAGATTCAACATATTTACATATCGACCAATGAGGCACCAGCGAGAATTAGCTGGGCATATATTAACCACCTAGTTAATGTGAACCACAACATTTGAACTGTTGACTGTCATATGTTTTACCCTGGTGATTGGTCAAACACTTACATTGCTCTATAAGTCACTCCATAATATAGCCCGCTCCCACTAAAGTACTGCATAGTTACATATTTAATGTTGTTGGTAGTTTTTCAGCTAAAATAACTAAAGATACTCACTACTTGAAGTTGCATACAGTATAGTTTATTTCTTCTTTACTGTAAAATACCTGAAGTTACTTGCTACCTAAAATTACTTACAATCAAAATATTTCTTCCTTCCTGTAAAAACCCGAATTAGTACCATCGTATCCCAGTGCAGTTTCTGGTAAGTATTTCAGAATAAACTACATTGAAATTCCTGGGAATTGCAGTTTAAATCTTTGGGAATTTTAGTTTCTATTAATTACTACTGTTTTAAAATGTAAGTCTTTGTTCTTTAAAGCAAATGAATAAATGAGTGAAATAACTTCTGCCATTAGTTAAAATGTCTAGCTAAAATTAATGTGCTTGTTTACATTTTAAATGGCAGACTAGTTATAACAACAGATAATATGAAGATAAATAAAAAATAGTGTTTTCTACAGCAGACAGTGGTCATAGTAGCTAAAACTAATCGATAATGGAAAATTTTTAAAACACTTAATCTAATTAAACTTAGTCAGCATCTGTTACTGTATGTATGGGATATGCAAAATACACAAACAAATAAATAAATGAATAAAAAATATAAAAATGGAGAGAAGAAAAACAACATTTAAATAATTAACAATCAATGAGTCCATCACTGATTCACTCAGTCACTTTAATTTCAGTGCAAATGGACACTTTCACACCATCAGGGATGGCGTTAATAAAGAGCACTTAAGTTCATTGGTGAGGCGCTTTGGGGATACAGCAAACTGGCTTAGAGAGCAGTTGGTGCCTGCAAACAGCCCTGAGCTCCACACCTGTGAAAAGAAAGTGATACAGTTCAGGTCTTCATTCACTGTAAAATCTAATTAGTTCCCAGAACTCAAAAAAATTATGGAAACTCGTTGCCTCAAAAAAATTGAGTAAAGCTTAGCTAAAAATGACTAAGTTAGGACAACTTATTTAGTTTGAGTACTCTGTACAAGCTCATTTGTTCCCAGAACTCAAAAAAATTGGATCAAGTTTATGTAAGATGACCAAGTTAGGGCAACTTACTCATTTTGAGTACACTGTACAGCCTTGTTAGTTCCCAGAACTCAAAAAAATTATGGAAACTCGTTGCCTCAAAAAAACTAAGTAAAGCTTACTTAAGATGACTGTTAGGACAACTTATACATTGCAAGTCTGCAGTATTAACAATAACTTGATATTTCTGACTGTACAATACTAATTGTTTACCTACTGACAAACATGTTAAGTTCAACTAAATGAAAAAACAATTTGTGGTAACCTGAATATGATTAAAAATAATTAACAACAATTTTTGTAATGATGTTAAAATCAGCCCAACTTTTATTTTCAAACACAACAAAGTATAACAGCCAACATACTGGACACTGTTCTGCTGAACAACAAACAATTATATTGCCATCACTGTTATAATCTTACAATGAAACAAAGTCTCAGATGTAATTATTCTGAAAATAAGTTTAGGTCTACCACAGTTTGTTTTGTACTTACATTACTTATATAATCAAAATAAAATATTTATTGTTCTGTCACAAGTGCAGTCTCTAATTTAAACAACACATTTGTTTTCCATTCCAACACATGAGCTGGAATGTTGTATTATTTTAAGGATGCTTGTTTCCAGTCCAGGCATTACTGCCTGAATGACTATCATGGATCGAGGTGATCCAAATGTAGGTGCAGAAGAAAGTCTTTAACTTCCCTTAAGTACAGTGGCAGTGGATGTGGGTTGGAGATGCAATGAGCTTGAACCTGCAGGCGACCATCTTCACTGACCACACCATCTGTGACGGAGGACTCATCTCTCCTGTTGTCCTGCAAGCAAACAATCATATTTTTTGGAACATGAACTTAATTGCTTTCTTAAAACATTTTTTTCTGCATTTGGTATAAAACAGACTCCAATTTAGACAATCTCAGGCTCCCTCCCCACCGGAGAGGTGACATTCAATGTCCCAAATTGTCAGTCTGGATAGCCGTGACCACCACCCAACACACAATAATGTCATGAAAGTATCATTTTAAAAAAGGGCTATGCAAACATGGCCAATAACTTTCATTCTAATGATGTGCAAAATGATTTTGGGCACAAAACAGATTTTGCTGTTAGAAAACTTGCAGACTTCACTATATACAGTGTAGACCCTCTAAACTAAGTTTGGGGGATGTGATCTTTCAAGAAATGCAGACCAAACTATTGTTGTTTGTTTACTTACACAGCATGTCTTGTAGAATTAACTGGAGTCACCAGCAACAGCATCGTGCAGTCATATCTCAAGTCTAATAACAGAAGACAGGAAAAGATCAGTAAAGAAACAACTTCCCCAAATCAAAGCACAAATAAAACAATAAGTAAAACAGGCTGATCTAAAGTATGATTAAAGTTCAGCCTGATTAATATAAATGTCACCGACAGTTGCTAATATATTGGAAAACCAAAACACTTACCACTGAGTTGATGTCTTTCTGTCCAACAACAGGAGTGCTGGTCCCGAGCCTCAAAGACAGTAAGAAGCAAGCAGAGGGAGAAAAAACAGAACATTTTTCAGAAACTGATTTGATCCTTAATGGCTGTGCAATCATTGTAACATAGAGTTTGCTTATGTTGTTAAATAAAGGCTAGATTTGACATTAATAGATGCCACAGATGTTCTAAACCTGCCACAAAGCATGAAAAAAAAAAAAAAATAGACGTCTCCGAAAACGTCGGAGCATTTTTGCAAATATGTGATGTCTTGATAAATCGAGCAGATATTTGAAATTTACACAGCTACATTCTCGCCTGAAAATATCTTAAAAGTTTATTTTGTGACCCAGAAAAAGTAATACGTTTTTCAGCGGCGCTCCTCTGCCATTGCCGCGCTTACAAGTACGCACAGGCTCCGACAACCGTGGCCGACAAATGCGATCCTCCTTTTCCCCAGATTACCCTTTCTGGGTCACAAAATAACCTTTTAAGATATTTTCAGGCGACAATGTAGCTATGTAATGCTCAAATATCTACTTAATTTATCAAAATATCACATATTTGCAAAAGTGCTTCCACGTTTTCGGAGAGCTCTGTTATCCACCCCCCACATCCCACACCTACCCCACCCCTAAGGGCTGCACCTCCCGAAGAATTTTGTCTGGGCTCTTATCTCACTTATTTATTTCAAACAATCAACAGAAAATTTCACCACATAGTTTTATGTAAGGTTTTTAAGGCTGTGGTGTTAATTTTTGAGTAACATGAGCCCAGCGGCAGCAGCAACGCTAGGCTAACACTAACTAGCTAGCAAGATTTTAAACCTGGTGCTAAACTAAGAGAAGCCAAAAAATCAGTTTGAATAAGAGTAAACATTTACTCACCAAGTCAGTGTATCAGGTAAAAATCCACAGCAATGACAACAATAATATCTTGAGCTGACGCTTCTCCAGGTTTGCTCAACATATTCCATAAAAAATGCACCGTGAACATGCGGACTGATCTGCGAGGGAGGAGGACGGTAGTCACGTGGCATTTTCAAAACACATCTTTCATCCTTCCGCACTGAGAAGCAAAACTTCCAGCTTACTTAGTTTTTCTAAGTTAAGACAACTCAAATAAATGGAGTTTATCAGCGTTTTTGCATTAAAAGTACTGGTAACTTATTTAAATTGAGTTCTAATAACAAATTGATAAAAATTGAGTCCAGCCTATTTAATATTTTTAATTAAACACAATATTACATTTTACAGTGTTTATAGATGAGCTAAGTTCCCCCACATAGCAGATGTTTTCCTTACCAAACATCTTGTCTCTCTCTGCTTCTTCTTCACACTCTCTTTCCTCATCACCTCTGTCCTTTCTCTCTGTCTCCTGGGTTACAGCTCTTCAGCTGATGTTAACACATGACCTGTGAAAGTAAGCCAACTCAAAGCTGGTTTTGTACTTGTTTTAAATGGAAATTTCTGGGCTGTCTGCAGCTGTTGAGACAATAAGTTCGCCGGTTATCTGGCGTCTTTTATGATTTTATGCCTGGTTTTACAGTTGAAAAGATCAATTCTGGCTAAGCTTTACAGTAAGACAGGGTGTCATGAAAAAGAGGTTACCACCTTCTTGATTTCTTAGGTTTTTGCATATTTGTCACAATTCAATGCGTCGTCAGCCTTGTGTGAAAAAGAAATTTCCCACAATTAACTGTGATTACGCACGTTTGTTTGAAAGCTGACTTTAATTTCATAAGCCACACTGTAGCCTAATTAAAGCCACTTAAACAGAAACTTTCTGACAAAGTGAAGCAGGTATAAGATCTCAAAAAGCAGCACATCATGCCACAATCTAAAGAAACAGCTGAGAATCACTGACATCAATCCATCTGAAAAGCGTTTCAAATAAATTTTATAAGGCTTTGGGACTCCAGCGAACCACAGAGACAGCCATTATCCAAACTTTGTGAACCTTTGTGAAGTGGTGAACCTTCCCAGCAGTGGCCATCCTACAACAATGACAACAACAGAGACTCAATGACAAATCCAGGACATCATTAAAGAAACCAAAACAACATCTAAAGGACTGCAGGCCTCACTTGCCTCAGTTCAGTGTTCACGATTCAGCAACAAGAGAGAAAGTGCACATCCATAGGAGAGCTCCAATAAGGAGAAATGACTGGTGACCAAAAAGAACACAAAGGCTCATCTCAGATTTGTAAAAAACCCATAAAATTTTTTTGATGATTCCCAAGGCTTTTAGAAAATATTCTGTGGACTGATGAGACAAATGCTGCTTCATAAAAAGGACATCATAAAGTCAAACATGGTGGAGGTAGTGTGATGGTCTGGGGCTGTTTTTCTGCTTCAGGATATAAATAGAAGTGCAAATCAGATCGTAAGGTGTCACTCATGTATCCGCTTCACCTGCAAGGAGATGGTCATGTGAGGTAATGAAGAGTGAATTATTTGTGCAACCTACAGTAAGTTCAAAAAACTGTCATAAAACTTCTTTTCTCTCCAGTGCACAAAAAGCACAAAATAAGAATACAGAAGCTCAACACTGGGTCTGGTGACCTTTGGCCACTTATTCTGTTTCCCTCCTTTTTTAAGCAACATGACAAAGTTCAGCTTTAATCCCACGTTGTTGTGTGGGAGTCAGGAAGAGACCCCCAGGGTTAAAAATATCAACTGGTCATATTGTTACCATGGTAATGCGAAAGCGAAGCACCTGGGGGAGGTTTACTTGATGGATACTGATCAACCCACACACTGCAGACCACATAATTTCTCCTCATACATGGCTTCCACCCAACTATTATGTTTGTTTGATGTCTCCTCAGGTAATTGGTATGTGTTTGTCTGAGGTGGGGCCCCTGCTTTTTGTAGCTGCAGACCCGGAGGGGACATTTTATATCCCTCTAAATAAAACGGAATTTATAGCTTTGGACACTCCCTCCTTCCCTCTTTAAGACTGAAGCGATTTTGCATGCTGTTTTTTGGGGAATGATTAATTAGTGTTTATAGCACAATAGCGCTGTATGCCAAGTGCTTGCTTACTGTTGTGTTGGGTTTGTCTTCTAGATTTTTTTGGAATCTTTACCTTGAAATAAAATCGTGAATTTAGACTTTTACAGTAATTTTGTGCTACAAAAATAAAGTTAAATGAATGGACTGTTTTAGATCAGATGGATCAGACCAAACGTGAAATGCTTACTCTAGCTGCGAATATTAACAGGGAAATGTTGAACCAAGATACTATGTTTGTAGTTTTTATTTGAGCATATGGTGGGACATTAAGGGAGGGTCCTCCCTTAGGAAATTTTAAGTGTCATAAACTTAGCTTTATGAATTTCTTCACCAGTGTGTGCATGGAAAACAAAACACATAGTGGATTACAGTGCAGTGATTCTCTCTGGTATTCTCCATCATTTTTAAGAGTAATTTTCAGCTTTTGGCGCGGATAATTACCTTTACCTCAGATGATTCTGTGGTGTATAAGCCTTTATTGTTGCATGAATATTTTAGGCTTAATATTTATATTTTGGGAGCAAATTGCTTAAGAAAAAACACCTGCCTGCTCCAGAAGTATTCTTTGCTGAGTAATGTCCTCATGTTTTCCCTAAATAAACCCTCTGCTTCCTTAATGTTTTACGGGGAGGAAGAGATTAGGGACAAGTGCATGTTCTAATTGTTGGGTGGATGGGGCGAGGCTTGTCTTTTGGGTACAGCTGTGCTCGACAGCTACAAAAGTCTTTTAAAACAAGACTTTTCCACAAAAAATACAAATAAAAATTAAAATAAAAAAATGAGCATGTTGTATTCCATATGGTCACGCTTAAGCAGTAAAGATGAAGAACACAAGTCGTTACGATCGTGCACAAATCAACCTAAACCCCATGAGCCAGCGACAGCCAGCTGCTCGCTCAGGGAGCCGGAGCTCCTCGAAACCCCCGAGAGGCAGTGGCTGGTGATCCCTCCTCACCGCCGGCCAAATCTCTCCCTTTCTCCCTCCCTTCCCTTATCTCTCCGCCCCCACCTTCCCTCTCTTCTTCTCTCCCTCTGTGCCTGGAAGGACGTATGCGGATGGAGCGGAGTCGCGGCGTCTCCTGGAGCTGATCCAACCATCCCGTCGGAGGCGGTCGGTTTGTGCCCCCCGCCCGCGCTTGAGGTTTCTTGCAGGGCGCACGGTGGAGAAACCAGACGGCCGTTCCCGCTCTGCGCCGTCGACCGGCAGAAAACAGCGTGCCAGGTAACGTGACGCACCACAAAAAAAGAAGCTGGCACATAACTGAACTTCTCTCCCAGTGTGCCATGTGCCCACCCTACTGAAGTAGACTTTTACCGGCTCCTCTGCCCGGAGAAGCCATATGAGACTTCATAGGTCGATGTCGTCATCCCTGTTCTGGGTTTCATGTTGTTGTCACTACTGATGATGTAATTATTTTTTCAGTTGGATCTGCGTTCTGCTGCTGCTGCTGCGTCGCACCTCTCGAAGTGAGAAGACTCGCTCTGCCAATGTGCGTCCACAGCATCGCAAACTTGGATCGCCGCCTCTTTTCGCGGAAAGACTCATCTCCACCTCTGAAAACCTTTTGTCACTGCTGACTAACGATGTGTTGACAAATTGTGTGACACTGTATGGATACTTTTTTATCCCCTAACTAGCTTTTACTAAACTGTCAGACGTCAACTTTCCCCTTGCGGATGAAGCTTTGCTTGCTCGGTCTATGTGAAAGTGCGTCGGGCATAACCGGAGTGCGCACACGTTTAATTCATCGCGGCGGGAGCATGGGATTTTAAACTACAGCATGTGGAGTCGTTCCTAAGGACCGCATCGCTGCTCTCTGTGGGTGTATGGAGAAGAGCAGCCTGAGAATGACAGGCGGAACCCGGGAGGCGCCGGTGAACATCTCCCCGGCGGTGGCGGCCAACGCAGAAGGCGAGGAGATCGAGGTTTTGGAAAGTACTGAAGTCATCCCAGTGGCTCCAGAAGAAGTAGGTCTACACAGTGTGGCGTCAAGTGAACACATGACCCCTGTAACCTTTTGACATTTTCACAGTTATGAATCAGGACCTTCAGCTTCTTTTTCTTTGAGCAACGTTAAACACAATCCCTCTAAAATTAATTTCAGAAAGCCATTTGTCCCTAAATTCAGTGGCACAACTGATAAAAACAAGCGTTTTACAAAGGCACGGGATGGAATTTAAAATACTGTTTATTCTTTTGAGAATAAACAGAGTTAGTAAAAGCACCCCGCACTTTGTTTCATCTTTTCCAAAGAGACACGCACACAGCAATACTACCTTTTACACATGAGGCACACTTTTGGTGCCTTGTTATCTTTTGCTGCGGCTCATTGACCGTAATGATCAGATAATAGCTGCATGTGATTGCAAGACTGCAATTATGGCAAATGCGCATAGTGAAGGAAGCCCTTTTGGCCGAGATTCATCATTATCAAACAGGTGCTTCCCTCCTGTCTGGTACCTGTTTCTGAGTTTATTTTTCTTCCCATCTATTCCTCTTATTCACTGCTTCACACGCTCTATCTTTTTCTCTTTTTACTTGTCTCAGCAATGGAAGTCTCTGTTTGACAAGGTATGTATCACAACCTTTAGTCCTTTAGGCTTGACTGTTCTTCCATATGCATGTTTCACTCATTGTGGAACTGTGTTGTCTCTGAAGGTGCTCATCTGTGTGTGAACTGTTGGTGACCTGTGTCCCAATCTTTATTTTCTGCTCCAAGCAACACAGATATATTAATCTGTTAAAAACGGCATTGTCTTGCTTAAAGGTCATGAAACATAGGAAAGATTTAGCAAGATCTGAGTTGCAGGATTGCACCAGAGGCAAGAGTATTTAATATTAAAAACTCCATATTTAGTGTGCTTTAGTGTGAATTGCCCATGGATCATGACCTTATCATTGTAAATGTGCTGTAACAGTGGCTTAATCACTAATAGAAGTGATTTAAACCTGCACTGGGGGATTTTGCAAACTGGTAAAGAAAAGATACAAAAACAACAAAAAAACCTTTAGATATTAGAAATATGATGCAAATATTTTCTGTTCAACTATCACAAGTGCTTACTTAATGCTTTTTATAGTTTTAAAATACTGCTAAACTTTGATCAGTTCCACAAAAAAGTGGCATCAGAGTTTCATGGGGTTAATTGACTTGAATCCTGAGTCTTTTTTCCCTCCAGTCCCAGTTTGTGATATTAGGATGAGTTGATAAATACATTTTCAGATCAAAATCTTGCCTAGTGCAGCTTTAAATCCTTCGCCCGCTGGGTAACAATGACGGCATAACGTGTAACCAGGTCGAATCGCTGTCAAACGAAACTCGTGGAGAAGTGGGAGCTGTGGTGGGCATGTCATTAACTGATATAGACCCCAGTAATACAATTAGGATGATACACAATCCTAGATGGATTGATCTGTGAGTCAGAGCAGTCTTGTAAGAAACACATACAACCATGCACACACACATGCACAGACACACACAACCAAGAAGCCCCAGGAGAAGAGAAACAGCGACTGGCTGATCATGCAAGCAGCAGGTCTGACAGGACTGACAGACGGCAAACGAGCCCCCCTCTATCACACAAACACACGCACACTTATGCCCACACAGCTTGCAGTGTGTGCGACTACTGCATCACCTGCTCGGCATAGGGCCCCCCACTATCTCATGTGGGGAATTGTGTGCATATTTATGTGTGTGTCTGTGTGTGCGCGTGAGTGCAGTGGTCAGCTGGGACTTTTAGGGTTGAGACTGAGGCTCGTGTCAGCCTCACTTTTAAGGGAGAGACAGAGGTCCCGTGGGATTATGGTGTGTGTGTGTGTGTGTAAGTGATGGAGCATATTCTGTGGACAGGCATTAAGTGGGTCTCTCAAGCCGCTGTCTCTATGTGTGCTGCACAGCTTTGAGTTTCCTCAAGTGGGCGTCGGTCAGAAAAAAGCAAATGGCAGGGTCTCTACTCGCTGTGGTAGCAAATATCCTTTCACTCTTTCAGTCTCCTTTCCTTCTTGGTCCACACAATGAGTTGCTCCATTTGTCAAGGGGCTGACCTCGGAGACCCCCAGCTTCTGTGAAGCGACAAGAGAAATGATGGGCCACTGGAGACCAGGAAAAGAAGGCTTTTAATCCACCCTGGCAGCCTGTGTTACTGCATGTGGAACCAAAGATGAAAGCTACTGAAAAACAAAGAGCAAGATCCAAAGATTTATGAGTCTAATGTAAAGATACACATTTCAAAGTTCATCTGTATGTGTGGAAGTGTAGTTTCATCGGTTGGATACTTTATTTGGCAAATATAAGATGTGATTGAATAGAAATATGTATAGTTCAGAGATGTGGAACAAGAGAAGAGAGGAGTGTGACATGCAACAGGTCACCAAACAATATATTTTTTAAAGTTTTCAAAACAAAGAAAGGTCATGACTTAGTGGACTGACCAGTAAGAGGTCAATCAAGTACAGGTAACAAAGTCCTTCCTTCACGTTTTATGACATATTATCATCGTATTTGAGGACAGCTGAGAACATTTGTCGATTCTAAACAAAAAAAGACCAGTTTTTCTTGGCTGACAGGTTGTATACATTTGTTTCTTTCAAAGATATCTCAGTATGTAAACTTGAAAATGTCTCACAAATGAAAATCTCACCTTCTAATAACTAGATGTTACAAATCAGCTAAAAATACAGCGTCTAAAGTTGAGGACAATGATGCATCTTTTCTGTTAATCAGTCCTGACACCTCTGTATGGTCTCGACAGCGCACATTTTATCCTGTCATCTCTCTTAGTGATTTTTGCACAGCAAAGAAACTACAGGATCATTTTCTCTCATTCTTTTCAGCCTCACTCTTTGGCTTTGCTCCCAACTCTTTAAAGCAGTTTGAGCCGTGTGAAATAACCCAACCCTTCGCCATCGTATCATTTTTACCAGCTCCCACGTGACTCTGTACATACAGCTATCATTTCTGGATTTCAGACCATTGGGGACAGGAATCAAAGTGCTGCGTTGCTCTGTTTCCCCCTCACTCCTCTCTCCAGTCCCTGGAGAGGATTTTGTTGCTGTATAAGTGCTTTCTTTCTCTGCACACAGGAAGCAAGAGAGCAAACCTCAGAATGCTTTGATTCATGTTTCCCATCGCCTGAAACAAACATCGAGACTGAACACAGACACAGGCGATATCTAATGAAGCAGAGGAGATGCTGTTAGCGGGGACAGCAGCTGCACTGCCCTCGCTCTCCCTCATAATCAAAGTGTCCCAGCCTCTGTTTGTCCTCTAGACACACAAATCTGAAAAGGCTGCAGTCATTGTAGCGTGATTACACACAGCACATGTCATCAGGAGAAAAAAAAGGGCCCTTTACGGATTCTTCTTTCTACCCTGACTGATTTGCACACCAAAGCTCAGATAATGATTTTTCTTTTTTTTGAGGATTTCTGTGGATTTAATAAATCCAGTTTATGTCTAGGATTTATTTGATAAACCATATTAACCATATTAAGCATGTTTAAATCACACTGTAAAATGGAGCAAACACATTTGTTTTGCGCAGCCAGGGAAGGCACATCAGATGGCTTTTTATGTGTGACTGGGAGCACTAAAGATTTCTTTTTCATCCCGCTGGTAAAAAAGTGTCTAAAAAGCTTCTTTCTCCTTTAGCTGCTTTAACCTAGATGGTGATTTTCTTACAATCTTGATTGTGAAGAGCTACATACACACAGCAAAGACTCAAAGTTATTATTTATCGGGGCTGGGACTATATCTGTGTTTGCGATTGCTGATAGTAGAAGTCCCCAGATGTACTGATTGTGACGTGGCTCAGCTCGAATTAGATGAAGCACCTGTAAAGGCAGGATATATACAAACCATAGATTGTCTTTCTCTTCTTTAGAAACTTTTGTTTAGATAACTCTCGACTGAAGACGCACAACAGGATTGTTTGTCAATTCTCATAAATTGTCAGTGAATACTAACACATCTTTGATTCTGGGTGTGTGTGTGTGTGTTTGTTTATGTGTGATCCATAAGTGTGTCCACAGATGCCGTTGTGTTGACATCATGCTCCCAATGCCACTTCGAAAATCCCCCAGGCATGCGCCCACAGGAGCTTAGTGATTAAACACTTTCACATGTCTGCATACTTTCCGTGAAAGTGTTTCCCTTTTAACTTCATGGTTGGTGGCAAAGAAAATCCCAAAACAACTGACTGGAGCCACATAAGTAAATGTCTTATAGTTCTTTTAGGAAGGTTGTCTAGCTGGGGAGAGTATACAGTACATGTCATTTCTTTTTATTCTTCCCGGAAAATGGGAAGTAGATACAGTTATTTATCAAAACGTGAGGAAAAAACAAAGTTTGCTCAGTTCTAATAAGCTTGAAATCAGTATTTGGTATGACCACCTCTATTCTTCAGCACAGTCTTCTAATTTCTTCAGAAACAGTTCTCCGGGCCTCCTGAAGGAGATTCAAAGCTCTTCTTTGGATGTTGGCTGCCTTTTTTTTTTCACATTTTCTGTAAAGATGATCCCGGAGAGGTCACAGCTCCGGGGAGGCCAATCAATGACTGATATTGTTCCATTGTGTGCTTTTCTGTTCAGGTGTGTTTTTACTGCACTGGCAGTTCGTTTGGAATCATTGTGCTGAAAGATGAAGCCATTGCCAATCAGACAGTTTACAGATGATGTTGCATGGTGGATCAAATCCGAATTCATAAATCCATCAATTTTCAAAAGATCCCCAACACCACTGTCTAAAATGAAAGAGCCTTCATTGTGTTTTCTAGATGGCTGTAGACTCTCACTGTTGGGCTTCTCTCCTGACCTCCTCTGATGATTTGAACCAAAAATGTCAAATTTGGATTCATCACTCCATAAGACCTGTTACCAGTGATTTTCAGTCCAATTTTTGTGTCATTTTCATCCTTTTCTCCCTGTTTCACTTTCCTAAGAATGGATTCTTGACAGCCATCCTTCATTTGGGACCATTTCTGATGAGGCTTCAGTGAACAGTAGATGGATCTTTTGGATGTGACTTGAAGATACTGTTCATCATCTGTAGTGTCTTCTTTTGTCCTTCACATGTCCAGTTTCCTCAAATTATTTAGTGACATGCGGCACACCAAAATGCAAAAATATCGATCAATAGCACTTCAATAATCATGTTTTTGGTGAAGAAAAAGTATCAAATGATGTTATTTTTGGAATTTTTACAGAATAGATTCAACTAAATAATTGGAAAGCATTTTGTGTTTTAGCGACATGCTGCAAATAAAATACCCAAATACACAGATAGATATCGATTCTTTGCTATGTTGTCTGTTAAATCTAAATGATTTAAGTTCCTTTTTTGTGCTTGAATGATTCATAGCTCAGTGTAAAGTGATTTAACAGTGAAAATGCTCAGGTATAAGGACTGGACTGAACATAAGTAAAAAAAGTGGACAATGGCAAAAGAAAAACTCCAGGAACGTGTGGAGAACTATTGTTCAGAAAAACAAAAAACAACAACAAAAATAAATTACAAGCAAGTCTGACTACATCAAAGCAAAATCCAAATAAATTATACTGGCTCAATACTTTTGCACATCAGTGTATATTTTCCTGTAAACTGCTAGTTAGCACCTCCTTCCTCATGACCCGTATGTTATAAAAGATGTCAAGCATGACTGATCGAGGAGCAACCACGAACTGTGTGAATGATGGGCGTAGCCTCCGTGGCATCATATTCTAGATTTGGGCTCTGGCTCAACGTTAATGTTTTGGCCACCAACGCTGTCGTTTTTTTGGATGCCAGAACTTACCACATTTGGATGAGAGGGTGGAATTAAACTTGGTTAGCGAGCTGCATTCATAAATCGTATGGATGGATGCACAGACACACTTATCTTATAATTAAGTAAGATTCAAACACAGGGTCACCTAATTCTAGTATGCAGATAAATAAGTTATCAAGCAAAAATCATAAAGGTGATATTTAGCAACTCTGTTGCCACTTAATTTGAAACAATGGACACCATAAGAAACAAGAATATCATGTTGTCTGAGTAAATGAGCGAATGGTCCACCACCCAGTTGACTGGCACTTAATGGAAAGCCAACTGGGAAGCCTCAGCTGCTATTAGTGGTGCATGCAGGGAGAGGATGTCTCGACACGCCCCGTCAGTTACACCAAAAACAGAAGGAGGTTTAGACAATGAGATCATGAACAGCAGTGAGTGAATCTAGTGGTAGTTAGGTATTGTGTTTGAAGAGGGTAAGACGTGCATCATTTTAATGAATGGCACCCGCAGACTGTAAATGATAAATCATAAGGACCTTTGCTGCTCCCTATTTTCAAGAAATCTGACACTAGATCAGATGTTAGATGTTTGACCAAAATATTTCCAGGACAGGCGTTTTTTCCCTGTATTTGTACCTTTTATGTCCTTCATATCAATTAGCTTCTAATTGCTTTCTGTGTATAAATTTATTTATTAGTGTTTCTCTCTTTTATCCACATTATTTTTAGTATCCTGATGTGTTTATGAGCCTAATTGCCTCTGACACATACACAGATGGCGAGGTCACAGTTTGCTGACCTGCTCATCCAACGGCACACATGTGATTGACACCAGCTGAGTCCTGGAGATAAGCCAACGACAAACACTTTTTGAAGTGTGTTGTCTCGATTCAGGATCCTGAAAGCAAAATACACTCCGCCTCATTTTTATTGCAAAGCGCCTGGCCTGTGCGGTGATGAAATAACAGACAGAGCCTCAAACATTTTCATTGAAAGATTTAATCAGTGCTCATCTTTCCCCCACTCCTTTGCCGCTCCCCTGCTCAGCTCTAAATAGATTTCCTTAATGAAAGGCACAGTTCCAGTTGGCGGAGTGTGAAAACAGTTTCTGCTTTTATGCAGAGGTAAAAATAGCCGCCTTGTCTGTCGATCTGTAAACGAGAGAAAGACGATGCGCCTGTTTATTTGTAATTGGCTATAGTGTGCAAAACACAGCAGCGGCATGAATCCGAGGTGTCTCTTTTGATAGCTGAATGGCTCAGTAATTTGGCAACCTCCATATGCTGTGTGTTTGTATGCATGTGCATCTAGTACATTTGTACACACCGGGCCTGAGAATGTAAATCCATTACTAGAAGTCAAAGGAGGGCAGTGAAGAAGGCGGGGTATGCCTGCTGCCTTTTAGGACCAATGTCAGTGCGTACATTCTGATGGGGCTTCTTCACGAATCATCCCTGACTGGTCTGCTTTCTACGTTCTCTTTCATCTCACTTATTACCTCTCTGTCTCTCGTCTCTTTCTTCTGAAATGCGATTTCCCATCAGAGTTAAGTGGATGACCCTGCAGATGTGACAAGGCTTCAGTCTCTGTCTGCTCATCAGTGCTTTTATTTAATCTCTTTTCATTAGCTCCGTTCACAGATCCACACATCACCACGCACTAGCTCATCAATGATATAATAACAGCCCGAAAACTGAAGGGCTACAGACGAAAAACATCAAATCAGTGGCTGATAAAGGAGCCCGGGGTATTGTTTTCAGCAAGGCTACATATATTGTGATTGTGAGCTGAGTGCGTGTCTGTGTCATTGCTGACACAGCTCACAATAAGCTATTTTTGTCTGGAAGATCACGTTGTAGTCTCTCTAGCTGTGAGATTGTGAGAGTTTTGGCTGAAACTGGTTTCTAGTTTGTTCCTGAGTGATGGCTTGTTGGTAACTTGTCATTTTTGCACTCTTTTTAACCATTAATGTGGTGGCATTTCTCAACACCGCATATAAATGTTGGCATGGTTTAGTTAGCGCTGATGGTTAAAACAGAAGAGTTTAATTTTAAGAGAAAAGCTTGGTCCCTGCTCTGTGCTGTATGTGCCAGCATAACATAAACTCTGGATCCTTTATTGCTCAATGTTACGCTTGTAGGCTGCCTGCAGTCAGCCCGCAGGCTCTGGCTTAAGCTACACAAAATGACTGTTTGATTGTTGTGGTCCTGTTAAGCCACTGGGCTTTGCATAGGGCAAAGCACATCCAGTGTGCTCCCGAAAGCCAGCTTAACCTGCAAACACAATTTATACGTAAAAAAAAAAATCTTTTCATGTTGCAGCATGAAAAAAATTCTCCAAATTCTCCTTTTCTCCTTATTTATTCATCATAATAAATAATAATAACAAGATTTACCTTTGTTTATTCTCAGCTATCCAGACTTGTTTTGTCCTCTCCTACTTTACACAAGCATGTTTTGCTGTCATCTTTTATTTGTTTTTTGAACAAAAGTGCCAAAAGGATTTGCTTTATATAATAATCAAACAGGAATACAACCTTGAAAATTATAGAAGGAAATAGATAGATCTATCTTTTTCAAGACAGCCAATTAGCAGGCATGCTGCAAAAGGGTTAGTGAGAAAAAACATAACCAAAGCTTATTTTCACCCATAAATAACGCCAATCTAAGGTGTGAGATTTCAAAAATACTGTTTTTTAGGTTTGAAAACTGGTTGCTTCTTGGCCCGAGGTTGCTCTCTAATGTACACTTTATGGCCAAAAGTATTGGGTTACACCTCTTAATCTTTGAATTCAGGTGTTTTCGGTCCAGTTGCCATAGATATTTCATGATCAACTATAACTGATATTATTGCAGTGTGGAATGTAGCATTTATAAAAAAGATGGAGTCACCGAGTCAGGTTAACGCATGAATCATTATTCACTTTTACTAAACAGAAAGCACAACTCAAGTATCAACACGCATGATCATCATCAACAAGACATGGCAGTGCTCAGGAGAACAATTCCACTGAAAGAAATAGATCTCCCTATACACTACTGAAACTCAGCTGAGAAGTGGGAGATTTTATAAAGTCAAGAACAGGATTTCCGAGTGAGGTGTGTTGAGGTGCTTAGTATGTAAGAGTCATGAATGCTCTGCCGACTCAGTAACTGCAGCGTTCCACATATCCTCTGGCATTAACATCAGCATAAAGACTGTGCATTAGGAGCTTCGTGGGATGGGTTACCTGTAGCCATGAGGCTGCTGTAGGTGTACAGTCCTTTACGCTTATTAGTAGTTACTTTCTATATCTCACTTTAAAGCTGAGAAAAGTTTAAAGCCCTGTCCACACAGGAACTCACTGACATTCAATGACTTCAAGAGAGGATGGGCGAAATAACTGCAAAGTGGGCGGGTCCAATTTAAACTTTTCTCAATGTTGAGGCAAATGATTGCAGGATAGCACTCATTGACATATGACAAGGTAGTAAATAAATGAGAGGGTTACCTACAGGAATGTCCACTAGTGATCAACCATCAGTGACAAAGTGATGCTTGATAAGTGAATCCCACTCATCAAGTGAACAGGCTTCACTCAGGATCATCCACTTTGCATTGCCTACAGTTGTTTCACCTGATGTCATTTAAAGTTGATCATACACGGAGAAACAAATGTAATAAAATATATTTATTCTCTTATTTACTTTATATATGCGCTTACATTTGTTTCGTTCAGGACACTTAGTGTGAAGCATTTTGTCCAAACCGATCAGATGTAAAGATGTTCCAAAGTCAAAAATGTAAGATGGCAAAAACTCATTTAGATAAGAGGATGCATCTGAACACTCAATATTCACTTTTTCTTTGTAGGTATTGATGATATACAATATGAGTTACAGAAGTAGTCAGATGAAGAAATTAAAAGCTGTAAAAATCTTGCTCATTCTTCCACAGACGGCAGCTAGTTTACTTTCTTCGTCTATTTCAACATACCAGTGCAGGATCACTGTTTAACAGAGTCCGGTTTCCTTGTTGCAGGTCGTCACTCTGATCCTCCAGGGGATCAAAGACACATCGCAGGTCCATTCATTCCTCATTGTATCAACAGGTCTTCCCACAGGTTGCAGTTACAGAGCTGTTGACAGATCTGGTCATGACCCATTACACATTACAGCAACTAGTAGCTGTGTGCGTGTGTGTTTACATGTCTGGCACACTTGTAAGCTTAGCAGTTCTTGAAATCTGTGGCACATGAAATACAAAATGACTCCCTTTTTCTCAGTTCATAGATGTGTGAATGTTCTCCCCAGTGAGATATCAAGAAAACCACAATTTTAGGACACATTCCTATGCCATAGGCCATGCAGGTCCACAATGAAGCCTTGCAGGTGTGGTGTTGACACAGGTACAATAACCCTGTGTTTGCTGTGTATACCTGTCTGTGTGTTTCAGTGCTCTGATTTCTGCCTCTTCAGTCAAGCACTTCCCATTAAGGAATGTTTCTGACTGAGTGTTCAGCTGAGCCAACTCTTTCATTCCCCTCTCTTCTCCCAGTAGAAGAAGCGTTTAGTGCTCACTAAGACAGATGGCACATTGACAACCACCTCAAACGAAAGTTGACAACTGCTATCGCAGATGTTTAGGTCCATGTGCTGGATTCATAATGCTGGCTGTATTTGCTGAGTTTGAACTCTAAATTGTTTGTTGGCTTTCAGATCACTTTGTCTCACTATGTGCTCAGCTGTCCGTGAAGCACTGTTCTAACAAAGTGCTTCACCAGCGACTCCTTGTTTATTCCCACATCTCCTTGTCTCTCCGGAGAGTTTGCAGTCATGACAGACTGTTGTGCAGACAAGAGGAAAAAATGCATAATTCAAAGGTAATGGCATTTTTTTTTTCTTTTTTGCTGCTTTTTATACGCCCACAGTAAACCTTTAGGTGGTGAGCTCAGATTGCATTTTTCTGGATTTATTTCTCTAAATGTAATAAAATTCTTAGTTTAGGGGCATTTTTCATCCATACATTTGTCACAAAAACAGAACAGTACTGTGAAAAAAATTTGAATTTCTTGATTAAAGGTGTAATAGGTGTAATATGTTATTGAAACATGTCCAAAAATACATGGAAATATAGCACATAAGGCAAAAGCAGAGTTTGTTCAATTCTAATAGGCTTGAAAGTCAATATTTGGTATGAAAATCTTTAGAAGCTTAGTGATTAAACACTTTCACATGTCTGCATACTTTCCATGAAAGTATGCAGACGTTTGCTTTAAACATCATGGGTGGTGGCATAGCTGGGAAGATAGATACATGTGCGTACAGTATACAGTACCTGACATTTCTTTATATTTTTATAGGAAAATGGAAAGTAGATACAGTTATTTATTGAAATATCTGCACACATACATTAAAATATAGCATAGAAGGCAAAAACTAAGTTTGTTCAATTCTAATGAGCTTGAAAGTCAATAAGTGGTGTGACCACCTTTATTCTTCACCACAGCCTGAACTCTCTTTGTTTCTTTAGTAGTCTTCAGAAGTAGTTCTCCAGGCTTCCTGAAGGACATTAAAAGCTTTGGATGTTGGCCGATAGTGCTCTGTTGTCTGTTCTTCTATCCAGCTATGCTTTTACTGCTTTTGCTGAAGAATGAAGCTGTTGCCAATCAGAACCTTTCCAAATGATAATTCAGGGTAAATCAAAATCTGAAGACACTTTTCTATCTCCATATTTCCATCAGTTTTCACACCAGCACCAGCCCCAATACCACTGTGTGAAATGCAGCTCCAAGCTGTAGACACTCACTGTTGTACCGGCTCCGAGGTCATGTGACTCTATTTGTCTCTCATATTTTTCATAAGTTCTGCTAAAGAAATGGGAACAAATTTTGCCTTTATTTATCTATTTACTTATTTATCTTCCACAGGCTGCTAGCAGTAAAATGTGTACAGACACAATTTAAAACTGATTTTTTTCTAACTATGTATAGACACATATAAGAAACATAAACACTGGAGCCAAGCAGCGTATGTCCAAAAAAACCCTCCAAAACATATAAGACCTTCAGAAAGCCTGGAGAACTCTTGCTCAACACCACTTTACAAATGAAAAGAAAATGTATCCATTCTCTCTTTTGTCTGTGCTCAGTGGCTTCTCTGGTTTGTGTTCACATGACAATTTTCCAGAAGCAGACTGTATATAACCCCCAAACTGGTGTCACTTTACTTAATAACGCACTTAGAAGAATATAAACAATTTACTTGACACGGTACAGGTGGGACTGTGGGCCTGGAGGCTTCGTTATAACTTTTTGCAGAGCAGTTGTTCTCTCTGCAGCCCTCACATCAGGTTCCTCTGTCTGACAAGCACATCAAGATTGGTTAAATAAATTAGGCAGACAAGCGACTTCCCTCAGACTCGGTGCCTGCCCCAGTTTCAAGATCAGGAAGCTGGCTTCAAGAAAGGGAGAGAGATGTTTACTGTTTACTAATGTGGGTAATCATAGAGTCGCGATTGATATGATAATATCATCACACATTACCCACAGTAACGATGGTGTTGCACTGATTTTGTAGCAATTGATACATCATGGCATCTAAGTAAATAAGTAAATAAGAAAGTCTTTTTAGCAGCTGCATTTTGCTGTCAGTGTGTATATATGTGTGTGTGTGTGTGTGTGTGTGTGTGTGTGTGTGTGTGTGTGTATGTATTATTCCCTCTTAACACTCTGGCAGATCAATTAATTAGCTCTCTGATTAGCTTCCCTTTGCTGTCTGTCACTTCCCCCTATGGGTTTCTTCTTCTTTTCTTCAGATTGTTTAACTTTCTTTCCATTTCCCCTTATTCACTTGATGGGCAGCATCCTAAGCGCTCATTAAGATGGGACTCCAGTAGGTCACATTAGTGGAGAATTCTCTTTAGAGTGGCTGCGTGTTTTATCAGAAATGTTGGTATTTGGTGACAGCACAATGATAATGGTGTCCCTAGAGAAGGTGATACGTGATACTAATACTTAGCCCCATCCTACTGTTTTCTTACTGCTTTCTTATTTTATTTTCAAGTATATAAGGTTCCCGTGCATTTATTTATTGCCGTGTTTAATGTTATACCTATAACGTAATGTATTAATACATAGCTCACTGTAAAAGTAAGAAAATGCACATAGATTCTGGGTCTAAAAATTGTCACTAATGGAGAAGCGCTAGGGTTGAAAAAATAAGTATAACTGTCTGGAAATCTTTGGGGAAGGCTTCGGCCTCTGTGCAGTAAACACAAGTTTCAAGTCATACTGAATACATGCAGCATATGTTTATTTTGTAAATTAGGGTTTCCATTGTCCAATAAAACCCCCATAAAGGGTATGCCTTAGGGTGCTGTCATCCTGGTGAATGGCAGTGCTTTAAGATTATGCACATCAAGATGACGGTGATGAAAATGCTCAGCATGACATTCACTCTGGGATATCATCCACCAGTGGATGACATCATAATGGCTTCGTCCATCTTTCGTATACAGTTTCGGAGTAAACCAGAGGAGTTTTGAATGTTGGCAGTTTTAGATTTCAAGAAGAAAGTCAAATTGAAGAAAATGCTTGTAGCTTTGGATGGGTTTTATTCAAAAGTTTGAATATTGCAGATAAGAAAGGCAAAACTTTGGAGCTTTTCATTGTATCTCGGACCAGGAGCTGTTGTGTCAGACTGTTTGTAAGAATGGATCACATCAGGAGAGAGGCTCTGTGAATTGCATTTCCAAGTAAGAAGTCCAGATCATTCAAATTTTTGCAGCCTTCTTACTGACTATGTTACCCATACCACAACAAAGCAAAGGAAGATTCCTGATGTTTTTATGTGATTCATGGCATCAGTGTTTCTTTGCAAAGCAATTACAATGAATATCAAAAAAAATTACAAAAAAACTGAGATATGTTGAAATTGCATGGGTAGTAATAAAAGTGTACAAAGTGTATTTGGACTATCTTACACTAAAAGAAGGGAATAATTGACTTTTTAATAGGCTATTATGTAGTGATTTGAGTTTTTCTGCTGACTTTGAACTCTATATAACCTTAAAAAATGAAAAGAGTTTTTACACACTAAAACATAATTTTGTTAGAGAAAAAGTTGTTATGTGTCTGAGCGTAAACGTTAAATATTAGTGGTATTATTAGAGATTTTGGAGCTTTTATATTTTATATAAAAGCTCTTTTATATCAACATAACCGCTTGATTTGTTTGGGTGAGAGGATGGGTCAGTAACTCTCAGACATCCTGGGCCAGCCCGGCAGGCTCAGCAAATGTCCAAGGTGAGTGACAGTGCTTAGCTTTCACACAGATACCATCCTGTCTCCCCTGTGTCGTCTTACAGGGCATCGCTGCCAAAGCCTGCCAGCCGGGCCAAAGTGCTGAAGTGGCTAACAGTGCCAAGGGCAAAACCACATCACAGCATGCACCACAAAATTAGACAAACAGGATCTGCAGCCATTGCTTTCTTATTTGATGTTTACTGAATCGTAGCATCCTTTTGATTATTAGCATTGATACTGATGACTGCTGCAGTGGCGTCTGTTCATAAAGGGGCAAATGAGATAAACTGCACACTGAATCATTCAGGTTATAAAGCATAATCCAGACGTCCTGCATGTAATTTTGCAATGAAGGCCCATAGTAAAATACAGGGAAATGAAATTAGGTCATAGATGGAGTTGTTCCCACTGATGATAGAAATTTCAGCAGGTTTTCAGCAGTGTTTACTATGAAGCATGAGCTTCAGAGAAGATACTTTGATTCCCTTTTTCTCATGGTTGGACAGGCGTTACTGTTTTTAGACAAATTATATTTTGTGCTCCTCAAAGAGAATAGCCTATGTTGTTCAGCACTGGGGACTGCAAAAACAAAATACCCTCGTCCATAAATATTATTCAAAACTGTTGCCATAGTTTTACAGTACAATAATGTCAGACTGTGTGTTTAATTAAGATATTAGTAAGAAATAATAAATCGCTGCTGTAAGTTAGAATAGATCTCGGGCTTGATCCTAGATCTCTTATGGCCTTTGGTCATTACATGGACACAAGTTGTAAATTTATAGATTTGATGGTTGGGTTTGTTGATGGCAAGAAATTGCATCTTACATTTTCATTTCAGTTTCTCAACTCAGACCTATAATGCAGACACAGCGGGGCTTATCTGAGCTGTTTTTGACTCTCATGGCTCAGCTATGGCACTGGCAGATGCTGTGTGGGTCTGATGTGCCCCAGTTGTCATGGTACATCCATAGACAGTCATGTGAAAATGAAAGGTTTCACAGGGCTCTATGCAGTCCTGTGAAAATCTAAGTATAACCCTACTGTTTCCATAGGAATTTAGAGGGTACGTTGCAGCACTGGTGTAACTTATCATATGCACAATATCAGTTATCATAAAGTGCGACAGATGTTTTAGCGGTTTGCTGGTCTGGAGCCTTTAAGTGTGTTTTAACACAATGCCACAATCTTCTCAGGAGTGGACATCCCAGCATTTTCAAACCATTACTCAGAGAAACTGCAGCAGACTCAAGAGCTACATCTCAGTTAGTAGTACACTTAGAAAAAGTTTCATTATACAATTATGACTTATTTGGAATGGTTTGCAGGAGAAAGCCTCTTCTCTCTAAAACATGACATCATGGCTTAAGTTTAAGCCAAAGTTGTATCTGAACAAACCAGAAGACTTGATGGAACAGATGGAACAATGCGCTTTGAATACTTAAGCCTAGAATGGAGATGTTTGACCATAATACACATCGCCACGTTAGACAAAAACCAAACACAGCATATCAGCAGAAACACCTCGTACCAGCTGCCAAGCATGGTGGTGGACGGGTAATAACTTGGGCATCTTGCAGTCATTGATTTGACCATGAACTCCTCTGTATAGCAAAGTATTATATAGTCAAATGTGCAGCCATTTGTCCACCAGCTAAATTTTGGTCCAAAATTGGACCATGCAACAGAACAGGAATCCCAAGCACAACAACAATTCTACAACAGAATAGCTGAAAGAGAAAAGCAACAAGGCGCTGCGATGACTCGTCAATGTCCAGACTTCAGCCTAATCGAAATGATGTGGTTGGATCTTTTCATAAACAAATGATTGCAAATCTCCACGAATTAAAGCACTGTTGTAAAGAACAGTGGACTAAACCTCTTATCCAGTTATGTGAGAGACCAATGAAGTCATGCAGAAAATGACTATTTCAACTTGTTGCTGCTAAAAGTGTTTCTACAAGCTATGAACTATGGGGCGTACTTGCTTTTTCCACAGGGCTACAATGTCCTGGACCAACTGTATTTTTCACATGACTGTAAAATTAATGAATGACTGAACTTTAGCTATTAGACACACCCTGAGTAAGAACCCACCAGTCAAGAACATAAAGGACTAATAAAGCTGACTGCATTTGAGCCTAACATTTCCCTGTCTGTGGAGAATTTACCAACACTGAGTCTTAGTGTGTTGTTTAATTTAATATCTGTTGAACTCACTGTAGGGAGCTAATTTTCAGCTTAGTAATTCTCATTTAAGGCAAATTGAGGACGGGAATAACTGCTGTGCTAAAAACTGGGAAATGTCATGACTGATTATTATAGCTGTTAGATGAAACACAATAAAATTACACTGTTAACCAAACAGTATTTAATATAGATTGGCCACATTATGTCACTGAATAGGGACTATATTTTGGCTGATTGAGATACAATCTCTCAAATAAATGTTAGCATGGGGGAACATCCTTAAACAGGCTTTTTTTTGTGTAAGGATACACAGTGGTCAGAGGTTGAGATAATAGAGGCTTTTCAAATGGATAATAGGGAACACAGAAAATTTCATATAGCTTTTACTATTATAAATAGAGCTGAATTAACCTTCAACAATAGAAAACATTATGCAAAGAGCAGATATTTCTAGATATGGATTGAAAAGCTTTTAAAAGAAATAAATAGTATTGGTGAATCTTCAACGTTGCTTTTTTTGTAGTTGTAATGTGTTTGTGTTCAGCTTACCTCAATAATTAGTCAGTGGATCTAAAGTTAGCTCTGTTCCTGTAAAAAATCAGTATCTGATATGTTGCAGTCAGAATGAATGTTACTCAGCTTTCAGCTTATTACTCTGTTCAGATTTGTTGCTATCACTTTTGTGCTGTGGGGCAGTAAAAACCTCATTTATTGCAATCTCAAAATCTTTTGTATATCCACTTGGTCTCGTAGTGCTGTCTTGAATGCTGACACTAACCGTAAGGATAACATAAGAGGGAATTGCTGTAACCTGACATTAAGTGAGAGAAGATTCATTTCACAGCATTGATAATGGAAGATTCTCAGCCTGTAAATCCATCCCTAATCCTTTGCCAGCCCAGTGGGGTATTTGCGTTTTTATGTGGTTGTGTCACCTCCAAATGTGGCTGTAGTGATCACAGCGCATCCTTAATGCATTTTGGTGCAGTCGCTCTGTTTACTTGGAATCAGATCAAACAAACTGCATGTTAATGCTGAGTGTGAAAACAGGGCCTGTTCTGTGACAACACCATCACCTTGTCTCCTCTGTTGCAGTGTTTAGTAGAAATCTTCTCAGAGTTACAGAAGCAGGTGGGGGTATTCTTATCATCGTCACTGGGTTTGCTGAAGCCACAGTTGCAGACACAGTGGCTCATCAGAGTGCTTCTCAGGGTCTGACACTGAGGTTGTCATTATGATAACGCTTATCTCCTTCAGGGGAAAAATTGCCAAGGTTATGATAACTTACGGTTCAATTTCAGGTGGAATGAGAATCCATATTTATTATTTTTACAACAGTCTTTCTGAAATAAACTTCACTTTTTAATGAGGTATTTGTGTGTGTGCAGTCACATATGACATATAACAGACAGTCAACACAGGACTACATAAAGTACAATGTGCAAAAATTGCAAAAACCAAAACAAAGACAGTGCAGCACCAGACAGAACAGAACGATGCAGGCACAAGACAGTGCAGACACAACAGAGCAAACATGTGCACACACAACAGTATGTGTGTGTGTGTGTGTGCTTGTGTACTCTAATGAAATCTGTGCACGGATCTTATTATTTCGACTCTTTCTTATTCTTCAGTGAGGATATTGTGGCAACATTGGTGATTCAACTCAGTCTGGGAACAGAAAAGTGTCAAACTGACTCTTTTGCTTACTTTTCTTCAGAACTTTATGAAGATGCAAGAAAAGGTCAGGAGATAGTTAACTTAGTTTGGCACAAAAATAAAACCTAAAAAGTATATAGCTGGTCATAAGATCCATAAGATGAACAGGAAGAGATGAAAAGGTGTTGGATCAGGAAATTTGGCATGCCAAATGTACAGTAACTATTTTGTTACTCAGTGAGAAGTCAGCTCTCTGCTAGTGATGTTGTATGTCTGCAATTTAAGCTAAAGCATCTTCATCAGTCAGTTGTGTGCCATATGGAGTTATGGAGCTGTTACTAATCATATCTGTTACCTAGCTAACTCTGATTTATAACTAATTTCAAACAGCTGACCAGATATAGAGTGTTTAGTGAAATATGCTCTTTTATTTTGGTAGCTAAAGTCATTTTGTTTGTCTTCAAGCACCTAACTACATATATAGACTGTATATAAATGATGGAAGTAGCCATTATTAGCCACTGTTTTCTGGATTTCCTATTTTAAAACTTCAACTTTTTTTTTTGGCCGCTGCCATGTTGCTATTTTTAAGGGTCACAAGTAACATGTCACCCTGATTTCCTCAATGAAGACCCTTGTCATACAAGCTTACAGAGCGCCCGGAGAATAATGTGTATTCCCCAACTGGTTGGTGAGTGGTTGCTGATGGTTGCTTGCTGTTTTCTAGATGAAACCAGTCACAAAGGGGATGTTGCACCAAAAGCCTCCTTGCAGTTGCTTTGATCATTAGCAGATTGCCACTTTCACATGTAGCTTGCATGGAAGATGGAGTTGAAGTGAAACTTGTAAAAGTACAACAGATGCCAGAAATATAAAAAGTTTGTCTTCAAAGTAAAAGTTGTGTCTTACAGCTGCAGCCAACATATTTGGGGGCAGCTTTTTGAAGGCGAATTGTCTCTGTTTCCAGTTTGTGTTATGTGTTTCACAGAGCAGTTGCCATTTGTTTGCAGCCCAGTCACCATCTTCAACGCAAACTGTAGGCCACAATAGTCTTCTAATGACTGAAGAAGAAGGTTTGCAGTGCAGCACTATATCTCAGTTTCATCCAGAAACTGCTAGTAAGAATACACATTTATCCTTAGTGACTAGCGGTTGCCTGAAAGTCTGAGGCCTAAGGCTAGCATGCATATTTAGCAAGCTGCATCCATAAACTGCACGGTGCATCGCCACAGATATCTGCTATTTAGTGACGAGTAACGCACTAATAAAATACCCGAATTTTACCCACCTAAACTGGGACAAAGACTTCAATAATTCAATTAAAAAGCTTCAAAGTCACTGGCATCACAAAGGCAATCGAGACCGCTCATCCAGGATGTATGTAGGATGCGTTTTTAATGCCACTGTTGAAGCTGAAGACATTTTTACATCTGAACATGGGAGTCAATGGGGATCGACTTAGTTTTATGTATTACATTTTGTTTCTATTTGAAAATGTTAGTGTTATTCTCAACTATTCTGAGCTATTTACGTAAAAGGACAAAAAAAAAACTATGAAAGAAGTCAGATATGGTATTTTTGGAAAAAATGATACGATAACCTACACTTCCTGTAAAAACCTGATTGTGAGGTCTTTGGTTGCTGTATGAATGCAACATAACTGCCTTACATCTTAAACACCTTGAACTACTTTTTCTGTTTTTTGAAACTCGAGTAGTGCGGGTTGAAAGAACTCCCTTCTTCTTCTGCCTTAAAAGGAAAGGGGAGTCGACCATGGATAGAGTGGGGATTGTTTTTTGCTCGCTGACCTCTAAGGATTATGGGAATAGGATTATGAAGTTGAGGGTGCCCGAATGGGACTTTCCACTACTGCCAAGGATCAGGAGACAGCTAACTGGCTGGCTGCCTGATTGTAGCTGATTAATAAAAGCTCCTGCTTGCAGAGTGGCCCCAAAAGAGCAAATGAAGGGTTTTGTATACTGGTGTAACATGTCCTTTTGCCTGCAGTGTTTTTTTTCTATTAAGGGAGAAATTCTTGTTTAAGATTGACAGACAGCTTCAAAAGTCCCACCCGGCCCAGATGGCTACCTTGAAAATGTTTCTGAGAGCCAGATTAACTCCACCATCCTCACCCCCAGCCTCTCGCAGCTCACCCTTTCCCCCCTTTTCTTTTTGAGATTTAAAGAAAATAAGTCTGGGGCCTCCCCTTGGGGCAGCCCAAGCTCGGGTCCATTTGCCAGCTATTATAGATCATAAATCTCTGTGGTGAATGGAACTGCTGCCATCAGTGGTGCAGGGATTTGATTGTGTTTTGGGGAGAGCTGACCTGAGGGCAGGCCTGTAGCAAAAGAGAGGAATGAATGCGAGAGAAAGACAGCCTGGGGAATGGCTCATTAAACAAATGTTTCTCTCCACTTTTTGTTCCCCTTCTTATCCTGTGAGGAGCTGCTGAATGTGTTGAGCACTGAAGGGACGTTTGATAGAGGGTTTGGCCTGGCTATAATGAAGGGTTCTCACCTCGTTGTAAAGGGGAGGTTTGGGGAGAAAAGGTCACTAATCTCCATCTTTGTCTCAGCGCTGACCTGCCTGTGCCCTTTGCCTGAGTGACATGGATGCTCTGTTATAGCTTTGTTGGTGTATGTGTGTGTTTGACATGAATTTTGACTTCTCTATGCCTCCTGGCAGATTAGCTCACGTGTGTGTGTCTGTAAAAGTGATATTTGTGCTCTTGTGGTGTAAAAGCTTTCTTCCTGGTCATGTCTTGTCTTGCGTGTCCAGTTTGTGTTTTTCTTTGTGTGTTTAATTGTGTTTCCATACATGCTTTTCTCCAGTGTGAATGCTTTCACAAGCACAGACAGGAGGTAAAGTGTTTATTTGAACACATGTTAGACAGCCTGCTGAGGGCCATTCAGCTGTCTGCTACAATCCCCTCTGCTTCTGGAAATGCCCTGGGGGCAGTACAGCTCTCTCTCTCTCATTTCACCCATCTTTTAAACTATCAACCAGTCTGTCCCGCTCCATATTGCCTTCTGTCAGACAAAATCAAACCCCATCCATACTAATGCAGATAACTCTGAAAGCACATCTTTTTCTTACACCCACTCGTGGATGTCAAGGCTTAAATTTGAGTTTTTCCCAATTCTTTCTAAAATGCAGGTAATAGTTTTTAGGAGAAAATGTTGCAGTTTTTTGTTTTGCTTGGATTAATGCCATTCTGTCAATGATGCACTTAGGATCTGCAAAAGTGTTTGTTGGCATGTAACGTATAATTTAATTAGCAATGTGCTTTTTGCTGCTATACCTTGTCCCCCTCCATAAGCTTGTTGCCACTGTTGCCAAAGTTCACATGACATTGGATACTCTAAACCCCATGTCAAAAACCATCTGTAGATATCCAAGCATACATCCAAGTCTACACATGCTCGTGACTAGAGATCAATATTGGTAAACCAGCTTTTATCAACGCAATTATAATATGTAACTCTGAATTCAGTGTTCAGTACTGTACGAATGTCACAATACCAAAAATTTAGTAGTCGGTACGAAATACCGGAAGAACTGCAAGATTCTGGATACCCAGTTGGATGCCAAAACAAAGCGATCATCCTGTGCACCCAAACTCCTTTATTAAAAAGTCATTTTGACAGACATGGTGGAAAAGTTAAAAAATTTTAAATTCTATTTTGTTGACAAGACACAGAGTGAAAGGTTAAGACGGTTCCTGAGTAACCTACTAACGTTACATTTGCATTACATCAGCATAAGAGTTTAACGTTTGCTATTGTAAACATTTTGATCTATGAAACAAAAGTTGAGCTTACAGGCCAAGAAAGATCAACTTTTGTTGCAGTGAGTTGAAACTTACTCAAACTGAATTCTTTGAATAGGTCTTGGGTGCTTCGCTACATTGGAAGTACTTCCTCCCAACATCAATTGCATCTCGCCTTTGGTGAATCAATTATGATCCCTTATTAAACCCCCGTTGAACACATAGTACTTTCACTGCCTTTCTTACCAATGATTTGGAGCAGAACCAATGTTGAAATTGCACTAGTCTTCTTCTACTTCTGGATGCAAGGATAGACTAGACCACTTGTAGATGTGCGCTGCCTCCTTCACTTCCAGAAGACTGGAACATACCTTTACCCATAGTTATGTACTGCCTTGATACATACCTATGGGTTGGGACAACTCATGGTACCACACGTATCAGTTCAGGTGACATCCCTGCAGCAGTGAAAGTTGAAAGCAGTAAAAAGTCTTACATGTGATTCACAAAATGAACTAATAAGCTAAAGGATGTTCTATTTAGGCCAGTTTCTGCTCCGTCTGCAGGCTGCTTTGTAACCCACCTCCACCCCAGCATCATGTGTCAGTGTCATCTTTGTTCTCATTGATGTGATTTATGTTTTGTACTGAAGGGGTGAGCCCAGAGCCATACATTTAAATTGGTCCTGATTGAGCTGTTTTAATTCATATAGTAAATTTTTTACAAAAACTAAACAAAACCTAATCATGGTACAAATCACAGAATCCAATGACAGAACCCATAGGAATAACAGTAGTAACACTCACCTATGGTTAGTTTGTTGTCTCATTCACACTCAGTTTATCAAAGTTATTGCAACAGTTGGCTTCCATGGAGTAAGCTTCATCCAACAAGTAGCACAGCAGAACTTGGAGGTAATAAAATATAGAGCCTGAATGTAATGTCTCCCCATTCAGCATCTGTCAAAGAAAACTGCTGATGATATTATGACTGCATCTTTTCACCCACAGACCAAAGTAGCTCTTTGTCTGCAACAGCTTTAAACCAGGTGGGAATGTGGTTTTAAACTTTAAGGGTACATAGGCTTTGTGATTTAACAGTGCAATGAAGTGTGCATCTAAGGGTGTGTTAATGGACATTCAGGGACACACAGTTGATATGCAGCCCTCTTGTGTGGCGCTCGGTGATAGATCTCAGCTGTCTGTGCAGTGAGCTGCTGTGATGTGTTGGGAATTAGCAGAGATGTCGATGGGACAGATACTCAGCATGCTGCTGGGTGATCAAGGGTATTGATACTGTGTTACCCAGAAACATTCAATTTAGATTAAGCTGCTCCAAGGTGCTTTATAGTTACATGGAAGTGAGTTTTCTTATTAAGATTATTTGCTTAAGGCAGAGTGCCTGTTTTTTCTATTCAGTCTTACTTAGTGAAGCAGAATAAAGAGGATGCCAGTATTTACAGCAGTGTGTGGCTGCACAGAAAAGAGAGGTTGTACAATTTCACACCTTCAGCAGAAACTAATATTACAGTGTAGAGGTTTGCTTAGACCCACTGAACACAGGTTGCACAGCATAACAGCTCTACAGACGCTATTAAAATCTAGAGAGTCCATAAAAAAATACAAAAAAACTTTGCATTAAATATAGACGGAGACACTTTAAAAAAGCTACTTTAATACCACCTTAAGCTTTGGAGGAATGACACACTGATTATCATCTTAGTCTTCCAGCCATGAATAAATTGACTGAAATGATGTTTCTGAAATTTTTCAGATATCTAGCCTGATCTAATGTTTCACTTGTATGTCTCAATCGTATCATAATCATATCAATAAGCGGATTTTTGCACCATTGCAATTGTAGAAAGGATAAATTTGCAATAAGCATCCCACTCAGGCAGGATTTCCTCCTCAGCCTTAAGCAGATGAGGATCTCTTAATGAACAATGTCACCTGGGAACTGTACTTATTGCCATTAATGATAACTAAATGTGAAACCACTCCTGTAGTTTTGATCAGGGTTTACAGATGAATTAACTGTGAAGCTGTTTCCGTCTGAGTGTGGAGTTGTATGTTTGTGTGCTATCTCCGTGCAGCACAGTAAGATGTCTACAGATTTAAAGTAATACCTTTGCGTCTGACACCTATCCATATACTCCATCTGTGTGTGGACACACACGTACCCACTGAAGACATCTTCACGCAGATCAACGTTGCCTGGTTACCGGCCAGTTGGCAAGGGAACGGTGACAGCCCATGCTAATTTGTGATGGCCTGAGATGACTCTGTTCGTGCCTACGTGTCTGTGTGCGCGCGCGCGCGTGTGTGTGTGTGTAAGATCAATGAAGGTTTCTAATCTGTCAAGTGAGACAGGTGACCCAGCAAGGCTTTGATTTGCCCAGACACAACAGCACTTATTCATCCCATGAAATGTTCTCCTTTGTGATTGAAAACCAATTCAGGACTCTCTAAAATCAATTTATGTTATAGCGACAAAATGAGCAACTTACCTGACTTAACTCAAAAACTATATTTTGATAATGAAGTGGTCCTAAAAGAAGTAGCAGTGCATAATTCTGATCTTTTTTTTAGGATTTTTTAATTAAAAGAATAAAATGAAGCAGTGTATTCTCACATATTCTTATTTGCATGCTTTTTGATACAGAAATATGTACTGCGTCAGAATTGTCTGTTTCACGGTGAAGTAGACAGAGTAAAAGAAGGCGAGCAGAGAGAGTATATTAGACTACGCGCAAGAAAAAGCAATTACCTGTGGAAGGCTACGTGCACTTCCCATCACATAGGTAAGGGAAGCAGTGGAGAGAGAAGAAATGAAGACAAAAGGGAGCGGAAGCTGTATCAGGAAAAAAAGGAAAGGAAAAAGGAAAGAGAGGAGATACTGTGGCCGAAACAGGCTGCAAGTCAGCTGTCTCTGGGAGAGCTGATAAGCCTAATCTGAGTGAATACAGTTTTGGAAGTAATGCCATGCATTTGAAATTTCAATTTTTTAGGGGTGGGGGTGCTGATATTGAGACTTTGAGTTTGAATTACTAGGAGGAAGGGATGACATGTCCAGGTGCAACCAGCTGCTCTGCCGAGTGAACTTTAGCCTCGGTGCAGAAAGTTTTTCTATTTGGACTTTTTCTCGTCTTCTAAAAACATGAAAGTTGGTTCAATTTGAGGCTCAAACTTAAACATCAAGTGACTTCACTGTTACCATACACAGCTCTGCATTGTTCTTGTATTATTTTTCTGAGTATTCCTTTTAGAAAATGACCAAAATTGCTCAAAAAACATCTGTTTGATGTATTGATGTATACACACACTCTCTGAGCACTTATGAAACACCTGTGTAACCCTGTTCTATTCAATATGAGTGTTACGACCCTAGCTGAGACTACTGTGATTTTTGCCTGTGTGGGTGTCTCCTGCCTTAAGTGCCACCCTTCTGTGCAGCTGCCTCCAATCAGCAATTAGGCCAGAGCTCCAGTGCCAGAGAGCCTTTGTTTTACAGCTTGTGAGCGATGTGTGTGTCTGGACTTCTTACTCCTGCTCTGTGGAGAGAGGCTGTTTTTGACCACTTAACCTTTTTGATTCTTTTGTTTTTTGTGCAGCTTCTAGGCATTGTTGTATTTTTACTTCTTTTGATAGTATTAGCTCCTTGTCCTTATTTTCTAGTTTAATTATTAATAACAACTTTTATTTTATTGATATTTTTGCCCCCTGGTCTCTTTGTCTTCAACCTGAACACTTCAAGTTTATTTACGTTACAATCTCGTGGACCTGGCCTTTGAACAAGCAATGGCTTACGATAAGGTAACATCCAGTAGTAGAAGCCATACAAATATGTATGTAAATCCATGGAAAGTTATACATGTACAGGTACATGAACACACAAGCCTGTAAATATACAGGTAACTGCACATATCCATACATACATATACATGTGCTGAAGGTAAAAAGAGAAACAACTTTTGACTCAATTTTTACTTTCTTTTCAAAGTTGATCTGATACATACTGTGCATCTTCTATACATGGATTTAAATTGTACATTATTCAAAAGTGCAGTGCAAAGCTTTTTCTTGATGGTGCCATAGTTTCAGTCCTTAGTTTGAAATACACCTTTGCTTTGAATTAGTTGACAAAAGTTGAGAGTTTTGTCCTACAGAACTATCCCGTATGGCAAAACACTTTTGTAGATTAGCAGGTAAAGGAGTAGATAAGCATTATCAATACATTATTATTATATAAAATATTACTTTTGTTCTTTCCCCACTTCTCCTGGTTTTTCAGGTGAACGTCAGAATGAGGGAGGACCTTAATGTTACACCACTCTGCCCACAGACAATCAAAAATCATACATTTGGCCAGTATGCCCTTCAGGGTGATACCCTTGTGCACCTCTGGCCTGCTCTGCAAGTGTTAGGTTGTTGCATTTATGTTGTGACTATTTTTATGTGTCTGTAATTTCACCAGAGAGCAGACATAAACAGAAATAACTGTTGTCATCACTAGTAAATGTTTTGTTTACCTCGTCAACCAACATGATAGAGACGCAATATTAGCAATAGTTTGGAATATAATGTAGAATATATCACATATTTATGTTTAAGTGACTTTATTTATTTCTCACACTGTTTTTCTACGCATCTTCTTCTGCATCCTTAAGTGGTCTGTAAAATGCCAGCCTTAATAAAATTGAGATTTGAATAATTATTGTTCTTAATATTATTATTTTTATTATTATATGTATTTCAGATCCCCCGAGCTACTTGCATGCACTTCTCGGTGATTACTCTTTTGTCTCTCTTGTTGCTCCTTTGTCTCTTACCCTACAAAGCAAAGTGGCTTCATCCTGCTCTCTGTCCTACAACAATCATCTTTTTGCGCTACAAGCTCGGGGAAATAACAAGTTCAAGTGTGCGTTCTGTGCAACACTTGCCCCTCAGTGTTTCACCCCAGTTTCCCAGGGGAAAACACCGCTCGTATTCAAGCATGAGTAACGAGGTAAAGAAAGCGGAGTGGGTGAGAAATTGTTGGAGGACCTGCTGTTTAATGAAAGTGGGTTGTGATAGAGAGCTGTGCTGGGACAAGAAAGGTCCTCCCTCAGCTTGTTGAACTTGCTGATGTATGCTCTGTCACATTGTTGCTTAATTGACTTGTTTTGTTTCCAGCTGAAGGTTATTGCATCAAAAGAAGTAATTTTACCTGCCTCCTGCCATCTGTAGTGCTTTCTGTCCTGCAAGCTAGCGGTTTCCATTTGTAGGCTACGGTCTGGACATTCTTTTAAGTATTATAATTTTAAACTTCATTCTCATGTTATTTTATCACGACTTAGCTAGAGAAATGTTACCATTATCTCAAAAGATCAAAGACTCAAGTGGATAGCCAACTTAACCCCGATCATTGGTCAGCATATTTATAACTTTTAATCCTTTAAATCCTGAGTTTCTTTGCTTTATTTCTAGCTTCCTTTCACTCCTTTTCCCTTGTTTTCTCTTCCTCCCTCTCTTCTCTCTTACTTATCTGTGGCCTTGGCCTTTGAGTCTTAAGTTTTTATGGCTGCATTAACAGGCACTGCTTGGCATTTTGGGGGCTATTAGAAGTCTTGTTGAGTCATTAGTCATGCGTTTGAAGTGTGATGTGGGCAGAGCACTGGCTTTGCCAGCGGGGGCCGTGACATGCATGGTGAGCTGGTCTCTATGCGAGCCAGACGGCTGACCTTTTCCAGCAGAATCCTCCACGACAGGAGAGGTGAAGTCTGAGTAATTAATGGTGTGAAACTGTGGTTGCTCATCACATTCCTTCCTTCCGCAACTCGCCCCGCTCTGCTGTCGTCTTGTCACTCAGCTGTCAAGTGACACCGGCAGATGATCCACCTGGGAGGAGCAGAGAGGTAATGGATCTTCCTTTCTGTGTTTATCCCAGGTGGAGATCTCTCCCCAGCTGAATGCTTTCAAAGTTCATTTTGAACACAGATGATAATGAAACTGAAAAGAGGATCTGTGTGACAGCAAGACTAAAGCGAGTCATCCAGCTTCAGTGTGAGACAAGTTGACTTGAGCTGATTGTTTTTCCTTCATTTCAGTAAAAAGTTCTGCCCTTTGAGGTTAAAAAAAATAACACATGCACAGCAGAGCATAATTAAAGTAACGATTAGATGCTGCTGAAATCTTTGGTCTCTTCTGCTCTGAACAGTGTTGTTTTTTCTGGGTAACTGAATTTGTTCTCTGTCAGAAAACAATGATACGACAAACGGGCTACTGACTGGTACCCCGTCTGCATCAGTGCCTGCCTGAGCTGGAAGCTATCAAACTGGCCCCAGGCTGTGGGAAAGATTAGAACCGCTCATGTCAGACTGACCGACGTGAATTTGGCACTTTTTACTTTGAAAGAGAGCTGACTGCTGTGCTGTCTTACATGTATATATGCTTTACGATGTGTGTGTTTGCAAGGCTTTGAACCTTGAATGAGAGTTATTATTGATGTTCATGCTTTTAAGCAAACTCACACCAAGACAAAACTTCTGAAAATGATGATCATGTTTGAAAAATACTTAATTTTTAGGCTGTTATCCAATTATTTCCTTGCAGTGTTAGATTTAAAACCAACAGTTAGGGATGCACGATTATGGCCAAAATGATTATCATGTTTAGTTTGTTCACTATTGAGTTTGTGGTTATTTATCATGATTATTCATCGATTGTGTTGGCAAAAAATGTTTTCATTGCATTGTCATGTAAACACTCCTTTCACATTTTCATATCTATACAAATCTTTGCATTCGGATAACATCAACACCACACTGCTTTGACTTTTACATTAAGCTACATACAATTGAAACGTCTTTGCAGACAAACAGGGTGTTTATTCACCTGCCCTGTTGAAGTCTTTGTACATGCATGATGCGTATAACTAAAACGCACACTGTGTTCAGTGGGCTCCTATCTTTGGCCATTGGTTGGTGATTGCAGTAAGTTTTTGTCAGCTGTACGGGCTCACTTTTATGGACATCAGAGTTGATGTAAGTAACCATTGCATTGTTTTTCTTGATATTCATGCATTCATTATACTTCAGTTTGTGGTGTGTTTTCAGGTGGCTGAATAAGCTTATTGTAGACACAACTCTACAGCACTTTTTGCACATGATTAGTTCTCGGTTAGCAACACTTGGGCTGAAATCAAGCGATGGATCAACAGAGGATGATCCATTTGGAGTATAATCTCTTCATCTTCTCTTATGGCAGACATTTCAGTTTTGTTGTATATTTGTCTTTTAATGTAATTTTGTCATCCACGCTCGTCCGGAAAAACTCAAGCTGTGTGATGCAGGGAGCAGCTGTGACTGGCACATGCAGGGACACGTTAAGGATCTGATTAAGGGAGCGCCTCATTTTCAGTGTCTCTCGGTCATGTTCGTTTAATTGTGGGAAACCAAAATCGTGATCAACAATAAAATTCAATGAACTGTGCAGCCCTAGATAAAGTATATTAACAAAGGTGTTAATAGTAGCTTGTCTATTACAACATTGAAATAAAAAGACCCAAAGGGCAGTGAAAAAATCAGGGCATAATAAAATAATCACCATAAATCATTAGGATTCTGCATACTACACATGTGTCATGGCAATTTCGTATGGCAGTCCATGTGGTTTTGTGCAGTTAAAGGGAAAATATGGAAAAATGCTTTTTCAAATGCATCACTTTGCATGGAAATGGCCAGAATTGTTGCAAAGACACACACATTACCAACATGAAGATTTTCATCCATGGTTGCTCATCGCCCCATAATCTTGACTGGGGTCTTTTGGGTGATGTCAGCTGTCTGTCTGAGTGTTTGACTTTTCACCTCTCCATCGCTGCTCCGCCTCTACCATTAAGGGTTGCCTCCCGCCGACAAGCTGTCGGCTCCACTCAACCTGAACTAGTCTCCTAAATGAGGCTGGGTCCTGCTAGCGGGGCTTATGACAAGCTCTAAAACCACAGAGCGTCTCCCAGCTTACAGTGGCAATAACTGTGATAATGTACTCTTTCAGCTGGGCTAGATAATGCAAAAAAAAAAAGCGAAGGAAATAAAAGAATGCGAGTGTGTGAGAAAGATGAAAGAGAAGGCAGAAGAAGAAAAATCACACAGGGAAACCCCTCCTGTTGTCAAGGTCACATCCTGAAAAGCCTGATTAGCATGAGAAGGTGAGTGTGTTTGAGTGGTTTCAGTTGTAGTGTCTGAGTAATGGCCAGTGAATGAGGTGCCGCTGGTTTTGCCTGTCCTCCCTGGTGCTTCAGTGTAATTAGCCAGGAGACTAACAAGCTTTAACGAGGCGGGCTTTTTATTAGAACTGCTAATTGCTCCATGCCAGGGGAATATTCAGGAAGCACAGGGAAGTGGAATTATAATACTCGTGTGTTGAGTGTGTGTGTGTAAATGTGCAGCATCTGCTCAGAAAGGATTAACACTCAAAGACTGTATTTAGACAGGAATCTACGTGTAAAATTTACATTCCCGTTTTCCCTTTTGAATTTACATGTGTATTCCATGTTCATGGGTGTGACAAATTAAAGGAAAAATTAGCATCTTCAGTTACCTTTGTGTATTTGTGCTTGTGTTTGGGTGTGTTTGAGTTTGATGTAACGCTCTAATCAAACTGAGATTTTTATCCAATCATTTCAAGTTTCAAATGGTTGCATTTCCATCTCTTTGCCCTGACTGAACTTTGTTAACTCAAACTATAAGGCTCTTTTTTTAGCTGACTCTCATTCAGGAAATTGTTTTCGTATAAACTTGTTTATACGCATGCCAGGCCTCAGTAATCATTCTTATCAGATTCATAAGTTAATGAAGAATAGTCATTGGTTACTATGATTGATTTGAATAGGACACAGCAAAGAGGTCCTGGTTTTAAATCAGCTACATCGCGGCCATGAAATGGACGAGCTGTTAAGAAAATGGATGGATGTTTTGAACAAGCTCTGATTTCCTGAGAAATGTTGCTTGATTTTTTATTTGTCATATGCTAATTGCTGATTCTGATTCCCTCTAGACTCCATGCACGCATATTTTTAAATTAATTACAGTATTGTCCTCATACTCAGTGGTCAAAAATGTCATGTAGTCTTACTGAGACAGACTTTGAATCTTTAACAGGGTGTCTCGGAGTTTCGAACACAGCAGCCTGAAGTTCAGATGCTGTTTTTACAAAAAAAGCAAAGTCATTAGGAAAGAGAATCTGCCAGCTCGTTAAATCGCCTTTTGTAATGTCAGCCACAGTCAATTAGCCAGTCTTGGCTACTCTGCCTTCATGCTCAATCCAAAAATCTTGTTTTGTCTGTGGGTCAGCAACTCAAACAGGCAGAAGCTGCTTTTTTTCATGCTCAATCTTCATAATGTATTACATATAAAAATACTGTAACACTATATATAAAAACCTATGCTGTAGCGCTGCTTTAAATCAGGGGCATTAAAATACAAGTGAATGTATCTGAGTACAGGTATCTGAGAGAACCTCAACATCTCCAAGTGTTTTACAGCAAAGCGACTTGTTCTCTGAAAGAATTTAACAGGACACGGTAGAATAGCCTCATTGCTGTGAGTTGTAATGAGATGTTTGATTTACTGTAGAAAATACAAGATGCCAGTGGCTGGATAACCAAAAATCGTGTTTTGTCTGTGGGTCAGCAACTCAAACAGGCAGAAGCTGCTTTTTTTTGTACTGCACAATCCTTAAAATAGCAACAACTGAACACTGTCTGACTGTGTGGTATGACTGTAGGTAATTATACTGCCGAACAGGCTGCTTGTTGATGGATTATGCCACACCATGTATTTAACTGGAAGGAAGTAATAAATGATACACTGTATGTAGATGTAATATATATATTTTCCTTAATACCCCAAATAACAATATTTAGGTAACAAATAATTGAGCTGAGCATACATCTGCAGAGCCAAAGTTGTATGTTGACTGTATTTACATGCATTCTGCTCTCTAATTCTTCTTAATATCAAATAACACTACCAAAAGTAAGTCTACTGCATCCTAAAGATAGTGTCTATTTTTAGCAATCCCTCCTTAAAACCACCTGCAGTGTGTGGTTGCACACACTCAAACACATGTAATTGCATTCTCAACCTGGATGTGCTGCCACAGCGCGGAGCTTTGCTACTTAGCTATAGTCGTACCTACACCACCAGGAGGATGTTATTCTTGAAATGTGTGACACTGGGAATCTTTACTGACTCCACGGGCAGCAGTCATGTTTGTTTATTTCCTCACGTCCTTGTCCACGTGCAAACCTTTGCAGCTTTCAGGTAATCCAGGTACTTGACAATTCTTTACATGGGATAGAGTGGCATTATCAATGGGAAAAATGGCTGGTGCGTGTCATTGCATCCCAGTGAGACAGGTCACACATGTCACGCTTGTTACTGCACCAACCTGTATGACTGAATGAATTATTTTCCAGTGTGAAATTAGCGAGCTCTATGCTGATGCAGCTTCAATTTCCTGCCCTGTTAGTTTGTTTCACCGCATTTCTGACGTCGGCATTGAGAAAAGAGTGACTGTCAGAATGACTCACAGCCTACATTTTGTGATTACATGCTATAGTATGAACTGCTTCCTGCAGAGCCTCCAGGGTACATCCTGTCTAAAATGTAGATGAGGTTATCAAAAGTTTTGGCAATCTGTTTTCCGCTGATGTTGCATAAATCATACATAAGTTTACTGTCAGCAGAGGAACAACAGATCTCATTTTCTTCGGAAACAATTAAAAAGGTTTTGTCAGACACAGAATAAAAAGTTTTCCCACTGTGTGCAATTATCCCATATCAGCATTCAACACATCAGTTCTTAACGGCTTGGCAGCTTATTAACTGTTTACTGATGTACAGTTTTAGTAAGACATACGCATACACTCATTATGGGCATGGATGTCATGGTAGTTTTGGGCTTTTAAGGCATTCTTTGAAATAAAAACAAGTTTTAATGTATTTTGGGTTTAAATTGGGATACATACAGACTCAAATATATGCATATATCCCCCACTAATATCTGGTTTAATCTCTATTATCAATCTGCACCGAAATCAGTCAATTTTGATAGCAATTAACAAGCTTCTGGCATTGGTGGTCAAATAGCTCAGTCTTTGTCTTGTCGGACCATAAAACCTTTCTCCAAAAGGCATTTGGCTTGTCCATGTGGGCAGCTACAAATTTCACTCGAACTTGGAGGTGTGGGTTTTGGAGCAGGGGCTTCTTTTTTGGTCGGCACCCTCTCAGTCCATGGCCATTTCAAACTGTCTTCACTGTGGAGAGTGACGGTGGTGTTCCATGATTTTCTAGTTCATGGCAGGCTCCTTGGTTGTTCCTGAATATTCTAACCAATTTCCTCTCATCCATCCATCCATCCATCCATCCATCTTCATCTGCTTTATCCGAGGCCGGGTCACGGGGGCAGCAGCCTAAGCAGAGAAGCCCAGACCTCCCTCTCCCCAGCCACCTCCTCCAGCTTATCCGGGGGAACACCAAGGCGTTCCTAGTCTGCCAGGGCCTCCGCTCCTGGCCGCCGCCCGGCACACAATGCACCCGACCCCTATGGCGCCTCCTGCGGGTGGTGGGCCTGCGGGAGGATGGGCCCATGTCTCCTCTTCGGGCTGTGCCCAGCTGGGCCCCATGGACTAAGGCCCGGCCACCAGACGCTCGCCCTCGGGCACCCTCCCCGGGCCTGGCTCCAGGGCGGGGCCCCGGTAACCCTATCCCGGGCAGGGTAAACTGTTCCCTCGATGTTCTCTTCATAAGGGTCTTCTGAATCGCTCTTTGTCTGGTCCCTCACCCAGGACCAATTTGCCATGGGAGACCCTACCAGGGGGCAAAAGCCCCCAGACAACATAGCCCCTGGGATCCCTGGGACACACAAACCCCTCCACCACTATAAGGTAGCGATTCACGGAGAGGAGGAGGCCCCAATTTCCTCTCATCTGAGGGTAACACTTTGGGTCTTCTACAGACCTTCGCAAACCGACACATCAGAATAACTTGAACTTATATACAATTGTTTGAAGTGGTGATGTTGAAATCTTCAGTTGTTTAGAGACAGCCCCAAGAAATCTGTAGATCTACAATTTTTCACTGAGTTCCTTGGATTCTCCAATAGTTGTGGATATTGGTTAATCCAGTGAATGCTGCTGTCAAAGAAGAACTACCAGTTGTAGTCAGACATGATCACTAATAAGCCTTAACCTTGACAAGTTAAAAGGCAGAAGATTTAAGTGAGTGGATGTATGTATATATTTAAGCTTGTTTGTATGCATTTGACCCTGAGTGGGTTCGAGAAAGTCCAGAATAGATTCAAACATGTGCACCCAGTTCTTGTTTTTAAAGTGATTTAAAGATGTTTTTCTAACCAAGCAAAGCAATCCTTAAGAGCCCCAAATTACCATGACATTTATGCCCAGGATGAGTGTATGTAAACGTCTGACCACAACTGTTGGTGTAGCAGGCATTGAGTGGCTCTGTGATGCAGTCGTTTAAACATTAGCCTTACATGTAAAAGATATCTGGTTTGAGATCAGCTTCATGAGGTCAAAAACTAGTGTAGTCCTAGTGCCGGTCCCAGGCCCAGATATATGGAAGTGCTGCATCAGGTAGGGCATCCTATCTAACAGTCTGTGCCAAATCAAACGTGCATGTCCATCTGCTGTGGAAACTCCTTGGGAAATTAGTGAGCAGCTGAAAATACCTATCACAGGTGTAGCAGGATTTGAGCGTGGCCACCAGCTGTGGTAGAGCAAGATGATTGTTTGGACGTCATCATCTGTCCAATTTTCTTCTTCTTCTTAGCTTGTGCTTCGTGTTCCAGACACCATCTAATTAGTAGCTCACAACTCAGAGACAGCAATTCAAAACAGTGTGGGGTCAGTGTCAATGGTCACTGAAAAACTAAAAGGTCAGACAGATCAAGGCTTTCGGTCTTATGTTTTAACACAGCAACACAAATTGCGATCAATATTTTGGAATCCAGGCCCAGAGTACAGCAGAGGATCTCAGTGTTTTCATTCTTTTCAGCCACTTAAAATAAATGAGGGTTCGATTTTATCATCCTCGAGTTGTTTTGAGTATATCTTACACAGCCTGCTTCGTTTCTCCAGGCTCTCAATACAAACTTAAATCCTTGAAAAAAAAGTCCCTGACCCTCACACACTGCCTCCCCTCCGCTTCCTTAATATTCAGCTTTATGAAAATGAGGATGAAGACAAAAAGCCCTGCATTGTGTCCAAAATGCACCCCTCTGCCTCAGCATTAACACCCCTCACACTCCCCTCCCTCTGTTGTTTTCCTCCTCCTCCCCCTGACAGGCTGCTGAGAAGCCCTTAATATGAAGGCTCATTGGTTGTGAATGTTTTATGGTATTATGTCTGTACCAGGATTTGAGAGTATGTGCGTGTGTGCTTTTTTTAATCTGAGAGATTTGCATCACACTCCCTTTGCTGCTTGCAAAACAGGCCTTATGAAGAAGAGACAATAACATAATTATGAAAATGAAATGTGTTGGGATAGAAGCTAATTCAAATTCTAGATCTGGGAAATATTATTACAACACAAGCCGAAATGCATCCAACAAAACTCAAAGTTATTTCATAACTGCTAGAGAGATGATAATAACGTCGGTGCATAATTTTAAAAACAGCATTAGTACATCTTTATGTGCAGCTCACACTCATTTCCTTTGCAAAGTGCAATAATTAAATGATACACAAACAAACTAAACTTGCTTAAATGTGCCAGTTTTAGCTTCTGCCGAGAGTCTTGGTCAAAAATGTTTTTTGTGTGATATAATGTCCTTCTCTGCGTGGACCTGCATCGAAAGGAAACGATCACTAATTGGAGTGAAGGAACTGGCTAAACCTTGCATGAAATTGCTATCAGTGGTCCATTGTTGAGTGTGTGTCCCTCTGCAGCTCCACCCCAGCAGTCTGCCCATTGACTTCAGAGGGTGCTCACTCAGCTATGAAGCCTGTGGTGTTGCAGGGTGGAGCGAGGGAGATGTTTGTGTGTGTGAGGAAAATAATGCATGGCTGTCTGCATCTGTGAGTGACATGGGAAGAGATAACAGGCATATTTATTGAACTATTTCTTTTTCTTCTGAGGGAGTTCTTGTATTTTGCTTTATAGTGAGAAAGTAAAGGGGAGAAGTGAAGGAGAGGTGCATGGATGTAGGGTAAAGAGGGTGTTGTGTGAAGGGGATAGATGGAGGAGGGTGATAGGAGGTTGATGGGGGCGGGGGGGTTTCGTAAGTAGGGTGGGTGTGAGATAAAATTGGGGCGGTGTGTGTGGCGGGGGTCTTGGATTGGACTGTAATCCTTTAGTCCTGGTTTGAAATAACCCTGCACTGTCTGGGACAAACAATATGACAGGGTCTCTCTCTCTCTCTCACACACACACACACACACACACACACACACACTGAACATATTGCCTCGCTCAGACACTGAGTGGTGAGACTGGCTTTGGCTGACGTTACTTCATCATGACAAAATGTCTTCAACGGGAGCTCACTGATCTGCAAAAGAAGGTTTGTTCTTACTTCTGTAGAGGAGAGTTTACATTTTACGCATTAAGTGAGATTTTTTGGGTGGTGCATAAAGTAAAGAGAGCATGTTGCACTCAGCAGTGCAAGTTTCAGCATATTCAGGGGTGACTGTTTGTCTAATATTGAAAAATGCACAAATGGATGGGCTGTTCATGCTTGAAAACCCTTCAGTGTGGCTAAATTAAAACAATTCTGCAAAGAAGAGTGGGCCAAAATTCTTCCACAGCGATGTGAGAGACACACTGCCAGTCATTGAAAATGCTTAATTGCAGTTCCTGCTGCCAAGAGTGGCACAAGTAGTTATTAGGTCTAGGGGGCAATTACTTTTTCACACAGGGCCTGCTAGGTCTGCGTAGTTGTTTTTCCCTTAATTATTAAATAACTGCATTTTGTATCGACTCGGGTTGTTTTTGTCTAATATTAAAAAAAAAGTTTTGTCGTCTGAAATATGCAAGTGTGACGAATACACAACAAAATAAGAAAACAGGAAGGGGGCAAATGCTTATTCACAGCACTGTATGCTTGAGGTCATTAGACACGAAGATCACTTGGCTCTCTTCTGGTGAGGTTACTCTTGTGGTCCTACTTTGTCTTTCCTCAGTGCTACATCTGGTAGCATTAAACTATGGTTTTTCTCAGATTTCTGTCACATTTCCCAAACATTGCTCACAGATATGTATGTGAAAGTAAGTAGTCACATCATCAAAAGTAATATTACTCATGTGATATTGAATATATTATTGACTAGCGGTAAGGTCATTCCAAGTAAAATCAGTCAAATCTAAAATAAGGTTTCCATCTGATCCCCTCAGAACATATTTAATGAAGCTAGGCAAAATTGTACTTTCCTACTATGAACATTTTTGCCTTTAAAAAAACATCAGAGTTTAAATGCACTTTTCAAGCCTGAAAATTCATGTAGCTATTTCCTTTACTTAAGAGGGCTCAAAAAGGCTGGAAAAATGGAGACAAATTAAAATGCACCACCTGATGTACTTCGAGGGTCTGTGCATCAGAAAATACTCATTTTGTAGGGTTTCAATAAATCAGTTATTGTATCAAAACAAAACAAAAACAGCTGATTCTCAGGCGATCAGATTGTCACCCATTATATAGTGAAGTGGGAAAACATATGGCTTATTTAAAAAATACAGACATCTAGACACTTTTCCGTACTACTTCCTCTTCTGCAAACGTACAGCTTTGTTGCAACTGTACTTTTTTTCAACATTTGAGAACTCCATGCGTTAATCACGTCAGCCACTGATCATGCTTTCTATACTCTAAAGGTCTCACTTACTATCTGCTGCCAGTCATTTCTTCTGTTTACTGTCAAGTTGAAAAAACATTTTCACAGGTTATCATTTTTTTGGGACTTTATTACTTCCTCACGTTGTGATAGATTAAATTTGTCCCACTCGTCTTTACATTGTTCCTTAAGTTCACTGAAGTTTTTAGCAATTTGTTTATGCACAGCTCTCCGCAGGTCTCGCCACAGCATTTTAATCGGGCTAAGATCTGGACTTCAACTGCGTCATTACAGAACCTCGATTTTTTTCTTTTCCAGCCTCTCTGCTGTAGTTTGCTGGTGTGCTTGAGCTCATTGCCTTGTTGCACTTTCACATTTGATGCTAAATGCTTTGATATACAGAGGAATTCATGGTCAACTCAGTGGCTACAAGCTGAAATCATCACCCGTCCACCACTGTGCTGGACAGCTGGGATGAGGTGTTTTGTACTGCTATGCCATGTTTGGTTTTGGCAGAAAAATTCTTCTGTGCATTAAAGTTTCATCTGTCCACAGGACATTGTGTCAGAGGTCTAGTGATTTGTCCTGGTGCCGTGTTGAGAAAGAAGAGACTACCAAACAAAACACATTTGTTTAGTCTTTTTTTTCTAATTCTTCTGTCATGATTTTTTTTTAACACGCTAAATGTCGTGATTTAACATGCTAACTGAGGCCTGTAAAGTTGAGATGTAGCGTTTGGATTTTTTGCATGTTCTCTGAGCATCTGACTTAGAGGTCAGTTTGCTGGGACCTCTAACCTGTGAAGATTGTGGCATTGTGTTAACATACGCTTGAATGCTCCAGACTAAACTCACACTTGCTGATTATCTAATCAAGTGTATTTGGTCATCAGCACTTGCTGCTTCTTAACCTCTTTATTCCTTTGCAAGTGAAGGTAAACTTAGTGTTTTCAAAGGACTGCATAGAGTCCTGTGAAAATTTACTCTTTCACATGACTGCATGTCTTAAAAACATCTGCCGTTGTCTGATGAGTCAGTCCATAGCATACACTTTACTTACTATACTTTGTAGCACCGGCATGCTTGCTACACATGACTGCCTGCTGGAACGTGCTGTATTTAATTGTCTGCTGCCAGACGAACTGCATATAAACAAGTTTCAGGCTAGATGCAAATTTCAGAGATAACACTGGCTTGAAAATGTACAAATGGGCTTGCGTTAAATGAAAACTGCATCATCGCTGTTAGATAACATGTAAAAATAAAGACATACAATATGAGAGAGAGCCAGAACCTCTTCTATCTGTTGTTCCTTGGTCAACCATAGATCACCTGCTGCCAGACTGGCTGTGCTCAGCTTCTGCTAGCGCTGTCATATGGCAACCACACGTTTGCATACACACGCGCATGCATGCGTGCTGTAACTATATCTGGTTCAGGGGTGTTGAAGTCTGGCAGGCGGCTAATATTCCCTGAATGCCACATCTTTATGCATGGATGTGCACATTTGCAAATATACAGAGTTACATGTGCATACACACTCACATACACAGAGGCAGGCAGAGAGGCAGCAGCTGTCTTCTGTCTGAATCCACAATCAACCCAACATCCAAATAACACATTCAAGTCCTTTCTAGTGTAATTTGAGGCCAGACAGATATTGTCACACGTGGCTGTACCTTTTTTCTGTTTTTCTTGTTTTAGGGAGTCATGAGCAGCTCGGTTTTTCACATTTCACTCGGAATTATTCCAGAAACACTGCTCACTTCTCTGCAATCAGAAAGCCTCTGTAAGAGGTCCTTCCTCTGGCCCCCTAAATGTCTGTGTGCGTGCATTTATATATGCATAGGCTGAGTGGCAACTTCACTATAAATTGGCACTTAAGATTTGAAGCCACACGGCACAAAGGAAAGAAAAGAGTGGAGGAAAAACGCAGAGCTCTTTTACCATTTAAGTGCTTTAGTAATCACTGCTCTGAATGTCTTTTGACATATTTGGATTTGTCAGAAAATCTTGGGTATGTTATTTTTCAGATATGTGTGAATGCTTCCTCTCATAAGCAAAAAGCAGCCTGTGGCTAAATGCGGTTCAGGGTGTCATTTCAAAGTGAAATTCAAAGCTGTTATAAGTTACTGCATCTCCGCAGTTGGGCCTTTTAGAGCAATTAGAGCTCTTTTATACAAGATCTTCAAACCATGACTAAACCGCTGCTGATGGTTTTTAGGGTATTGATATTTGGCTCGACAGAAAATTGTGCACGAGGTGAAACTGACTACTCTAGACTTTCTAAAATGTTTATTTTCCTGTTTGATATACTGCAAGTGTTGTGCCCATAAAGACACCATGTTTGTCTAGTATTTTTCTGTCTGTTCTATTTAAATAATACTTTTAAACAGGTAATCACATAATCAATCAAATAATGAATCAATAATAATCTTTTGCATTTTCATATGTTTTTGTTTGCAGTATGACCCCGAGAACTCAGGCTTCATCAGTACAGAGCGGTTCAGGGACCTGCTGGCGACCCATGGCTCTGAGCTCGACCCCCACAAACTGGAAGTGCTGTTGGCCCTTGCTGATGGCAATGCTGATGGAAAGATCTGTTATCAGGACTTTGTCAACCTGGTGAGATGATTTAACTTTGTGTAACTCTGTGTAAACCATAAAGATGGTTATGTGAGAAAATCCCACTATACCAGTTTTTGAATTACTCTGTCCAGCACCAATATGCATCGACATGTCTACTTGAGTTACTGCCATGTGACTGACTGACTGGATATTTGCTTTGTGATCAGCTGAACAAGTATACTTAATAAAGTGGCCGGTGAGTGTCAAAGACTCAATACTTATGACTTCACGTGGACGTCACACCTTTTGACATTAAGCTTCCACAAACCCGAAGGCTAAAGAATATCTAATACGCCAAAGCAAAACATTGCAAGTAGTATAGTACAACTTTAAACTATAGAGACATTAAAAAGAGGGATTAAAAATTGTTCATAGTACTCTGTATGAGGCCAAAACTGTTTGAAGTATGGCCAAGACTTGTTAATTGTCTCCTAATGTGCAGGAACTGAGATTTATTTCTGACTTGCTGAACATTTTTTTTTTTGCCACATCTGGAACTTTTTCAGCTTTACATCCACCATATTCCACAATCACCTCAGCTACACAAGATTGCTCCTAACAGGAAATAACTCCCTGTCTGGTGAGAATTACCGCTCCTAAGGCTCACCTTGCCCCACTTACAGTTTCACCTTCAAACCGCAGCCTGCCGCTGATTGTCCAAGGTCTCACTCAAGTCTCTTCAGCCTTGCTAGCTGCTTCATAACCTTTTCTTTTCTTTTTTCTTGCTGCTGTACCTCGTGGGAGACTCAACTGCTGACCCAGGATACCGTGAAGTGGTCTTAGGAGTAGTTATGTGGTACACAATAACTACTGGGTGGCTAAGGGATGCGGTGGGGGTGTACATCTCTGTACAGACTGTAGGGAATTCATTGTTGTCTCTGACTGTAAGAGAGTCCATCTCTCCCTGTCTCTCTTGTTCTTCGGAGCTGTTTATTGTGTGATACAGTGGGTGAGGAATGAGGCCTGTAGGAAGCTTGGAAAAATGTCAAAAGGACATTTTCTATTTGGTGCATTCACGTCACGTGAGAGCCTGTGGGTCATGGTGTGCAACTGGAAGTGGGACAGAAAGGAATGGAGGTCTGCGTGCGTGTGGATCTTTGTGTACATTCACAGTGTCCCCCTCTATTGTGTCAACCGCCCTATAGTTTATGCATTCACAGAGGCAGCACCAACAGCAGCTAAACACAGAAGAGAGAAGGGAGTGACTCATGGTTATGGTAATAAGGTGTGCATGTATGAATAAATAGGTGCTAAAATTTCAGATTTGTAAAGCATTTATCATCATCTTCCAGTTACTCAAATGTGAAGAGTTCCTGCTTTGCACTGGTGGATTACAAAGGTTGATCATCTTTAGACATTTCCTGAGCTTTGTAAAAAAAAACATACTATGTTTTTTTAAGAAGAGGTTTGTAAAGAAAACTATTATATACTGTACCTTTTACTGTTTTCACTTGCTAAAATGTTAGAATGTGTTACCTTGCTCTCCTTTGAATAAACAATTTAAAGGTGTCAACACTTCGTGTGGTGACGATTAAACCAGTATGCAGTAGTTGAATTTCGATGACCTTAACACTAACATTGAACTATTTTGATTGATCGACAGTAAAAATGTTGTTGGTGGGATCCTTCACATGTGAACCCACAGCTCTGTGAAAAGGCTTGTGAAACATCATACGACTATCTGAAGAAATGCGTGGTATGTAAACACGCAGGCACGATTGCTCAAAAGTACCAAAGGCAAACTGGGAGCTTGAGGCAGAGGGTCATAAATTGTATAAAATTTGTATCTCAGAAGGAAGGACTGCAGCAAAGAAAGAGCGGAGTAGAGGAGTAGGGAGGAATAGTAGGAAAGGAGGCAAAGGAAAGGACAGACAGAGACAAACTGTGAGGGTTTTATTTGTTGCGCCATCTCTCCCTTGCACCACAGCTCGTCCATCAGCGTGATTGTCAGTAATTGCCTGCTCACTGCTCCGTCACAGTTAGCTTTCATATCACTGCTCGCTCGATTTCTTCATCCTCTCTAACTCTTTACCTTTCCATCTGCCTTTCTTGCATTGCATAAACCAGCAGGTTCCAGCTCTTTATTTCTTTTTTTATTTTGTATGCTTATTACATTCTCCTTTACATTTGTCTCCTTGTATTTAACTCTCTCTCATACATCACTCTTTACAGTTTTCCTGGGCAGAAAATGGCTACGTAATGTGTTTATACTTTACAAAATATCTACACTTTTAACCACTCTGTTTCTCGCCCGAGTGGAATAAATTCAGGTAACTCTCATAACCTACGATGCGTGCTCGCATGTCCTGTTTTGTGTTATGTATACCTGAGAGAGCTTGAGCTTTATGTTAGTTTTTTTCTTCTTTTATGTGGACGTTTGTTTATGCTGGTGTAAGATCTCCCAACATCTTTTTTTTTTTGTGATTCGACACAATCGTCGACATTCAGGCAGAAAAACACGTGGAGACAGTGAAACGCGATCCAAGACGCATTCTGGAAATGCCAAAACACACAGTGGCATATGAGAAAGGATTTTCTGTTATGATAGTGGAAGTTGTTTTAATTGTTTCATTTGGCTTGGAAAGCAGTCCACCAGGAATGTGGACGGATGATGTTGTGTTGCGGTTAAAGTTAAGCCTTGTGACCACCTTGCGTGCGTGTGTGTCTTTGTCTGTGGTTTTTTTTAAAGCCGCTCTGTTGATGCCAACATTGTGGGCTCTGCCAAAAAACTGAGGGTAATCCAACAAAACAGATGAAACTCAGGGCTGACCTGGTGGGGCTAACGGAGGAGGTGATTAAGGCATAAACTGCACACTAACACACTTCTATAGTCTCTTTACAGCCTTCATCATATTTCTTCTGATCCTCCGCCTATTTGTCCTTCTCCGTCCCCTTCATGTTGTACTTGTTTCTTCCTCTGTCTCTTGTTCCGTCTCTTTTCTCTGATTATATTTTCCACTGATCAAACAGAGAAATTGTCTCTTCCTAGCCGAACGCTCATCAGTGCCTCTCACCTCTTCTCTGCCCCTCTCCCTTCTCCTCTTGGCAGCGAGAAAACAGACAGAACATTATTCTTTCTTTTGTGCCTCGCAAAGACGAGAGGAATCACAGTTGCTTCACACGAAGAATTGACTGTCTTTATGGGGCATGGCTGCCTGGGGGATGTCTGTGAGAGCGCTTGCTTCGGTGTGCGGTCTCGAAGTGGCCATGGTAACCTGTAATCATTTTCCCACAGTTCTCTGTGACTGATATAAAGGCTGAAATAATTGGCTTTTTTGAAGTTTGTCTCCAAACAATGAGTGCTGAGACTCTAAAAGTCTCATTAAAAAGCGTCAGAAGAACTATCGGACAGCTCTTCAGAGATTTTATTGTTTTTCTGATTTCGTGTATTTCTTCTTATCTATGTTTCTCGTGCCGTTTCTGTTAAACTGAGCTTAGCTGTGATAAGTGTCTTTGCTTTCGAGATGTAAACAAGAAGATAAGCCTGCTGGCTTTAAACTAAAATGTTCCTTCTGATAAGCCAGTGCTCGTACTTGAATAAACATCAATTGAAGCTTTCTTACACATCCCAGTTTTGAAGCCAATTTAAAGTTGTAGCTTTTGAAGATCCAGTATTACCGTCCACATCTACCTCTATTGCCAACAGCTACGCTGCCACATCACATTTATGTTTTTTTCCCCCAATCTCTGGCCTTGCTGAAAACAATAACACTCATCCTTATTGCCTCAAAGTAGCATCTGCTAACTGACACATCTGGGCTTCCTGCAGTTCTAGAGACACAGACGTAGCCGTAAAATTGAGTTATGGAGTGTCACATAAACAGAGCGGAGCTAGAAACAGATTGGGGGAGGAGGGAAAGACTGGGACCGATAGCCAGAGCGAGAGAAGGATGGAGATGTGGGACAAGAATCTTATAAAACACACAGCAAGTGGAATAAACAGCATAGAGACGGCTGTGATTTAGGCAGAGAGCTGGAAAGGATAAACTAGAATTTCTTCAAAACAAAGGGCCTTAGTCAGTTACTCTTAAGATTTGTGCAAATATTTATTCTTCTGGTCATTTGTGGAAAATGTAAAGATAATTAAGTGGCAGATAGCTAAAACACATTCCTATTATTATTCTCACTTTTCTGGCCTTCTTAATGTACTGTTACGCTCAAACAAAGGCTGCTGGAAACGGCTAAACATTTACAAATGCGATAAAGCCTGGAATCCCTCATTTCTTGTGGATTTTGCACCTTTTTTCCGTGGACGGGTTTGTGATGGACATGTTTGTTCAGCAAAAGATGTGTTAGCTTTTAATGCCTGTATGTGTCTGTACTGTGTAATGTAGGGTGGCTGGCAGTGTTCATTATCAGTTCACTGCAGATTATTTTCTTAGTCAGTTAATCGTTTAACCTATTGGATTTCATAAAAGCGTGAAAAGTGCCTTTGTTCAGCCAACAGCCCCAAATCATACACATTCCTGCTTCATATTTTTGTCCTTAGACTCTCGGCCTGGGTAGTTTTGAATGATTCACGGTTCAATATAATCCTTTTTTTTATCCTGGGCCTTGGTGCAGTCCCTCAGTTCATCGACTGCCTGAAACAAGCCGTTTTATCTCCCTTGTCATTGCCTTTGAAGCAACTTTATTTCGATTGGCTGCCCCTTGTAAACAGAAGATTTGAACAGCGGGTGGGTTTCTGAGCTGTGTACTTGTGATGACCGTATTGGCGGTATCTGCTTTCGCAGATACAGCAGCAGTTGAAAAAACTCTCTGATAGTGACTTTTAATAATGATGGTTATAGTTATATTAAACTATTTCTATTTACCTCCATCTCCTCTTCAGTTTCCTTCCATTCTTAATATTTCTTCTTCCTCTTTTTATGTTTGTTTCGATAGATGAGCAACAAGCGCTCCAACAGTTTCCGGAGGGCCATTCTGCAGGGCAGCAGGCAGCTAAAAGGCTGCAGTCTCAGAGACGAGGTAGGCTTAGGACTGTCCCAACGGTTGGTCCGCCACGTTGCCTATGAGACGCTACCCCGTGAGGTCGACCGCAAGTGGTACTTTGACAGCTATACCTACTGTCCCCCTCCCTGGTTCATCCTGGCTATCACCATTGCAGAGGTAAGTTGATGGAACATAAAATGTGATGAATCTTTTAGTAATAGTACATTTTAATATGAATTGACCATGATCCTTTTCAACGGTTCCCTCTTGTGCACCTCTAGTCTGATGTCCGTGTGCCTGTTATGCAGTTGTGGTCAGACATTTATATACACTCATCATGGACATGATCGTCGTAGTAATTTTGAGCTATTGATTTCTCTGAGCTGTTCTTTTTCCAGGTGGAATGACTGTACGACTGTACGACTGTACAATGTAATCTTTAATTGACTGCACAAGTTTCTCTAATCCACACAGGGTTAAAATTATAAATAAAGGTGCAAATAAATACATACACAGCCACTAATATTTCGTTAATTGTCCTTCAGCAAGATGTCCCTGAACTAGCCATCAACAAGCTCCTGGCATGATTTTGGTTGGGTGTTTGGACACTCTTCTTCATTTAAATCTGTTTGGGTTTTGGGAAGATCATTCCAGAAGTTTAATGTTAGCCTGCTGTATCTATTCCTAAACCATTTTCTTTGTGTGTTTTTGTGTGTTTGCAATCATTGTTCCATTGGGACACCCAGATGTGTCCAGGTTTCATCTTTCTTGGTGAGGGGTTTGCAACCTTCAGTGTCAAAAGAACCCTTTTTGCCCCTTCTACCGAACAAAGGGAGAAAAATCACTGCACACGCAGGGGCGTAGTGGGTGGGAGGGTGGACGATGGATGGGAGATGTAACTGGGAGAAGATAAATTAGTTTAAATTATTATTTCTTCACATATTTTTTTTTTTTTTTTTTTTTACTGATGTCAGCTGAGAAAAAGAGACTCATCAAAACTGTACAACAGAAGACTGAATAACATGTTGCCTATCTGAGAAGTCTCTTTTTCTGCTGTGATATTGGGATGGCGGGGTCAGAATAGACCCACTTAATAATAGGATAAACATACAGTGGTGTGAAAAAGTGTTTGCCCCCTTCCTGGTTTCCTATTTTTTGTATGTTTTTTACACTTTAATGTTTCAGATCATTGAATTAAAACTTTAGAAAAAAACAACAAAACACAAAATGCAAAACATCCAAAGCTTTGTGAGAAAGGGATGGCTCCGCCCCCCAAAATCCCCTAAAAAAAACAAAACAAAGCAAAAAAACAATAGTATTTGATGTTGATGCCACCGCTGTTTTTTCCAGGTTAATTTGATTGAAGCAATATTAAATCAGAAGCTTTTGCTCAACTCCTGTCTAATTACTGAAGTAATATATTTGCATTGTTTCTATAATAATCTATGGATGGATTTGTGTATTTGTTATTCTTATCATAGATACTTACTACAGCAAGTCACTTATTGTTTGTTCTCTGCTCTCCCAGGTAGCTGTGTTCATGTACTATGGGTTCCAGATGGACCGCTTGGTCCTGCAAGTGTCCAGTCCATCCTTCCTAAAGAGTCCCCTACCTTACCATCCTCAGCTACGAGCCCAGGCCTGGAGGTATCTCAGCTACATTTTCATGCACACTGGGTGAGTTTAAATCTAGCGCTTTTCATAACTTTGCCACCATTCAGATTTTCTGATCTTGGAAACAACTTGGTGACATATTTTAGATGAAATTATCTGCTACAGTGTGTTCATGTCAGCCTTTAGATCAAGGAGGTACGCTTGTAGCATTTTAGGTGGATATGACATATTGATGAACACTAATTTGAAGCGCCGCATAACTGTGATGCCTTGGGGTCGTGTTACCTAAGGCATGTGAGGTGCTGAAGTGAATCAGCACAAGTTACGCAACAGATTCATCAACAGAAATATACAGCAGTGATTTTTCGTTCAAACAGACCGAGCAGGACAAAGAAGTAGGAGATGAGAAACGTAGTCGATGGATGCAGTCATTAATTTTGTCAATTCAGTGTCTGTGAAGTCACAAAACAAATGAACACGGACTAATAATCATGTGGGATACTGAAAGAAACAGGTCCTCTAACAACTGTTTGTAGTTGGATTATTGTAACGTGTGTTATATGTGCTCATACTTGAGTGTAGAAAACAGTTATCTTTACAGTTACTCTTCACAAAAAAAGAGAAAACACCAAATATCAACTTGACAGATTTAATAAAACGACCTCTACATTTCTTCAGTCTCCTCCTCTCCTCTCCTTCCCTCCTCCACTCCTCTCCTCTCTGACTATATTATTATCTGTTCAGTTCAGGCCAGGTCATCCAGGTTTAATTACTCTTCTGGGTAAATGTAGTTTCAGGCAATAAAGAGAACTAATAAAATGGTAATTTACTTAAGAGAACCTGGTTCAGTGTGAGGGCAGGGCTCGTGCATGGTGAGACGATAAACTGGAAAGGATGGAGCGATGTTTAACACACCCCAATCACAGAGGAACTCACTGAAATGATTACGGTTCTCAAGGAAAGTGGCTGAGTGAAAAAGGGACTGTTGGGATCTATTCAGTCTGACTGAGGAAGCTATGTATAAACACACAAAGTGACATGAATTCAGCACAGTGCCCTTAAAAAAGTTTGAAAGATGATCACAATATTCAGCTTCATGCAGTAACGTAATGTATGCAGGAACCCTGTTATGCGTTGTCAGAAGAGAAAGAGCTCAAAGAATCCTGATTAAAAGTTAATATAAATTCTAGATGGCTGCTGGGTGACAAGATTCGCTTTTAGGAGGACTATAACGGAGAAAACATGGAGCAGTTGCTTTTCATAGCAGAGGCCTATGAATGTGGGAGTTTTTGCACGAACCGTTTATTGATTAATCACACGGAAAAAACAAACATATTTTAAAAGCATTACTATGATTGCACAATTTAATCCTTAAATGTTCCATCATCTGTAGCTGGCTGCTCTCTCCTAAACAGATATATTGCATATTTGCAATCAAGCTGCTGATTTGTGCTGTTTGCTTTCAGCAGCGGTAGCCCAGGTCGCACTTGATGACAGTCCACATTAATTGCTAATACCTGAACTAGTAGCTACCGCACAGCTGTGTGAAATCCATGATGCTGGTCGTTTTGATGCAGAGAATGATCGTTTATATCACACTGCAGCAGAACTTCTTCAGCTTGTATGGATCGTGTTTTGTCAAAGATATTCTAACGCCTACAGACTGAAAATCAATATTCTTATTTATTCAGAGAATATAAACCTTTGATCACTGATCCACTCTGGATCTTTAAATAATGTTGAAATACATTCAGTTTTTATAGATTTTAGAGACAAAGTAACCCAATTCATGTCACTTCAGATAGACTCATGCATCATCGAGTGTAAAATGCACAAGTCTTGTCTTTCTTTATTTAGCTGTAATTGATTTAACACTGACAGAGAGCACAGACGCAGAAATGGAGTGCCCTTTAACAAAAGTCAAGGCTGGTTTTCTGATTCATTTATCCACTGGTGCAGACGAACTTTGATGTGTATTGCAAGATAATACTCGACGCTCACATTAAAACTGGCACTGACAAAGCTTTGCAACTGACTGATACCAATATTACCATATTTGAATTTTGCCCACTTTCTCTTCTTGTTTCCCTCTGTCTCTCTCTCGCTCTCACACACACACACACACAAACAGAGAGTGAGAGTCACACACACATCTACAAACCATGTAATCCTGTCAACAGCTCAGCAGCACTGATCCCTCCAGTTCCCAACACTAAAACAAAATGTAAATATTGGCCCCAAAACATCCCTCAGCAGAGCAGACTCTCAGACAGACAGAGTCTGCTCTGCTCTCTCTCTCCTCGCTCTCACTTTCCATCACAAGCACAAGAAGGATGTCTGTAGCAAGTGTGAAGCCTTCAGAAAGATTAGCGCTTTTTGAGATTAAACCAGGACTCTAAACGTTTGGGAACAAGTTTCTGCCCCGCTGTGTTTCTCCAGCTCTCAGTATAATGAGGGACGATGTAACCTACAATAATAATCAGAGGAGCCTGAGCACCTGATGATAGTGTAATAATTTAACATTTGTGGAAAACTGGCAAGAGATTGCTAAAGTTGTTCCATTAACGTGAACTAACAATAAGGTTTTCTATAGTTTGGTGAAGCAGCGATAAAGACAGTAAGATTCAACAGTGCTTTTGTTGAGTGCCCTGAAAGGCCACGGCTATCTCGACACAATAGGGCTTCTCATGGGTATCCACGGATCTGCCTGACAGTGCAGCCTGTTCCTCACAGCCTCATTAGTGGTATAGAAATATATAGCTGCTGTTATCTGGAGGGGAGTTGTTCTCTGAACAGGCTTCTCCCAGCTAATCAATATCCCCATTGTCTTTCTGATCGCTGAGCGATCCTTTGTAGTTGAGGTGGCTGCGTTGTTTCAAGCTAACTAGATTACTGGGCTTGCCTGAGTTGAACGAATAGCATGTGTGTGTGTCAGACAGAGAGAGAGAGAGGTTATTTGTTTTAGGAATGTTTTTGTTTATTTTTGTTTGAGTCTGTCTGTAAACGCAGCGTTTACTGGAACCCTCTGTCAACCTGTCAAACAGTGAAAAAAACGGGACTCCTACAAGAGTCATCGCCATGTCTTTCTCTTCGTTTCTGTCAGCGCTCTCACACATTCGCTGAAAAAGAGACGTCAGGATAATTTAGAAACAGAAAAACACACCAAGTGATTGAAGAGAGCGAGAGAGAGTTATCAAAGCCGAGACGCAGAGAGAGGCTGAGAGGCCAGATTATGCTAGCTGCTCTCCTTTTGGATTCTGCTGTGACACCCGAACGTGCCTGAGCTGCTGACTGAGGTTTGGCTGGAAGGACTCTCTAGCTGTGATGGGCACAGGGTGTGTGTGTGTTTGTGTGTGTGGGTGTACGTATTTGTGTGCAAAGCTATCATTTGCTTACAGTCATCACATTGAACCACAAGCTGTGAGCAGATTAGGGTCCATTTATGGCAGCCGCACACCTCTTTTATCTTTTGTTGTTTTTGAAATATTTAAATGCTGGGTGCATGTCTCTGCGACTCTGTGATAGAGCTGCTTAATCATGGCAGACACTGTAATCATTCTGGTCACTACTAAGGTCACGGAGATTTACTGGCTTCTGAAGCATTGTGCATTTGTTTGAATTTTTTTCTATATTTGTAGTTCCTCATTGGTTGCCTTGAATAAAAAGTATTTCCAAGCAGATGAATTGGCTTTACCCTTTCTAGTTGACCAAAGACTCTTTTTCTCTTCTTTCAAAGCTTCATAGCTGGGAGACTGAGTCTGGGCTCTGAGGTAACAGTCAGAGCCAAGCAAAATTGTGCATTCATGACCAACGCGATTATAATAATAGAAAAACAGAACAGCAATCCGCAACACAACACCTCTTAAATAAGTTGGGACTGGGCCATGTTTACCACCCTTTAGCATCCCCTCCTGTTTAACCAACAGACCAACTGCTGAAACTTTAGGGGAGGTATGCTGTCCCGTTCTGGTCTGATATAGGCAACAGGACAGAAATACAATACAGATTTTTGCCCATGTCCCTTGCACACAGAGATTTCTCCAGATTCTCTGTATTATTTCATGAAGTTATTTAATATAGATGATGAAATATTCAGTACCAACAATTTTAAGTTGAGGAACATTATTTTGAAATTGCTCCAGACCCAGTTTTTTGCAGATGGGTGAGTCTCTGCTCATTGTAAGAAACTCTGCCTATCTAATATCCTTTTTTTATACTCAGTTATTTTACTAACTGTTGCCATAATTAACATAATTAGTTGAAAAATGCTCCTTCAGCTGTTTCTTTTTGGTGCTACTCACTTTTCCAGCCTTTTTATTCTCCCTGTCCCAACTTTTTCTGAGATGTTCTGCTGCCATCAAATTCAAGAGCTGTTATTTTTCATGAAATAGTCAAATGTTTCATTTTAAACATTTAAGCATGTTTCCTGTGGTCTGTTGTGAATAAAATATGGATTTATGTTATAGGAAATCATTGGATTCTTTTTTATTTACATTTTACGTAGCGCCTCAAATTACCTGTAAAAAAAAAAGTAAATTTGGTACTTGTTTTTTTCTGGTTATAAGCTATTATAAGCATTTTGTTTCCTGGTGAGCTATGGTAGTGATAAGTTTATTAAATGAGAGTCAGGTTGGCGTTGAGTAGATTTTATCTTCATTTATATACAGACATTGTTTGGGTTTTTGTTTCTTTGTTTGATTTTAATTAGGATATAGCTTACATAAACATGCGCACAGTGTCAGATGTGGACAAGTTTCTCGTCTTCTGTGTATTCCTTGTGTCTAATAGGTCTCCTCGTGTGTGACTTTTTGGACTTGTTTTCGGGCTGTTTATCCTTTCACCTCCCTTTGCCTCGCTGACAGCTTACCAATGTACGACCTCAGCCTTTTGATTAAAGTTTTGGAATAATGAGGCCAAAGTGGACAGTTACAAAGGACACGCTACTAAAAGAACATAAAAATAATGAGAGATTTTTTTGTTCCCTGAGGCCACTCTCTTTTTCGTCAAAAATCCGAGTGTTTGTCTTCCATGTATATTGTACTGTATATCTCAAAAGACTCATATCTCACATTATGCTGTTTAGCCTCTTTTGCTTTTGTGTCATAAAACATAAGAATTAAGTATGGCTCAAGTAAATATTACGCTATATGAGAAAAATGGAGAAAGGGGCTCTTTTGTGATAAAATTATAAGACATGAGTCATATAAGACTTTGATATAAAAGATAAACATTTACTCTTGGGGACATATTTTTATTTCCTTCCTATATGGCTTTTTCCTTTCTTTGTGACATCCAAGTTGCCCTTTTTCTTTATTTCTGATAATACCTTTGCAAGCTCTGTATCGTTCATGAAATCATGTTTTCTTCTTCTTTGAGGAGGTAGCTCCCATTTACTTTTACACAGTGTGAAAAACATTTCCCATCCCAGTAAACATGAACCCAGAATTTGATTCTTATCAGAGTTTCTGTTTCACTATTTCTTCGTGCCAGAGTTCAGTACGTTTCCTGCCAATCATCCGCAGGAGGAAAAAGAAATGTTTTGCCATCACAGAATTTTTTATCACTTTCATGTCTTCACTTTTAAAGTATACAGAAGAGAAGCAGGAGAAAAAAGTTGCCTTTTAAAGACTTATATGTCACATACAAGGAATTTGTCATGAAAGTGGTCATTTTTGCACTTTTAATGCGACATAAAACTAATTAAATATGATCAAACAGCATGTCGCTTGAGAGAAATGCAAAACCTGACACTTTCATGTCTGTTTTCATATTTGTCAAGATTAGGCAGATGATACATGTTTAAGATTTGGAATTGAGTGCCATGCTATGTTGTGTCACACATTCATAAGTGAATGATGAGGCCACATGGGTTTTCTGGCTGGGAAAATGTTGATATTCAAGTTTCTTTCATTGCAAATTTGGGTAAAAATCATTATAAATGTATCATATGCGATGATATATCATGCGTATGTAGATAAACTAAAGGTGGATTTGTGTGTTTATTACATTTTGCAGTGTTTAAAAGCTGCAGTGGAAAAAAACTGCTTTGAACCACCAATACACAGTATAGTAAGAAATTTAGTTGTTAATTATGAGACACTTAATAGATGCGTGCACACACATTAACAAAGCATGTAATCCTGTCAACAGCTCAGCAGCCCAGATTCTTAAATCATAAACTGACTGTAAATATTGGCTTCAGAAATAAACCTTAATGGAGAACTATGCAAACTGACCAACCCCCATTTCTTCCCCATCTTTCTTTCTTTTTGTGTAGATGGAGGAGGAATATTAATTTTTATGGAAATGTTTTTAAGCCTAAAAGACACAAAAACAAATCCAGGAGCTATGTTAATCAGCAGAAAATGTATCTGTGTGTGTGTGTGTGTGTGTGTGTGTGTTTTAATTCAAAATAACATTTGACAACATCTATGACAACATAAATTCAAAAATTTAAATTCTAGATACTCTTCAAAAATCCTTGAAAGACTAGTTGTCAAACAGCTAACAGATCATCTGCAGAGGAATTGGTTATTTGAAGCGTTTCAGTCAGGTTTCAGAGCTCATCACAGCACAGAAACAGCTTTAGTGAAGGTTACAAATGATCTTCTTATGGCGTCTGACAGTGGACTCATCTCTGTGCTTGTCCTGATAGACCTCTGCGCAGCCTTCGATACTGTTGACCATAATATTCTATTAGAACGATGAGAGCATGCTGTGTGTATTACAGGTACTGCGCTGCAGTGGTTTGTATCATATCCATCTAATAGAGTCCAATTTGTTCATATAAATGGAGAGTCCTCTTCACACACTAAGGCACAGGTGTCGAACTCCAGGCCTCGAGGGCCGGTGCCTGTAGGTTTTAGATGCATCCTTGATCCAGCACAGCTGATTTAAATGGCTAAATTACCTCCTCAACATGTCTTGAAGTTCTCCAGAGGCCTGGTAATGAACTAATCATTTGGTTCAGGTGTGTTGAAACAGGGTTAGATCTAAAACCTGGAGGACACCGGCCCTCGAGGCCTGGAGTTCGATGCCCCTGCACTAAGGTTAATTATGGAGTTCCACAGGGTTCAGTGCTAGGATCAATACTGTTTACATGCTTCCCTTAGGCAGTATCATCAGAAGGCATAGCATACATTTTCACTGCTATGCAGATGACACCCAACTTTATCTATCCATGAAGCCAGATAACACACACCAATTAGTTAAACTGCAGGAATGTCTCATAAAGACCTGGATGACTTCAAATTTTCTGCTTCTAAATTCAGATAAAACTGAGGTTATAGTACTTGGCCTTAAAAATCTTAGAAATATGGTATCTAACCAGATTCTTACTCTGGATGGCATTACCTTGGCCTCCAGTAACACTGTGAGGAACCTTGGAGTCATTATTGACCAGAACATGTCCTTCAATGCACACATAAGTTTTCAGATTCCTCTTCTGTGGAACCAGCTTCCAGTTTAGATTCAAGAAACTTGTCAAAATGACAAGGGGCTGTTTCTAGGGAAGAATGTTTCTGGAATGACACATTACCTTTTTTCCAAAATAAATTACACTCCACTATAACTGCGGAGTCTGAGCTCCATTTGTTGTATCCTGCTCTGAGTGTGTAGGCTGTATAGAGGATGAATGTCGAGGCCTCACAGTGTGACCTCAATACCTCATGTGCCACTCACGTTTCTGTAATGACCTTTTTATATTGCTACTGTATTAAGTGCAGGGATATATATTTTTCATGTTACAGGATTGAACACCTGAGCCTGAACATGGCCATGCAGCTGCTGGTGGGCGTCCCTCTAGAAATGGTCCACGGTGCCCTGAGAATTGGATTGGTCTATGTGTGTGGTGTGTTAGCAGGTAGGTGTGTGGCTTCACTGTCTCTCTGCTTCCCAGGGACGAAAACACAAACAGACATGGCGGGGTTTTCCCTTTCAGCTCCGTCGTTGTTCCATCTGCTTGTTTTATGCATTTAATCACCTATCAGATTTCGTCGTATGTTGGTGGATACTGGTCAGGGAGAGAATTGTGCATATGTGTGTGGCATTTTCAGGACAGATGGTCTTCTGTTTCTGTCCTCCTACCAGACATGGTGGGATGCAGGGGGTTCTCAGAGCCCCTATTTAAGCCCCCGCGTCCTCCATATTCATTCAGTAAAGGGCAGAGCAAAGAGAGTCATCTCAAATAAAGCTCAATCAGAGAAACACACACAGTAATAATGAAATCGGGGGGGATGAAGAAAGAGAAACGTGATGAATTCTTAAATGCTAATAACACAGAGTCTGAAGAGGAGAGCCAGGATATGAGAAATGCAGAAATGGATGTGAAGCAGAGCTGGGCGAGAATTAGGAGAGGAACTACAAATGAGAAAGCAAAAGTGGACACAGCTTTGAACAAAATGTCACTGCTCCCTTCCTACTCCCCTATCAACCTCAAGCACTGGTGCAATTTGAGTGTTCAGGCCCGTTCAGCTGAGACAAAGCATGTGTGTGTGTGTGAGCTCATGTTTTTCTTCACTGAATCTGTAATCTCCAGCACAGTGATCCACCCCACTGCTGTTTTCATGCCCCCCCCACCACATTTTTTTTTTGTACCCTGGGGTGTCATTTTTAGCAAAACAACTGGAGTGGAAATATTGGGCTACTTTTTGAGACAAGACTTACAAACATGATGCCTCGTGGCGGGAAAAGAGGGTTTTTACTGATAGACTGAAAAAAAAAGATTGTGTGATATGAATCGCAGCCGTTGAGGTTTTGTTTAATATTCATGAACATTTCTCTCTACACGTCTGCGAGTCCCCATTGTGTGTAAGAGAGTGTGTGCCTGTGCGTGCACCGCAAGGGTCACTGACAAACACCCCTGGGGATACCAGCTGCGGCGGCCTGTAGCATTAACCTCACAGTGAAATGAGGAAGGAGCACATAAATCACTCACACTTACGTATGCACACAGACCAACACACACACACACACACACACAAATGTCTGCTGTTAATTAGATATCGACCACCAAGAGGAAGAGGGGAGTTGCAGTGTGGTTGCGCCGGCTGCCATGTTTGCGTTTCTTGTGTCTGACTGAGCTCAGTAGGTAAAATTTGGCAGCAGAAAGACTCAAACCAAAATCTGCCATATTTAACAAGAACCGGATGTTTGTGTATGTATCACATATACAGCACATGTATTGTGTAGATTGTAGATTTATTATTGTCTTTAATAAAAACTTTCTAATAGTAAACAGTAAACTAAATAAAAAAAATGTAGTTTTCACTGAGGTTTAATGGTTAGTTTTTGCCCCTTTTAGCCTAAATTATATTAATCTTTTACAGTAAATTGACTTATTGTGTATAAAATTTGTGGCATGAATGCCAGAAGTGTTTCCTTACTATCTTTTCTCACTTACTTACTTTTATTTGCACTGTTGTGGATCCTACTCAGAGATGCCTGTAGTTTTTTAACATGAATGAACCTGTTTGTTGAGTATTTGTATATGATTTCAAACATATGTGTAAAGGATCTTTAAAAGAATTACTGTGAGCTTTTTATTCTTTACACTAGATGCTTTTATCAGCGTAATAAATCAAATATAAGGCCGGCTTTAGATTGTTTTTTGTCTTTCAAACAGTCGAGGTCATTGTAAGGGCACAATTTGAACTTGTGCACAGGGACATATGGCCATAAACATCTATGAGGTCACCAAGCGCTGGACCTCAATTTTTATGTATTTATTTATTTTTAAAATGGTACAATAAAAATTGACATGAATCAGCGTTTGAGACTTAAGGTGGATTTTACTCGGGAGAGAATCTAGTGAGTTATGGCCTGCAATACAGCGCCTCATGCATAACTCATTAGGAATAATAATTGACTGGTTTAGATATGAGGAGTTAATCAAAGGCACAATAGCCACAGCCACTGAGTAAGTAACTTTTTCTCTCGTGATATTTTCATTTGAAGTGAAGGAATAATTGACTATTTTATTTTGCTTTATTTCATTGTTTATAAACACCTAACACTCGTAATACCGTTGGTATTTTCACAACACTCCTAAATAGGTATTTACATCAGAACCGGCAAATGGGGAGAAGTGCAACACTATTTTGCACACTATTTATTAAAATAAATGATAATTTATTCTAATTTTTATTCTTCTTTTGCATTGTTTAATGTTTCATTGCTACAATGACAATAAAGTTTCTGAGTCTGTTTCAATTCAATTAATATACACATACATGTGTATACAAAAGTGTTTTCAGTTTTTCTATTTTTGGTTTTGTTTGTATCACAACTCTACAACCAATTCTCTTCAGAAGAACAGAGTATACAACTTTAACAACCTTGTAAATCAATATTTGGTAAGACCACCTTTATTTATTTAGTGCTTGCTCATAGTGGGTTGTTGGATTGTTGGTGTTTTCTTTGTTTTCTTGGTTATATTGTGTTACAATATAAAGTATCTTGAGGCAACTGTTGTTGTAATTTGCACTGAACTGAATTGAACTGAATTGAATTCTTCCATGTAGTCTGGCCTCTCTTAGACAAGCTTTCTTGCAAGTTTCTTTAAGTACTCTGGAGGAACAGTTCTCCAGATTTTTTGAAGAACACGTGATAGCTCTATATCTTTGTTTCTTCTCTGTTCTGTCATGCTTCCATAAATGTTGAGGTCTGGGTTCTGGGGAGGCAAATATAATGTATATTAAAAAAAAACTTTGCATTTCCTACATGTTTTGTTTGATTTGAGGCCATTTAAACATTTTAGTGTAATCCTTACATATTAGGGGACAAGCAACTACTCTGTTGCTGCATAATGACACTATTAGGTTACTATGTGAGGAAATATTGCATCAAACAGAAAAGGGCTCAGCTGGCACATACAGAGGTTAAGGCATAGTTCAGAGGTCAAGTAATGACTCAGAAAAGGGTCTCTGACCCTCTAGGGCTCACACACACTCTGACACTTTAATGGAAACATTCATAGCTCCCCTTATGGAAAACAGACAAGAAGTGGCTTTTCAGAGCAAAGGATATAAGACAGGTGCAGCAGCGGACAACGATAACTAAGGCTCAGACCAGACAAAACAGACATACAGACAATAGAGCAGCTACACAAAGTCAAAGACTTGACTATGGGTACATGGGGGGTCACTTACAAAGGGCACACACATAAAACACTACTGTAAAGGCTCGGTATATTCAGTTGGCTCAACATGCAGCCAAGCTGTTGATTTTTCTCATTATGAGCACTGATGTGCGTTATTATTTCTCCTCATGTGCCTGGCTGTTTCGCTGCAGTTTGGAAGAAGAGCCAAGAAAAATGAGCTGCCACTTTCAACTGTAAAACCTACAGGCCTCCTGGGGCCTCCTGAATGACTATGAGAGACCGTGTCCTTGTCTGTGTGTGTGTTTGCGTGTGTGAGATTATGTGCACACAGAAGCACACTGCTAAAATAATGTTATTAAACCAAGGTAATTACAGAGATGGAGGTCACCCTGCAGAGATACACTTCCAAAACACAGGAACTAGAAGGTGGAGCTGCTCTTTGTGTGTGTGTGTGTGTGTGTGTGTGTGTGTGTGTGTGTGTGTGTGTGTGTGTGTGTGTGCGTGCGTGTGTGTGAGAGAGAAAGAGAGATCTGTTAGGGTAGGAATCTGAATATCTTGTTTTTTAATTGTTCTTTTTTGTTTGTTCTTTTTTATTTTGCTTGTTTTTGGGTGACAGTGTTTAAGAGTAAAGGATTAGATATGTTTGAGTGGCAGATTATGGTAGTTCATTTTTCAATAAAATCCCATTCTTGTCATATAAATGAGTCTAGCTGCTAAATAGTGGGCCATCGTCACTGTGTTTTTCATTTCATGATGTACCAAGTCTGGTAAATGTGATGGACTGCAGACAGGCCAGTAGCCTGACTCTTCTAATACAATGCCATGCTGTTGTAATAGATGTCATATGTGGTTTAGTATTACATTGCTAAAATATGCAAGGTCTTCTCTGAAAAAGATGAATTTCCGATGTGCAAGCTACCAATTTCATAGGCACTAATGTGCTCCTATACAATCAGAGATATAGGCTTCTGAACAGAGCGGTGATAACAAGCTGGTCCATCTCCTCTTTAGTCTGAACGATGGCATCCATGTTTTCTAAAAAGAATGTCACATTTTTGTTGGTTTCTACTTTGCTTCAATGCATTTTTAATGACCTTTAGCCCAAACAGGACGGTGACTTTTCTGGATCATTTTACATATGGCTTCTTTTTTGCATGCGAGAGCTTGAACCTGCATTTGTGGATAGTATAACATTTGTGGAAATTACTGGAAGTAACTCTTGAGTCCATGCAGTGATTTCAGTGACAGAATATTGCATGTTTTTCATGCATTGCCCCATGCTTTTGCCATCAAATACCAATGTTTGGCCTTGTCCATTGTGGACATATTATGTACTGTAGATGATGAGAGATTCAAAATCTTCAAGATTTCATGTTGAGGGGCATCAATCTAAAGTTGTTCAACAAACTGGTGAACATCTGCTTTTCTAAGATGCTCCTTTTATTTTATTTTTTTTTATTCACATTTTACAACATTTTTGGAATAGAGCATGTATGAATTATAAAGTATGGTGTAATAAATTCTGTACATAAAGGAGAGATAGCTTTAGGCAGAAAAAGAAGTAAAACTGAGCATTGATTAAACCGGGTTTTAACATTAATTTAAACATTATGGGATTGGCCAAAGGTGCAGAATTATAGAAAATATCCAGTTCAAGAGTTTCCATTCCATTTTAAAAATGTAATTTGAATTTATTGGTACCAGTACCAGACATTAAAAAAATCTAATCTTCATCTATAGAAAGTTAATAAAGCATCAGTAGCAAAATCAAGATGGTGAAAAGAAACGGTGGAGAATAACCCTATTACATTTTCTATGTGTTTGAGTATATGATGCACATTTTATTGTGTATTGCTTAAAGGAGAAATATGTAATATGCATCCATATTCATACTTTGAGAACAAGAGTGGAAGAACATAGAGTGAATGTGAGAATATTTATCTGCATTTCCTTGTGCCCTCTTTCGTAGTGTGGGCAGTTGTGTGTTATGTACTTTGCATCAATACAGTAAACATTCAGTGCCAAAAAGTGAAGGAAAGGAAAAGAGAAACAAAGTGTAAATGAAGAAAGAAAATGAGTGAGAGGAAAGGGACGATAACAGATACTGTAAGTGTTTGCACATTTGAATAGCCCAGCTAAACATGTCTGCCTCTTTGTCTTTTTTGTTTCCTTTTATTCCGTCTCTTGTAAAGTGAGTGCAGTGAGAACAAATGTGTCTCACCCTCTGAATGTCCGCATGTTTAAACTTTGCTATGCGTGATTGGATCTTTTGTGTATGCAATGAATTGCCACCAGTTGCACAAAAGAGAGCAGCTCCTTGCTGCTTGAATTGCTTTTGTCTTACATTAAATTATAGCGTGTGCTGTTACGGTATGAGTAAGCCTCAGTTCACGGAGGTCTGTATATAATACACCCACATTAAATAGCTAATAGCAAAGCTGCCTTTATGCCATTCACAATAGATATTCAGTGCACGAATGGTCACAGCTTGTGTGAAAGCAGTTTAAATTAGACATATTGTCACAGAGTATTTCCTCCTGAATAAATTAAAACTCAAGACTGAAATATGTGACACAAAAATAAAGAAAGTCTTGTACCATGTAATATTCTGTCATATTATAGAAAGTTTGCAGCATACGTACAGTTTGGTCCATTTGCTAAAAGAGATGCTAAAAAGTGTAGAATGCACTCCACACAAACACTGTTTATGCCCCAAGATGTCACGTTTATCCAGGGTTCTTTGTGCAACAACCCACAGTCTGGTCAGCGCTGGTCTCAGCTTTTCCAACAACCAGTTCTCTCGTCTTCCGCCTCACTAAAAAGAGGAAAAAAGACCATCATCAGTCCAAACGCCACCGGCTGCGTTCTCACCTGCCTCCCCAGCACCGCCCCGTTGAGCTCACTGCACCACTCCTCTCTTGCAGCTGAGCCACACCTCCGCCACAAGAAGCAACAGCATGCACACACCTATGATTCGAAGTGGCAACTTTAAAAGGGAGGATTTATAGATATGAAAAAATTAGTTTTAAAAAAAGCCTCTCGTACAGTTTTCTCAAGAGAAAGGAACAGAGGCTACAGAGACCAAAACATTTAAACTGTAGACATGTTTCTCTTTGCTTTGAACTTGGGATTTTTGCAGAGGAGCCTGTGGGGGTCTGACTGAGTTGCTTTTGAAGCCGTCCTCAAGTGGCCTTTTGGGCAATTGCAGTTTTTTGTGCTTTCACACTGACCCCAGAGGTTGCTGGTGATACAGTCAGTGGTTTGGTTAAGTTTGTCTTTCCTCTAAAGTGGCAAAAAAAGAAAAAATTATTTTTGGAGATTTAAGTAGTTTTTGTGACAGCCTGCTTAAACGCTGATATTTAAAGTATGTTTTTGGGGGGGTTTTCAACTGAAAATATATAATTGATAGATTTTTTAAATAAAGTTAAACTGAATTAATTCTAAGGAAAGTCAGGGAGTTGAAGCTCTTGAATGTTTTCTTAGGTGTGGTTGAATGAAATCCTATATATTTCGCTATTTTGGATACTCGTCTAATTTCAGCTTTTAAATACCCCCTTGGCTTTGATCATTACTTCAAATTTCAGTGGTAGCTTTAAAAACGAAAGAAAAACCCCAGCGTTTTTTTTTTTAAACAAAGGTTTTAACAAAGATTGACTGAAATGATAATTCTTCAATGAATTATCCTTTTGATCCAAGGGTATCAGACAGTAAAATGATGGCGTCATTTATTTATAAATTTACCAAAAGCCGTTTCACTGACATGTGGCCTTTATCATCACTGCAGGGTCTCTGGCCGTATCTGTCACAGATATGACGGCTCCGGTGGTTGGCTCGTCTGGGGGAGTCTACGCCCTGGTCTCTGCACATTTAGCCAATGTAGTAATGGTAAGTTTTCCATTTACATGCACATGCTATGTGTGTGCACATGTGTATCAGTGATTACCACATCACTCAGTGTTCCTGTCTCTACACATCATTGTCATATCATCAAAGTAGCCTACAGTGGCGCCTCGACAGGTGCCGCTTTATCTACAGATGCCATACATTCCTCACCGTCAGTTTTCTCCCATTCTTTCAAAGATCAGAAAAGCATGTGAGCGTGTGCACATGTTTACGTGACAGAGTGTGAATAAAATGCATCCCATCTCAATGCACTCTGCTGTCCTTTGACTTCTATGCCTACTCTGTTTGGTCTAACCAATTCAGCAGGTCGTTAGACGCATGTAGCAAATATCAGTCAAGGTGAACCTCTATGTGCAGTGGGGTTCTCATTATGTATCCTACCACATCCTTCACAGCATTCTTGAGGTCAGTATGGAGGAGTTTGTGTTCCTCCTCTCCACTGAAATCTTATTATCTAACACAGCAAGAACAGATTGGGGGTCAGAGTGTCTCTGGAGCCTTTAAAATTGACGTGAATTCAGACAAAGTGCACAATCTAAGGTCATTTCAGGTGGTCGTGCATGTCTGTGTGTGGGTGTGTGAGTGTGTATGTGAGGAGGACTTTCTCTTCTAGCAGAGTTTGCTCTGTCTTTATCATCAGAAATGTGTTTCATTATGATTTCTCCACTCTCTCTCTCTTTCTCTTCTTTGCAGAATTGGTCAGGAATGAAGTGTCAGTTTAAGTTATTTCGGATGGCCATGGCTCTGGTTTGCAGTAAGTCTGAATAAATATGCCACACTCCCACTCTTAACACTTCTTGTTCAACAGAAACGTTTTACTGTGTTACTACTTCAGCACCACAAATTAATTATGTCAAAACAAATGTTCCTGTTTTTGAAAAAAAAAAGTGTTTATTTTCTCCCAAATGCTACAATAATAAGCTTTCTGGCTTTGGAGCTTCAGCACATGAAGGATTTCTCGCTGCTAAGACACTATGATTGTTGTGATGCAGTGCAATGGGGTGATGTGAGCAAACTGCATTGCAAGGCTAGATGGGATTCCAGGCAACCCAGATCTGACAAGTGATTTACTCCAAAAACAGAAAACAACAACAAAAAAAGCAGTGAATCAAAAACTGTAGTCGTGCCAGTTTCACTGATAAATTTCCTCTGTTGCTTGTAACCTTTGACACACCCCACCCAAATAGCTGGGTGAGTTGCTTCCAGTGAGTCTTAAATCAAATAAAAATCCTCCCTCGCTCTGTTACTATCCTGCCACATAAACGCAGTAGCAAAATATGTCTGTGAAACCTCAAGAGGGAAATTTGCACTAATATTGACTTTGAGTGTGTAACATGCTCATCCACTTGATTTGCATAATCCTGGCTATTGAAGCTGAAGCCTCATAATAACTTTGCATAAAACTTCAGAATGTAATTTTGCAGCAGCACAAGGACTGTCGAATTTTTCACCCCCAGTTCCACTAGAAGGTTGTTAGGAGCAGATCGAGTCAAATACACAGGAGAAAGGATGAGAGCAATTGAAACTTGTATAACAAAGGTTCACTGTTGCTTTATGTCTTATTTTAAGAAATCTGGACATCTTTTTTTTTTTATCATAGCTCATCTACCTCAAAGTCAGGACTGTTTATTTTTAATAAAGTGCTGCTGTTTTCACCTACATGCTCACATCTCGCTGCCATTATGTCTTCCTTTCTCCTTTCTGTTCACAGTGAGTGTAGAGTTTGGTCGAGCAGTGTGGCTCCGGTTCTACCCTCCGGCCTTTCCTCCGTGCCCAAATCCCAGCTTTGTAGCTCACCTGGGAGGAGTGGTGGTCGGCCTGACGCTTGGTGTGGTTGTTCTGCAGAACTATGAGCAGCGGCTCCAGGAGCAGTCCCTGTTTTGGATATTTTTCTGTGTCTACACCTTGTTTGTGCTCTGCGCTGTTTTCTGGAACATTTTTGCCTACAGCCTGCTTGATGTGCGACTGCCCCCACCACCATGAGTTGCTTATTAGAGGCACAGAAGACACTGTATCCCTTTTATTCCTCCCTTGGTAGACGCCTGACCGCCCGGCTGGATGAGTCACCCGGGCCTTCACTAACCGAGCCTCATCTTGAGGTGGTCAGAGTTGTCTGACAACCACTTCGCTCATACATCCAGTGCTCCGATGCAATGATACTTGGCATGCAGCAGCCCTCTGTGTTACACCTAACTTTTTTGGACACGTGTGCTACATTTTCTGGTTAAGCCTTACATTGGCTCACACTCACCATACAAGCTAATCTCCACTCGTTCTTTGTCTCCATGTCTGCTGGATGTTGGTGTCAAGAGTATCAGCCAGTGGGACTTAAGGCAGAAGCAGACCTGTCTGCATGGCCTGACCTTCTCTGCCTCTTTTCCCTCGATCCAATGGTGCCTATTCATGGAGACATCAGCCTGGTGAAAGTATTTCTGCACAATTGCCTGTAGTGTAGGGTGACAGCAGTAAAATCCTACATTATTAACCATTTTCTGAAGAGAGAAGTCTCTGAAACTCCTCTAAATGAAGGAGAGTATATCAGAACTTAGTCTAAGCTGGTGTTTTGTCATCATTACAAGCACCCCATGAGCATGAGAGGATATAACAGGCAACAGGATAGTCAATCTTCTCCAAGTTTCACAGGAAACGGAGGAGTGTGTAGGCACAGTTTACCTTCAGAGGTTATTATGAATTTACCTTTTGAAGGAGACTGTGGGTTCAGGGTTCAGTCAATTTGTGTTCGGCACAATTTCAACCTCAAACTTGTGTCTTTCTTGTGTTTGGAAGGAGTGCAACAAATGTATCATTGTGTGTGCGGAAAGAAAAGAAGCAGAAGTGCCATTCAGTCTTTTCGCTTTCAAAAAATAATATGCCAAAACATTGTTAATAGCAGCAAGAGCACAGCCCGTAACAAGTGTTGCTTTTTTTGACGTGAAATAGGTCTAAATTTGTCAGTTGAATGCTATATTTTCTCTAACAAATGTTTTACTGACACCAAGAAGAGTCAAATTATTTTCATTTTAAGTAGTTTTTGCAAAGGTAAAAATAAAAATCTGCAAAGAGTAAAAAGTTTATTTATTGAAATGTAATGAAAACACACAGCAGTAAAGACATCCGGGCCATTCTGAATAAATCTTTTCTTTTTTTCTTTTTCCTCATTACCAAATGTAGACAAACACACATGCCTGACCTCGAATACATCTGGGCTGGGGTTGTTTCCCTCTCAGTTCAGGAACAACTGGGCAAAGAAATCAATGGTCTCTCATTAGTTCCTGACACAACTTAATTTGTTAATTGATTGAACCGAGACAGAAAGCGACCCCAGCCCCAAGCTGTAAGTCTTAAACTGTACTGTATTCTAACCTCATGTTACACTGGTAACTGCTTGGCACAAACATAATGTAATTAAATACAGATTAATATTTTAACATGTATTTGCTGTTGATTTTTAAAAAAAGATTGTGATATTGGTATGTTGTGTAAATCGTCTGGTCGGTCTGCATTGTGATATGTTAGCTATATACTATATGTGTCCTATTTAAAAATTGATTATTAATGGCCTGGGATTGTATATAATAAGGGCTATGGTACAAAACTGAATGAGGGGTAAATCACTGCTATTTTAACATTGTGCATATTTTCTAGATTTGATATGTAAATACTGGAGTGCATTAAACAGTTTTATACAGAAACAAAGTCTGATGTATTGGATTTTTGCAATCTCTGTGATAGACTGACAACCTGCCCAGGGTGGACCCCGCCTCTCGCTCTGTAACACCTGAGACAGGCCCCAGTCCACCTCTGACCCTGAACTGGAAAAGTGGTTAAGAAGACGTATGGATTGATTTTGCCCTCTTCTATACCAGTTTTTTAATGATGCTGTTTGTCCATCTGTCACACAATTTTACAATAATATATTTTAGCAATGTAGAATCTGAATGTGCCCAACAATACTGTTCACCTTTGTTGTGAGTGTTTGGACACATGCATGCCTTTGTTATTGTTTTTCCATTTGCTCGGGTTGGCTCAAACTCTCTGTTACTACTGCAGCCTGACAGCAGGCGATAGCACTTTCTCAAATATTTTAAGCCAAGAAATATCTTGACCAAATAAAGTTGTTTCATACTTGGATATACACACACACACGACTGATCAATCAAAATCATTTAAAATATTTTAATCAAATGTTGAAACACAAAATGCCAAAACATTTGGCAGCTGGATTAAAGGAGGAGGACATGAAGTACAGACCAGCAGGTCTTCTTTCAGCTGCTGCTTCTTTTGGCTGCTCCCGTTAGAGCAGGGGTCCCCAATCTCAGTCCACGAGGGCCGGTGTCCTGCAGGTTTTAGATCTCACCCTGGGTCAACACACCTGAATCAAATGATTAGTTCATTAGCAGGCCTCTGGAGAACTTCAAGACACGTTGAGGAGGTAATTTAGCCATTTAAATCAGCTGTGCTAGATCAAGGACACATCTAAAACCTAACTCATCATCTGCCTCCATCTCACCCTGTCCTAAACGTTTTCCTCTGTCACACCAACCTTCTGCATCTCCTCCATCACTCCATCGATGAACCTCATCTGTGGTCTTTGTATCCGCATGTGTCAAAGATTTTATGCCGGATGCTCTTCCTGACGTACTTCTGCCCTTTTATCTGGGTGTAGCACTGACACTAGGAGTACACTGGCTTGTGGCCGCTCCTGTGGATGGCTTGAATGAATTTGGACAAAACATAAAAAAGCAAACTAAAAAGTAAGTAAAATGTTATTTCTATAGAGCCTTTTTAGACAAACATCACAAACCACTGCACTAAGAAAACCGCACTACTGATCTGAGGTGGCATGTGGGTTTAGCATCCTGAACTGGCTGAACTTCTGTGGACTGCTAATAAAAACTCAGCTAAACTAATGGATTACACAATCAGATTACTAATATTGAACTTTATTAATACTAGATAAATTTACAAATATTGTGAACTTTATTTAAATAGAAAACCATTATACTTGTATACTTACACCAGGGAAAGGAAGCACAGATAAAAGGGTTAGTTATTGCACTCATTAACTTCTATCCTTCATTTCACTTCAGCGACATCAGTTAAAATTATTTTGTTTATTTGGCATAACCAAGATTTCCAATCGAATCTTGCTGGGAGGCTGCCAACAAGAAAACGCACCAGAACCCCCCCCCCCTAATCAATAAAACACCATAACCTCAATCTTTGCGTGTGTGTGTGTGTAATCATTTATCTGTACAATGTGTACAAATTACCCATAAGCAAATGCTGTTTTGTGAAGTAATGAAGAGGAGCTTCACTGCACACATTATGAAATAAAAATTACAACAAAGGAGGCCCTGAAGTGTTGAACAGCTGTTCAGTAGGAATGGGAAAACATTTGGCTTTCAAAAATGCAGCAAGTGGTTTTCTCAGTTCCCAAACATTTAAAGTCTGTTAAAAGAAGCAGTGATGTAACAAATTAAGGAACGTCACTGCCCTGTGACGTTTTTGTTTCCGAAACATTTTACTGGCATCAAATTCAAACTGAGCAATTAATGAAATTATATAAATGTATGTTTCAATATTATTATTTATGTTATATTCAAACAAATGCAAGCTTTTAAATGACATCACTGTAGTTCTTACGGTTGTAGCCAGACATTTACACACATGCACACCCATCATGGGCATGAATATATTGTAATTTTGGGCTTTTAATGATTCCTTTGAACTACTCTTTCTTCACAGTTGAGTTTTTTGTGGAGCATGGAAGGCCTGGGTGCACAAATTCGAAATTATTTTGGATTTTCAATCAACACATGGTCAAAGGTATACATACATCCCCACTAACATTTGGTTAAATGTCCACCTAATCTCCACCTGGCTGGATATCTGACCACCCTTGTTGGCAGAACTGGTAGAGTTCATTTAAACTGGATGGTTTCCTGACACAGTCCTGGCTTTAAAGCACAGATCACAAATTTTCAATAGGGTTGTGGTCAAAGATTAATGCTGGACTGCTCTATCCATTACAAAACCAGTTTTGATGTGAGTTTGGTACAAATGTATCTATCTATCTATAATTTATTCCACCCTGGAAAAAGAACAGTTCAAATAAATTATTAAAAATTATTAAAAATTACCATGGCATTCATTCCTATGATGATTGTATTTGAACAACTTTTTTGGGAAACATTATTGTCGGTTGATTCAGTATTAAGGAAGGAAGGACAGAAGATATTGTCCAATATCAAAGAAAAAAGTGCCCAAACTAAGCAGCTTTAAAACAGGATTACCTGTAAAATGTAAACTTAAAAGTTGGAGGGAGCGATTATAGGGCCATACAGAGAGTAGAGAGCTTGGGTAAGAGCCTTTGTGGAAAAAAAGCAGATGTCAGAGTGATCAATGAAATGTGTGAGAATACAAGAATCAGCTATAATTCATTCAGAGAAGGGACCCCTTAAGCTGTCACTGAACATCTTCTCTGTCTAGCCAGTACAACCATGGAGTAGCAGTTTTGAAGGCCTACAATGAAAAATTCATTATGCAGCCAAGGAAAGCCGCCTCAGTTGTGTTTCCCCTTCATAAATCTTCCCTTTCAGAGGTAATCATTCACCTTGATGAAGAAAACGAGAGGCCGCAGGAAAGGAAAATCTGTCTGGAAACATTTGTTGCATCTCAACATTTATGCAGCCTGCTGAGAGAAACACTTGTTACTCATTTATCCTTGTTTAAACATGAAGGTGCACACAGAGACAAGTACAAAGTACACTTAAAGGACCAAAAGTAATGAGAGGTGATAAAAAATATCACTATTACATTGCAGTGGGTCAGTCTGGACTTGATTTTAAATACTGGGTATTGTAATACATTAAAATTGTCAATGTTGTTACACCTTATTTTCCTGTGTTTGGGTTGATTACCTAACGGTTACTAAACCTCTGAAATATATGTATATTTGGCTCTAAATTGTAATGGACCATAAGCATCATTGACACTGTATGTTGGTACAGATAGAGTACATCGAACATTTTCTAATGAGAGCGTTTTCTAATGAAATGTATATATAAACCATTACTAACAGCTGTTCTGGAAAGCCTTTCCACCCAGTTTCCACAGTCTGAAACCCCCCATGTGCTGTTCTTGAAGTACTATCGCCACCTAGTGGACAAAACAAGTTGTGCTCCGTTCTGTTTCATCTATCAGTGTTACTTGAGCTTCCAGCTTCACTGGTCAAAACTCTACATCTGTCAATTTCTTGTAAATGTGATCTATCAGGATGCCTTGGAGGGAATTTATTACATCTGGGACAAAAATCCGCTGCGCCCATAATATGTGTTCAGATTTAATGGTCACTGTGACCTCGCAAAATATATTTTTAGTTGTAACTAAGTTGGAAATTCAGACAAATATCAAATACATGACATGACATTACATTTTGAATCTGAAGGGCTGAAGACACTGTTGGCGACTGGACTGAAAGTGGAAAAATCAGTGAATGATGGAAAATTTCTCTAACATTAAATCCTCTGTCTTTTGCGCATGTAAGTAAAATCTTGTGATAATTAACTTTTATAAATTATTTATAAGAGAAGTGATGAATGTTTAACTGGCTAAAAGTTCATATTCATTCATAGTTCACAGATTTTTGTCAGGTCTCATCAAAATGTAAATAGTTTTATTGTATTTAACTGTGAACATGTATTTTTACTTTGTTTTTGAACTTTTTAGGCTAAGGAAATCGCATACCCGCATGCACATACCCCAGCAAAATGCGGCACATCTTGCTACAAACCCTTTTGGACTTAAAAAGACAAAAAACAACAGCAAAAAAAATCCAAGGAGCTGACAGGAGAAAAAAATGCTGCTGTGTGGGGAGGTATTTGCTGGAAAGGAGCTCAAGAAAGTGTCAACACTTTTAATGGCCAGACAGGACTTGGACAGCTTTGTAAAAGCAGTCAAAAACAGTGTGACACTATGTGCGAGGAGACAGACAGAAAACTGAAAGAAAAGGAGAAGTAAGCCTGGACCTTAAAAGAAAATCTGAGCATCCAGCAGAGTGAGAGTGAGAAGGTCAAAAAACACCAAGCGACAGAGTGCAAACAAGGCAGTGAGGTGAAGCTGTCACTAAACACAACAGCAAAGCTGGCGGGGGGGGGGTGACCATTGAGTTTAAAACTCTGTAGGAACACTGTGGAAAAACTTCATCCAAGACAGCTGAAATTTCAAACTTGAAATGATGGCACTGGTATGAAAACATTTGGCCAAGCTGAAAACAATTAAGCCGAAACACCACCAGAGCAAAACAGAATGCCAGAAAAATTTCAAAGCTCTGGAGGACTGTCTCAGATGTGAGCTGGCAGCAAGGGAGACCTGCTTCAAAAGAAAGAAAGAAAGCGAAAAAGCTTCAGAAACAGAGAAGAGACAATAAAGAGAAGCGGCTTTCCATGGTGAGGAGTTTGTCAACATGGTGAGAAAGCTGGAGGAGGAGATCAGGCTCACGAGCCATGCAAAACGCTGAGCTAATGCCATTTTACCTAATCGTTTGAGTTACATGATAATATGATGGATTGTAGGATTTTTTTCTTTTCAAAATGAAAATAAAATGCTTTGTGTGTCTTTTTATGAGCTTACCTTAAAAACTGACGAAGGCAAAGCCGAGATGAAAAGGGAGAAGGCTAGAGATGGAAGTAGTAGAGAAACAAGAGATTAAGAAAGCATGAACATAAAGTGAAAACAGTTGAAGAAAGAGCAAAATAATAGGAATACTACAAGAGAAAAAGAAGGGGAGAGACAGAACAAAAAATAAGGAGAGATATAAAAGAAAAGAAGGAGGAAAGCAGAAAGACAGAAAAGTAAGTCTCCCTTCTTAAACCCCACTTTCCCTTTTACCTAGTAAATGCAGTTAGGTCCATATATATTTGGACAGAGAAAACATTTTATTTATAATTTTGGTTCTGCACATTACTCCAAAGAATTTTAAACGAAACCACTCAGATGCAGTTGAAGTGCAGACTTTCAGCTTTAATTCAGTGGGTTGAATAAGAGATTGCTGGCAATGACAGCCTGACGTCTTGAACTCATGGACATCACCAGATGCTGGGTTTCCTCCAATTTAACGCTCTGCCAGGCCTTTACTGCAGCAGCTTGTTTGTGGGCCTTTCTGTCTGAAGTTTAGTCTTTATCAAGTGAAATGCAGCTCAATTGGGTTAAGATCAGGGGACTGGCTTGGCCATTGAAGAATATTCCACTTCTTTGCTTTAATAAACTCCTGGGTTGCTTTGGCTATATGTTTTGGGTCATTGTCCATCTGTATTATGACACCCAATCAATTTGACTGCATTTAGCTGGAGCTAAGCTTTGAGCATGTCTTTGTACGTGTCTCTGAACACCTCAGAATTCATTCAACTGTTTTTGTCCTGTGTCACATGATCAATATAAACTAGTGTCAGAGTACCACTGGAAGCCATGCATGCCCAACCCACAACACTGCCTCCACCATTTTTTACAGATGATGTGGTATGCTTTGGATCATGAGCTGTTCCATGCCTTCTCCATACTTTTTTGCCATCATTCTGGTAGAGGTTGATTTTGGATTCATCTGTCAAAAAAATGTTTTTCCAGGACTATGTTTTTTTTATGGCTTAGGAGTGGCTTGCACCTTCCAGTGAACCCTCTGTATTTACTTTCATGTAGTCTTCTCTTTATGGTTGACTTGGATATTGATACCTTCTGAATGTTGTTCACTTGGTTGGCTTTTGTTGATCATCCACCACTGTTGTCTTTCTCTGATGGTTTTTTCTGTTTTCGAGGTTTAAGGAAGGCTTTTGTCACCTGCATGGAGAGCTCCTTTGACTGCATATTGTCTGTTCACAGCAAAATCTTCCAAATGCAAGCACCACATTAATGGCATAATGAAGGAATGCCCACACCTGCCCATGGAATACATGGGCCAATTAGTCCAATTACTTTTGGTCCCTTTAAAAAGAGGGTGGCACATGTTAAGGAGCTGAAACTCCTAAACCCTTCATCCAATTTGAATGTGGATACCCTCAAACGAAAGCTCTACACATTATGCCCATGTCCATTATATAACAATAATTGTAATTGTATTGTGTCCAAATATATATGGACCTAACTGTAAATAAACCTGGCATTGCAACAACTTAATAGAAAAATGTATAGATATTTAGCTGTCTGGCTACGTGAACATAATCCTGAGGATAAAGCATTTTTTGGATTCTGGATGGGTTTTACTGGAGTGACTGCATTTTATGCAGCAGAAAACACCACCATCCTGTGACAAAACTTTAGAACTACATCAAAATAGTCCCACAGACCTTGGAGAATCTTTGCTTTATATTAAGTATAAAGCCAATATATTAATATAAGTATATTAAATTACATTAATGTAAAACCATTTTTTAAACAAAAACCACCCTCAGATGCAAAAGCGGCGCACAAAAGCCAGTTTTGTTATCGACAAAACTGTAGTTTTTACACCTAGTTCTCTCAACTCCACGCAACTAGAAAAAATTCAACACTGGTTAAAAGAAAAATATGGACAATGTGGCAGCTATTTACTGATTATATAATCCCCCTGCTGTAATCTGTGCCCATGCACCTATTTCATTACTTCTTGTTTTTAATCTTGTTAAAAAATATATTATAAAACACGTAATACCCATCATAATGATAACTTTAGTTCATCTTGCTGGTGAAAGTAGATGTTTGCACATTTATTGGGTTACAGTTGCCAGTCAATCATGAATTATGTTTAAGTGTCCATAAAGCTTCTAAATATCTTGGTGGATAAACGCTTCTAACAATGGATATAGCAAAACAAGAAAATGTTAGCAGTTATTTCAGTAAACTGATCTATTAGAATAAATAATATCTAAAGAGAAAAACCGTCCTGTAAGTTAAGTTCCAAATAAGTCATCACTGACTATCAGCCCAAATCTGCTACTATTCTTGTTTTAAGACTTCGTAAATCATGAACGTTTTCGTGAGACATGAATGTGTTGGCCATGATCAAAACATGCATGTTGCATGCCGAGCTGGCTTTGGGAGCTCTGTCTATCGGGGAGTGTTTTTGCCATAAAGGAATGATGGAATGAGACACTTCATTTTATGTCTCCAAGTGCTATTCAGCACCCGAGGTTCGCCAGAACATTGCACTGCAGTGAAATCAGTTATTTACTTCACCTGTCGGCTAACCTGCCTACCGTGCTTCCTGTTTTGAACCTCTGGGCGTGTCTGTGACGCTAATTTTGTATTCGCGCGAGAATACGTTCGTTACAACTTCCTCCATTGAAGCGCCATTTTCGGCCTCGTCACGGGATTACAGCATGCTGTTCTCAAACAGATAATAAGACAAGTGTTTAGAGTTTTGATACCGGTTTTCCAGTATTTCATAAAATGGGGCGAAAAAAGAAGAAGCAGATGAAGCCATGGTGCTGGTATCCTTTTTGTTTCGACGACAAAATGCCGCCGTGGGAAGACGAGGGGCTACATGTTAGCTCGACAAAGGGAAGGCCCAAACTAGCCTCTTGACGCCCTAAAGCTTGCGTTAGCTTAGCGACTGGCCCTCACGAACTTAACAGTTTTGCTGGTTGAGTTTTACTTAATGAAATCTTTTTAAAGCTGTAAAATACTCTGAATCGAATGTATTTCATTTTTAGTAGAGTTTGGGTTCGTGGTGCTGGTTATAGGAAGCGAATAATACCTTGGATGTTAACGGCTCTGTTAGCATTTAGCTTCGTTTATGAATCAATCTTCAGGGCTGATCGGTCTTTAGACTTGTGTAACCAGACGATTTGCGCTACTTAGTCGTTGAGAGTGATGGTTATTTTAAGCAGTTCTTATGTTATTTTGCCGTCTTGTATGGTCGCTGAATTTTGATCTTGTACAGTGTTACTGGGCAGTCCTTAACTTCAGTTTCCAGGTACTGTAATCGAGACTTCGACGATGAAAAGATCCTCATTCAGCATCAAAAGGCAAAACATTTTAAATGCCACATTTGCCACAAGAAGTTGTACACTGGCCCTGGCTTGGCTATTCATTGCATGCAGGTATGGGTTTTTAATTATTAATAACCTTATTTATAATTGTAACATCTTTTGTTTTTTTTGTTTTTTAAAAAACCCCATTGGTTATAGGTACTCGACTATTTATTCGAGTTTGTGGTGGCTCATTTTGCATATTTTTCAGGTGCACAAAGAGACGATTGACAGCGTACCAAATGCAATTCCAGGAAGAACAGACATCGAGCTGGAAATCTATGGCATGGAGGGAATTCCAGATAAAGACATGCAGGAACGAAGGCGAACGTTAGAACAGAAATCACAAGGTTTGTTCACCTATGCAAGGGTTGTACTTATCTTGACTAAAACCTGATTTATATTATAGGGTTTGTAATATGATGCATGAGTCTTAGTAATCTAATATGGGTTACATAAGATTTTGCTTAGGTGTCAACATTTTCTGTTTTCAGAGAGTCAAAAGAAGAAGTCAAACAATCAGGATGACTCTGATGAGTCTGATGATGATGAAGCTGGACCGTCAGCTCAGCAGGTCGCTGTGGTCCAGGCCCAGGCAGGCTATGCTGGTCCAATGGCACAACCTGGGATCCCTCCTGTGGCTGGTGGACCAGTGATTCCTCCTGCAGGGTATCAAGGCAAGGATTTTTTTATTTTTTACAAACTTAACAATCTATGAATCAACCACACATATGAAAAGGGCTGAGCAGCTGATCAAATTTTAATTCCAGTTGCAATTTTGCTTTTTAATTAAAATCGTTATAGTGTTGAATTGTTTTGGAGTAGTTTTCTCATGCCTCCATTCTTCACATCCTTTTCATTTCCTTTTGCCAGTCGATAGAAGTTCAAGTTCATTCCAGGTTTATTTCAGTTTAAATATATTCTTTTTCTTTCCAGTTGAATTGTAATTCTAATGGTAGGCTATCTAGCATCCACAAATTAATGATATTTTTAAATATTTTTGCTAGATGGATTTTACTGCTGAATCACAGCTGCATTTAAGGAGACATGGGAATTTGATTTCTGTAGCACATTACATAACACATTACTGCTGGATGTGTCTCAAAATTAATTTACAATCTCAGATAATTAGTGTAATTTTCGGGCACGCATGACCTGTAATTGACCAACAAATCCACCTCATAATAATGATGGATTGGATTTATATAGCGCTTTTCAAGGCACCCAAAGCGCTTTACAATGCCATTATTCATTCACGCTCACATTCATACACTGGTGGAGGCAAGCTACGGTTGTAGCCACAGCTGCCCTGGGGCAGACTGAGGCTATATATCTACCTCAGTATATATCTTAGTATTTTTGCAATTTTTTAGCTACCTTCTTGAAAAGTTGACAGTATTAATGCAGTTTGTCCACCAGAGAGCACCAACAAATAATTTTTGTTCAGCGGTTGTATCTATTTTAACTCTAGTATAGATGATCTGTCATGTATACTTTTAACGCACTCGTTCAGTGTTTTGCCACAAATATCTAAATATATGACTGAAATGATTTCAAGTAACTAAATGGAGCCTGTAAAAATCTAGTTTGTGTATCCTTTTGCTGTGTTTATTTGCCTACTTGTTTGGTTGTTTGTGTGGCGTGATGAGTTATTGCTAAATAAATCTTCTCTAACCCGTTGTTACAGGAATGCCTCCTATGATGCCTGGTGTTCCTCCCATGATGCATGGCATGCCTCCTGCAATGCCTGGAATGCCACCAGGGTAATTCATTTACTAACTTTTAATTTAATAGTAACTTTACTATCCAGTGTTTTTTCTGTATGGATAATACAATCATGGAGCTAACTGAAATGCAGTTTTACTCTGGTTCAGTCAGATCAGTGTGTCCAATTTTTGCAGTATGATGCCAATGGGAGGGATGATGCCCCCAATGATGCCAGGGATACCTCCGGGTGAGTTGTGCTTGCATTTCAAAAACAACCATTGCAATTATATTACACAAAGAACTAAATTTGACAAATGTAATGATGTAAACATTTCTAATTCTGGTTCCGGTTCATCCTACAGCAGTCCCACCTCACATACCCCCAAGGCCAGGAATTCCTCACATGGCCCCAGCCCCTGCAGTCACTCGACCAGCAGCACCAGCGGCCCAGCCCGCTGTCACCAAACCACTCTTCCCCAGTGCAGCACAGGTGGGCATTGTGTAACCCCACTAACACACATGCAGTGACTTCTTAGACATTTGCCTCAAAGATATGTTATCGTTTTCTTAGGCGTCATGTTGGTAATGTAGTTTACTTTATCTGGAATTATACCATCAACAAGGTGTTTTATGATGACGTTGTGTACATAACAGGGTTTTTCCAGGCTTAAAATTTCAGCACGGAATCTGTGTCACCTTGCTCATATTTGGTACATTTCTGGTTGATTTGATAAACAAATGGTCAGAAGTGAAACATAACTAAAACCCCACTCAGAAAAGCTGGTTAGAAAGTAGTCTTGTATACCTGGGGGGGGGGAAACCCTCCTATTTTATTTCCCATTAGTTCTTATTTCTGATGTGTCACTTCCCTTTTCTAACCTCGTTTAAGGTATGTTGTAAAGGTTTCTCAAATTCAGATTTAAAAAAATAAATAAATTTGTAGACATGTTACATGCCAACGCTGTGGTTTCCTTTCCACCATGCTGCAGATGGGCTCTGGTGTTCACAGCAGCACAGCAGCTGTCTCCTCTCCATCTGCAGACCCTCAGTCTGCGCCTCCCCAGCCTCCCTTTCCTAACATGCTACAAGTATGCTCACAGACAGCATTCTGTGCACTGTGGCAGCTGCATGTTGAATATTTCTTAACACTGCCTGTAAATTCTTAATTTGCAAATGTAAACATGGCTGGATACTAACCATATTTGCTTCATAAGTCTACTTGTGCACTAAAATAGCCACGCTGGCCATGATGTTGGTGTCACAGGATGAGCATCTCTGACGAGAACTGACATGTTTTGTCTGTGAGCTTCATTAGTGTGCATGCGCTTTAGTTAAAATAGGCCTAAGACGAGATTTACATGAACTTTATTTAGAATCTTCCACGCTCTCTCAACCTCAGGAGCATGATGCAATTAGTACTTACCAGATTTTGCAAGATTTTTGTTTTGCTCCCTTAACCCGAGTTCTTCCCATCTGAAGTGCCATAGATACTTCTAGTTCTTCTTCATTTAATGCAAAATTTGCACTGTGGTTGAGACAAAATAAAATGGAAATGGAAATTGGGATTATTGAAATCATGATGTGTAATTTGTGTATTTAAGCTTCAGAGTGACCAAATCATGAATACACTTGTAAATTACAGTGCTTTGAAATGTAAAGCTTAAATGAAATGATTAGTCAACTTTTTAATTTTTTTAATGTTGTTGAGATGTCATCTTTTCACTGTAATTTTTTTTAATTAATTTATTTTGGGGTTATTTTTCATTCCTCTTCTTGCATCTTGCAAAATTAAGATAGTATCTCTTATGACTGATTTTTTTTTTTTTTTTTTTTTAAATTAATAATATGTATGGTGTCTTTGCACAGGCCCAGCAGACTGTTCCAGGAGTCGCAGGAGCTTCAAGTTCCCTCAGCACAGCCGCCTCCACTGACCCACCCAAAGCAACATTCCCTGCCTACACCCAGCCCTCTGTCTCTTCTTCTTCCACTTCTTCTAATCCCTCTAGCAGCACTGTGGCCAAACCCCCAGCCACAGTGACCAGTAAGCCTGCTACCCTCACCACCACGAGTGCAACTAGTAAGTTGATCCACCCTGATGAGGATATCTCACTGGTAAGTTGCTTGAGCTTTCTATTTTGCCCTTTTCACAGTAAGTAATGACTGATACATATTTATAATAGCACATTGGGCAATAGACAATAATAGACTGGTGCAGTATTTGACCACCAGCTTGATTCTGTATATCTTGATCATAATTCAGCTATATATTCAGAATATGTTTTAAGCGAAGCACTTTGGTTGCACATCCTTAATACTACTTAGTAGTTCTTCTTTTGTGGTTATGTTAAAGGATGATTCTGAACTTGAACATCCTCAGTCTGAAATCAGGGCACGTCAACATTGGTACTAAGTTCCTCATCATTTTTTTGTACTGTAAAGGGGCATAACAGAGTTTCTTTAGTCTGAATGTTTGTTCTGTGCGTTGTCCCTGCCAACAGGAAGAGATGAAGGCCCAACTTCCTCGTTACCAGCGTCTTGCACCAAGACCTGGTCAAGCCCATGTGGCTGCTCCCCCAGTGGCAGCTGTGGGTGGTATAATGCCCCCACAGCAAGGCTTGCCACCACAGCAGCCAGGCATGAGGCATCCCATACATGGTAAGAAAATTCTTTGTTTCTCTTTTCTAGCAAACTCATTTTTTGTGTAACTCACTGTTCTACCAGCTTGTGCTCATTACCTGTCTGTGGATCATTTTGGTTCACATTTCATTGAAAGCTTAGCTTTTTCTCAGCAGTCTCTGTCAAGTAGGTGTTTAATTTAAAAAAACAAAACAAAAAAACAACAACAACAAAAAAGTATATTTGGCTGTTTTAAAAATATAATTAATTGAATTTTGTAGATTTGGACAGGAAGGTGTATGGTGCACAGCAGGTGAGATCAAATGTCCTTTTGAACAGTAGCATTAAAACACTCCGTGCTCTTCTCTCTGTAGGTCAGTATGGTGCCCCTCCTCAGGGCATGCCAGGCTACATGCCTGGAGGAATGCCTCCATATGGGCAGGGGCCTCCCATGGTGCCCCCTTACCAGGGAGGCCCTCCCATGGGTATGAGGCCTCCCGTCATGTCTCCGGCTGGACGCTACTGAAGCAGCAAAGCAACCTGCACATTAGGTTTGAGGTTAACACCTTTCTATCACCCTTGTGCTTTTTCAAACCTAGCTGCAAGCAAAGAGCATAAAGACCAACGGTGGTGAAGACAAATATTTGTTAGAACACATGGACATTTAACGTAACATCTTTATTTGAAAACAGCCAAACACCACATAAGTTTTTAACAACTATAACGTTGTTAACTAATTACATGTGAGGATATATTTTTCCCCTTAGGTTTCACTCAGGTTCATAGAAGTGAAGTGTGTTTAAATGATTCATATTTCTTTTGAAGCTGCTGGAGTTTCATGAACGTACCAACTCCTTACAAAGGCAAGTTTCTCTTGTAAACATTTAATCTTATTTTTGTTTATTTTTTGGGGTGGAATGATTGAGGCCCTCACAGCATGCTTAGATGCTGTTGGACATTCGTCCCCAACCTTGGTTGGTGAGGGTCTCAGAAACTGGTTCCAGTTACATAGTCTATAAACTCCATGACTCATCAGGCTCTAGTTTTATTCTTTTTTTCAGGTTTGATTTAAATATTTCCTGGTCCTAAGTCTACTTGTATGCATCCTTTGTAATGTTTTATCAATCTGTTGTAATAAAATCCATCTTGAAATCCAATGCTGGTTTGTCCTGACGTGCGTGGAGGTGAGTCATGAAGGTTTGTACTGATGTCTTTTGTTTTTCTGCACAGCTTAGGGATTTGTTTAATGACAGAATTTTTTATCAGGTATTTAAAGACTAAGTTTGCCATCATCTGTTTTTTGTTGAGTGCATCCATCATTGCCTTTAATAATAGACTGATTATTAAAAATAAAAAAAAATTAAAAATCCTTTACATAAATTCAGAAGCATAATAAAGATTTCACACGCTTTAAGCTTGTGTACTTCCAGCCAAAAACTGAGATGTTGGCTAACTTTTTGTTCCAAAATACTGCATGGTGTACCTGTGATATGATGGAATTAACTGCAAATTAAGCAATACAGTCTGCAATGAAGGAAAAGCTAAGTTTCATTTCTGACCCATTAACTCCTACACACACACACACACACACACACGGTTGACTGCTTTAATAACGTTGGTGTCTGTCATGGTCATCTCTCTATTATGCATTGAACAGGGAAAGCAAAACAAAGCCAACAGCAGCAGCTCTGAGTTTAACATATGTTTTTTAAGATGAGGACTTTGCTATTTACTTTAGACTTCATTATAGTGTTAAGCACTACACTGCAGACAGTGATTATTTCTGCAGTCTTTCTCCCTGCAGTTTTATATTAGAGTAACTAGCACTGTCATTTCTATAGGAAAAATAAAATGTAAGAACATTTCAGACACCTGAGGGTCTTCTTGTGACCACTGCTGACCACTTAACATTATATTTCTAAAATGACAGTAAATCAACGCTTATTATGATTTTCAAAAGCGCTTTGTTTGACTGGTCTTTACCACAGTGCTGGCTTGTGTTGCTGCGTGGTTTTGTTCATGCTTTTAAATCCTAGATGTATCATAGTTGTCGGGCATCTGCGGTTATCCTGTGTTACAGATTGCTGTCTATAAAGCAATCCGTGAAAGAACAGACACCACAGGTGTGCAAATCTGAGGGTAGTGCATATATGGATTAAAGACAAAAAATGGCAGTTTAAAAAAAAAAGTACTTGTAGGTATTTGATGTGGCACAGTGTTTCCTCTGCCCATATCACTTACTGCTTTGTATTTGTTTTTGTCTGTAGCCCATCCATATCAGCTTTTCAGCCTTAAAACCCAATCAGCTGGCATGACAGGTCAGTTAAAACTCAGTAAGTACCTGGTGATGTTATAGTGTGGCTCCATCCTCTACATGTGGATGTTAGGCCTTGTATTATTAAATTTCACACCAATCAGCCACAGCACATGAACACTTGGACTACACGTCTCCCAGCAGCAGATTTAAGATGATTAGTGTCACTTCATCTGTGAGTGGTTTCAAGGTTGTGGCTCATTAGTGTGATGTCAGAAGAGCTATGCCTTAAGTGACATTGAAATGTGAACGGAGTTTGTCTCTTGTCCTGTCTGGGTTTGAAAATTACAAGCATGGTAAGTAGTCGTGGGATGGGCCGGCAGTGCGATCGCTCACTGGGGGTTCTGTTAAAGGGTCAGTTCACCTTGATTTAGCAAGTGGTGTCTAGCCCGATTGCTCTTAGTTTTTGTGCTTGCTAGGTAAATTCCAGCATCTTACTAACTTTGCACATTGACATTAAGGAATTTCTGTCAAATGTTTCACACCAATGTGATTGTCCTCCTCTGGGAAGTTCCCTTCAGTCACAAGAATCATCATCACTGTTTTTGTTCCTTGTAGTAAGTAAAATGATAATATGCATTTCCCCTGAAATGTTTTTGGTAAAAACACCGTGATTTCAGGATTAGTCTTATATAGCAGTAAAATTTAGGTTAAACTTGAATTTATTTTTTCTTTTCCTTGCTGTCTTACACGTTCTCCAAAAAAAATCACATTTTTTCCTGAACATAAACTTGTAGCGAGAATATCTGAACCAAAAAGAAGCAAAGCAGGACACCACAGGTGAGAGCTGAGGGGAAAGGTTGTTTTAAACTTGGGTGAACTAACTCTTAAATTCTGACATAAGAGCTAATGTCTGTAATATGTAAAGTGAAAGTATTGATACTGGTTAGGTGTTTTTTTTGGTTTGTTTTTGTTTTTTTTCAGCTTTTTGGGGTTTTTTGGGGGGGGGGTTTAGCATCAGGCTCATGTTTAGACCAAGCTATTGGATTTCAGATGAATATGTTCTTTGTGCATAACTATGAGTCTAACATGTGCATCTTATTCATGTCATAACGGTTTTCTGTATCAGATGCTTTATTTCTCTCTTCAGATATTAAAATATAAGCTGTCATATAAAGTACAGAAATAATACATGTCAATTTTTTTTATTTAATAAAAATAATTGAAATGTTCTGTTGACACTTGTTTTCTTTAGCGGGTTTAAAAAAACGTTCTGGTTTATAACATCCACATGTTCATGCTTGTAGGCGTTCAGAAACTATCTGCCCCTCTACGAGTCACTGCTCCGTCACAGAGTATTACTCAGATTTTTGTGAAAGATCAAAATTGTGGCTTTATTGCTGATTAACAGTCAAATAATAGTGAAACAGTGAAAACCTTGACTGTCAGTGGAATCTAATTTCAGTTAGTGTAATAAGCCGATCAGTTACTAAATTTAACATCTATTTCCTGTACTTCACACATTGCAATAACCTGATATGTGATGGATCATGACCTAGATGAGCTATATGGCTTTTTTTTTTTAATCCCCATTTTAAAATAAAATAATATTTAGACCTCCGAGTCCTTCCGTTAGTCACGTCACACTAGTCCTTCAGCAGGTCTGTTGGCTTCCGGTTAAATACTGCATTGTTTCCGCTCCTCACCTGTCACATGAATCCTCTTTTCATAGTGATTTTACATGCAAATTTGTTTTGACTTGTTCTTACTGTTTTTAACTCTTCTGTGTGACGTGACCTTAAATGTTTTGAAAAGGCTCCTAAAGTAAAGCACATTATTGCACATAGGTAGAAATGAAAAAGCTTCATGTAGGTATTCGTTTCACCTGCCATCGAGTAGTTGGTGTACAACACAGTATTAATGAACCCCTTGTTTTTCTTCCTGTGGCTGTGTGTTAACATCTATGAGAAATTAGTGATGCATTTATTAAACCTTAATTTATGGTTGTAAGCATGAAAACTGTGGACTTGCACCAGTAGTTTGCAGAAGTATCACGAGAGCATCTTTAATAGTTTTGCTTAGATTTTTATTTGAATGCATCCACATTCAGCAATTGAAGTAAAGAGAACAGTTGAATAAGAAAGCGAGTTCTCAAACTGTGACTCATTATTCAAAAAAATGCTATAAAGCCACCTCCGATACCTAATTGTGGTTTTCCTTATACAAAACTAGAGCACGAAATTAGTTAGTGTAGGTGAAGGTTGCACGAAATGCACTCCTTTTTTCTACCATGCTTCAGTTGTTGATGCGTTCAAATGATGTTACACTGCTGGAATAATCAGCTGTGCTATTTGTTCTGTTTTTCTTATATCTGCTAATTGGAATGTGAACAACAGCATGATGAATGTTTTGATAACTGGAATTTCCCATAAGTCAGAAATGATGAGGATTCTTATCTAGATTGACGAAATACTCTGTAGTTTTGTCTGTAGTTAGAAGGAGAATCGCAAATATTGAAGAATGATCCAATTGTCTTATAGCTGAGACCAAGTTTATTTGTACTGAAGCTGTGAAAAGCCCAAAAAAGGATATATCTTAATCTCTGTTACATTCTTCAGTAAAAACTTGAGATCTGAATATTTTCAGAGTACTTTCTTGAGTTTCTTGATTAATTTTTCAGTAATGAAATATCTTTTTAGTACCCTTTCTACACCCTTCAGGCACCGGACCTGTTGTATAGTCTCTCTCCAATGATGCAAATTATCATCAAAAAGCAGACACATCCTGTTCACGGACAAGTCGTCAACATCATTTCCTCTGGGACATACAGAAATACTATGTGAGGAAAGTTTTTTTACGAAACATGTGAAACCCAATTAATGCAAATGAAGCTCTGCTATTGAAGTTAATTGAAGCAAAAGAGGGCACATGCTGCTTCTTTCTTTAGAGCCAGTGCTCAGCAAATACTTAATATGATCCTAAACTTTCTATTTCAGCTGTGGTGTTAAATTCTTTAATTCATTGCTGTAGGAGGAGCTGATCCAACAGTCGTGATGTTGATTTGTTCGCGCTTCCTCTTGTGCATGTCTTGAGGTTTGAAGGTGGAGCTAATGGAGTTCCTCTTGGTTTCATTTACTGTAAGACACACTTGAAATTCAGTTTTTTACACTTGCATCTCTGCTGTTATGGTTTCCATCAGTGGCTTCCCACAAGATCTTAAGTGTGTGATGTGAAAGATGATTTGGATCCAATACCTTGCTTTTTTGTGGGCTCTAGTCATCACGCAGATTGGATTTGGTAAGTTTGGTTGTGTTCCTCAGGCTGGTGGCTGGTGGTGGTTTGATCACTGGGTTTTCTTTCAGTGTGAATTGTGCATGTGGCACAGTGGTTAGGGTAATTTCTGTGCAAAGGAATCTGAAGTCACTTGAAGTGCTGGTGGATAAAATGATAGAAGCAAAAAAGAGTGCACTGGAAATCTGTGAAAATTGTCTGGTCAGATTTCTTGAACTTTTTTTGCTTTTTGTTATAGTGTGAAATTGAAATTTAGTCACTTGGCAAGTCTAATGTCTTTTACAATGATAGAATGTAATCTAGACTTCAAAAATACAATTTGTTTTACATTTTGCTAAACAATACTCTTCATATTTACTATGTTTGTTGCCCTCCACTGCAGTAATTACCCGTGAAATGTTTTGAAAATACGTGAAAATTATCTTTATTTTTCCAACACTTTAAAAAATGCTTATCTAAAATAGAAATTAAAAAGCGACTAGAATGGTTTGCAAATCATTTGAACAATACGTTTAACGGAAAAAAATGTAGAGATAGAATCTTATGAACAAATTTTGAATTTTTAACATGTAACAGCTAAAGCCTTTAAAAAAAGGAGCGGTGGAACTAATTATGTTATACAATACTATCATGAGTCAGAGGCATACTCTTTCAAAAGTAAAGATGGGAAGTGGTTCACCACTTTGTGATCTTGGCGTAGGGTGCCAGTTGGGGGAACTGGTAACCTGAAAATCTGTCACATAATACCGTTTGGTTTGAGAAGAACATCCTTTTCAGTGAACGTCTTCCTTATTTCAACAAATTAACGCCAAACCACATTCTGCATGTAGTACAACAGAGTGGCTCATTAAAGAGTTTATTGTTCGCTAGAAACATTTTTTAGGTGCATACTGTCTGTATACATATACACACACATACACCTTCATTGCTGGTATTTACATTTTGCATACACCAGGTTTATGGAAATTTGGGCTAAGCATAAATTATGTTTAGTTCTTCTCTGTTTGTGATGTGCTTCTTTTTTTGTCAATTTGATAAAGCTCGCAGTGAGATTCGCTTCTTGAAGCAGCATGAGGGTGAATCTGTCGTTCTTCCCTGTGAGATTGAACAGAGGGACCCAGCGCCCTGGGGAGTCTACCTGAAACGCACCTGGCTGAATAATAAAGACGTGCTGTTTAAATACACCAAGGAAGATTTTACAGTTGGCAATTCTGCTGACAAAAGCCGCATTAGTGTCAGTGGAGACCCGAGCTTTCATTCTCTGAATATCACGATCTCTCAGCTGAAGGCCAACGACACAGACCGCTACTACTGCGAGTTTGTCGTGGAAAATCCGTCCTCTGCAGATGAAAAGATACCCTCAAAGACCGAATACTTCCTCCTTGTTGGTGCTGGTGAGTGTACTTTTTGATTTATTTTAGGTTTAGCGTTAAACTACACTTACACTTTCCAAACCTTATTACAGTACTAAGATGAATCTTTTTTTCTTTGGGGATGTAAAATGCGTAATATGGCGTCTCAGCAGTGCCACGAACATCTTAAAAATGTTAACAGAGCAGTTCTGGTTGTTTGTTTTTTCCTTTCATGCCAGGCTCATGCACATAGATTTGGAACTTGCTCCTTACTAGTGGCATCATTTCCATTATATCATTTTTATTCCCTTTCCCTTTGGAGATGTCCCTGAGTCAGTGGACACTTATCCAGAGCACGTGATAGAGAGATGTGCTGGGGGTTCAGCGGTACTCCCCTGCCTCCCCGAACGTGGGGAAGGCTTGGCCGTGGAGGGGGTGATTCTAAAGAGGCAGAAGGGTCGGGGACCTGTAGAGCAGCTGTACAACTCAAAGCAGCACCACAGCGGCAGCCGTTCTTCCTCCTCCTCTCAGTTCCCTGTTGAGAGGGTCCAGTTGTCCTCTGCGCCCAGCCCCGGTGGCATCGCCTACAACCTCACCCTGCAGCAGCTGCAGCCAGACGACAGTGCTTTGTACAGCTGCCAGCTGCTTCTGCACGGTCAACCCGATAGCAGCACCAGCCTAGGGAGACGTGTATTCTTTATTTCTGTACAAGGTGGGTCACGTCACAGTGAGGGTTTCTCACCAGGTGACTTCAGCTGACTGGCATTTGCTGTTCAAGATGAAATAAAAACTTTTTTCCATGCTAATTGTGAACATTTCTAGCTTTTACTAACAAAGCTGCCACTGATGATGTAATCAATAACACTGGGTTGCTGTGGGGCTTTTACAGCCAGCAAAGCTTATGGTCTGTATTAGTTTCACATCAACAATGTTCCAATGTCTTTTGCACTTTTCTTTCTCTGTAGGCATGTGAAAAACTGATAACACAAAGACAATAGCAGAAATTAATATATTGTGCATGTGAGATAAGTTTAATAAGGTGCTCGCCAAATCAATCTGATAACGCTAGTGATGTGAACAGGAATATTTCTGACTCATTTCCTTTGATGGTATCTGGTATGGAGGGGTTGTTTCTGAATGTAGTGTGAAGTATATCCTTTAATCTTATCTGCAATTCGGAAACAATTGAAAGCTTTTTGTTTTATTATTCTAATGAAGTCTCATTTTAAAGTTGTAATGATTTGTGTCATGATGTTCTACATTTCCCCCTCTGTAAACAGATATCCTCTAATCTTCAGCAGGTTTAGGGACGTGTACACTTTGTTTTTGAGGTTTTAAAGGTCATTGTGCTGCTTAGCATATCTCCTGCTTTTAATGTGCAAACCAAATCTTACCAGATGTTTGATAAGATTTTTTATTTGCCTATTTATGAACATTTAGGGGATTTTTTTATTCTTATCTTTGGAGCTGTTTATCCTAAAGTTTACAGAAGTTTTCACACTATCTGATATCCTTTTGAGATATATTATTCGAACTGCAGCTTAAAACTAAGGAAGTGACTTCTGATTCTGATTGTGTGTGTGTGTCCGTATTGAAAGAAGGCGAATGGTGTGGAGTTTCACATTTTAAACACGTCTTCCTCTTTCTGCTTCTCCACAGGTGGTCATTGGTGCGGTTGCTCCAGTTACTCCTCTCTGCTGTACGTTTTGTCATCAGCTGTGGGCGTTCTCCTCCTCCTCCTGCTCCTCACTGGATGTGTGTTATGTAAAGTGAGTGTCTTTTTATGATTGTAATGTGCTACCTTGAGTATGCTCGTACACAGGGGCAAGAGAATGAAATCTAACTGAAGCATTAGCACAAACAGCACCTGTTTGTTAAGATCATGCCTGATCTACAGCTCACCACAGAAACCACACTGGTTTCACAACTTTGTGCAGCCAGTTATCAACATGTTTGTCTTAAAGTTCACTGAAGAACACTTTCAAAAACCCTCTTCTTCTTCTTAGTTTAATACATTTGTATTACTTGCTTAAATTATAGGCCTTTATTTTTTTTCCAAGAAACAGCAAGGGTCGTGTCAGAGTCAGGTTAAGAGTTCCCACTAAGGATGTCGCCTTGAGAGAAAATGACAGACTTTGATTTTGACACAGGAAATTGAGAATGTGTGTTAAGTCTCTACCCTTCTGTGATTTTCTTTATTTGACTTCTCCTCCATTGTCAGGGCAAAGCACGCCACAAAGCACGCCGCAATGCGAAGTCACATAGTCCAGCGCCTATCTACGAGGAGATGAAGTCTCCCAGTCAAAAAGAGGCCCCTCTCCGTCTTAAGGAAATGGGGTGCTCCGAGTACAGAGACAGCCCAGCGAAGAGATCCTCGTCAGAGAACCACTATGAAACTCCAAGAACAGCTCTCAACAGCGTCAGAATCTAGAGCGACTTGTCAACTCAGCTTTTCAAGACACTCGCAACTCCAGTTAGCACACAGAAGAAAATGTTGCAGTTGGACATTTGTGCATGAACTTGGGTGGTGGGGGTCAGTTCACTTTCCGGTTTGGCGTAAATATTTTTCTGGCTATGTGCATCTTTTGTAATATTTTATTGATCTGCTGTAATAAAATCCATCTTGAAATTCAATGCTGGTTTGTCGTGATGTGCGTGCGGAGGTTTTTTCTGCACGTTGACAGAATTTCATTGGGTATTTAAAGATCACATTTGTCATCTTGTTTTTGTTGAGTCCATCCATCACCCTTTAGGGCACAGGTGTCGAACTCCAGGCCTCGAGGGCCGGTGTCTTGCAGGTTTTAGATGTGTCCTTGATCCAACACGGCTGATTTAAATGGTTAAATGACCTCCTCAACATGTCTTGAAGTTCTCCAGAAGCCTGGTAATGAACTAATCATTTGATTCAGTTGTGTTGACCTAGAGCAGGGGTCTGCAACCTTTAACACCCAAAGAGCCACTTGGACCCGGTTTCCACGCAAAAGAAAACACTGGGAGCGGCAAATACTTTTTGAAATCTAAAATGAAGATAACACTGTATATATTGTTTTTTACCTTTGTGCGAACATCTAAAGTAAGTAAGTAAAGTTTATTTATTAAGCGCTTTTCACAGACAGGCAGTCACAAAGCGCTGTACACAAATATTAAAATAAACAATACAATCAATAGACATACACAATGTAAAAGATCAAATGTAAATAATGTAAAGAATATAAAATACGTAGAGATGCTGAAAAGCATGTTCATGCAAACATCGTCGGGTCCGCCGTGGTATGTTTACAATGAGACTTCTGGTCCCGAACCTCGGCGCACAGCGTCTGCAAATCGGGGCTTTCATCTTTACGCAGGACTGTAAGCTGTCATCTGTGAGGCGTGAGCGGTGTTTGTCTTTAACATAGTTCACGGTTGAGAACAGCTGCTGACATAATGTGGATCCGAAGATCCATAATTGGCCTACCTGGGGTTGAAAGTCTCGATAAATGCACGGCGTTTCGGCGGGTATACCGGCTTCCGCGAGTGTGACGCTTATTTTGAGCGATGAAAAAAATAATAAGATATAATTTTATTTTTATATTTCAAAATCCCAATAATCTTCCAATTTAGAACTACAAGTTAAAAAAAAAGAACTAAACACAAATAAAATGCACTTCAGCGAAATACTTCTTCACCCGGAGCCGCAAAATAAGGACTAAAGAGCCGCATGCGGCTCCGGAGCCGCGGGTTGCCGACCCCTGACCTAGGGTGAGATCTAAAACCTGCAGGACACCGGCCCTTGAGGCCTGGAGTTCGACACCCCTGCTTTAGGGGGTCTCCACAGTGGATCACTAGTATCCTACTTTCATTATACTGAACCCACTGAATCATCTGAGGTTTTCCTCATTTCTTCCTTCGTGGCATCTCCATATTTAGCATCCTTTATTCCATGTCTATCCTTTGCTTTGCTTCAACTTTTTCCTTTTCATACAACATTAACAACAAAATTAGCTCTTAGTCAAGTTTCCTGGAGAAACCACAATTGGCAGTGTTGATGTCTGACTAGTTCCCCTTCCAGAAAGCGTTCACATGGCACCGCAACAAATTCCTCTATTGCCATGAGGCCCAGGAAGGGGAAAAACCCCGCATGGCCTCAGGTCTTTTAGTGCAAAGAGACAAACATGTACCTCAACTAAAGTGGAAGCCTCTCTTATCTACTTTAAGAAGCTTAGCAGTGGGCTGTTTAAACATTCAACTCAGTAACCCAATTAGGCCCAAAGCAAGCACACCACACTCACACAAACCCCCCATGAACTGACTATGTTACTATATTTGCAGAGAGGGAGAAACTGTTAATATCTCACACCTGCCCAGGTGTCAACTCACACCACAACTGCAGGTGCACAACTCAAATTAACTGTGCAAAGAAACAGCTGAAATTCAAGCAACTCCATTCCATTTTGAAATGCATCTCCTGGACAGAGGGTGCAGCAAAAACAGTCCACGTAGTTTGCTTCACACAATACATAATGTCCTGGCAACAACTCCACACACACAAAAAATAAAAAAAAATACACAACACAAACAAAAAAGACAATTTAGATGGACAAGCCCCCACATGTCACGAATCAGCCCACACAGACGAAAAACAGATAAGTGCTGATTAAAAAGCCATGCTGCACGTAATCAGTTCAAGCTGTAAGTGAATGCATGGAGGAAGAAATGATGTACGCAATGTTGTTTAGGGCAGAAACTGAAAGCGTATCCAAAAGTTGTCTGAAGAAAGAGAGCCACACAAGCAGCTGAGCTCTGAGGGCTTTGATAGAGCACTGGCACGCTGGGCCCAGCTGTGACCAGTGTCACTGTCATTAAAACACACCACCTCATGGGCATCTGCAAAGAGGCAGGCCACACAAAAAGGCTGAAAGGACAGCCAGATGGAGGGGTTCATCAGATAAGCTGTACCTCATGTGTCCTTTTGAACCGTAGCATTAAAACACACCGTTCTTCTTTTCTCTGTGGGTCTGAATGGCGCTCTTCCTCATCACCTGAAGGGATGTTTTTTGTGAGAAGGGGCCCCCTTACCACAGAGGCACTCCAACAAGTATGTCACGTCTCTGGCTGGATGCAACTGAAGCAGAAAAGCAAAGAGCATAAAGACCAACGGTGGTGAAGACAGATATTTGTTACATGGACACATTTAACGTAACATGTTTATCTGAAAACAGGCGAACACCACATAGGTTTTTAACAACTATACCGTTGTTAACTAATTACATGTGAGGATGTATTTTTCCCCTTAGGTTTCACTCAGGTTCATAGAAGTGAAGTGTGTTTAGATGATTCATATTTCTTTTGAAGCTGCTGGAGTTTCATGAACATACCAACTCCTTACATAGGCAAGTTTCTCTTGTAAACACTGAATTTTATTTATGTTTATTTCTTTGAATGATTGAGGCCCTCACGCCACGCTTAGATGCTGTTGGGCAGCAAACTGCAGCATCTCTGGATTAAAAGCCAACTTTGTGAAGCTGAGTTAACATTTTGTTTTTTAAGGTCTGGACTATTTTGGCGCCGACTGTAATGTTAACCGCTGTGTCTGCAGACACCAACGGTGGAGTGTACTGCTTATTTATTTCTGTGGTCTCTTCCTGCCTGCCATTCTCAGAATGACTAGTACCGTCTTTTCTATAGAAAAATAATATAACAAGAAGTGATCGTGAGCTGTAAACAGCTTTTTACCACAGTGCTGGTTTTTATTATTGGGTGGTTTTGTCTTGTGCATGCTATATTCTGAACTTTACATAATTATCAGTCATCTGTGGTAATTCTGTGTTGGTGATTGCTGTGTATAAATTAACCAGTGGAAAGACAAATGCAAGAAGTGTGCATTTCTGAGTGTGTACTGCACATATAGATTAAAAATAATGGTAGGTGGTTGCCATTATTGTGTGAGTCCATTTGGGTGATTGGCCCATGTATTATATATGAGTATCATACCAATCAGCCAATATGGATATGGTGCTAATGCTCCCTATGTGTGGTTAAATAAAATAACATATTTGAGAAAACACTTAATGTCAATGCTACTAGCAAACCCCTGACATCACAAAGTGGTTCACTGAAGATCCCATCAAGAACCTTTCTGGGTGTGCTACTACGACTACTCCTACTACTTCTGCCTGCCACCATTTTAATAATGGTTACATGACAAAGTAATTCTTCGAAGAAACTTTCTTCGAAGAATTGGTGGTGAAACTCTTCCATTAAGTTCTTGCAGTTATGTTCAACACATCAGTGTTTTTCACCGTTTGTGATGTTGGTTAGTTACACATTTCCTTTTGTTCGTGTCTTGAGGTTTGAACGTGGGCCCAACGAAGTTTCGCTTTGCCTCAAATGTTCAAAGTCCTGATCCATTTGCTGTATACTCATAGTTTAGGTCAGTAGATTACCTTCTAGGCTTCAATTAGTGCTTTGCGGTGGTGTAACAGTGCCTGGCATACCTGTGGGCTTTTGTCATCACACAAAGTGGGTTTGGTAAATTTCTTTGTGCAACTCAGGCTGGTATTTCGATATTTTGGTTTCAACTTTCAGTGGGAACTGTACGTGCAGCTGTGGTAATTTCTGAGCTGAGCCACAGGAAGTCACTTTCTTAAAGTGCTAGTGGATATTTTCTGACATTTGTTATAATATGATTTCAAAATATACTTTGAAGCCCAACGGCCATAGCGTCATAAGAATTCACACACACGAACGACCGTCCAAACTTCTTTTGATCACCACAGTAAGGACTAGCTGTGAAAGTTTTATAAAATAGAAACTCGTTTTAGTTAACTAAAAAGTTAAAGAAAGCAAGACTGTGATGATTATAAGATGATATAAACCAAACATACACGTGTAACTGAAAGCATCATTGATTTTCACATGTGCGTGGGTGTCGACGAGGTTTACGGTCAGTGCAAATGTTGGAGGTATTTTTACAACCAATGCATGCAGAAGAGCATCTCTCAAGGCTTACCACATGGAACCATAAAGCACATGCTTGAAGTGAAAATTTTTCATTTTCATTCTTCCTTCTCTTTTGTGGTATCCTCAGCCAACCACTGCTTATGTCAGGGAATCTCTGGCTTCTTCATGGCTCTTACAGGCTCTGAAGCATACGCTTTACATCAGTTTCTCAACAGCTATGAACCTTTCGTTGCATTTTTGTGTGCAAGTGTCTAATGACGAAGATGCCTGTCACTGACGAAGACAGGAGACATTAAAAGCAAAGCTTGGTTTCATTACGTGGTTTCAGTCAGTTACGAGGATGTTTGCCTTAAAGTTCAGTGAGGAACACTTTGAAAACCCTCTTCTTCTTGTTTGTTTAATACATTTTTATTAGTGTTGAAATACAGTATTCTTTTCCCAGGTAAGTCATGTCAGAGTCCAGTAAGAGTTCCTGTTGAGAACGTCTTCTTGAGACAAACTTTGATATGGGAAATCGAGAGTGCGTGTTAACTCTGTTTTCCTCTTCTTTCAGTGAAAGTGGAAAGTGCGCCACCATGTGAAGTGACATCCTCACGTCTAAGAGGAGATGAAGTCTCCCAGTCAAACAGCAGCCCCCCCTCCATCTGGAGGAAATGGAGTGCTCTGTGTTCAGAAGTGAAGTGAAGAAATCTAAATTGAAACTACAAAACCCAGAGAAGGCCTCTCATCTCACCACCATCATAAACTACAACAACTTGTCAACTCATCTGGTCCAAACAAATTAGACTCCAGTTAGCACGCAGAATCTTTTCATTATATATAATATGTTTTGAATCTGGTGCATATTGCCAGTTTGTAAACATGTTTGCACTTGGGTATTTCTGTAAAAACTTTATTATAAATGAATTTTCTATTGTAGTGATCACAAGTACAGCATGTCTTTGTCCCGTCATCCTCCGCTCACCCCCAACCAGTAGCAACAGAAGGCCACCCTTCCCTGAGCCTGGTTCTGCTGGAAGTTTCCTTGCTCATAGGGGGTCATATGGTTGTCAGGATTTTCTGTTTTCTTTGTATTATTCTAGTGTCTTTACTTTACAAAATAAAGCGCCTTGAGGTAACTGAACTGACTCGAAGTATTACTACAGTATGTTAAAGTAACACATTTCTGAGAACTCTCACAAGAAACTAAGAAAATGAAAATGTTGCTGTTAAACAAAAGAAATACAAGAGAAATTCTTGTATATCGATCAGAAACATAATAAAGATTTCCCTTGTGTTTTTTTAAACCAAGACGTAAGATACTGCATGGTGCCTGTGATATGATGGAATTAACTGCAAATTAAATTGTGGTGCTTGCAGTTTAGTACAGCATTCTACAATGGAGGACAAGCTAGGTTTCATTAACTCTACATGTGTTGCAATAGTTTCTTAATTTGTATGACAGCCAGCCAAAGCACTGATAGCATCTAAACAGTACTATTGTGCTATTGCAGAGTAATGTATGTGATAGGAGGCAATCACATACATTATTCTGCAATACCCCCAAAACATCTAACCAGTACTGTGTAGGATATGGGGCTATTGCAGAATAATGTAGGTGATTGTTTCCTTGGTCTGGCTAAATAAAATAAAAAATGTGATAAAACACTCAGTGTCAATGCTACTATGGCTGCTACTATAATTGTTTCAATAGCAAGCAAAAGCAAAATGCAACACTGAAGAACCTTTCTGGGTTTCCTTTGGGATCTTCTTGTTATGTTCTAGAGTATGTTTTAATAACTTTTTTAACATCTTCATTGTATTAATGTTTGAAGAGCGTAGCTTGTGATGTTATTGCATGCTTCCTCTTATTTGCATCTTTAGGTTTAAAGATAGGGCAAATGAATTTTCCCTTGGTTTAACTTCTGAGTCTTGATGCATTTACTATCTATACTGTGATAGTGGATTTCCTCCGGAGCTTAATCGGTGCTTTGTGGTGGTGTAAAAGATGTTCAAGACTGATTACTTGCTTTACCCGTGGACTAAGTTTGTTTGCAGCTCAGGCTAGCAATATGACAATTTGATTTATTCTTTTAGTTTAAATGTTGTGTGAAGCTGAAGAGTGATTGTGGTCATTTCTTGACCACGGCAGGCCTCTGCTACGTGCAAGCTGTGCAAAGATGTCCCTGAGACAATCCAGCAGATAACTGCCGGCCACTTGGTTTTGATGTTCCATCTATGCCTGCGTCCTAGCATCTTGCACTCTGCTGTTATGTGCTGGATGGTCACAAGAGCATCTTTACATAGTCTGCACCCGGGGTCATGCCTGGTGTGATAGAGCCAAGCTTCTATCGATGTGGTTAGAACTTGTTCCTGTGCTGCCATGATTATTCCCGCTGTTCTGTCTTTCAGTCTAGCTTCGTCCAGCCATTAGTACTATTTTGCAACATCAGCCACTTCTTCTGCCTGCCAGTTCTTTCTCCCCTCCTTTCTCGCTTATTATCCCTGCAGGGTCCACTATGTAGGGCTGTGGGTATAGGGCCTAACAGAGGATGTTGGTTGGAGGATGAAGTCTGTTTCTGATTGTTTGGTCAGACACATTCATACGAGTGGTCTGCTGGGGGTCTTTTGTGGGACTATGGCCAGTAGATGCCAATCCTTCCATTAGTTAGGGCACACCAGGAGAGATTCACAGCTAACAGTGATGCTGCCAGTTGATCCTGCACAGTCAACCCGATAGCAGTACCAACCTAGAGAGACTAGCATTGTGTATTTCTGTACGAGGTGGGTCACATCACAGTTTCTAGCTTTTCCGAACACTATCAATATCACTGGATGACTTTTCATTGATTGGACTCGGTGCTCTGGGGCTCTGAAGCATATGGTATGCATCATGTTCCCATTTCAGCTTATTTGGCTGTGCAGTCAACTAATAACACGATCAAAATAAGACACATTAAAAAGAGATGAAATTCATGTTTTACATATGGTTTTAGATTTTATGTGTGAGTAGGTTTAACAAGATAGCAGCAGAACCCTCTAATGGTACTGGTGATATAAACTGGGAGATTTACATATAATGGTATCTGATAGTGAGAAGTAGTAGCAGCGATGCCATGTAAGGGTTAAAGAAGTCAAAAGAGATGGAATAGTCTATAATAACTAATAACTACAATATGTTTTAGGTCATGACAGTATATGCAGCCATTAACTGTTGCTCATGATTTGTCTTGATGTGATGAAATGTTTGCAAATGAATGAGAAATCATCTGTCATTCATAAATGAAATGTTTTGTAGGATTTGAAATGTTTTTACTAGGTTAACTAACTATTAAGAATTGAGCAGAAGAAACTGACAGCAGCACAGTGTCCGAGAAACTGAATCTTGCAGGATGTTCTGGCCTTGCGTCTACTAGTTGTTCCAGTTTCTCCTCTCTGCTGTGCACTTTGTCATCAGCTGTGGGAGTTCTCCTTCTCCTGTTCCTCGTTAGATTTGTGGTGATGTATGCAATAGGTGGCTTTCTGATTACAATGTGCTGCTTTGAATATACATAAGAATGCACGTGCACAGTGGAAGTGTACTAAGTACCTGCTCGTTACGGTCATGCCTGCTCTGCAGCTCACCACAAAAACCACACAGGTTTCTTGTTTTTGTGCATGCAGTTATCAGCATGTTTTCTTAAAGTTCAGTGAGGCATATTTTGAAACCCTCCTCTTCTTGCTTGTTTATTACATTCATATTAGTGATGAAATGCAGTCTTTTTTTTCAGGGTCAGGTCAGAGTCAGGTTAAGCTATTCTGAAGACTTTCTGTTGAGGATGTGGTCTTGAGAAAATTTGACAAACTTTGATTTTAACACAGGAAATCAAGAGCGTGTGTTAACTCTGTTTGTACCCTTCACTGATTTTTGATTTTCCTCCACCCTTCCTCTCTCGATGACTGTAAGCGTGAAGCACACCACCGTGCAGAGTTACATCCTGAACCCTCGATTTACCAGCAGGTGATCAAAGGGAAATGTCCCAACCCAAAACTGAGCCCCTCTCCATTTAAAGGAAGTGGAGTTCTCTAAATAGCAAAGAAATCCTCGTCGAAGAACTCCTGTGAAACCTCGACATCGTCTCTCACCAGCTTGGATGAACTCGAGCAACTTTAGCGAGCCCAAACATATAAATATATATACAATTACACAGAATTACAATAATTACTCAAAAAATGTACTTAATTACTCCCAGGAGAAAGTAATTCATTACATTACTTGTTACATTACTTTCATGTTACTGTAAAATAGCTGAAACTCGCTCTCTCGTAATTACTATTTAACAATATGAACCAACTCACTAGCTGGGCCCACGTCTTAATTTTAGGTGAGCAGCGTTTTTGAATAGATAAAGGCGAATGGCTTAATCAAGAACTGAGTTGGGGTTTGGGGAAGACCTCAATGGGGACTGGCAGCAGCTCCAGGCCTGGCAGATCCCCATGTGCTAATGAGAAGTGAAGGAGTTGTAAAAAGGAGATGGAAGGTGGAGCCCGAACATGAGAACAAACAACTTGTAGAACTGGGTGGGTGATATATGATATGATAGATGAGACCTGGCAGGGGTGTGTTTGGAGGCGTGGTCCCACTCCTGAATTTATCACCAACACAAATCCCTAGCTTAATCTAGAAGAACCGATTCTTTTTTTTTTTTTGTCTGTCCCATTTGGTTCTTAAGCCGTCAGAATTGTTGTCTGAAGACCAACAAGGATACCAAATGGATTTATTTTGCCAAATGGATCATCATGGCATTGCCGTATTGGTCCATTTGATCAAACTTTGTTGTTATTATTTATTTTATTTTCAGTTGTTACAGATGGGACAGACATGACGGGGGGATAGGAAAGGGAGAAAGAAAGAGAGGAAGGAAAAGAAAAACAGAAGGGAAAAGGGACAGTGAGAAAGGGCACTTACAAAGACAAAGAGAAAGAAAAAAAAAAAAAATCTCCTGGATCACCTGTTGAGAGAAAAAGAAGAGAAGACAAGCAAAAAAAACCAAACAAAAACAAAGCAACATACTAAACACAACACCATCACGTTAATCTAGCTGAGTGTGAACAGCAGTAAATACTAAATATTGAAAGTTGTTGTGCAGCACGCAGGACAGACAGCGCACAATGTGCTTTGAAGTAGCAGCTAAGAAAGGTGTAGTTTATGTCTACGAACAGTGAACACCCGTGTGCACACCTGTGTGGATCAACGCGCTTGTATACAAAAGGTTTCCCCATGTAACGGTCTGCTAGAGGGTGTGGAGGCCCATAGCCCCGTCCCCCAGGGCATGAAGCAGGCATGGAGGAGATCCAGGCTCCAGACATCCAGAGGACCCAGAGTGCGAGAGCCCAAGGAGTACCACCGGAGGGGCATCCGTGCCACCTTCCTGGGAAGGGCTGAGGAGATCCCCAGACGAGGGGGTCACCCAGTAGCCACGGAGCAGAAGCCAGAGGGGGCTGCACCGGCGTGCCCGCCGGCTCTGCCGGCAGCCAGCTGTGCCAGAGTGAACTGAGTTGCAGGCCCCGAGGCCGGAGGCCCTCGGGCCCCCTTTGCCCCGGAAGAGGCCTGACCGAGCGACAGGCACCGGGCCCCGCCAAGTAGCCACCGGGAGTGAGCTGGTGCATACCTGAGCGCCCAGCCCCGGACACCAAGAACCACCAATGCACCAACCCCTGAGGGCATCAGTTACCAGCAGGAGGGCATCAGTTACCAGCAGGGGGGCATCAGTTACCAGCAGGGGGGCATCAGAAGAACCGATTCTTGAAGATTCCCATCCCTACTCCCAGGCTCATAGACAAACGTATAACATTCAGTTTGGAATTGAAATGAAAATATTCCCAAATGTTGGAAACAGGTCTGGTAACTCATGTCAATTGAGTTTTATCTTCTGTGGGTGACATGAGTCTGATTTCTTTAAGTGAATCACCGTATATTCAATCTATGCGAGTCTTTTTGGACTGTCAGGACGACATCATGGACTTATTAGTGTTGCCGCATTTCTGTGGGTTTGGCTAATAAAGTATGAACTTTATTAGCCAAACCCTTTATTAGATGGAGAACCAGCTTCAGCAAAATAACGTTGGTGAAGTCTGGAGAGGCCTCAGAACCATCTCAGGCCACAAACATCAGAACTCTCTGCCTGGGAGGGATGTGAGGTGGGCAAATGAACTGAATCATTTCTTCAACAGATTTGATTCAGCCATGAGGCAGTCTCCAACATCGGCTGCAGACTCACCCACCCCCACTGCTGCTGTTCCACCTCTGACACCTCAGACACTTCACACCTCCTCTATTCACCCTGCTCACTCCTCCCCACCCCCAACAACAGCATCCAATACACACTCAACACAAGGCTCCAGCCTGTCTCTCTCAACTTCCCAGGTTAGGAGGGAACTGAGGAGGATTAATGGCAAGAAGGCAGCGGGTCCAGATGGCATCAGCTCGAGGGTCGTCAGGTCCTGCGCGGACCAACTTTGTGGTGTGATGGAGCACCTCTTCAACCTGAGCCTGAGGCTGGGGAGAGTCCCACAGCTCTGGAAAACCTCCTGTGTTGTACCAGTGCCAAAGACTTCACGCCCCAAGGACCTCAACAGCTACAGGCCGGTGGCTCTGACATCCCACCTGATGAAGACCCTGGAGCGGTTGGTCCTGGCTCAGCTTCGGCGCCTTGTGAGCTCATCACTGGACCCACTTCAGTTTGCCTACCAGCCTGGCATTGGAGCGGATGATGCCGTCATTCACCTCCTACATCGTTCCCTCTCTCACCTGGAGACCGCTGGGAGCACTGTGAGAATCATGTTCTTTGATTTCTCCAGTGCCTTCAACACTATTCTTCCCTCGGTTCTGAAGGACAAGCTGGAGAACTCTGGAGTGGACCATCACCTCACTACCTGGATTTTGGACTACCTCACCGACCGACCACAGTATGTGAGGACTCAGGGCTGTGTGTCGGACAGGGTCGTCTGCAGTATGGGGGCCCCACAGGGAACAGTTCTGGCTCCGTTCCTCTTCACCATCTACACTGCAGACTTCTCCCACAACTCCACCCAGTGCTTCCTGCAGAAGTTCTCTGATGACTCTGCAATAGTCGGCCTCATCACTGATGGGGACGACAAGGAGTACAGAGGACTGACTCGGGACTTTGTGGACTGGTGCCAGCTGAACTACCTCCAGATCAATGCCAGTAAAACCATGGAGCTGGTGGTAGACTTCCGCAGGCACAAACATCCTCCACTGCAACCACTGAACATCCAAGGTATGGACATCGAGGCTGTGGACAGCTACAGGTACCTTGGTGTTCATCTGAACAGCAAACTGGACTGGACTCATAACTCAGACGCCCTCTACAGGAAAGGGCAGAGCAGACTGTACCTGCTGCGGAGACTCAGGTTGTTTGGAGTGGAGGGCCCACTCCTGAAGACCTTCTATGACTCTGTGGTGGCCTCAGCCATCTTTTATGGTGTGGTCTGCTGGGGCGGCAGCATCTCTGCCGGGGACAGGAAGAGACTGAACAGGCTGATCCACAGGGCCAGCTCTGTTCTAGGATGCCCTCTGGACCCAGTGGAGGTGGTGAGTGACAGGAGAATGGTGGCTAAGCTGTCATCCCTGATGGACAACATCTCCCACCCATGCATGAGACTGTGACAGCACTGAGCAGCTCCTTCAGTGGGAGACTGCGGCACCCACGGTGTGGGACGGAGAGATTTCGCAGGTCTTTCCTCCCCACTGCTGTCAGACTCCACAATAAAGACCTTGACTGATCTAACACACACATCCACACATGTGCAATAATCTTTTCTGGCATCGTTGTATTTTTACTCAGTTGTATATAGCATTTGTATTCTATTTTTATCTCATTGTATATTTTATTCTATTTTATTCTGCTGTATATAGTATTTTATTTTATTCTATTCTGTACAGTTGTGTACTGTATTTATTCTTATCTTATTTTATTCTAATTTTTCCTTCACAACTTTTGCACTGTCCACTTCCTGCTGTGACAAAACAAATTTCCCACGTGTGGGACTAATAAAGGTTATCTTATCTTATCTTATCTTATCTTATCTTAACTTTCTTTTCGTTAAGGAATTGAAGTTTCCACATTTGATGTTGATACAGGTTAAGTGTATTGGAGATTTGGCTATTGCAGAAGCTATCACTGTTACATGAGTATGGGGCTAAGATTCAGAAAGTAAATGCACAGACGTACATAGCTCAACACACTTGCATGCTGTTGTTCAAGCATTACTGAACATTGTGCATGGTTTTATATGTGTAATGTGATAGAGTTGTGGGTATTTCGTGATAGCCTCTGATGTAAGCTTTTCAGTTGATTAAAAAATAGACGTGCGAGACAGTTTGGCAATCTCTTGCTAAATATATGATAGCAGTCCCACCTTCTAATAACACATATTTAAGAAATATTAAGGGCCACAGTTTCAAATTGTGGTCAAGTCAGCTCACACGTGGAGAAGCAACAACCTCAGTTTGTATCTTAAGGCAGTCTCTGCTGCAGCAACAACAGGAAACAACATCTTCTCCCCTCCTCTCGTCTCGCTGCACCCATGTCTTCCTCATTTTTATTTTTTATTTTTTCCATTGTGCTTTAGTAAACACCTCACTTTATAACAGCTGCTGGAGTCCCACACAATGAGGTTTATCAGACCAGTCGACAGCTGAGGCTGGTTCTGTTATAAGAGTGTAGGATCTACTGTTTGAATAAAATCTTTATCAAATTTTGTGTGATGGTAGATATTAATAGAAGCTCAAGCTGATTCAGTTTTGGTCGTCACACCAAAAATGAAAATTAGCAAAAACGTTATATTATCAGTCATCAAATTTCACAACAATCTACTAGGCCTTGTAAGTCCTGCGAGTATAACATATTATATGAAAGGACATGGAGAAAGCTTGCCCTTTGGTGCGGGGGTTGCTCTGTGTAAGTAGTCTTGTTATGGCTGAGCTCAGCTCCTGAAAAACAAGCCCCTGTAGCGACTGACTCTGCAGAAAGTTGGCAACTTCTGCCTCAGCATCCGTTTACCCCACTCTGTGGCTTTACAACTGTTCATAGCTGCAGTGCTGTCGTTCCCAATCACTTCTACTTTGTTAAAATTCTGTTCCAAGCTGGAATTCACTGAGTTCCTGAGAGTGACCCATTGTTTCACAAATGTTTGTAGAAGCAGTCTGCATGCCTAGGTGCTTCATTTTATACACCTGTGGCCTTCGGAGTAACTGGAACACATGAATACAATGAATTGGAAGGCTGAGAGAATACTTTCTGCAATACAGTGTAGGTCAGAGTCGCTAACAAACAAACAAGCAAATTAAAAAAATAAATTAGTGGTCAATGAAAATGGTCTGGACTGGACTGAAAGTGAATGAAAAAGCAGCCACTGTCCAAAGAATTTCCTCTTCTTTTTTTTTGGCTTGTGTTTTACCCTCAGAAAGCCAGGAGAACTATTCTGCTAACCGCTTGGTTAGTTTGTACTTCCTTTTGTTTGTGTCTTGAGGTTTGAAGGTGGGGCTAATGAAGTTTCACATGGTTTCATTTTCAACAAATATAGTTTTGAAGTCCATTTATGAGTCCTGCCATCTATACTCCCATAATTCTCTCCAGATCTTATTAACTGCTTTGTGGTAGTGGACCAGATGTCTGGGATTCAGTACCTGGCTTACTTGTGGGTTTTTGTCATCACACAGACTGGTTTTGGTAAGTTTTTTTTTTTTTTTTTTTTGGGCACAGGCTGGCAGTTTGATCGTTTGCTTTTTTCTGTGACGCTGAACCGCAAAATCACTGAATAACTTCTGGGCTAAGCCACTTTTTAAAAGTTCTGGTGGATAATCTCTTACATTTGTTATAATATGATGTTAGACTATAGACTGTTCACTGCTGTTTACTGTTTATTTATATGTATGTACTGAATGTATACCATTGTATGCTGTTACTGTCATTCCTGTTACACAGCCCAACTTTTTTGGAAATGTGCTTCGTATTTAAGTAAGTAAACAGAGTTTATTTATATAGTGCTTTTCAAGATGAGGAACAGTTACAAAGTGTTTTACATAGGTATCAGTAAAAATCACTCAGGAAAGTGAAATGAACACACACAAACTGTGCAAAAGGTCACAAAACACAACCACAACCCAAATGTCTATTGAACAAAAGTTTTGAGCTACTTTTCAAAGGAGGCCACACAGTCACGGGTGTGAAGAGTGAGTGGTAAGTCGTTCTAAAGTTTTTGAGTGAAGTTTTGTCTCTGTATGTAGAATCACAAGAAGGACCCTATCTGAGGGCCTGAAAACCCAGCTTGCTTTGGTCAGACGAGTAATAAAAAAGTGAGAGGAGATTAAAACACAGATAAATTACAAATATATTTGGGCTAAAATTAAATCACGTGTGGTTCTTCTCTGTTTGTGATGCTTTTCTTTTTTTTCCTTTTTAAATTTTTTTATCCAGTTTGCAGTGAGATTCACTTCTTGAAGCAGTATGAGGGTGAATCCGTTGTTCTTCCCTGTGAGATTGAACAGAGGTACCCAGCGCCCTGGGGAGTCTACCTCAAACGATCCTGGCTGGTTAAAGAAGACGTGCTGTTCAAGCACACCAATAACAATTTCACAAGTAAAGATTCTGACAAAAAACGAATTAGTGTCAGTGGAGATCCAAGCCTTCATTTTGTGAATATCACCATCTCTCAGCTGACGGCCAACGACACAGACCGCTACTACTGCGAGTTTGTCGTGGAAAATATTTCCTCTGCAGATAGCCGCATACGTGGAAAGACAGAATTCTTCCTTCTTGTTGGTGCTGGTGAGTGCAATTTTGTTTTTTATTTAGACCAGAGGGTTTTTTTTGTTTATGTCCGGGCAGCTACTTTCTAAAACTGTTGAGTATAAAGGTAAAAATCTCTCTACTCTTTTCCAAAGGAAGTGTGCGGTGCTGTTGTATTGGGAATTGGACTTGTTTGTCTAGCACATCAAATCAACACGTCAGCTTCGTTGTTGTGCTCATCAAACCTTTCCTGAACCTTTTTGCTTTGTGGCAACGGCACTTTATCCTGTTGAAAGAAGCCATGGCCACCAGTGAATACTATTTCCATGAAAAGTTGTACATGGTCTGCAAAACCACTTAGGCAGGTGGCATGTGTCAAAGTAAGATCCACATGGATGCCATGACCCAAGGTTTCCCAGCAGAACATTGCCCAAAGCATCACATCGTCTGTGTCATGTTGCTTTCCACTTCATCCTGGTGCCATGTGATGTAAATGAAAACGTGATTCATCAGACCAGGTCACCTACTTCCATTGTGTCCAGTTATGATGCTTTGGTGATTTTAGCAGTCGACAGGGGCACTCTGACAGGTCTACACACAACCAGCATCAACTTTCTTTTTGGCCAATTTGAGTTATAGTACCTGTCTCTTGGAGTACAAAGCATAACACGGTGTCTCAAACATCTTGAAATTTCAGGTCTGAATTTAATATTTGAGTTGCCCAAGTTTCTTCTTTTTTCATATATGCAGTTTTTATCCATTTTTTGTGTAAGAATTTGAAATCAACGATAAATTTGCTCATTAACACATGGTGCCAGATTCATACACAAAGTAACAATATCAAATGAAGAACCAAAGTGTAAACCTAGCTTTTTAAAAGTTTAGAACAAACATCCTTATTGTTGGTACCCATGTGTGTTACTTCACGTTGTTTGCCTTTCCCTCTGGAGATGGAGCTGAGGACAGAGGTCAGCGGACATGGAGGTGACAGAGATGTGTGGCTGGGGTTCAGCCATGCTCCCCTGCCTCCCCAAACATGGAGAAAGGCTTGGCTTGGGAGGGATGACTCTAAAGAGGCAGTCCTTCTCCTCTTTTCAGTTCCCAGAGGGTCCTGGATGATTTTTCATTGATTAGATCAGGTGCTACGGAGCACTTAAAGGCTCTAAAACATAACCTCTGTATTCCAACAGCACTGTTCACCTTTTCACAAGTTAGTCTGTGGGCATGTGGACAACTGACGAAACAAAGTCTGTAAATGACATCAAATGAGCCAGTGTTGAATGTGAGAGACAGGTTAAATAAGTAACTGTACAAATACATCCGGTGGCACTGCTGATATAAATGGGGATGTATGACTCATTGCCTAGAACAGTATATAGTAGTGAGGGATTTTTGTATCAGTGATGTGTGAAAGTTAACCTGATTACAAAGAATGGAATATGAAATAAACATTCAATAATTGTTCAAAGATGCACTCACCATTTTTCTTAATGTTATTACATTTTTGCAGATGGCAACAATGAATGAGAAATGATCTATAATGTATTCACAAGTCAAATGTTTGTGAAGGTGTTTGTGTCATTTTGAGACTTGGAGTATCAATCAAGAATTGTGCCAACTGTGCGATAAGTATGATGTTAGCACAGGGTCAGAGGTGCTGAACGTCTCTGTCTGGTTCCTGGCAGGATGCTTCGACCTTGTGCCTACAGGTGCGCAGCGTGGTGGCTCCAGTAACTCCTTTCTGGTGTACGCTTTGTCATCAGCTGTGGTTGTTCTCCTTCTGCTCTTCACTGGATTTGTTGTGATTTCTAAAGTGAGTAGCTTTTTATGTGCCACTTTGAATATACACATAGACACGAGGCAAGAGGTGGAAATGTGTCACAAGTATTTCCACCTACACTGCCTGTTTGTTGCCTTCAAGATCCTCTGCAGCTAACCACAGAAACCCCCACTGGTTTCAAAACTTTGTGCAGCCAGTTGGCACCTTTGTGTTAAACCCCCACCTCTTCTTGCTAGTTTATTTTAGTTTATTTAAGCACTAATAAAATGGTATTACAGGACTTTTCTAGCCGAGTAACTATAAGTCATGTCTGAGTCAGGTTAACACTTGCTCTTAAATCTCCACCGAGGATGCTGCATTGAGAGAAAATGATACATTTTGATTTCAACACAGGAAATTGTGAGTGTATGAGTGTGTGTTATGTTATGTGTGAGTTAATTCTGTCTGTCTTTTTTCTCCTCCTTTCAAAATGACTGTCAGTGCAAAGGATCTCAGAGTATGAAGTCACAAGTACCCGATGTCTATGAGGAAATGGGTAGGGCAACATCTCCCAGTCAAACACAAGCCCCTGCCCATCAGAGGGAAATAACAGAAGCTTTCCAACAAAGTAAACCTCACCTGGGGAACCCCTATGAATTTTAAGAGTTGCTATCATCAACATCATAAACTAGAGTGTCCAAAAACGCTGAACTCCAGCTAGTGTGCAGAATTCTTTTCAGCACATCTTATGTCTTTTAAATCTCCTGCATATTGCTAGACAGCTTGTATTCTGCCATTTTTATTTTTTTTTTTACCTTATTATAAAATAACTTTGGCTGCTTTTGCTGTGATCATAGTGATTAAATGCTCTGTACATTACTGAATTTTATTCTGCACTCCGTTACATATCCCAATATACATATTCTTTCCAGATCCTTAGCAGTTGTCTTGGTTTGGCGTAGATAGTGGTAAGTTGATGCGTTTTAGCAGACAAAGAGCCAAATAATCTGTCAAAGGGCTTCATTCTGGTGAGCGTTGACTCAACTCAGAAGAAAGCCCGAGTTGACAAAGGAAGTAGATAATCAGTGTTGCAATACTCGTTATCTCTAACTGAGGTTTTTAGGTTTTGTGAAGACGGCTAACACAAAGATATACTTATCTTGTAGTACATTCACTCACTTTTTACATGTTAAACTGAACATGTGGGTTACGTAACAGGAAGAAGGAATGACGAATGCATGGTTACACTGCAAAACTGGTTCTTTAAGTAAGTAGACTAGCCAGTGTAGGTGGAAGTAAGCTGTTACATATGGAATGTGAGTGAGTCTCTTCACTCAGAGAACCAGCATTACATTTTATTATTGTATGGTTACATTGTAACATTTTGAAGAAAACCAGTAAGAAAATGTTGATGGAAAATAATCAGACATGAATGGAATCTGGCAAGGTGTCATCTACACCCTGCCCTGCACCAGTCCACCACAGAGCACTTTAAACATCACCACAACACAGAAAACTAAGCAGTTTAGCCTAAAGCAAAATGTACCAAACTGCTAAGTACTTTGAACCTTTGAACAGCAGAAAATTATTATATTTCAGTTAGCTCAGAAACTCAATTTCAAAAAAACTTAAATCAGCAAACGTAATTTTCTTATTGGGCAAGGGAGGAGAAAAAAAGGAAGACCACAGAGAAGATTCATGATATCTGTGAGAATTAATTAACTACATGAATAAATAAGACTAACAATTTAGACTTACAGTAATTAACCGAGAAGGAATAAGTACAAAAACGTACAAGCAATAACTGTTTAAAAAGGTAGAAATCTGTACTTGTTGCAGGGAGAAATGGGAGAAATGTTTCATCACTCATCCAACTGATTTCTTCAGTCTCAGTTGACCGCAAGTTTCCCAGCTTTATAAACCGAGCAGTTGCATAACATTCGAAACTAGCATCGTTGCCTAACAATAAGCCATAAGATCGGTTTTGCTTTTATTAATTTGTAACTGTCATGACCGTTAGTGTTGTCATCAATGGTAAATACAGTTAATGCAAACAGTCATGGCAAATTACATGTTAACAATAAGAAACTGATGCAGCTCATTATTTGGCAGTTGTGCTGGTTTTGCAACTTCATCTATACTACTGTATTGTTTATAGGGTTGAGGAAACTTGCGATGAAAGGAAATGCTAACAACGAATCAGAAATTTTATCGCCGTTGGGACAAAGTTCACCAACTGTGTCATATGTTAATATGTCATATGTTTTTACGTGCTGCATCATGCTGTTTTCTAAATGTTTATTTGCTGTGATTCACTGTAGCTACCACTGTTTCACTTACTATCGCAGATTTGTTTGTGTGAGCATTGTGCTGCAGTTTGCATTAAAGTCATTTTAAAGAAAATGCAGTCTCAGTTTCTTTTACTATGTTGCGGGTTTAAATATCGTTTATTCCTTTGATCATAGATTTGTTCTGAGACTTCACGCAGCCCCTCCGAAGCCTGATTTCTTTTTTAATAGCAGTTGTGATGTCATTTCTGACATCACTGGGCTAAATCAAGTGGAGGTGGGGTTTTTTCTTTAGAAATTTTTTCTTTTGTTTTATCACTTAAAAAAATACTTTGCTATGAATATTTGTCTCTGTATGGCGCTATTAAGTTATGTAGCAGTCATGAGTTAGTGAGTGTTATTTAATTGTAGGTTTACTGGCTTTAGCTACTGGCACCAGCTAAACTAACTGTGTGTGCGCAGACGGCAATATATACACACAGTCAGTGGTTTCCTCAGATCAGGAGAAGTGAAGTGAGGCTGTAGTGCCCAGAATGTGTTTGTTTCCAGTTACAATGAGCTATTTTGGTCCAAGTTTCACTTCATGGACAACGCTCACCTCTGGGAACTCAAAATGTTTGGTGAGCCTGGCTAACCTATCACACTCCGTGAAGTCGTACATTACATCACTTTGACAACCTTGACTTTCAGTCAAGAACTGAACCAAATTAACTAAGAAAAGAATATTCAAGTTTATTTATATGGTGTCAAACCACAACAACAGTTATCTCAGTGTTTTATACTGCAAGGCAAAGATGGGCTGGTTCCTGTATAGTGCCTTAAACAACATGCCTTGTTCACTTATTCATACAAGCATGTTTTGTCTGCACCTAAGTTCTAACATTTTCAGACATCCATACTCCAGAGAGTGAACCGACAACACCAAACCTCCAATTAGTGGATGACCTGTTCTACCTCGTAAGCTACAGGCATCCCTACAGTTTTAAGATAGCATTATTGGTAAAAAAAATAAATAAAAAATTAATAAATAATAATAATAAAATAAAAAAATAAAAATACAGTAAGTAATATTTTGAGATTATGTAATAGAAAAAAAATGATGTACTCATAACTATACAATGATTAGTGTGTGATTACAACAAATTGATGTGCTCATAAAGTAAAAAACCAATTAATGCATTAAAAATACACAGGAACGAGCACCGGTTTGTGGAAGCTGCCATGTTGTCCTGCTTTATACAGCGGCTGAGACGGACACGTTTTGCCTGATCTTGTTTTATGTATATAACAGGAGATCAACCACGTATGCAACTATTGTACACCTTATAAGTTTTTTTTTAACTGCTTTCAAACTATGTATGATCATTTAAGAATTGTACATGATTATTTTCATCCTCATCATCAGAGCTGTAACACATCAAAACATGCCTAAACATGATTATTACTTATTGTGAGACATGCCACCCTTCCACCTCCAGACAGCTGAAAAGTGAGCTAGACAATAACTTAAAACAGCTGGTTTTAAGTTATTGTTATTGGTGCTACATAAATAAAATTTAAAATTTAAAAGCGCTTACTAACAAACGTTCAGGATACCATCAAAAGCAGAAGTGAGCTTCTGCAACTCATTAGTTTTCACGCACTTCACCCGGCATTGCCAGCTGAGGTAAACAGCGGACTAACAGCCTGCATTTATTACAGATAAACTACCAAAACTACCACAGTTTGTTTTTCCCTACAGCAGCCACTGTAACTAGGATTACGCCATTAAATTGGAAAGGGTAAGAAACCAGAATTCAGTTGGGTGCAATCTAAAGGTGGTGAGATTTTACACATGTACCTTCAAAATACCTCTTGGCTGTTACTTTGGAGCATTATAAAAATGTTCACCAGACCATAAAATCTGCACGTATGGAATCGCAAGTAAAATATGCTAAAATCAGCTTTAAAAAGTTTGATTTTAGTTGCCACCCAAAAAGCAGTTTTTCCTTTTACTATTAAAAAACAAACAATCAAACAAAGAAAAAAAACAGGACAAGATACAAAATAACAGACAAGAAAATTTGCAGTTTATTAATATAGTCCGAAAGAAGCTCCATAATCCATGGAAACATTTTTTTTTTTTCGGTGCATGTCTTTAACAATCACATTCTATGAGGAGAAAAAAAGAACAACATTAAAAGCCACAACTTTGTATTTCAGTTACAGACAATTTTACTTCTTTTTTTTTTCTTCAAAGTAAAGAGAAAGGCAAAGGCAAAGTACCCCCACTCCCACAACCCACCCGCCGTCCTCCCCTTAAAAAACAGACAGCCTTAAAAGTAACGGGCTTCTTTTTGTTTTTTCCTCAGTACAACCCACAGTGCTTTAGCAGAAGGATAAGCGCTCATTGGTTAAGGATTACACAGCATGACGACGCAATGTAAAATTTGCTAAAACATTAGATGACAATGGGTGGGATGGGAGTGGAAGAAATTTCAGCAAAAAACACACAAAAAAATGAAAACCCTCCATCAAACCCTGAACCCCAGAGTCTGAGTCGACAAACGCCCGCAGTACAGCAGCAGGGTTCGGACTCCTCCCTCCCACTTGTGCATAGATCATGATCCATTAAAAACCAGCTTTATTCCTCCTCTTCAACATGCCTCTGAAAATCATCTGTTACATGTTAAGAAATCTCTCAGCTATCGAATACCTGTCACAGGAACTGACATGTTAACAGGCAGGAGAGATGATTTTAAAACAAACAAACAAACAAAAAGTGTCTTGCACGTGCTCCTGAACTACAGGATGGAAACTCAAAGTCAAAACATACAAATGCATTTTTCTGTCATTGTCATAATGACAAACCACTGATCGCGTTTAAATGTAAAGCAATTTCTACTTCAAATTTCACATGTAAAGCGCTCCACTTTTCTCAAAGTTGATTCTTAGTCTTATTTGGTAAATATGTGACTTGCTACGAACATTTTTTGTTGTTTTAAAGAAACAATGGTACTCTCTATATTCTGTTAAACTCATAAACTTCAGTGCTTTCTTGGAGTTTAATAGTTCTCAGTTGCTTATTTTCACACGAACATCAAACCTAGAAATGATGGAGTTGGTATCTGGAACCCTGGCCTTCCTGAGACAAAATCCACATCTTTTTTGTTTTTTTTTAATGAGTGTGCAAGATAGTGAGTAAACTGCGTCGCAGTATTACAGAAAACATAAAATCACCACGTAACACATACAGAGATAGTCCATCGACACTAAAAGAGAAATTAAAAATTGAAATATGACAACACTGATCAATCCCAGAGTTCTGAAAGTAGCATAAATCTTCATTTTGCAAGATTTTCATGTCCATATTTGATGGAAGATAAAATTTGTCCTTAAAAAACAAAACAAAACCAAAAAACATTCCTGTTTTAAATTCCTGTTTCCTTGAACTCAGACAATGAAATGCTTTGTAAACGACAGGTGGCTTTTGCAAAAGAAAAAAAGAAAAGATAGGCACCTCTGAAATGAGTCTTATAACAAACTCACCTCCCACACTTTATCCCTTTCCGTCTCTCCATGAAGTTAAAATCGGGATTACTAGTCCTTCTACAGCTATCTATGGCCACAGTTCTTTGTTTTTTTGTTACTCTTTTTTTCTTTTATCATTTTTTTTGCACATTTTTCTTTTTTTAATTTTTTTTCCTATTTTTTTTTATATAATTGGAACAAAATGGTGCAATACTCAAGATAATCCTTGTATTGGATTATTCCACAATAAAAGCCACTATAAGGTAGATAAACTTTTTACAGAATGGAAAAACAAAGTCCTTGAGTAAACATGTACACATGAATTGTCACCATCGCCCCTCCGTACTTAGACTCGTTTAACTACGATTAGCTGAGTGAGGGGTAGAAGACACTCAGTGCAACGTTAGAAGATAACAACGTCTATCAGAATAGTTTTTGACAGATCATCAACAATAACAACAACGAAAAAAAGAAGATATAAACAGACACAAAATATAACGTACTGAGTGGAACATAACAGCAGGCCATGTGCCCTGTACACACAGTTTCTTGAGCACACATTCATACAAACATCTGACTTTCAAGCACACATCGAAGATGACTTTGTTTTTTTCAAAGATTTTGTATTTGTAACTTAATGCAATACACATCTGATATTCTCTAAAAGCCCCTAAGTGTACCTGTCAGATGGAAAGAACAAAAAAATAATAATTACTGACTTCACATTATGTTATTGGCGTTCAATGATTCAAGTATTTCTGTTCAATGTTTTGTTTTGTTTTGATATGTTTGTGATTTCTTTTTTTTTTTTTTAAATCAACTGGGTAAAATATGCATTAAACCAGGTGATTCAGGTTGGGCTTTTAGACAGCCTAATTAACAAACAAATAACACACATATACAGTACAAACACTTCATAGTACTGTAATATGTCATCAAAACCAGAACGTGCATATCTGACTCCGTACAAGAAAGACTTTGCTTTCAATCAGTCAAGTATCAGTTTACACCCGACCCAAATTCTTTCCTTTGTCTCACTTATTTGCGGGGAAAATACATATTGCTCATTTTCAGCTGTGTTAAACCAAGACCTTTCAAACTAAAATGAAAGTTTCAGAGGTTACGATCCAAGAAGTCTGAAGAGGTGATACCACACACCGTACTCACAGTATATATATATATATATATATAGATATATATATTTATATGTAGTGTATACATATACTGCTATCTAGAACAGAGCTGTAGAGAGGAGAGCCTCTCGATGCTGGTGCAGCATGGGAAACCCCCTTCACTGTCAGGGTTCTCCAGTTAGTACAGGATGCTGGGAGGTCCTCGGCTATTGGGTCTGTCTGAGCTTGGATCAAGGCAGTTACAGAAACAGGCAATAGTGATTTTTGCTTGTGTGCTGAAGGACTGCAAGTCCTGAAAGGTAGCCTTTTCCCGTTTTCTTATTTTTATTTTTTTAATATATATTTTTTAAGCTTTTTTTTTGTTTTTTTGTTTCATTTTTAAGACTTTGTACCTCTTGAAATGTGCCTCTCTGCTCCTGCTGATGCAGAATCAGAGAGTGAGGCTGATACAGTGGGCCCAAGCCATCTGGGTCTGTGGAAATGTACAGTTCAGTGGGCCTGCTTTGAGCAGGACACAAAACGTAAAACGAGATAAATACAGCATCCACAAAAAAAGGCACCCCAGCCACCGCTCTGCTCCTTTAGATGTTGGTAGCAGAGGCTGATGACCAGAGACGTTTCAGCTAGAAGTGCAGAGCTTTTAACATATTATAGATCTTTTTTTTTTCCATTTAGATTTTTTAGCATTTTTAAGATTTTTATGTCAAACTTCATAAAAATGACGTTAAAATGCGATTTCATTTTTGGTTTTTAAAAAAATATGTACCCGGGATTACCCATCATCAACTGTGCACTGTAGCAAACTGGAACCCCCAACTGAGTAAAGATTTTCTCCTTAGCTTGGGGCATTCCCCACAAAAGCATAAAAAAAAATCTCAGTCGCTTCAGGGTGTGATGCTGCCGCCCTTTTGTTTGATCCCTCCTGTCCCCCCCTACACCCTCTGCAAAGGTCATCAAAGCTCCTCCAAACAGGGAACAGACGTGCTCTCTATAAATATACAGTATGACACAGCAAATTTATATTGGCACAATACATTGGCATCTTTTTACATGCAATAATGTCTCCCCAAACAGTAACAAGAGGCCATCTTTTTGGGAAGAGGATTCAATGCGAGCCTCTTCCCCCTACAATAAGGATTCAGTTTCGAGGCATGAGGTCTGTACGTCCTGCTGCGTGCAGATGGCCTTCGAAGTTTTAGACTTTGCTCTCACAGTAGAAAGGACAGATACGGAGAGGTGCATCTCATACTTTGTATCATCAACTCCCCTACCCTGAGATCAAGCTGGACAGAAGCGTCTTCAGCTCAGAGAGAAAGGCCGACCTTTTGATAAAGTGTTCTGACTTTTAGGTACATGACAGTGTTCTGGTGGCTGAGCCTGACTTTACAGAAACTGCGGCCAGTTTGAAGTGCTGACAGGAGCGCGTGGGGGACAATTGTTAGGATATGCCAAGCTCTGGGAGGAGTGCTCATTCCCAAGACAGCTTTGGCGTGCTGTAAAGGGCCCCAGCCTCTCGTCTTTTTGCATAGAAACAGATATGAGGGCCTGTAGGTGCCTGGTCAGGGGAGGGCTACTGGGTCTTCTTGTGGTGGAGGAGGAGGAGGAGAGGAGGTCATAGCATAGCAGCTAGGCAAAGGGCAAGGGGGGACAGCCTGCGGGCAGGCGGAGCAGCTTGGAGCGGCAAACACCCACATCCCCGTCTGAGACACCTTTTTTTTTTCTTACACATCTCAAGATACTACCTGGAAGTACTACAGAATACTGTCAAACGAAGAAAGCATGATCAGTTAAAAACAAATAGACAATCATTAACGGTCTGTAGTATTGATCCTCATTTTGCATTCAATACACAGGATGAACATACAGAGGCACCTCTGACCAAAGTGTTTCTGCATATGAACAGTGAAGGGCTAGTTCAGCAGCCAGTACTTTGTAGACCACTGCATGTAGATAAAAATAACAATATAACACACTGGAAAAAAAAAAAGTCAAATGATCTTTTCCAAAAAATACAAAGTACACTGGCAAAAATTCCAGAAATATGACTATTACATCTTCCAGCTAAAGTGATCTTTGTGTCAAAGAACTGAGAGATGGGAGGTGGGGGAGAGGGCAGGATGACAGCAGGGTCGAGTGGTAGTGGGCCCCTGTTGGAGATGCCGTGTGTGTGGCAGAGAGCCGTGATTGGCCAGTCCCGGAGGATCTGTTTTTCTTGCCAGACTGAGAGACGGTCAAGTGGAGCCCAGGAGGAAGTGCTGCGCTGTGGGGCTGCCGCTCGACATCCAGAGGACCACAGCAAAGAGGCACTCAGTGGACACTCCCCCACCTCACCCCACTCTGACTCAACCACCGACTGACCGGATTGGCTGTCCAGCGGGTGTCAGAGACCACTGACACTGCAAAGTCTAGAGCCTCCAAAGAGAGCAAGGCTAACAAATTTTGGAGTAACAGTGATAATCACGTTGATATAGTTCAAAGAAGGGGAAAAAACCAAGAGTGAAGTTTTTTTCCCCCAAAAGTCCAATGGTACAGTTCAGTTTTGTTTCCCTTCAGCCTGCTACCAGAGGAACAACGCCAGACACGTTTCCATGGAATAGATACAGTACATAAAAGAGCAGTACTTTTTTTGTTGTTGTTTTCATCGTTTTTGCTGCTCCTTTTTGATTTATTGGATTGCAGTTGAAGCGATTTGCTCTTCATAAGTGCTATGATAAAACCCTTAGAACTCAAAAAAAAATCTTAGTCTCTTCTGTTTGTACAGTACCAAACGCAAGGAACACTCGTAGGTCTACTGCATTAGGAGAAACCCCTCTTATTTGGTATTGTGCCAGATGCCCAGAACCATCCAATCCCGCTGTGGTTTCAGTCTCTGTTGGGTGTGGCTGTGGCACGCAGAGAGGAAGTGTGCATTGTTGTGTACCCCAGTGTCACTTTTTAGTACAATTTGCTGCATACACAGTTCAACAGCTGCTTCTTCCTCTTTGCAGAATTTTCCCAACAGTTTCAAGGGGACTGGTGGTCTGGAGGGAATCCAAGTTTTGAAAAATGGGGGTAAGGTGTTTTTTTTTTTTTGAAGTTCCAAAGTCTTTTTGCTGAAATCAGCAACATTCAAAACAAAAAAGACAAACAAGAAAACAAAAATATTAGACAAACCAGCTCCGGTGGACATCGAGTGTGGACGGAAGAAAGGTCTATGGTGTATATTGCACAATGTAACTGTCACTTGAAAGTAGAATTGAGTTTTTTTTTCCTCCGAAAATTGGCCGACCATAAAGGCCGCTGGGCTTCATAACAAATCTGTCATTAGAAAATTCGACAAAGCACCAGAAAGCAACTGGGTTCCGATTTTAAAGGTGACCAGAAGGATCCGGGCTCACAGAGGTCAATGATTAGGTGCCACCGGACATACGTATTCATAAGGAAACGGACAAACGCAGCAAGGCTGACAAATAATCTTCTCTCAGCTTATTCCTTGTGATGGGTGTCAAAACTTTTGCTTGGATTTAGGCCTACCAAAAAAACTAAACAAAACAACAACAACAAAAAAAACAACTGTGTCAATCCCTTTAAGACAAATTAAAATAATACATAGATGATTGGTAGTGCCAGTCACGTGGCCAGGCCAGGCCTTCTTACTGCCTGGCGACAAAGTCAGTCACCAGTTGTGTCCTGTACCGCTCGCTGGCTCAGAGGTGAAACTGTGCAAGATTTCAGCTTTTTCTTCAGTTACAAAACAAAAAAAAGAACAAAAAACAAAGACGGCTTGGGAAGGACCTGGGCCAGAGAGCACTTAAGGCTAATATTAGTGCTGAGAAACAAACATTAACATAACTAGTAAAGGTCTTTGAACAACATCATTGGCCATGGATATGCTGGGAATGGTTGTTGTAAGTCTTATTTTGGGATGATTTTTTTGTTTGTTTGTTTTTAGGAGGGAAAAGGAAAGTCTCAGATGGCAGCTTTGATTGCTTCTCCTAAAAAGAAATCCTCCCACAGAATGCCATGTATACTTATGGAAAAACTATTAAAACAGTTAAAAGGTTTCTTTGTGTTGTGTCTCACTTCAGTTTTTTTTAATATAATGCATTTTAAAAAATACCAAGAGGAAAAAAGGGCTGTTTTTCCCTCAAAAAAAACAAAAACAAAAAAAGGCAAACCAAATGAGAAAAGGACCAAAGTAAAACAAAAGGACTGAGGTCTGCAGTCTGTGGTAATGACCCCAACCTTCTGATTTACAATTCACAGTTCAAACAGTTCAAATTGATACTGATTATCGCCACATGATTTGCTTGGGTTTTGCTCCTGTTCACATTGATTTTTTTTTATTTTTTTTTTTTTAAATCCACCCCACCCTCCACCAATGGCTTACATGACATGGTGGCGGTGAGTTAGTTGGTTGGTTGGTTAGTGTGTCGTGGCATCATCCTACATGGACTCCCCACTCAGCAGATCTCCAGGCAGCAGGGTGTTAATAGGGGTGGGGCTCCCAATCACGCGTGCGTCCTCTCCACTGGGCGGACCCCACAGGCTGGAGTACTGAGGCACACCGCCCCACAGCAGGTCGCCTCCGCTGGCCTTGCCTCCGCCGGCGCTGCTGCTCCACTGGCCAATTGAGTGGGACTGCGCTGCCCCGCCCATTCGGTTTTGATTGGTTCCCGGGTTGGCCTGCCAGCTCGTGGTGTTTGCCCCCAGCGACTGGCCTTGTGCAAAAAAGCGGTTCACTTCCTCCTCGCCGGCAAACTCCGCCAGGATTGTGGTATTTCCGAGCACGCACCTTAACGCACAGAAGAAGGAAAAAAGGAAAAGAAAAAAAAAAAATATGAATGGTTTTTATGATCAGGAGCAAACCAGACATGACATGCTTTTAATGTTCTTCAATTGTTTTTGTGCTTAATACCAACATTATGCTATAACCACATTTAATGCTGCTGATAATGAAAAGTGGGTCACAAGTCTTGCATTTTGTTTCCATGGCAACAAGCTATTAGCTAAACCGAATCAGGGAACTCTCATGACACTCACAGAAATAACAAAGCGAGCGTGCAGCGTAAACATGCGTCTCCACACTGCTCTTTTCCCATGATGAACTAATTATCACAACAATCTCTGTAATTTTGCAATACATCTGACCACGGTGTGACTCCCCACCCCCATGTGACTATCCCAGACACAAAAATAACACTGCTTGGAATTACTGAGAATGTTGAACTGTTCTATTCATGAGAAAAGATACTAAAGAAATCAGGAACACTGTGTTTTCCCCCAGAATTTGTCATTTTTTTCACTGTTATAGTGGCTCAGCTTGGGGACAAAATCAGTGGAAGTTAAGAGGAGAGAAAAAAAGTGAGAAAAGTGCCCTTTTCCCCATTTTTAAGTCCACTTTTGCTGATGTAAGAGACTTGTGCTAAACGCTTACATGTGCAGGGACTTCTGGGCCTTGGCAGCCTCGTCCTTGGAGCTGTAGCGCACCACAGCATTCCCCTGGGTCAGGTTGAGATGGAATGTGATCAGGGGGCCATGCTGCATACACAGGGTCCGCAGAGTTGAACCATCAATCTGAAGCAAAGAACAAGACATTAGCACACAAAAGTTGCAGTCACAACTATCTTACCATTTTATCTCTAACATAGTCTACCTTCTGCTTTTATTCCTTTTTCTTTGTTTCTTCTGTCTTTTGTCATTGCAACTATATAAAAAAAGTTACACCAGCAGAAATCTACAACTGCAGATTCGAATGTGAGCAGACCAAACTCGAATTCCTCATACTGGCCCGAGACATCAGCAAAAAACTAGCAAACAGAAAAAAAAGAAAGAAAAAAAAAAGCATACGTACTTGTGGGGTGAGATTCCTCAGCACCAGCCAGCTGCTGGTTCTGTTGGAGCTGTCTGTACTCCATGTGGTTCCCTCTGTAACACCGATGCAGACAGAGTTAAAAATTAAGAGTTTTCTTGAAAAATGATTTGCAGAAATACTTTGATTACAAGTTATTTGACTCAACGTCAAAACTGAATCTTGGTCAGGCATAGGCACGCATTGCAAGAAGCCTAGATCCCTTCTTTCTAAAGATAAATCAATCATGTCTTAAAACATATTTATTTACCTTGGCTTTCAGCACAGCAGGACTTGTTGATGTCTCTTAATATGTTTTCTTATTAATTATATTATTTTTAATTTTAAGATATTTTATATGTAATTTAAACTGTTTTCTCTCTGTTTTATATTTGTAGCACTTTGGTCAACATTTTTGGATATAAAGTGCGTTATAAATAAAGATGCTATGCTATGCTATAAAGTGAGTGTGTATCAAAGTGACAGTGCCCTTGTAACAGAAAGAGAAAAAGGGCTGTGTTCAAAATACAGCGCCCTCTGATATTATGCGACTTTTTACGGAGCCTGGGCCTTGAGGTCTAAGAGCTCAACTACTAAGGAAAACATGACACCAGTTGCTATCTATTCCACACACTAAATTTATTTCCTCTTTGCTGCATATAGTATAGATCTGTCATGTCAAAACGAGGTCACGCGAAAGCTGGTAAACCTCAAGATGTCAGTTTGGCAGGGTGTGTTCAGGCAACCTTTACAATACCAAGAGTTGAGTTGAGCAGAGTCGCAGCTGTGAACACCACACCTATGCATAGGCAACCATGTCTGTGGCTTGCGTGAAATACATCATAGAGATGTATTCGCCTGTATTCGTGGCGACGGCAATCTGCTCATATGTCCTGATTTGTCCTCTGTAAATTACAGGCACTGTACGCGGCTTAAGCTCAGCAATTTCAGAGAAACTGTTAGAAGCAACCTGATATTTATTTGTTCATGAAGTAAATAGCCAATATTGGAATTATGATGATACACTGTTCTTTAAAAAAGCGGTTTAACCCACATGATGATCGTTAACTAAAGCTGAAATGAAAATTAAAACTAAAACTAGGCATTAAAAACCATTTTAGCCACCTGAAATAAATATAACTGAGACTTTAGAAAAAAAAGAAAATTACTTGAATTGATAGTGTGTTATTAAAAAATAAAAAAGGAATAATGTTTTTACTTTATGTTACTATAATCAAATTTATAAACACAACCAGTCTGAGCAGGCTTTGGTGAATCTGGTTATTGAGACTGTCTACATGACTGTGTTTGTATAGCTTGAAAAGAAACGTCATATTGTTATAAACTTTCTAAATCACACAATCTGACTCTTCCTCATATAGTAAAAACAAAACTAAAACTAACACTGAATAAAAACTAAACTAAAACTAGACACAATAGATACTGAAATGAGAAGTCTCACTCAGGAAACTCATTGAAACTAAAGTCAATTCAAAACAGAACGACACAAAATAAAAATAAGAACTGAAGAAAAATGCAAAGTGGATTAACTCTGGCCTGAATCACACACTAAACTGTCAATACTCGTGTTTTTTTTCTCTTTTTCCAATAGTATGCTTATTTTCAATGAAAACTCATAAGTGATGATGTATCAGATAGTTTCACATCACTATTTCTGATAAAAAGAAATTGAATGCTCACCAGAGGAGTATGAGCCGCTCCAGCCTTGAGACAAACCCAGCGAATTGCCTCCCCAGGTGGAGGAGGGCTTGGTGTTAGTGAGGCCTGGCGGAGGCCGTGATGGGGCTGTGGTGCTGCGTGGCCCCTGTGGGACTTTCCAAAGCTCGTGGGACAGAGAAGCTTGACTCTGAGAGATGGGCCCTGGGGACCAGGTGGATTTCATGTCAGACAGTTTACCTTTACATGGAGAGCAGAAACAGAGAAAGAGAAAGAGGAGACTGTTAAAAAATGTTTTTTAATTAATTAATTTTTTTATATGTAATATGACCGTTCAACTGGATCATCTGGAACTTCTTTATAGTAGCTTCAAAATGTGGAGATGAACAGCAAAACAAGTCACAAACCCACCTGTCTTCAGTTACACCATACTTTGCAAAAATGTCTACAAATAAAAACTTCAAACATCTCTTCTTAAGATTTATGAACACGTAGGGTGTGTACCAATGTCACAACCAGTTAGGTGAGGCTTGTTTTTTTTTTCTTTGTGGGTTTGGTCAAAGAGTTTTGGCTGTCTAAAGGCACTGCAGGAACATGTTTTTAGGTGTGACTGAGGTAAGGACATGTATAAATAAAGTTTAGAGGTTAAGTAAGGTTGAAGATAAGGAGAATCTTTTCTCCATTTGGGCAAGGAAAGGTCAGCAGGTCCACACATGAGGGGGAATACGTGGATGTGTACCTGAGGCATCTCCATCACTGGACGACAGGCTGAAATATCTAGAGTAGCCACTGACGGGCCAGTCGCTGCTGATTGGAGACAAAGAGCCATTCTGAAGTGGAGAAGCTGTGGCTATATGGTTGTAGAGAACAAGTGTTGTAAGCAGACACAAAACCCCAAAAAAAGGGTAATTTCATATATGCTGTGCAGCATGACGCTGGGGTCTGTGGTGACGCAGATATGGTAGCGTGGGTGAGCTTGTGGAAGTGGTTACTAACGTATATTCATCTAACTTTAGAAAGCACGGTTTTTCTGTGGGGCTATTGGTTGTACTGATATTTGGGCCCTTGTCTGTTGTCATACCTCCATTCCTGTCTCGCAGCAGGTAACGGTTGACGTCGTGGATGTTGGTGTTGATGGTGGGACCGCTGGGGACGCTGCCAGGGGTCATATTGGGGTCATTCTCAGGGTCGATGTTCTGAAGGCCTTTCCATGGCACCCCTGGGCAGAACTCTAAAACACAAAACACATGCACACAATGAAGGACTGTTAAAATTTGAAGGTTAGATGTAAACAAAGGTGTGAAGCGAGGTGTTAAGCTGAATTATACGTGGTGCACTGCAACTGCTGCAATTGGGGTACATGAGATGAATTGCAAGATGGCTTGCAGATAGAGATCCACTCTGGACAGGCTAAGTTTAGCAGTAATACAGTTTAGCCTACTTTATGTGAGAGCTGCCATGTATATGTGTAAAATGGTATTGTGGTAAACCAACCCGAACTAATGCTATGCTTGACAGGATTTGTATTTAAATCTTCCTCTGAATTTTGTAGACTGAATACCTGCTTCCTTAGCAGCAGCCTTAATTGACGCAATTAAGCAATTACGACAAAAGAAAAGCACTGTTTGTGTTTTATTAGTTCAGTGAGATTGCACTGTGTTCTAGATAAACATCAGACACGTTCATAAATGCCTTTGGTTCCAAAGATTCAGAGAACTTTTCACGCAATTTAAGGAAAAACACCTGTCTGTTCTACACCTTTATATACCTGCATCTCATTCTCACCTGGGGGCCAGTTAATGTTGGTCCCATTGGAGATCTTTTCACTGGGACTCTTGCCCTGGCCCCAATCAGGGGGCACGAGGGGGCTGGTGGGAGACTCAGAGCTGGAGATTAGATTGTAAGGGCTGTATGAGTCCTCCAGCTGAGGAGGCTTCCCAGGAGGGACCAGGGTCGAGGCAGCAGATATGGCACCTGAAACAAACAAGGAAAAAGTAAGAAAGTCACCTGAACCTAGTTCAACTTCGTATGAAAATATACACATTTTTGCAAGTATTAATATTATAAATGCACATTTAACACCTCCCTAAAAATGGTGTCTACATTAAGTCTATTTTTAAATCTACTGATGCTCCTAGTGAGCTTCAGTAGACATAAGATTAAGATCTTCAATAAACATTTCCATAGTGGGAGAAAAAAGAAGACTATGAGCTAAGAATAACTGTTTGCAGTCCACAGATTGTTATCTACGTATAAGCTGGAAAACAGATCATGTGTATGAAATGCAGACCCTGACGAAATCTTAAATGCTAAAATGAAAGTAATGCAGTAGTTCACAAGTCTGCGCCAGTTAACTAGTTTCTCAAAACATTACAGAAATTGTTTTTATGGAAAGTAACTGACATGATTTCTGAGTGCTTTGTGTACTTCAGTGGTTTCAAACTGACACAAATATAAAACTGCATTTTTCTTCTCGGAAATCACCGAAATGTCACAATTATATTCAAGGATGTGAAATTTCCACACACTTAAGCAAGGGAAATGCAGTATAGAAAGAGTTTAAACAACTGCAACACCTGTCATTGTTATTGGGTGGAATTATGACACCTCAGACTCAGGGATTCTTAATGAGCTTGCAAAAAGAACATGCAAAAAAAAAAACCAAACGTACAGTCGAAAGTCTTGCATGATACAAGTGGCAAAAAGCTACTGTCAGTTGTTGAGTTACTCATTGGGAAACAAGTCAACGAGTCCTAAGTGTGTTAGGAGGTGTGGCATTTGCAATAGTGCCTTATAATCACTCCTCAACAAGTGAAGCATGTCTGCACAAAAATCTCAAGATTATTTTTAAAAAGGCGTTGGAAAGTATTTATGCAAAAAAACAACTTAATATTAAATGTCAGGCTGGTTTCATCTAACAATTTTCTCAAAGCCTCTGCATTATGTGAGCATGCTTGTCTGTGTTATTGTGCAAAGTACCGTGCTTATTGAGGTTGTTCTCCAGATTTGAAGAGTTGCCAGAGAGGTTGTCCATGGAGTTGGAGTGTGTCCACTGGGACAGGCGGGATTGGGGCTGAGGGGGCTCCTTAAGGGACAGACCCCCAACCTCCATGCAGTTTACATTCATGTTTGGATTCAGTCCAGCTGAACACAAAACACAGGAATCTTTTGTTAATATTTGCACAAATAAAAAGAAATATTTCAAACACACAACACAACGATACACTGTTTGATACATGGTGTTGCACATGCAAATATAAGACACAAGATGCAAGCATTTTAGCAATTGCACGATCATTTTTTTTAAGAGTTGCTGATTTATTTTTACTTCACATGACACAAAATCAGGTGCTACACAGGCTGTAACACACAATGAGGGTTCTTCTTTTATTTCTGTGTCATGGGAAAATTTTAGTTTTAAACAAAGTGACCATAGTGATGTTTTTTTCAGCCCTGTGTTGTTGCTAGAGCAGACTCACAGAGAGGATAGGTGCTGTAGGCGCTGGGCGACGACGGCGGCTCTTTGGTGTGCAGTGTATCGGCGAGGCTCGGAGCCTGGTGAGTGCCTGTGAAGGGGTCCAGGGTTGATTTGCCAGAGCCGGGGCCTCCGGCAGGGCCACCGGGGGGATGCAGACCAGCGGAGGAGGAAGAAGAAGAGGAATGAGAGGGAAGTTGTTGCTGCTTCATCAGCAGTGCTTGGTACAGCTGACGCTGGTGCTGCTGGATCTGCTGCTGCATGTTGGTGATTGTACGTGCAACCTGGGAGAGAAAAGGAGGACCGTCATAATTATGTATTTCAAAAGAAAGCACTGGGAAATATAGGCCAGGAAATCAACAACATTAATCAAATTATGGATGGAAATAATGAAACAAAAGAAAAACAAAGAGGAAGTTCAGGCAAAGTAGAGAGTAGAAAGGAAAAGCATAAAAAAATAAAATGTTTCAAAATGTGTTATAGAGAAAGATGCACAAGCAAAAACAAAATAAAAGAAGATGTAGGGGTGGTTTGTAAAGATAAGCTTAAAGAGAAAATGTTAGATAAATAAGATATATCTATATCTCTTGTATTTTGTGGGAAATGTCTAACAAAACATACATTTTTTACAAAAAGGAGAACAAACTCTATCGCATTTTGCAAAATGGAGAAGCTGTCAGACAATGGGAAGTAACAAGTTCCTGTGTTATCTAAATGTTTAAGCAACTCCTGTTGTTACAAAGCATATTCTTTTCGCTATTGTAATGATGTGACAAAAAATAAGTGAGAAAAAAAAAAGGAATAAATGAAGTTGGGTCACAGTACGATGACTCATGGCCCACATGTAGTCACACACATGAAATTTTAAAAGACCTTCACAGTCATACTTTATTTGTAATGACACATTTATTGACTCACTTGCTGCTCTTGTTGTCTAATAGGGCCGGAAACATTGCGCTGCGCCTGCATCATCTGGTGCTGGATTTGTAAACGCTGGTACGCCTGAATCGATGAAGACAAATAAAGAAATACGTTGATGTTGAACAATAAAAAAAATATAAACTCACTTTCTCATGCATTGTTAGATATATGTCATTTTTAAAAATGACGATAAGTAAAATCAAATTAAAAAGTAAAACCAAAAATGAAAATAAAAACCAGAAGACATATTCTCCTGCTCAAGCCGTAAAAGTTAAAGCTGCGCTGAAAATCCAATGCAAAGAGCGATGGCACCTCACCATTTGCAGTTGCTGAAGTTGGTACAACAGGGTCATTTGTTGAGGGTTTATTGGTGAAGTTAAAAGTGCAGGGTTCAGACCAATGTTTTTTGCTGCAAACTGCAAGAGCTGTGCTTGGACCTGAAGCGAACAGAAAAAATGGAAGTGGCACAAAAGAGAGATGACAAGTTAGTCACTGCACATCACAATAACTGTGCATAAAAGCACCTTCTGGCAAGATGAAACTAGCCACTGCTGCATTTGTGCAACGATGGAAAAGAAGGGAGGTGAAAGGTCTGGGAGGCAATCTTGCAATTTCAAGAGTTATGGCCACAGTATGTCAACCACATCACTGAAAATGCGCATGAGTTTTTAAGTGCGATTTAAAAAAAAAAAAAGGTAAAAAGCGATCTATGCTGTGGAGATTTTAAGAGGACAAATACGACATATTCAAGAGAATTAAAATGAGGTAAAAAGCACAAAATATACATGTGGGGGAAGAAAAAAATCATGTTCCTCAGCCATATCACAAAATCTTCAAGCTTTAAGCGATGGTTTATGTGTGTTAGGACTTGACATAGTAGCACATAATAAATCTAATATGCGTTATCATGTGTTTGACTACCTGAGGGGAGAGAAACTGAGGCACTTGAGCACGTAGACTAGGCTGGGAGGAGCTGAGAGGTGGCACTGGTGGCTGAGGAGGCTGCTGCTGCATGGCCCGGGTTTGTGCTGCTCCACTACTGCCAAACATTCCACTGGGTATCTGTATGCAGGAATCAAAATGGAACAATTAAATATTCAAGAGTACTGCCATGTAATGGCATGTAATATCACTTTCAAACAAAAAAACGTCAAAACAAAAATACATAAATAAAAAAAAATCTGAAATGAAGAAAAGAAAAAGGTGAAGTGTCTGCAATATTGCAAAATATTATTAGGTCTAGATCACATGTTTACAGCAGAGCATATACTGAGGGAAAAAAGGTGAGAGCAACCATTTGTTTGATCATAAAAATCTCACAAATTGCATTTTTTTAAATTGACCAAAACAATCAGCCTGTAAAAGCCACTTGTTCACATTTCTAACCCCATACTGCTGAAGAGGGCTTTCCTTTCAGTTTGAAAAAAGGCTGCTTGCAGTGCCTTTGTTTGGACTTCAAGGACATCCTGTAGTTTTTCTGGGCCATGCCTGCCTCTAGGGGTGATATTTGATAGAGCATAACTATCTGGTTTCAATGGGCTCTTCAGGCAAGGTTATACACAAAAGTGAGCAACAGAAAAAGGGAGATGTGAGAGAGCGTGTGAATAGAGAGATGTGTGTAAAACAATTTAACACATCTTTTGTTGCAGCTACTGCAATCTGTATATTGAAATCCCACAGAGAGCACTGCAAATTAGTGGTTGTGTTCATCACAGTGCAGATGCACAATGTTAAACTTTGTCTGTATCAGCTGTCCAAGTGTACAAAGCCCCAAACCCCCCCTGCCCCTACTACATATGTAGTATGTTATACTACATATATATTTTTTTTTTTTTTAAAGAAAACCTGCTTTACCTGTCTGTTCAAGTTTTGCATGGCCAGCCCCGGGTTGCCCTGTCCCAGACCCTGCCCAGGAAGGCTACTATTGGCCAGGGGGAGCTTCAGGCTGGGGGAAGGCAAAAATGGTGATGGGGGGGTGTCATCTGACAGGACACCATCCTAGACCAGAGGAAAATAAACAGTTAATGGGGGAATAAAGGCAGATGAGCGCAACATCAAACATTACATGCTGTCAATGTTAATGATGTATGTGTAAAGACATTTCTTGTACTAACCAAGAAGTAATCCAATCTAAAAACCTTCCAATGTGATGTGTTAACATATCATAACAGCTACAATCTAAGCATATAATCAGAGAAAAGCCTAAAGTTACAGTAAGGACTTAAACCTTTCCTTTTTGCTAAAGCATATAGTTAGGGCTGGATCAGGTGACCCTGAATCCTCCCTTAGTTATGCTGCAATAAGTGTAGGCTACTTGGAGAGTCCCATGATGCATTGAGTGTTTCTCCTTCGATCACCTTTCTCACTCACTATGTGTTAATAGACCTCTCTGTACTGAATCATATTTGTTATTCATCTCTGTCTCTCTTCCACAGCATGTCTTTCATCCTGTCTTCCTTCTCTCACCCCAATCGGTCGCAGCAGATGGCTGACCCTCCCTAAGCCTGGTTGTGCAGGAGGTTTCTTCCTGTTAAAAGGGAGTTTTTCCTTCCCACTGTCACCAGTGCTTGCTCATCGGGAGTCATATCGTTTTCTCTGTACGTATTATTGTAGGGTCTACCTTACAATATAAAGCGCCTTGAGGCGACTGTTGTTATTCGGTGCTGTATAAATAAAATTGAATTGAATTGAATACCACCATGCCTTTATATCCGACGTACCTTGTCGAGGAAGGCGGTGCGTTCGGAGGGGTCTTTGGAGAGTGCGGAAGGCCGACACACCAAAGGCTTGTTCATGCCATTGCTGTAATCAGACATGCCCATGCCCCGCTTGTCCAGGTCTGTTTTCTTCTCTAAAAGAGCAGCTAGAAGGAGAAGAGGTGATTGCAGAGGTTATGAAATCTAGCAAAATAAATACATTGTGTCACTATAAAAGAGAGTTTTATTTAATCTCATAAGTGGTAAAAATATATATTTTAAAGAAATAGGTCCCTCAGTATTTAACCAAGCGGAACTGAAGAGAATGAATTGATTTATTCAAATAAAAACAAACATCTCAGAACGGCATGCGTAAAGACAATGTCGACACACAAATACGCTGGTGTACTTACTCATAGCCTGGTCAAGGTTCATATTGTTGCTCTTCAATGCCTCCTCAGCAGGGTCTCTCTGTTACACATGAGTACAAAAAACTTGTAATCAGCATAACCAGACTGGGATTAATTTGCCAGAAGAGCTGATATTTCATCATTTGATAGTTTTTCCAGCCTGAAAAGGTTTCATTTATAATGGCCCAAAATTTTGTTTAAGGTCACAATAACCTTTGACCATTGAAATCCAATTAGTTCATTCCAGAGCGCTAGTGCATGCTTGTGCTAAATCGTAAGAAATTTCTTTCTCTGTTGAATAAATATCAAATTCCTGCTTAGAGGTCATAGTGACCTTCATCTCTGAGTATGACTTTCAGAACTGAAAACCTAAATAAATGATGCCTCGCAGCTAAATCTGCCACCAGCGCAGAGGCATTAAAACAAAAATTCCGGAAGAAAGCTTGCGAGTGCTTTGAGTCTGCATTGACACTTAATTCTAAATATGCAGGGTTCATACCGGAAAGCCCATGTCAGTGAGTTGTTTGATGAGACGGTTCATAATCCAGGCCTCATCTGGCTTGTTGCCCATCTTCCCCTGAAAACACAGAACCAAAAATATTATGAATTCAATATTACATGATGTTTCCAAGGTCATAAATGCAACTATAATTGGTGAGTTCACTGACCTTGTTTGGGCACTTCTTGGGTCCATTGCTCCAGGAGTTACAAGAAGAGCTGCTCTCCTGGGAGGTTGGGCTGTTCCATACATCCCCATCCTCAGTGTCCCATTGGCTGGTAGACATGCCCATCTCTTCCCCTCCATTTCCCCAGCCATCTTGCATAGGTTTTGGGCCTGAAAGAAAAGGACAGGAAATATAGGATTAAGTTGTGAGGAATAAAAGAAAAAAAAAAAAATCTTCAATGCGTTATTCTATGCTATTTCCTCTATATTCACAATACCATTTCAGAAGCTGAGTAGCAGGTAACTTTAAACATAGCCACTTGGTGCCACTGTTGCTACATGCCAGTTTGCACTTTCTCCCTACACCGTTTCCAACATTTAAAACCAACAACACAAATAACCAAGCTCCACTGAGGCGTGGAATTGCTTTAATCCAAGCAACACTCCGGCAGCACTAACAAAAACTTTCAAAACTGGCACAAACGGTACAGTTCTGTAGAAACTTCCCGTTTGTGTTCCTTAACTGAAGTGTGCTGTGCAAACATATTTTTGAGCTAATGCCATAAATAAAATAGTGAACCCAAAGCAAACCAGTGCCTAAGTTGACAATCGTGTTCACAGGTTGAAGCAGAAAAACAGCAATTTTGTAATCTGCGTCACAAAACAGTCATGACGTTTATATCTATTATTCTGTCACCAGCTCATTTGGTATATATAACCACAAAAACCAAACTGAGTCAGAACTAATTGATGGTACTGAATATAGCACTGGTGGTATCAGTTAATCAACTCCTATTATTAACATCCAGCATTAACAATAAATTCTGAGTGTTACCTGGCTTGCAAGGTGCAGAACCTGGGGGTCCACTTCCCCTGCCATAGGGGCCAGAGGACTCATGGCCACCGTCTCCCCATCCTCCTACCCCACCTGGGGGCTTGCCCCAGGCTGAGGTACCATTGTCCACAGCTGATGTTGGAGCTGCTGGCTCTCCCCAAGCAGGCTCTGACTTGGGCTGAACACTTGGAATCTCCCCCCAGCCTTGGAAGAAAAGGGCAACGAATTAGTTAAACGAATGAAATGAGCTTCACTACAGCAGAAATTTCCATCAACTTTTTAAAAAATCATTAGTTAATCCTCTTATGTGCTTCCCTGAAAACGAATGGAATAATACCACTGTTCCCATCAAGGCCAGCTTCACATAGTCTCTTTAGACCTTCATGCTAGGTCTTAGTGACATATCAATAAGTGATAGTAAACTTGTCTATTGTATGCTGTGGTTTTATATAATTATATGCCTTTCACCACCCCAGCCTGCCAAGTTGTGTCTATGAATGTGTAGGCGAATTAAACAAGACAAAACATAGCAGTAGATTAGGAAAGGTCTAAGTTAATGACATCAGCAGAAATGGGCACCTATTTGGCTTTAATGTGTTTTAGGAGTGTTCATGATGCTCCTTAGTCAGTGCAGAACAAATTGCAGACAGGAGATGGCAGTGGTCTCATTCACAATTAAAACTGTTTGCCATTAAAGCTTTGGCAAATATCTATGCTTCACATGGCTTTTGTTTTTACAAAGACTTACTGGATCTTGTTAAAGTGCGAACTTAAAAGCTACTATTAAATACTGACGATCACTGTGAAGTTTTTAACTTCTCTGAGACCAAAAACTGTCACTTTGTGAATTCTTCAAAGAAATTATTTTTGAAAGGAAGGACCATAGCTCCTAAGCTTGTTATAATTTTCTCATTTTATGGGAACAGGTGAAAACAAAATCTCTTTTTGTCTTTGTCTGTCTCCCTGGCTTGTTAACAGACAAGAAAATCAGTACCCCTTGAATAAAACACACAAATGCTGTTAGAAAGAAATACCCCCTTTTTTTAAAGTCAGTTTGAAATCTTTAAACATTTCATTTAATATAGTATGGTGGGAGATGACAAGATCCGAAACTATTTTTTAATTCATTTTTGAATTTCAATTACTACTTGAATTTTAAGCACAATAAGATTTTAGGTCATTAATGTCTTTAAGTCTTTAAATACCTGGGTTGGAGAGGGTGGGTCTGCCTTGGGGCCCCACACTTGGATGTGATGCAGCATTGTTGGGCGACCCATTGTTGTTTCCATGGTGTTGCAGGTGAGTTGGGGGCTGGCCATGATGAGGATGGTGGTGCATGTGGTGAGGGTGAGGGTGATGGTGATTGTTGTTGCCAGGTCCAACGGAGTGATTGTTGTTGTTATTGTTGGGAATAATCATTCCGCCATTCTTACTTGGAGGGGGGCCGCTGTTGCCTGGGTTACTATTGGGATTGTTACGATCCCACATGTTGACTGTCTTGTTGTAGGCACTGGGATCCCCCCAGGTGGATGTTCCATCGTCAATCTCCATCTTCCTACGAATGGAGGGAGGAGAGGGCTCTTCCCAACCAGTAGGCTCCATACCTTGGTCCTGTTTGCTGACATTACCCCAGCTAGAGTTGTTCTGCTTCACAGAACTGGGACCTCCCCAAGAACCAATACTTCCACCTCCTCCACTACCAGTGCTGCTGCTGCTGCTTTCTTGTGGCTTGGAGGAGCCCCAGCCACTCTGCACTGGGCCATTGGCACGTGAGGTCTCCCCCCAGCTGCTATTACTCACAGCAGGAGTTTTGCCCCAGCCTCCTCCATTTCCTCCTCGAGGACTTTCCTTCCATCCACTATTTCCTCCATTATTTCCTTCTCCTTCCCACATGCTGCTAGAGGAACCATTATTCTTGATGTCTGGCTCTCCCCATTCCCCTGTGGTGGAGCCATTAGAACCACCATTACTATTGCCCCACCCATGGGCATTTTTGGGGCCTTCTCCCCAGCTAGTAGGCTGGCTTTTCACTAGGCCATTGTCCCAGCTGGATGACTTGTCCTCTGAACCCCAGGATGAGGTACCCCCATTTTTGGGACCATTGGAAGGCAAAGGATCTCCCCAGCCACTAGTAGTGCCATTTGGAGCTTTACTGAGTGACTGTGGGGGGTCACCCCATCCTGATCCTGTCTGGACTGGCTGAGATACTGGAGCTCCCCATCCAGAAGACGAAGAGCCTTCACTGTCACTTTTCCCTCCAGATCCAGGCCTGGGAGCAATGGTAGGAGTTATGGTGCCATTGGTAGATGAGGGTCCGCCATTAGAGCTGGAGGCGCCTATGGTGTCTGAGCTGCTACTGCTCTTTCCATCATCAGAGTTTGCTTCTTCCATCTCCCATACAGTGTTCTGTCGGATGGGGGTCTGTCCCCAACCTGTGTTACTCAGGACTCTAGGGTCAAGGTCTTGCCGTGGTAGCAAAGGGGCAAATTCCATGCTGGAGGATCTGTCTCTACGATGGGATCGACCTTCACTGCTGTCCCCACTGTCCTCACTTGCTGGGGCTGTTCCAAGCTGCTGGCCCCAAGAGCTTAGTTGCTGGTCTTGGCCTGAGCCAGAACTACCAGCATCTATGGAGTCCCAACCTTTAGATGCTTCTCCACCGGCAGAGGATTTCCCCCAGTCACCCCAGCCACCACTTCCACTACTCCCACCACCACTGCCTTGGCGACCCCAAGCAGAGAGGCCTCCAGATGTTGTTGAGTCCCAGCTGGAGTCCTTGGGGGAGTCAGCTGCCTTGGTTTCTCCACTACCCCATACAGAGCTGCCGGTTGTATCCCCATTGAGCTGGGATGACTCAGTGGGTGACTGGCCTCCCCAACCAGTTAAACCATGGATTGGGCTCATAGGCTCCTGAGCTTGTTGTTGTTTAGTGTGGTTTGGTCCATCAGTGTTAAGGTTAACAGGCTCCATATTGAAGGACAAGTTTGTGTTGGTTGAAGGGTGCTGTTGCTCATTTTCTGTAGCACTCATCATGCCAACCCAACTTCCCCCACCGTTATCAGCACCTCCCATGTTCCCATTTCCTAAATTTCCATTGCCATTTATGCCTGGTGGAAGGGATGAAGAGCTGGACACCCCAGTGGTACCACCTCCAACACTCTCATGGCCCAGAACAGGCCAGGCTGAAGGGTTGGCATTTGGGTTGAGATTCAAGTTAAAATTGGAAGAGCCCCAGTTATTGGGCGCTCCAACTCTGCCACTATTCATACCATCTTGTTTACCATCTGAAACCCAGCCTCTATTACCTACTAATGCGTTGGTTGATCCAGGTCCTGTCATCATGTTATTGTTAGCTTTGAGAGAGGGGTAGTGGGCCTGCTGGCCTGCTGCGCCTGTGGCCATACTCACAAAACTACTCCTACAGGTAGTAGTGACAGCACTGGTGTCTAGGTTAGAGCTGGTGGAGCCCGAGGGGCATTCTGTTGTTACAGGGTTGCTGGGGTCACTACTGCGGCTGATGGAGGGCCAAGCTTCTGTATCACTCTTGTCAATAATCACTTTGTCCCAGCTGTTGGCACTTGATGGGCTCTCAACTGGTACAGAGGCTCCCCAATAAGAGATCTCATACTGGGCACCAGGGCCACACTGGAGGGATATGTCTAAAGACAAAGGGGGGGGGGGGAATAGGAGAAAGAAAAAAATTCATAAGTTTATAGTAAGGAAAATCATGTAATGCAAGTTCACTACCAGTCTACAGTTAGCTTCCTGAACCAATTTTGTCTTCTTGGTTAGTTAATGCTAGCTATCAGACTCGGCAGGATGAGATGGTCACACTTGCACTTTTCAGGATTTAATACATAATCAGAATGCACAGCCAAGCGTGCTTGGTGTCATATCAGCTTCGGCATATCCATATATCCTTGCTCTGGTGCAGTCAGCCAAACAGAAACACTGAGATGGAGCCTTTGCTTTCTTTTTACATCGTTCTTTCCTTCTCTTTTTCTCCCCAGTTTTCACTTCACTTCCATTTCCACTTCTTAAACAGAGGTTTACTGATTTACTCCATTTATTTATTATTATCCCACCTCTCACCTATGTCCTATTATACTCATGTCTCCCTCCTCCATTTCCCCCCACCACTTTCTCCATCCTCTCCCTTCTGCACTCCTCCAACACCCAGCAGTGAGAGACCCATCCGTCTCCATCGTGGCTTCACTGGCTGGGACTGTGAAAGGAAGCCCAAGTGGAACGCCGTTCATTTATTGGAATGAAACCAGGACACAGTCTCATCCATCACTCCTTACGCTCTACTGGGCCTACTCCTCCTTCAACTGCACTGCAATAAGAAACCACATAACAGTTCCTCCAAGCTTGTGTGAATAAGTGTGTGTCTATTTGCTTCTCACTACCTGCATATACATAATACTGCACATGCGATTCTGTATATCTAGGAATGATCTGTATGACAAAACTGAAAACAAGGGATTGTCCATAGATTTTGTCCTTCTACTTAACCTTAGGCATGATCTACAAATCTCTCACCAAGCTACCAAATCACAGCTTTTTACAACTCTGATCAAGATAGAATCACGCACAAGCAGATTCGTTAGGCACAAAAGCAGCCACCATCGAATGGTGAACTAATAATAGACTGGGTTGATGCTGCAAAGGGGTAATCAATCTGTGGGAGGCAGCTAATCAATAATCTTATTAATGTTAGTGGGTGAGAGCAGAGAGGCTATTGATCCAGCATCCAAACACTCTAACCAATAGGGTAGCCTCAGGCAAACAGCAGAAAAACTAATGAGAAGTAGGAGCTATGAATATCACAGTTGTGCAGACCAACTAAGCTTATTAATAATTCTGAGAGGCGTATCATAATAATAAAAATTTACACATGAAAACTAGACATCTGAGTTTGTTTTTCAAAATGTCACAATAAATTTAATGTGTTTCTAAAGTAAAACTGTATGCATTGTATTGTAACAAATCATTCCAAACTTGATATATCCTTTAATGTATAAGTTTATGGTATTAACATACATAATGCACTTAAAGACCAAACACACAGTTACTGTCAGAAAGTACAAAGCGCTAATGGACACAATACATTTCAGGCCATCTTTAAGCCAACAGCTGTGCTGTTTGGCTCACTAACCTTACCTTTTGGCCATTTCCAAAATAGTTGCTTTTTTTTTTTTTAAGGTTATCTTCTTTGGTGTCTTTAGCTTCTATCAAATTGTTGCCATACTAACAAGAAGTTATACAAGATATAGAAGGAAAAGTCCATTTATTTGAGGCGTGAAAACAAAGACACATATTCTGCCAGATGTATGACTTTTAGATACTTTGAATGTGCCACAGAGGCTGTGAATTACATTTTCACTTATCTCCACTCCCCAGGCGGCCTTATCGTTCAGGGTCATCAGACTGATGACACACACATGCACACCAACATTAATCTACAGTCAGTTTGCAATCAGCTGAAAACAGAAATAACCAGTGAAACATCACAACAAAAGTAATCCCTATATTTGCTGTAAGTGTACTTTTCTTTTTAAGTTCAACTAAAAGAGGCAGGGAAAAAAGCCGTGTGTGCCTATCATCAGAAAGTTTGTAAATTACACTTGCCATGAGTTTTCTGACTTCTGACAACAGCTTGATATAAGAAAAAAGTTTGGGGTCGAATCTCGGAAGCTGGTACTGTTGTGGAGAGCTGCACCAGCTTATAAAGACATAAAATTAATAATAATAACTTTATTTATATAGGACTTTTCAAAATAAAGAGCTACTGAGCAGAACTGAGTTTAGCTTATTGATGCAACTCTCCACAATAATCCCAGTTTCTCATCTGGCCCCTTAGAAAAGTTTATTGTGCACTCCTAGTATAAAGTGATCTAGACTGCAAAAGTAATTGTCCTTACATGAACCTATTCAAAACAACTTTTTGCTACTAGTCAGTAGAAAAAAAAAATCCTGATCAGAAAAGCCCACTGATTTACTGTTTTCTCTTTGTCCAACTGTCCGTGGTCGATTTCCAAGCAAAGAGGAGCACTACTTTATCACTCTGTGGACCCTATCCAAGAAGCTCAGGGGAAGGCAGTAAAGGTAAAATTTGATTTTGTTCAGTCATTTTCTCACCACTCAGCATATCTTCCTCCTTCATTCGCACAATTTGAAAATAAAAGATTACTTAACAAACGAAACTCTGCAAGGCAGTCCTCTATCACATTCAACACCTTTGTCACAGAGGCAGTGTACAAAGCTAATTTTAAACAAGCCCTCAAACCACACACATAAAAAAAAAATATGAAAGAAAAGGTGAATGTCATGCACATGATAAAAGAAAGGAGGTCAGAGAGCGAGAGAATGGAAAAATACCTGAGGAGAAGTACAGCAGCCTTAGTCTTAAGAGTGCTTACACAGATCCACGCAAGAATAAGAAACAGCAGACATCATTTTAGTACATCTGCAACAGGTTAGTCAGTGAAGCAAAAAAAATCTTTGCAGAGGCAGCACATGTGGACATCTACCTCAACAAAACCGGACCATTATTAGCTCCACAAAAGGAGTGTTTACAACAGGATTACAGGGTTGCATTACACTGCAAAGGTTTTAATGCTTGTGCATCTTTGCCAACATGTACAAGTGGACTAATGCAAAACAGCCTCCCTTTCTTTTCACCTTAATGTGCCTCCATTGTTTCCCTTTCAACTCCCTTTCCAGGCATTCCAGAAAAAGGTACTGCTGATTCTTGGCAAATCATTGATTTGCGGGAGGGGCGTGAAAGCAAGCTGAATATGAAAAACAAAGGCAAGGGGACAATTATTTCCATCTACCATTTGCAATCATATGTCAGTAATGTGTTGCTTTCATTCTGGTTGCAATTAGGAGGGCAGCCTGTGATTATGCCTTGTGAATGAAAAGGGTCAAAAATGGAAAGGAAAAAAAAGTAGCATCTCTGTAGCTCTTCATGTTTCAAACAGAAAGAAAGACAGCCTTTTTGTATGTGTGCATGTGGAGACTAGCTTATTCTTACCTGTACTGAACTACAGAAATAGTGGACATCAGTTTAATAATAAAAACATCGTAATGTAGGTACACAGACAGTGCTTATTATAAAACACGGACAAGCAGCATCAACAATGCAGTGGAGCTGTGTGATACCAGCCTGCCAGAGTTGAAGCACAAATAAGCAAGAGGTGAATTCCTGTTACTGAGACTAGCTGCCATCAAGGAAATGGGCAATAAGCCAAGAATTAAATGCCTTTCCTCCCCATTTGAATGAAATAAAGGCCTGGGTGACAGAAAGAAAGAACAGTGCGGTAGGGAGAGATGGAAGACAGTCTGTGGGGGTGGGGAGAGGTCGGTACATACAGTGGCGAGGGAAAAGAAAGGGAGACAGCAAAAGAGAAAGCATGAACAGAATGAGAATAACTGCAGCGACAAAGTGATTCTTTTAGTTTGAGTGTGAGCAACAGAGACAGCTCGGCTTCTCGGTTAAAACTATGGGATGACATAAACCCAGAATCAAAGGAGGAGGGAACATTTACTAGTCTTTTGTCACCATACTGACCCTCTCCATCTCTCTTTGAGGAGAACTTTATGCTCACTCACATCCAGGACGGCATGCACATGTTTTTCCGGAAGCATAGAGAAAAAGAAAGACAGAGGGGACGGTCTCTGTGGGGTTTTAAAAGCTCATCATTCATGTCTGTTTACCTCTGCTGAGAGAAGAGAGAAAATAGAAGAGCGAGACCATAGTGACTTCTCTGGTTTCCCTGAGAGAGGCTGCATTAATGAAGCCACTAGGGGTTTTTCTCACTTCTGCGAGCCTATGTGTGTGTGTCACAGCTTGAGCATATGGGCCAATCTATACCTCCGTGGCTTCTTTGGGGCCAAGTGATCTTTTCATTTGATTTTAAAAAAGATAGAAATAACTGAGATCTATTTTTTTGATGATGTCAGAAGAGATAAACAACATTCTTATAAGATTATATCTGAAGAATGTAAAAATGCGCAACTGTTCTAAATGTGTCTTTTGTTTTGTTTTGTAAATAAAGCAACACCAACACCTAACAGTTTACTTAAGATGTGTTCAAAATCTAAGCTAATTTACCTAAAAATCAAAGGAAGCGTTATGAAAGGGCCAAGTGTTTTAAACCGCACCCAACAGAGTGCCTTCTGGCTACGCGCGCTGTCTGGGTGACCGGCAAACAGCTGTTGGGCTACAGTTCCCACAGTCTTAAGAGACCCCATTCCAGCACCTGCTACTGGGGAGTCTGTCTGGCTGCTGGATGCTCCGGACTACTTAATGGTCCCCAGTCAGCTGGAGAGATGGGAATGGTGGGTGTGACGGGGGATGGAAATGGGACAGGGGGGGTCTCTGTCTGGTGGGACAATTGAATGGGTTGGGAAAAGAGGTTGTGTGGGAGGGTGGTGTGTCAAGAGCAGACTGCATTTTAGACACTGGGGATGGAGTGCTGTGATAGCCTGTTGGAATCTCAAGCATTACAGATTTACACAGAATTCATATAGATTCTACAATAAATAAACCTGACTTTCCAAGCCAAATCTGGAGTGATCAAAAATGGGTCAAAGAAATAAATTTAAACTGCTTTACAGTGTACTGCTACTAACTACTAACTAAAACTACAGCGTGAGTACACTCCTCTTTAAAGTGTGAGGCAGATTGCAAGGGAGACGCATATCTGAGGGGACACAACTAGGTCAGACTAGTGTATTCTCACTGCTGCACATTCATTATATCTGCATACATGTGTTAGTGTTTGCATGTGCGCAACTACAAAAGTGAACCATCACATCACTGCCGCCCTTAGGGCCTCAGTAACCTCACCAGAGGTTAGAAACACTGTCCTCGAAACAAAATAGAAACACTGTCCTCGGAACAAAGTTCATCTCTAACTTGCAAAATGAAATTAAACTTTACCTCTATATTGCAGACAATGTCTTTGAGATAAGCATTTTGACTTTAAAAAAAAAAGAAGAAGAAAAAAAGATGTTCTCATGATCAGGAAAAACTTCATATTAAATCTATCACAGTCAAGTATTAACTTGTAAATCCAGCAAACATACATGTAAAAGGTGAGAAGTTATTCAGAATTTTCTGTAGCAAAAGTCATGTTTGAAATGAAAGAAGCAACAGACTTAAATAATTGCTCTGCATTGTAGACTTAACTCCAGTGTCCAATCCCTAAATTATGTATCGCAGACACACTGCAACAACTGGGTTACTGGCTTCAGGCTATTAGCTGTGCAGATGGGAAAGAACATGTTGTGGACTGGATGCCCTCAGGACAAGAACATGAGTGGAAAAGGAGGTGAAAACCCAGCCAATGGCTACTTCTGCCACAGGGTGTTGTACAGAGGGACTCCAGGGAAAACCAGAGGTAGGTAAAGGCCAATTAGGACAACAAGTGCTGGACTAGGACGATAATGCAGCATTACAAGTTAACACACTCAGCCAGGGCATCCTAACGTGTCCAGAGCTCAAAGGAGAAACATATGCTTTCAAATCTGAAGGTTTTGACTTAATGTTTCTCTTCAGAGAGTTACGCCTGCAGCTAAATTTTTCCTTGGCCCACAGCCAAAGAAACACTGCAGTAAATAGCTGTGCATAGAGGGAAAACATTATTACCAATGTAACAAAAAAGTAAATAAAGAAAGAAATTTGTGCCAACAGATTGAATCTGCTGATTTTTTGCCACCAATTTAATATATTTACCGAATTTAAAAAATACAGTGATGCAGTTGCCTTGAATTTACTTCCTGTGAATTTTCTGAAAATTCTTTAGACAATATTAAAATTAATGCATTTTATAAAGATTCTGTGTTTTTATATTATCATGTCATAATATTAGAATTATTTTGGATCTTCTTATTTTCCTTTTTTTTTTTTAGATCAATCAGCTCTATTATTATATTTTTAAAAACAATACATTAAAAAAATAATTAAAAAACTAATAACATTATGCAGGATACATATATTTGTGAAACATCATCAATGTCTACATAGTAAAAAATAACATCCAAACATAGTAAATTGACTAAATGGACTAAAAAGCACAATTTGTGGCTGCATAGGCTTAAAGCCTTTGTTTGATGCTGTGACTGGTGGCACAGACTGGACTACAACAACAGCAGCAGCAGAGCATAGAAAGACCAGCTGACTGTAATGCAGAGGACTGTAGCCTCCTGGCTAGCTAACCATACACCGCAGCAGCTGCAGATTTGTTTACTGAGTATCGGTGTTCGCACAGCAAATTTAGAGACAATAATGAAAGGCAGCACAGAGCAGCATGATCAAAAGCTAGAGTGGAAAAAAAAGAGACAGGAGAAGAAGCTCAACAAAGATGCAAGCAGATGCTTGCGCTAGATCCTGCTCAAACAATGTGTGGTGTTCTACAGAGGTAGCCTCACATCTGTGTCTTCAAAGCTATGGCGTGTTACGTTGGGGGATGAGAAGTACCCTCGCTTTTGCATCTGTGTACATTAAACAGATGGGTAAGATTCTTTTAATAAACAGAAGAAAAATAAAACCCTTTAAAAGGAATTCAAGGATATCTTCAGGAAGCTACAATCATGAGTGTCTGTATGAAAAATGCTAATGTCCAAAACCAGAGAAATACAGTTGTAATATTGATATAAATAACCCATAGCCATGATTTAACAACAGATGACTTGCTTACAAATACACACAAACCACTGTATAATGAGCCCCTCAAGGAAGGTTCAACATTAGTGAACTTCAGGGCCAACAAAGAGTTTGTTAAAAGCCTACCGCTGGCTACAGAGGGCTTAGTGTTCTTGTGATTTTAAAAACAGTGCACAAGGCTAAAACCACTTAACCAAGTTCTTCACACACTAAAATATCCCAGATGGCCTTTGATTAAACAACAACAAAAAAAAAATGACATAATTGTCACTGCTATAAGTATCATTATTCACACTAATACACGTGGAAAACACAGACATGCTTTGAAAACATGCACCCAAGTACCAGAAACCTTTCTGAATAGCCACAAAGGGAAATGGGGAAAAAAAGCAGCAATCAACTAAAAAAGTCTGAGGCCTGTTTTAATAAGGTCAGTCTACCCACAAAATTTTAGGTGGCGAGTCTTGTCATTACATTTGCTGACAGAGAAAGTGCAATTATAATCACTGTTTTTACCGTATTGCCAGTACTGCTTTTCTTATGCATCTCTAACAAAAAAAAGGGATGCAAAGTTTGAAATGAAGCTACATCTACAGATGCAAACATCTCTCTCTCACAATCCATCCCAAGATGGATAATGATTCCTGAATGCTTTAAGAGGTTTTTTGTATATTATGTATATGTATTATGTTATGTAAACTCACTAAAATGCACATCCAACAAGGACAAAAGTCACAGCATCACCCTGAAGCAACCACTAAAAAATATATATATATTTATATGAGAAAGCCATTTGGCCGCAATGTTTTTTTTACTAGACTGACACAAACCTTGGTGGCGTTTGCTCGCAGTGGACGTGGCAGAGTTTGTGGTAGTGCTGCTGGTACTCGTAGAAGAAGAGTAAGATGCTGAGGGTGAAGAGGAGGAAGAGGAGGAAGAGGAGGAGGAGAGAGTGAGAGCGCTGAGGGCTCCTGCTGGCAGTGGCTGGCCTCTCTTCAGTAGCTGCTTGTGCTCCTGCTGACGGAAGCGCGGGGGCACCTCTCTGGGTGGGTAGCGAGCACTGGCAGAGGACAACTGGCACTGTTGCTGAGGGGGAGTCTGAGTCAGGAGCTGGCTACTGCAGGAGGCGCGCTTGCCATTGCCAGAAGAAGAGGAGGAGGAGGAGGAGGAGGAGAGGGGCAGCGTGGGGCTGGCAGGGTGGTGGGATGGGCCGGGACTGGGCTTAGTGGGAGCAGGCTCTGGCACTGGACAGATACAATACATGGGCACACAAGCATTCACACACAGAAAGACAGATGCAGGTAGCAAGGTATTAATGTCGGGGTTAAGTCACTATTAATACTACACAGAGCAGAAGATATTTATTTGTCTGGGCAGTACCAACACAGAAAAAGGCTGAAAATATAGAGCTATTCTTTTATAAGAGAGTTGTCAACCTTTTGAACAGAGCCATATGTATAGTCCACAGCATGCCAGCACATAAAACTTGTCATCTTATCAAATTATATCCTAGCATATTTGATGGTCTTAACTACAATTAATGACACTTGAAGTCTGATGAAAAGAGCTTTAAAGACAGAGTTCACTAAAAATGGATGTTCATGCAGTTTCTGTAAATTCAGTGCATTTCATTTTATTTATGGTACTATCCAGGTATTGAGCAATCTAACCTTTTCTCTGCACTGCTCCTGTGGACTGTCACCTTAAGTTAACTGCCTCATGTAGCCTGTTGTTGAGCATATGTTACCGACCCAGATGCAATCTATGAAAAGGTCAGATTTTTCTGCTGGAAGAACACCAACACGCAAACACGACGAGATACCTCCTTTTCTCCTAATTAAACTCGCCTCTCGATCCCTTCTTTTCCCAGCACAGACACGCACACTTACACACGTTTCCCTTCCCTGCTGGTTTGGCCTCAGCCTGAACCTTTCCCTGTGGTTACACTGACCAGCCAGCCATCTAATTGAGTGTTAGCCTGAAAGGTGTTATTATTAGTAGGACTTGGATAGCCAGCAACCAAACAGATTGGCTTTGCTAAAGTTTTCTCTACAGGGTGCTGCAAGATTACACACTTCTTTATCGTCATGGGAACCGAGCAGCTTGTTGGTGTGAGTTTGTGGCTGTAGCATGTATAAGTACTCTACCTCACAATTTCCTGCTGCACAGAAATATTTGCTTTCATACTGACATCAATAGCTTGTAACTCAATAGCTGCTGTGAATTACAGTTTTTTGGTCCATGGGAAAACACATGATGAATAGTTGATGATGTTATTTTCTATAGTCCCTGGATAGACAACCATTCTACACAACAGCTGAGACTGCCTTGACTCAAGGGAGTGGGAGAGGGACAGAAAGACAGTTCTTGTATTTGTAGAGGTAGGTTGGCCAGTTTGTTAAAATGAAAAATAAATAGAATAGAAATTAATTAGTCCAAGCTGCAAATATCTCATTATCTGTATTTACATTCTCTTTCTTTATTACTTAGTTAATTAAATTAGTTATGAATTTCTTATTCTTATCATTATTGGCTGCAAATGTCTATCTACTTAAAAAGAATTGAGTGATCTCATCTTCTTATATTGTGCCCAAGCTAAGAAAAACTATACAATAATATTTGCATCCAAACATTTTCTTTTAACTATCCGGTGTTTAGAATTTAACAGGAGGAAATAAAACAAAAAGAAAAATGTGCATTTTTGGTTACATTAGGCCAGAGCTGTGGCCGCAACTCATTATCTGAGATCTATACTTGGCAACTAATGTTATATTTTTATATTCGTCAAAGAGAACAAAGCCATGTGATCGATTTACTAATGGACAACACCCTGGCATGTCCCTTTAAAAGTTCACTTGCTATTAAACTAAAAAATATGCTGTGTCCTTCCCTGCCTTTGCATTCTCTCTAGTCAGGGCACTGCTGGGGAATTCCCCCAATATCACTCAGCTCTTTGCCCAAAGAGGGTCTCATCCCTTGGTTCTGCTACTGAGATTTGCCGTGAACTAGAAGGCCAGTGCTCCAACCAAAGCTCACTTTGGTGGCAGAGCAGAATAAGGCTTACCAGTTTGCAGTTGCAGTCTAAAAAGGTGGAAATGGAGGTCATCCACAGAGGCAACTGCTTTTATTACTCCGTTACTTGTCAAAAAGTACTTAGCAAATAATATATTTGTAGAGGAGAACTATTTAAGACCTACATTTTCAATATTTAAACATAAATTTAAATACACAAATAAACCTATAATAAACTATAATGCAATAACCCCACCTTATGTGTTGACAACCATGTTTTCGCATTGGTAATTAATAAACATTTTCTATAGTGATAAAAAGATTCAAGGTCCAGTTTGCCAAAATACTACACATGTGAATTGGTTGAATATGTTCAACTTCAATTTAAAATTAAAGTAAATTAAATTTCAACTGAGAGGGAAGAGCTCCAGTGGGGTGAGATGGTACTTTAAGGTCACTCAGATAAGATGGGGCCAAACTGCCCACTGAGATCACCAAACGCTTGAAGGTTATTGCACTCTGACCATAGTTGCTTGCAGCTATATTTAGGGGTTCAGTCTCTCCGGTATGAGAGTCTAAACTACTCCTACAGCAGGCCTATACTGCAGTGGTAGTAATTAACCACACAGTGACATGCACACACCAGCCAACATTACCGCATAGGAGGTTAAAATAAATCAGAGTGCAGAGGTATTCGCTGTGGCTGCCAAAAGCTTGTCCAAAAGCACAGCTGAAAACAGAGGCCCTCTCAGGGTGCCTACCTGCTGAAACACACTAACAGCAGGGGAATTTGCATTTATCTGTATCAGAAAGAAATACAAATTACAACCACTCACTAACATATTTTTTTCCTGTAGAAAGTATTTTAAGTATTTGTATTCGTTTTATTTGAAGTCAAAACATAATGATCTTTTTAAAAAAAATATCCACTTCTCAGTCCCAGACACAAAGAGTGTTATTCCACAGGCATACAAATGCACATTTAAGGAAAGAATTTTATATTTTGCATAGCATTTTACACATACAGGCAAAACGACACTTTCATAGTTGTTTGCATCCAATTCAATTGAGTTTTTAGAAAGAGAGAAAGAGGGAGACTGTGAGAGAGAGAGGGATAAGAAGAACCTTCCCCCTTCCAGCAGTATGTGGTTGGCTGTTGGCTTGGAACTGCAGCTGGTGACGCACATCTGATTTAATTCAGCGCTGCCCGCCTGACATTGTCTCAGCCAATCGTACATCGGTACGATGAATACACGCCGCCCTGCCCCCTTCCCTTTCTGTTCTACCCACTGTTTCCACCCCTGTTTCTCCCCTCATCTTCCCACCAGCAGGTTGCTTCGTAGTCCCAGTGCTCACTCATTCTCTTGCCATTCCTTTTTTCCATGCCTCCCTGTCTTTCACTGCTCACTACGTTATTCTCCCTCAGGGCCTTTATCCATCTTGATCCCTCATCTCTAGCCTTTCTGTCTCTTTTCTCCCGTGTCTTGTTTCTGTCTTTTTTCCTTGCCATGTTCTTGTTTCCACTTCCTTATCCCCCCACTCCAAATCTCACCCTTTCATTCAACCTGCCTTTATGCCTTCTTTCTTCTCTCTTTGGTCTCTCTTCAAACTCCAGCCCAAAGTTTCTACTGCACATCTTTTGCTTCAAGTTCTCCACATTTCTGTTACAAAAAGGGAAATCTTTTATTTTTGTCTGATGAGCTAAATCTGTAATTCTCTCTCTCTCACACACACACACACACACACACGATACAATCTGTTTGTTGTGATAGTAACGAGGGTACTTTAAGACAATAAATGTCTTTCACACATATATAATAACTATTAAACTTTTTTTTTTAAATCATGCTGTCAAAATTTCCTTGCAGGGAAGCTTAAAAAAAAAAAAAAAAACACCACCAACCTCTGCTATAACACTTCCAAGATGGATAATGTGTAACCACCCTTAGTGTAATCTGTATTTAACAAGTACATCAGAATTGAGAATGAGAATTAATGCTCTCCTGAGAGAGGTGTGTGTGTGTGTGTGTGTGTGTGTGTGTGTGTGTGTGTGTGTGTGTGTGTGTGTGCACAGACAGACAAAAATGAGACAGCAAAAATGGCTGTCTGAGTACGTAAGAGGTGAGAAAAATAGTACATGCGGCAGACACTGTTCCCCTCTACCCTGCACAAACATAAATACATTTAATGAGACACGTCTTTCATTTTGCTCAGAGAGATTCCTAATCCATGATGGATGGTTAAGTGCTTTTGAAGAGGTGGGGGTGGAGTTTACAGAAAGAGGGCCAAGGAGAAAAGAGAAAAAAAGAAAAAAAGTGGGGGGGGGGTGTTCCCTTGGATAAGTGTATAACTATAAAAGATTAAAAGAGGAAAGTGAAGCATATGCTGGTTCAATGAGAATGGCAATGAAATTTACTGAATAAATTTATGCAGTTGAACATTAATGCATTTTAATTCAGTTTTGCATAAACAGGATATTTGCTGGGCATTTACTATCAAACTACAACTTTTCCATAATATCTCGATAAGAAACTAATTTTTAAAACTGCAAGGAAAGACATTTTGGACTATTGGAAATAACTGTTTTACTAACAATTGTAAATACAAAACTATCTGAATCTTCAACTAGTGTTGTGAAAACCAAATTTAGGCTTTTATGTTGTGGTGGTCTGGCCTTAGTGCCTCTAACTGAACCTGAAAATGAGAGCCAATTAAGTAAGCATCTGTATCAAGTGCCCTGCAAATTCCATTAAACCCTCCAGCTCAAGGACTCTCTGCAACCCCGCACCGAAGTTTTAATTAAAACCATTCTTTTCACTAAATGGTTAATTACACAATCAAAAGAATCAGTGGCTTAAGAATAGTCTGGAAAAAAAACATTTAAAAAAAACAAAAGACTTCAGCTGCAAACGGGAGTATAAAACAAAATCAGATATAGAACTGAAAATCCACGAATGAAGCACAAAAAAAAGAGGGTATCTGCTATTATAAAGAACTGATTTGCTCCTTGAGCTTAGTGCCAGGCAGTGCAGGTTCACACATCTCTTCTATTGTCTGCTGAGCCACTTTATTATGCAGCCGTGTTTATAGATGGGGGAGGGACAGACGCAACGTACAGGCTTCTATGCCCTATGCTTTTATGCTAAAATTCTCAATGCAACAACAGCCAACAAGCAGAAAAGGTAAAGAAAACCCTTGGAAGGTTACAAAATGCATTATACACAATAAATTTATACAAGCTGTGTTCAAGTGTGTGCGCTGCAGTGTTTCCTCTTTGCATATGTAAACAAGGCAAAGAAAGAAAGCATGTCTATACCCTAGCAAAAGTAGAGACTAAATCTGCAGGCAATATGTAGGCAGAGGCACTAACAGACAATCACCACATCATCAGAGTCAAGTCCCTCCCAAAAAATCTCAAGCAAAGCAGATCTGGACTTCTCTCATTATACTGCTCTGTGCACTTCATCTACAATTCTCACAAATGGCACAATATTCTTGTTTACCTGGAGATGCCAGTTGCTGTAATTGGTTACTTTCTATAGCAAGTGTAATAAATGTCTAAATATAATCAACGAGCATTGTGAGTATAAAGCAGATGGCAATGTTCTCCAAAGAGACGTTGGCGCTACAAAGAAATGCAGTTTGGCTGTTTCGATGAGATGACTCTTCGCTTACAGGCAAATGTATGTGCGTGTGTCCGATTATGCACTCAAATGGTCAAGTGGGTGTGTCTATAGAGAGCTCCATCTGTCTGTATAAGGAAAAAAAAAAAACAAAAACAAAACACACACACACACACACACACAGGAAAAAATTCTCACCCCTCACCCTTCCTATAAAAGGACCACTGTTATAGAGACTGACAGTTGCCTAATGCACCTCCATGTGCCTGTTGTGACCCCTTCTCCCAGCACGCCTCTTCTACCCTCTCTCCATAATTAGTGCCCCCACATTCTGGCTGTGCCAAGTTCATCTCAGCCGTGTCTCACCTGCTTGTTAGTATTATGACAGAGTGGCCTCGAGAACCCCTTTTTGCTTTTTAACCCTAATACCAGCCAACTTCAAACGGGGTAAAAAGCCTTAACGAGATCGCACTACACCTCTATCTGAGGTCAGTGCCTGAGGGCAACAATCGGCTGTGAATCCCTTCTGGCTCTGATAGCTCCATAGTGTGATTCAAGGTTTGTAAACTTTTAAAGGTTGATAACATAAATGAGGAACAAAGTCTCCCGCAGTTACAATGTTAGGGTTATTAGAGTCAAAGGAGCTCAATTTGAGTATTACTTTAACAATCTGAGCAGAACTCATTTGGGGTCTACAAAAGAATGATTTCATACATATGTCTTTTATGACTACAACTCCTAGGCATTATTGCCTTACATTTTATACAAAAGACCACTTACATGGCTAAAAAACAAGTCAATCCCCATAGACTCCTATGCCCAACTATCTAAACAATTAAGTACAGAACCCTTAATTATTAATTCTGCATGCATGGGAGGCACCCATAAAGTCTTTGGATGCAGTATTGGCAGCTGATGATCACTTTTTCTTCATAAAACCAAAATGGGAGGGCCAAAAGGCTAATGCTGAGGACTTAAAACTGGGCTTCCCAAACCTATGGGTCACAGTGATTATGGACATCATTGAACTGTATCAAGTCAAAGTCAGCTATAAGTATAATTTGCCATATGGACAATATCACCTCTTTTTGGGAGCTAGCTGCCATATGAGGGGGAGAACAGACAGTTTTACAATTGGCATACACCTTGCGCTTCAAAAACAGGCTTAAGTGTCATTCATATCCTTCTCGCTACATCCTATTAATCTGCCTGGTATTTGACATAAAGCAGCTCTCCGTTGGGGGAGAACGACATGATGGGGGAGGTGTGTGAGGTTCTCTTGTCAGCAGCTTGTGAGTGATCATACAACATGAATACGGAGGGAGGAGAGCATTGTTTAAGTCTGAGCGTCCCCCTTGTTTTCCTTTATCGCTTCCCTTGGTCCGTTCCTACATCCCTCACTTTCCCCTAACACTTGACATGCATGTGGGGTGAGCACACAGGGGGTAAAGGAAAAACAATTATGCTTGGCAGTCATAAATCCACAGGACGTAATTCACAAGCTATTCACTATTAATTCATTCAGTGTTTAGAAATGTGTTTAACAGCGGAAAAAAAAGCAGCCCAAATGTTAAAGTAAATTAGCCTCTAATTAGATTGCAATTCATGAAATTCCATTTGAGCTGTGTTGACGCAATTAATAGCATGTGAAATTGCCAATGAATCCAATGCGGTATTAAAAGGACACACTTGTGTTTATGTGTGTCTGTTGCCACTTTGAAAACATAATGCTGTTACCACCATGGTGACACCGTGTAAATATGTTTCTCCTCGGATGCGGTCGCTGGGACACGTAGAGGGTAATGAAACAGGCGGAAGTAACAGCATGGTCAAAGAGGAGAGTGAGGAACAAGGTACTGACAGGCAGCACATTAAATTTCCAACCTTTCATCAGTGAAAAGCACACAAGCAGGAGAAACAGAGACTGCAGATTTTCTGATTATCGGGGAGTATGAATGTAAGAGACACCGTGTGGTGTTACTTGTGCCTTTCTGTTTTTGAGTTCCGTTTGTCTAACTTCCTGCTTGGGCCATGTTTTCTTACAAATTCAATCATATTTGTGAGTGTGTCCGCACATGTGTTTGTGCATGCTAAGAGCAATCTTGGCAAGGACATTACTGTCTTGGCAGTTTTGCAGTTAAACAATGTAAGCATTTGCTTCCTTCACTGAAAACATATTGAAAGGCTCCAAGTCGCTACAATGAGCACATTTTGATGGCTGTGGGCATCAAACTCACTATGTACCCTGTGTCTCTGTCTGTGTGTGTGCACATGCTTTTGTCAAGGTTAGCAGATATGTGTAGCAGTCAAATCGACTGATTGTGATTGCAGCAGGAGCAAAGATTGTGATGAAGGTGCGTTTGTGCTGGGGGTGAATAATCAGCGTCTCTCTGAGGTACTGGGGGACCAAGAGGGGGGAGGATGGAAAGGCTCTGTATAGGCAGAGGTCCAGCCTGTGTGTGTGTGTGTGTGTGTGTGTGTGTGTGTGTGTGTGTGTGTGTGTGTGTGTGTGTGTGTGTGTGTGGGAGGGGTGGGAGTGGGTTGGGGCAATGGGACACTGCCTCCTGGAACCTTGCATTCTGTGAAGCTCCATGCCTAATAGGGGGCAGAGAAGTTAATTCCAGTGCGCTGAAGCTTTATCTCATTTTCATACATATGAACGCGCCAGGCCGAGCTCGATTACCGCAAACAAATTGAAATGCCTGGGACCAGGGAGGCCTGCAGAGAGGAAAGCAGAAAAAGGCAGAGAGGGTGGGGAGTGGTAGTGTGTATGTGTGTGTGACTATGAATTTCTGAAAGTGTATAAGGAAGACAGAATGCACTGATATGGATGGAAAGACACAAATCACTACCGCATACCGATTTCCCCCTTCTTGCATGCATACGCGCGAGCAGACACACACACACACACTTACACCTCTATTATTTAGTGTCATGCATGAAAACCCATCTCATTCTAGTCGATGCCACCTTCCTTTTAAAAGGTATTGCAGATGGGAGGTTATAAGCAAACTCACAGAAGTCCTGATTTCTCGATTAGTCTTCTTTCACCTACTTTCTTTATCTGTCTGTTTGCATGACTACCCACTACATAAACGCAATCAGTTTCTCATCCCATGTCCTTTTCCCTCTCTATCTCTCATTAAACACACCATAAAATAAATCTCCATGTCATTAGTCCTCTGCTATATTAGTGTCGTCATTGACTCTTGACGGTCATTTTTGGCACTTGTCTGCTGCTCGCTGCTTCATTACTTCCCTTCCTCTTTTTCCTTTCTTCATTTTTGCTTTTATCTGGAACCAAAACAGCTCGTTACACTTCCTATTTCTTCTCTCTCGCTCCCTTTTTTCCCTTCGTAACTGTGCCCTAATCCATGGGTTTCTCTCCTAAAAAGAGTTTTTTCCCCTTCCCTTCTTGGCATTTCAATTGCTGCTACTGCATCACACATCCAACATCCACAGTTCATACAGCGCAGCAAAAAAATATGTAGACTGTGCTATGCTTTTCATTATTTAGACATTTATTTGGCACACTGGCTTTCAAATCTAACAATGGAAACATCAGTGTAGCAGGATGTGCTTTATATATAGTGCCTACATTTTAAAGCAAGTCAGTAAAAAGGGCTCCTGAACTGAGCAGCACAGTGAAGATGGCTGTAAAACATGCTTTTCAGAGCACCACCGGTGGCTATAGCACATTTCTGCTCATGTATATAATGCATCTAATTACTTTCAGTGCACTAAATTGGAAGGTTTGGTTTAAAAAAAAAAAATAGCAACAGCTGCAGATTTGCAGGGCCAAAACACATTACTGGTCGAAAGGTATTGCCTCATGTTTAAATACAAGATCTCTGAAGACAAATAGGAAGATGCACAAAGAAACAACGCAGGCTTTCACAAGAAAACAGCATGTGACACGTATTGTTGGCCGCATTATCTTGTGGTTATGTGGACTGCTATAGCCTAACATCAACATAATCTTTTTCTTGCTCCTTGTCTAATGCATTATGCGGGTCGTTGGTAAAGTTTGAGAAAACAAATAAACGTGCAGCAGTCCTGCTTGCCTTTAATCAAAATCAGTGACCAAAACAAACATTTGCTGTTGTAAATGCCAGCATACATGTGTGAAAGTAACGTATATTAGAACAAACTGTTTGTTTCTGGAAAAGATCTCAGTGAATTTGTCCTGTGTACACTCACATTGGAAAAAAGAAAACCCACTATAAAATGTGCCTCTCCACTCCTGATGTTCTTTGCTAATATTTGTGACAAGCACCCATCTGAGTACTATGCAAGCAGAAGTCATACAAATGTTGAATTGAATTGTAGCCCTGGAGGAGTCTGATATTTTAATCTCTCACTGAAGCAGAAGAACAGTGCCATTAAATGCTTATTGAAATTGGATGCATTCAGCTTTGTAGGCAGCTTTGAAACTTGGTTAATAGGTCAAACTCACAGGCAGTGCAGTGAAACACAGGGAGGGTAATTAAATAGGCAGGTCAGAGTGCAAGGCAAGCTGTGGTGACCTTTGTTAAAGCCTCACAGTTTCACCCAGATGGCCAAGCTGCTGCTCAAACTGGCAAAGCGCAGGTGCTAACAGACACACTAGGCCGCGCCCCCCCCAAAAGAAACCCCACACAGGATGAAATCTTCTGCCATCTTCAATCCAACACTACCATGCATTAACAGAACCTTTTAGTTTAGGTATTTAGCATTAATGGCATCTATTTATGTGTCAACACAGGAATAACCTCACTGTGTTGCTAAGTGACAACAAAGCGGGAGGGTGTGCTTGATAATTATCCTCGTCCATGATGTATGAAAATTCAGGTTTGAAAGCAGATATGACGATCGCAAATTATGGAGGCAATGGAGCATTTTAGATCTTCTTAACTAACAATTGTTCATTCCTTTTAATGCAGACAGCTGGGACACAACACTTCCATACTTCATTTTATACTAATATGCATGTGGATGTAAGCTACTGCATCAAAGTTAACCCCTTAAGTCCTGCCAGCAGATTTTAAATCTATTCATAAAACAAAAGCATGCAAATGTATTGGCTGTACAGATCGTTATACATGTCTTACTTAAACAATCCAAATTACAAACTTATAACAGGAACAAGAACGCTGAGAAACTCTATTTTAACATCTTAAGAAATCGCAGAGGGGATATGAGGACACTGTTCCTTTAGTTTTGCATTTCAGCTGAACACCATTTGCTTCTTTTATCCCACTCATCCTCTCCCTTCTTTCTATAGCCCATCCCCCCATCGCTTTACCTACAGCACACTCAGTGAGCTGTCTGGGTCCCCTCACGCCTCACTGCCTGGTGCTCCTGGCATACTGAGCGTCACTCTGCATTAAAATGCCCCTGTATTTGCTCTAATGAGCGTGTGCATGTGTGCGTTCCGAGTCAAACAGCACAATTGTGCATGCATGTGCAAAATGTGTGTGTCCATCTGTGTACAAGAATGCTAAATGCTACGTGTGTATAATGCATAAATAATGTGTGTGCCTTTATGTATTAATCAGAGCTGATTAATGCACATCAGTGGCTGGAATGTAGTGTTAGAAAATGAAGTATATGAGAGGGTGTAGTTTGTCTGCTCATGACACTCACCTTTGGGTTTCTGATCAGCAGCCTGCAGAGGAGAAGAGAAACTGATTTAGGAAATGAAGAGTTAAAGTATGATGTTCACAAATAAATCAAACGACTAGTGCTACCGAATAAAGTGAGCCTATCGTTTCAAGACATCAGTGAATAGAAGTAGTCATTTGGTCCTTTAATGGAAATTTGCTGCCTACATTTCAACAAATCAACCAAGGCTGATTCCATTTATTTTATTACCATTAAGCACTTACAATAAAACCACTCCATGCACAGGGGCAACTTAAGTGAAGGCTAGTATCCTATCTATTTTAATAAAAGAAAAGTGTGTGTAATGGATAGCACTGAGGTTTCTCACATGACATCATGCACACACTGTGCGAGACATATCGGACATGATACAATCACTGGTTGTTAGGTCCCTGGATGTTTGGGCTGTTGCTTGGCGAAATCAGTGATAACCAAGGTGGTACTTTGGTTGTTCACAGATGGCCACGGTTGCCTAGAGTTTTTCATGTTCGTTTGCAAATACTTGCCAGCTAGAAGTGGAAGTACTTTATATACCAGAAATGGAGAGGTTTCACCCTCAAAGTAAAAGCTGTACTTCAGGGCTGCAGCCAACATGTTTCAAAGTGTGCAACTTTTACTGTAAGGGCAAACTGTCCATTTCCAGTGTGCATCACACTTTTACGGTTTCAGCACAGCTCAGAGAGTAGCTGGTGAGGCTACAAGGCTGCCACTTCCACTCAAAACAAGAGTGCAGCAATACGCTAGCAACCACAAGGAGGTTTTTACCAACAGGTTGGGGAATATACGTTTCCCCTAGTGACAGGGGGTCACTGACTGGTCTAAAGGCCTGTCTGACTTGCTGGTTATTAACTTGATCATCACAATGATTGTCACATGTCCAAAATGGTGGACAAGTTAGCATCACTTGATTAGCACTCACATGTCTGCAAAGCCTTAATAGGGGTTTTACATTCACCTTTTTCTGAGCGATTTCCTTCTTGGTCTTTTCTTCTTGTTTTTTCTTTTTCTTTTCTTCCATCAAATGGTTCTCTTTCTTCTGTTGCTAGCTTCTCTCAGCTGTTCAACAAGAAGGGGAAAGAATGATGAGTAAAAAAAAGAAGAGCACAATTAAGGAATACTACTACACATTATAATTGTTATGATCTGCATTGCAGACTTTAGACATCAAGAGTTATACAGAAACATCTTGCCCCCCTACTGTAAATTGCTTATTTTGTTTATTTTTAAACTTTAAATGCACTTAAATGGTAATGCAATATTACTGTTACTTTTTTTCATTTCAGAGGATTTCAAGCATGTTCAAAAGCACACATTAACTTCTAGTACCTTCCGTATGAGCCATTTATAAGTCAGGGCCAAAGTGCACTCAGAGAATGTAAAAAAAAAAAAAAAAAAAAACCAATTTCCATCTACAAGCATCACTGCATACAAAAATCATTCTAGGCACTTGTGAAAAACACTTTCCCTCATGATCAGAAACTAAAATGTAGAAGGTGAAAGAGGAGGACTACTCGAGTACAAAAAGGAAAGGGACAGAGGGGGAGATGAAGTGAGTGTGAACAAGAAGAACGAAGGTCAGCACAAAAAGGGTGGCTTAAAAAAAACACCAAATGAGTCAAGGGAAAAAAAAGAGGAAAGGATTTAAAGGAGCAAAAGGAAGAAAACATGAAGGCCAACAGACAAAATAAAGCACGAGTTCTTCTAACGAAGATCTCCTTTTAGTGGGAGTGTGGTTCTAGTGCGAGTCAAACTAGCTAGATAGCCAGCCTAAGGGCTCAGGGGAAACTAAGTACTTCATTTCAGTCTCCATTTCCTTTGGCTCAGCTTTAGTGACAGCTCCTGGAAACTATTAAAGGCATGAGCTAGGACACAGGCAGTGACTGTGTGCATGCTTTTAGGCTTCACCAAGTGCAATGGACATCAATGCATGTGTCATATCCAGTGAAGGGAAATAACGGTGTTAAAATAAACTGTGCTGCTAATGGCATTACTTTTTTCGTATCGTTACAATGCTGTTACCATTACTAACAAGAAAATGCGGTGTGGACGTGTTACCATTTTGCAGCACACACACACACACACACACACACGCACGCACGCACGCACGCACGCACGCACGCAAATAACACATGTAAAGACTGACATTATATCTGGTTTAGTGAAACAATTAGCACAATAATAATCAATATGATGAAAAATCATTAGTTAAAACCCCAATGTTGATAAATGTGTGTTATCTACCACAACTGAACAAAACACTAAATATAAAACATGCCTACATAGCATGGATATGAATCAAAGTCTGAATATATGAATGAATCATAACTCTCCTAACAGAAGATTAATAGAAGGCCTGTCTCCCACTGTGTTGCCCACTGGCAGTGGGAGGGAGCTGTCAATCACAAAGACAGGAGAGGCTTCAATGAGACAGTCTGATGGTGCAGTGATGTCTCTATGGCAGCAATGGAAGAGGAATCATATAAAGGGGTTTGGGCAAACACACAGATCTTGCATTACTGCTCCTTCAACTGTATTTTAGCTTCCTCGTTCCTTTTGCTGCTTCATTGTTCTTCCCTTCTCCCTTACATTCACGCATACACTCAACACAATCCTATTTTTCATTGTGTTATTTCAGCAGCTCACTGAATGCTGCCCTCAGGGAATAAATGGGGGTTCCATTATGTGTGGATGTGATTGTGTGCTCCAGTGTGCATACAGATAACGGTATGGAATATGTGCACTGTGGATAGGAGTGTTAAAGTTAGAAATTCCAATACTGGGATTTCTACATTTGACACAATACCAATAGATTAATGATATTCTATTCCTTTTTCGTGATGTTGGTAATGCTGCATCGATACTGTGGAAAATGACTACTGAAACCCCTTCAAATAAATGTCCAACAAAAAAATTATATTTTGACAACAGTATACTGCGTGTGAAGTAATCTTACTCTTTATTAATTCTCTTCCGTATTTGAGTCCATTATTAAGTATAGTATTAAATCTCTTTCTGGCCACCTAACAAGAAAATAATAGAAAATGCTGCACTGCTATGAACATCTAGAATAGGAATAGGAAAAAAGTGAATGAAAAGCTTTGCCGATGGAGCAAATTGGAGCGACTGGAGGAGAGAAATGGACAAGGGGTTTTAGATGACAGAAACTATTTTTGTTGTCCTTTCATTTGCTAGTGACAGAGTCTCTTCTACTACATCTCATCCTGATAGTCTTTATACACAAAAGATTGCACTAGTGTCTGTTTACAAGTACTGCTGTCACAATGAGGGTTGGACAAAAACAGGTCCAAGTATTAAAACAACAAAGTTATTATCCTGATTTCGTATGTGTCAAACTCTGTATTATCGTTTAGGGTAATGTCCTACCAGCGTGTGACTGTGAAATCAGAGAGCGGGCAGTTGACTTTTGAGCTTATGTAGTCATCGTCAAAGTTAGCTTCCCTCCTGACCTCTGCTGACCCCACATATAGCATTACCTGCCTCTCTCCCCCTTCCTCAGTACTGCTGACACCAGCACTTCCTCAGCAGTGATTCTGGGCTGTATCTGCCGCACTCCCCAGCATCAGGTTTACCCCCTCTGGCAGTATGACTCTGCAATTAGGGAAATATGTCCCATTTTGACATTAATGACCTACAAAGCCAGCGTGCGTCACTTAAGGTTCTCTTAAATTAAAGGGACTTGCAACACCACAGCCAATAACCAGCAATCAGCTCATATTCTTGCCCTTAAAAGGTATGGTTAAATGACATATGGAGATTTGCAGATAAAAAGACAAAAATTAATGCAAAGGTAGTTGCATGGTGCATTTAACGCCAACAAAAGAAAAAGGAAAAAAATGTGTCTCCATGTTGTAACTACAGAGCTCAATTGTGTATTATAACTATTAGTTGCCCTACTCTGATGCCAGAGTTGAGACCAAAATAACCATCATCCCCTCACATTTATTAAAATAATTCCACAGGAAATAAAAAAGGGAAAGGAAATTCATATCTCATCTGCCGCTGACTGTTTCTTTTTTTTCTTTTTCTTTTTGTAACTAGAGATTCTGCATTGGCTTGGTGGTTTGTTTGTTTTTTTTTTACAAATGATAAATGTATTTTCTATCAGTTCAGTCACTGGAAATTCATAATTTCATATCCAAGCAGGATCCCCCTTTCTTACTATGCTAAATACAACTGCTCCATATCTCTATATATGGGGATAAGTTACAGAGGAGGAGACATGACAAGAAACATGCTATTATACAGGAAAGAGGTTAGAAACTCACTACACACACACCAACCTTGCATAAAAGCACAGACACACACACACACACACACACACACACATGGAAGCAGACAGTCTGATGCCTGTCTTCTTCCGCCAGGGATGCAGAAAAGAGGGAGGAGGGAAGGAGGAAAGGGAACAGGCGGAGGATGAAAGCAGACACAGAGCAATACCAATTAAGAACGACAGCCGCCAGAGAACTAGACAGGGCACACAGAGAAAGAGAAAATACTGCTGGAAAAGGGCAAAGACCGAAAGAATCCTCACTGGAGAGGAGTTGGAAACAAAACTGAATGAAGCTCTATTGAGGCTGGCAGACCAAGGAGAGACTGGAGGACAGGGGTGGAGTTGGGGGGGGGCTCAAATATTCGTACACCTTGATCACTAGTGTCAAGAGAACCAGACAGAGAAAATAAGGTTGAGGGGAAAAAATAATGCAAGGCTGGCAGAGAATGGGAAAAATGGTGGATAACTGTGCTAATGTTATTCTCTGCGTTACAATGAAAGGGAGACACAGGACTTCAAAAGAAAAAGAAGGCCAATCAAAACATGGAGGATCATGTTTGGAATGGCCGCAGACAACACCACAAACACAAGAGTAGGAAGAGCAGTTTCCTCTCTTGGGGCGGGGGGAGAATAACAGAGTCAAGACTTGTGACCACAGATTGTGGTAAATCTGCCACCACTGCCATTCAGAAAACCACCCATTCCTGTGGTATTATGGAAGCTATGGGATTCTCCAGAGCCTTATTACATGGAACATTATAGGCAGCTTTTACCTGGGGAATAATTCCTCAATATCTGCTAATACTGCAACACACCCCAACTAATCTCCACAAATGTGTGTGGGAGTGCATTTGTGTTTTCTCAACCTGAACAGCTTGGGGAAAACAAGCCTGTAAATTCCACAGTTGGTAAGTGCTAATAACAATCTTCTTGTGTTTTCTATCCTTCAGCCTCAGTGAGTGCTCGCTTTGTAACCATCCTGTGCATACAGTGCATATCGGCTTTGCTTACAGCCGGTGGTCAAAATGGTCTGTGAAAATATACAGTGCACTTTATTACTATTAGACTAGGCTTGCTCAGTGAATTGTGGAATACATATTGTATGTTGGTAAAACCTGTAAAGAAGAGATGGCCTCTGGAGAGCAGTGTTTTGGTTCGGCAGGGGGAATACTGGGGAGGAAGAAAAGTCAAACAACCACATATTAGGAGAGTTTCACTTGTGCTATAAATAACAGCTTTGAGGTTTGCTTCGAGAAAATTCTCTTTCACAGTCTTGGCTGCTGCCTCTGCCAAGCAGATATGAAACTTTAACACAGTGGCAGCTCATTAAACTGAAAAACAGCACAATACACAAGACTAAGCAAAGCCTGGTCCCTGCCATCGCCACTGCTAAAGCTTAGTGAATTCAAGAAGAAGCTGTCAAGCTGAATGTGTTGGTGTACGTGTTTATTTTTGAGTGCTTTCTCTAGCTTGACTGCACTGTCGGCATGCCAGCAATTCTACCATTGCCAGTGGCACTTGTCTCTGTCAGCTAGTACATCTGGCTACCTTACCCACACCTAGAGCTGGGCGATATAAGATTTTTTCATATCACAATATGTTTTTTTCATTTCAGGCGATAACGATATATATCACGATATAAGCCAAATAACTATATTTGTAAGATTTAAATGTGCCGTTGCTCACAAGTAAAATGTGAAATAATCAGCAGCTTGTTTTGATTTAAATATTTATTTCCCATAATAAGTTCAACAGGGCAGATGTACTTAAAGAACATGAGACTTCAGTTTCAGATAAATAAAGGCAAATATTGCAAACTACACAAAAGGTAGCCGCTAAAGCATTTAAGTTTCAAAATAGAACAAACAAAACAGACCACTAAATTGTCAATTCCACTTAGAAACAAAATATTAATTCTAAAAATAAATCTTAGTTTGTTTTACAGAAGAACAGACAAAATTGACTAACTTTTGTCAATATCAAATAAACTGAGAACTAAAAGGAAATTCTCAATCTCTCCTTGTTGTATAGCTTAGCTATTACCTCAATTAGCTGCTTGAATCCTTCATTTTCGACCGTGTTTATTGGTAGCATGTCTTTAGCAAGACGGTAGGCTATGGCATTCGTTATGTCGCTATGTCTCTTAGCTTTTTTGTCATATGGTAAGACGCTGGAGAAAGTCGACTCAATTGACTGTTGTTGCTTCGCAGGGATTCTCCTGGTTGTTTTCGATGACGAATTAGCGCTTTTAGTCTACGGAACTTCTCTGGCCCTTCCTTTCAACAATCTCTCCGGCATTGGAACCGTCATCTGTGTTCTCTTCGGTAACCTGGTCACCCAAGCTCTCGGTTGATTTTTCTCTAGCGGGCAAACTCATTTTCTCCATTAACCGGCCGGCACGGCGGCTGGCTGCTTCCCAAACAAATACACATGTGCGGCTGGGCACTTGTGCTGTACGTAACAAGTCACGTGACGTGACGCTGCGGCTGTGATTGGTTCGGCTATGCGCTACTTAATTTCGATTGGCTGTTCTTTTTTTTTTTTAAGACAGGAAGAGAGAGAGATGAGGTCTATCGCAATAGTTTCATTTTTCTATCGAGAAAAAGTTATTTCGCAATACATATCGTTATCGTTCTATCGCCTAGCTCTACCCACACCTAAATGTTATTCTAACCTGAGTCATAAACTGAGACTTAACCATCAAAGAGTCCTTTGAAGGTATATCAGGAAGTGAGGACTGACCAAAATTTCCCTACTTTCCACCAAATGATCACACACCCAAGGCTGAAAAGACAAATTTCTACTCAGAAAAGATTGATGTTTAAGCACATGGGCATACACAATGTCCCATCAACAATTTACTGACTGCCAGCAGTATAAGCAATCAGTCAGTCTCTGAAAGTGAGAAGCAAGCCTGCAAAGAGATGTCGGAACAATGCCTAGAGGAAAAGAATAAAGGCAGAAAAAGCCACAACAGCTCCTTCTGTTTGGACAGCAGATGAGATACAGATATTACGACACAAAAAAAGCCTACATTTATCAAAGTGAAATAAAACATTAGACCTTTTTTTTTTTAATTTAAAGTAAAAATTGGCTTAACTGACCTAATAAGAATAAATAACCACCCTAGGTCTATGTGGCCAATAACAATCCTCAGAAATGTATTGCAGCTATTGGCTGAAAAAACAAAAAAAAAAAAAACAGAGAAAACTACTAATAAAGATATTTAAATATGAAAAATACTTGCAAAATGATATTCCTGCTGCCTTAAATGGTTTGTGCCTACTGTACTATGCTAATTTGCATATCAGCTATAATCTTGTTTTATACGTTTATTTTTATTCTTCCTACCTTTTAATACTGTTCTTGTTGTTTTTGTGTTGTAAGGTGACCTGATTTGCCACCAACAAACATAATTTATTTTTATTTCCTATTGTTATAATTTGTCATGTACTGTAGTGCAAATGGAGCTGTGACCACTGTACATCCATACATCAATAAAAGTAAAAGCAGACGGATAAAGTTCATTGATTGTATTCAAGTTCGTGTTCAGGGGTAAGAATTGACGTGGATTATCAACCAAAGCCATGACCCCAGTGAAGGGAGAGCCAGTGCATGCTAGTGCGATTTACACTGCCTTAACTGCAAGCTTTGTTAGTGCTGTAGAGACCAAGTCCTGTTACATAATGAGTAAGGATGTCTGTTGATTTTGAGCAGGAAATAGGAATATTATGGGGTTGCTTGTCCTGCATATTCTCTGTCAGCTTCTATCTGATGCCAATCTCCTTCTGTCCACGTCTCTCCAATTAGCTAACATGAAGTAGAGGGAGGGACCGGGGCCCCAACCAAACCTCGGCACATTGAACATTCCCCTGGACCCTTGCCAAGACTCTCAGGCAGCAGCTCGATGGGTTTCAGCTTCGCTTCCCCCATCCCCCTGCTTCCACCCAGTCCTAGCTTACCCTTGGTGGGCCCCTAAAGCCCCTGCCCCCTCAATTGGCACAGAAGTTAGATAAGGAGGAGGGGACAATTACACATCCACCTCCCTTTAGTTTGTATGTGCGGCTACTAATCACAAGAAGATTCCTTAAACTGCCACCTTTTACTCACAACTTAAACTAATTTCACCCTTGACTATTTAGAATGCATCTTTAATTTTTGCAAATTCACAATCAAGAAATGCCAGATATGGGTATGACAGTGTAAGACGATGAGATCACATCTATCATAACATGAGATCACCATGTTATACCAAAACAACAGTAAAGCCTGGTCTACACGATGGATGGATGTAACCTAAAAAGCTTTGTTTTCTAAGTTACATCCATCAAAGAACACTGTAACCATTTATGGCTTTCTGGTGCTCTGTTATTACAACTGCAAACACAAAGTACAGACACACTCCCCCCTTAGGGGTGTGCCCACATAAACACTACTCATTTGGTACAATGGCCAAACCAAACACCATTGCTTGGTATATCTAGATCCTGCCCCTCTTGACTTTAAAATAGCAATACAGTGAGCAGAGGAAGAGGTTAATGGCTTTTGGCAGCCCCCTATTCAATCCAGCTGATTCTACTGTCAATGCACCCTTACTTGAGGAGCACCCTGCGGCGGTGTTAAGCGTGTTATCTATCGCGACTGTGCCAGTTGTTTGAAAAGCCTCATAATCACAGGCTCAGTAACTACCACACTAAGGCCTGGGATAGGGTCAATGACAGGGGGAGAGGACTGACAACAGAAGCCACACACAAGTCCAACTACAGGGGGCTTCACCAGGGCCACAACAAAATATCTGACAAGGAAAATAAACTATTTTACCACTTTACAGACAAATGCATGGTGGATACAGTATATTTACACTTGGCCCTGCAGTGGAAACAAGGCTAATGATAGTAACTTACACTAGTGTTCATGTTTTGTCTGCAAAGGGTCAACTAAGGATAAGCAAGCCTTGGGTTTCCTTTTAAATAAATGATCCTGCCCCTTTAGTGATAAGGGGCTGCAGATGGAGTTACTGCCAAGATTTGTCCTCCCGGCATTGTTACAATACACTCTAATCAAAACAGTGTGTAGATGCCAACAGCCTAAAGCCTGGTTAGATCCAGAGCCAACATGGGTAATGTGTTTCCTGCCTACAATGCTGCCAAAAAGGCAAAAGAAGTAATACAATTCATTGAGTCTGAGCCTCTGTGAGACAAAATTTCTCATTTTGAATACTTTTGCATTTTGGGACTAAGGTAAACGTCACAAGACTGAGCTAATTTAATTCAGAAATGTTTTAATGACAATAGGACATATACCAATATTTATACCAGACTTTCTGCACATTTAATACATTTCAGTTATTTTTATATTACAACTGTTACATTAACAGTGACAGTGGGCTAACCACTTTCCACTCATAGATATAGTTCAAATGAATTGAAGTTTATTTTTAAAAAGTAAAAAAAAAAAAGAAAAAAAAAAGGTACCAATCAAATCTTTAATATTGTTTTCCCATCAGCAGTTCAACTTATAATGCTTTGCTTATGTTGACTAATTACAGCAGGGCAGGCTACATAATTTACTGCTGCATGTGAATGACGTTAAGCGTATTTCGATACATGTTTCGATACTGTTGGTATAGTACTTTCTCTTCATGCTGGAAGTAGGGAATAAACTCCCCAGAGTGTTTCTCTCTGTCTGCTTTCATTAGCAACAGTTGCTAGAGCTGCATGTACACAGAGACTGCACTGCTCCCTCAGTATCACAGTAGGGCAGGTGGACAGTGGCATGCAAAATCAGTGCTACACCCCCAAATACTCCACACTGCTCCTGACTGCTTCTGGCAGAAAACCTGCACCTTCATTGCAGCATAACATGCACTGCCTAAGGAGTGACCCCATTAATGGTGATCTAAGGTCCATGTGCAATCCCAAATTTACCCTACTGCCTTCGAGATGAGCCACTTGCTGTGGTTTTAGTGCTAGTTACAGTTCTGTCTGGTAATGGTAAATGTAATTGCATGGTATTTAAGAAAAACTAAACTCCCTCCTCCTTTTCCTTCCACAGTGAAGAGCATCCTATTCTCTCCACTCATTTTGGACACCCCCCGAAACATCTTTTCAAAGCTATCCCCTTACTGCATGCTCATCAGCCTTGAAGGACCCTTAGCTCTGGGTAAAAAAGGGCTGTGTGTGTGTGCCTGTCTGTCAGCTGGCCGTCTAGGGTGCGCTCAAGTCCTGATTAACAACTGGAGGGCATTACTCATGGCAAAGGTATTGAGCTAGACATAAATAGTCACACAGTCCCATGGCGAAAAATGAAAGGCATTGCACATGTGCAGACACTGGCTGAATATGCCACAAAAATATTTACATTCACAGACAGTGCATATATCCATCATACACAAAAATAAACCATCCCCATCTGACTGCAAATGTACGGTGTGCCACTACTGCTTGGGCACATTTTTCATTTCATCACCTCACTGATGTGTGACGGTAGAGATAAGACAGTGGTGACAGAGATGTCAGAGGAGGGGTGGAGGAAAAGGGGGTTTGAAATTGAACAGGAAATTATGTACTTCAATTAAGACACGCGGTGGAGATATTAAAAGCTATACTCCAGTGCCTGGGGACAGGATGCACGAAGGGGGGAAGCAATGGAAAGCGACAGTTCAATCCGAGTTGGGAAGGAGGGGTGTGGAGGAAAGGAGGGAAGAGAGACAGGACAGCTATGTTTAATAATGTACTAAGAATTAGTGTAGTGGAATGTACAATGGTGTACAAGATACATAATGTGATACAGTTGAACCACAGACTGAAGCGTAGCGAAAATTGGGAACAAATGGGACTGTGCCTTTGCCACATTTAAGGAAAGTGTAACTACATCGGATAGGCACGAATTAAAACATTTAACGAAAATATAAAAAGGTGTTACAGCCCTAATGCAACTCTGTGCTATCTGCAATCAAACTATAACTATAAAATTAGCGCCCCATTACCTTCTAATAACCACACAGACATCGGAAAAGGCAAAGCAATTCTCCCAGTGCTCCAAGAAACCATCACATTACACACTCACATGTACAGAGTGTGCACCAACGCAGTCAGCCAATCATAAAAGGGCTATGATATAACACAAAAGTTCCCAACATATTCAAGACCCTTCAAATAAATACACTAAAATTAGTCATCAAACCCGTGTCTAAAGGCACATGGAAGAATACCTCGGCTCAATCAGTGTTTTCCTTTGCCGAAGAATGCCCTGCATAAACAATGTGAGCAGAAATCTGGGCAAAACAAACACGCTTAGTAAACTGTTAATGGATGTTTTAATGATGTAGTACTTGAGTGTTTGCCGGGGTATTACCGCTGTTGTTAACCGGGCTTAGTCTGTATGTCAATGAGACCAGAGCTGAGTGATATACTTTAGCTTAATTATAGAGGAACACGGCTATTTCCATTTTTCGGCTGCCGCTACGATTTTTGATTGTCAAACGTTGATTAACATTATTCATCAGTTTGCCAAGAAACTAAATAAATATATAAATAAAGCAGATGTATAAACTTACCTTGCTTTAATCACAGCTTTGGCAGCTTTCAGTTAAGAGTCGATGCATGGCAGGGGGGAAAATGCATAAAAGCATTCTCCGATGTCTTTTCTAAAGTTACCCGTAAAGAGATGGAGCAGAGATTTAGTCGTAATTAAAGTCAGACTTGGTAGATAAGCCGACTGCTGCTGTAGCAGCTTGGTGACAAGATACCGAGGTAAACAACGGCTACTCAGCCAGATATATACACAGCAAGTACGGTAATTTATGCTTTGAGCAAGAAGAAAAAACATTAAAAAAATAAAACCCAAAACACATACGCTGTGAAATTATTTTTACCAAAAACAATTTGTTAAAACGTCACGATTTAACGGGGGAGGGGGGCGGGGAAGCGGACGAAGCACCACTAATAACAAAAACAAAAAAAATACGAACACGATTAAAAGGACTTTTAAAAGCAGCTAAATTATGTAAGCTAACGTTAGCTGGTTGGCGTCGTAAATCGTCGACCGTTGCAAGGTTTTGCAAACCAGAGAAATCAGGCAGTTTTCGTTAAAAAAAAAAAAAAAATCGCCGATGACTTCTCGCGGAGCAAGCCGACGGCCGTCAGCCAGCCACCCAACTTGTTTTAAAGTGCAAAAGATTTTTGTTGTTTTTGTTGTTTAAGTCGTCGGTTGGACGACTAGCGACGGACTGGCTACCGCAAATGCAAAATGAGTAGCGACTCCGGGGAAATACATTCTGTGTTGATCCAGACGGCGGAGCGGACACTCATGGTAGGCGTTCAGTGAGCTCTCGTTGACAGTGGTCTCGCAGCCATTTTGTTCAAACTAACAACACTGCAGTCTCCCTCTCCTCCTCCCAGGGAGCAGACAGACCAGGAAGTCGCTCCGGATACGTCACTCCCGACCAACCAAAACACTAACCCCGCCCACTCGCCCCGCCTTCCTCCTGTCTTCAAACCTCCCGACTGGCCACCGAGGATGGACCTTTTTAATACATCCATGCGATGGACAGCCAGGGAAAAAAACAAAACAAAAAAGGGACAGAGGCAGCCAGCTCATATTTCCAGAGTAATTGCTGAAGCGTGCAGCAAACACTGTGTGCTTGAAAAAAGAAACAAATGTGAGACTTGTCATGCTGTGGAAAGAATATACATGAAGAAAGTATAGGCATTTTGAATTATATACCCAGCAAATTAGCTATTTAAGTCTTAAAGTTGCTCTAATCAGTATTTTAATTTTATGAATGGATCAAATTACTCAATATAATAGCAACGACAATTTTTGTAGTTCCAAACCTACTTTTGTTACTGTAACCATTTTTAGCCTCCTTTTAACCTATAGTTTTTGTTTAAAGGTCCACATATTTTACATAAGATTTCGTATTTTATCTAGTACAATTCATTATGTGACGCATAACTAAAATGGTAAATGTGTATAAATTCCATGAGCAACTGGCAGTTACACTGTGAACTTTATTTAAGCAAGTGAAAATAAACCCCCCAAAACTGGGGTCAGAGAGCCAGCCCCAGGTTGCTCTTACCCAAGATGACCTTTGTCAAGAATCTCTTCATCACATGATGTCCAGAAACACTGGGCGATAATTTTAGGCTATTCACAACATGATGGATGAGGTCGCCCTTGTGCACCCTCAGTCGCGTCTGCAGCCATCTCACAGAAAGAAAACGCAGCCCCTGTCCATTCTCTGCACTCCTTTCTCATGGAAATGACCGCTCCATGCACAGACACACACACACACACAGACAATGTGTGGTGGGAACAGGTCAAGACTGTGTTCCACAAAGAGGAGGGCTGACCAGTGAGAATGCTCCTATACATCGCAGGGAGAGACTACTAATGAGAAAGCCAGGGGCCCTGGCCAAAAGTTTTTTTTTTCTTCCTCCTTTTCAAGGCAATATGCCCAGAGCTATTAAATCAGCAAGCTCCAACTGAATGGAGAAAGCAGATGCTCCATGCTCAGGGGTTAAGAGAGGTGAGAGCAGAAGGGAATGCCTTCAGAAACGCCTTAAGGGAAGTGTAGTTCAGGCTATTAAAAGGGAAAATGCAGGAATTTGCTTGTAATGTGTGCCATTTGAATAAACTGTGTTCCTAGTAATCATTTTGTCCCAGAATTAATATAATACGCCTACTTGAAGCATCAATTCAGTGATTTATTAGGTTAAGAAAACTAAAGTGCATTACTTAGGAGTTATCAAAGAGACACGGAAATGTATGCGCCACAAAGGACAGCTCAGGCTTGAGACGAAGACTGTGGTTTGACATGATCTCAGCCATCAAAGGCAAGAGCTACTCAGGTGTGTGTGCATTAAGAAAAAAAAGACAGGGAGTGTGTCTCTCCCTGAGTGCAGACATTCACATGTATTTTATGTGAGTGTGCGCTCATCCCTCCCTGTTCCACATGCGCTCTCCAACTCATCACAGCTATTCTTTTAGGTGTCTTTGAGATGTTTCTTTGACTTCGCCAATTTCCCTAATTGCTTTCACATTTAAGAAGACTGCTGACAGAAGCGAGTCAATGGGAAAGGTCTGCCTGACATTCTGATAAGAAACAACCCAGACGAGCTGTAGTACTGCAGTGGTGGCAATCGCTCACTTCTTCTCTTCTTAGACAATACACCTCTCCTCCTCCTCCTGCTGCTCTCGCCACTCTCCTTCTCCTCTTCTCCTCTCCCCATTTCTTTTTTTTTACTCCGTGCTCTTCTGGCTTTTGTTTTAATTCCAGTTCAATCACGAGCTCTGTTCCGCATAAGGTTTTAATTTCAAGCCTGCTGCCAGAGTCTGCCACACGCACACACACACACACACACACACACACACACACATGCACATATTCACCCAAGAATGCATGTGTATACACCAAACCACAAATTCCTATGCTTACCGCGCACACTTACTCACATCACAAGCACGCATACACACTTGTATGTTACAAGGCGACATGCAAATTTAATGCACGTGCTCTCTGGCTACGTCTTATCGAGACAAAGTATCTCCTACTTGAGACTTTAATATGCGCACACACACATTAATAAAACGCAGGCGCATCAGACAAATTACATAACCAGAATCCCGAACTGTATTTTTCCTTCTGAGATCAAAATCTAGTTTATGAAAGATCAGGTAGATTTATGGGATCATTAAATGAATTCATAGCACTTGCAGTCTATGTTTTTTGCCTTACTCAAAAATACAAAGCACCTCTTCAAATGTACTACCAAGAGCTTTCATTTTGTGGAATTAGCCAAACATAATTTGAGGATTTACCAAGTCCAAAAGCAGGTCTCGGTGTTATGTTACTCACTACATAATGCAGAAAAAGAGATTTACAGTTTGTTGTATGATGTGGGGTAACTGATGACTTGGTGATGTCAGTATTTTGGTATTGATTATGAATACACAATCCTCTGCATCAGTCTGGACTCTATGTATGTGAGTAATCAAAATGCAGACGGCGAGCTACTGCCGCTTCTCTCAAAGTGACATTTCCAAAGGCATGACTTGACATATGCAAAAGGGCCGTCATGATGATAATTCTGACAGGAAGAGACCATCTCCTAACTGCCCATAAAAGAAGAATGTTGCACAGTGACTCCTCCAGTTCTGCCACTTCAAGGCGAAATTTGCAAGTGGGTAGCTTTGTGGTTGAACTGAAACATTCATTGGAAGCTTTTCTCACTCTGATTAGCAGTGTGATTGAAGTGCCTATCCATTAAATACCAGCACAGAGTGGTAAAAGCATGCTGCGTTGCTCATTACTCATCTCCAAGGTCTGCAGCATTGCATTGGGAGATAAGGCAGACTGCTAGTAGCTAAAGGCATGCTAGTGCAGGAGAAGAGGAGGAGGGATCCTTTTCATTAACTTTCATTAAGACTAAAGAGTGAATTAGCGTGAGAAGAGGTCTGATGTAAAAAAGTCGTGCTCATTTTTAGCTGCACTAAAACAGGCGTGCATGTAGCCACATACAACATGTATGAAGTTCATGAAGACACACAAATTCAGTCTAAGCATTGGCAGCAAGTGTCTCTAATCCTCTGTACTGCTCTGTACCCATGTACTGCTTTGTGTAGCATAATAGCAACAAAAAACAGAAAGCAGCATCTGGTAAAGGGGTTATGCATGGGGTGGGAAAGGGGTTATGCAGTCTTTGTGTGTATGTGCTGGTGCTTTTAAGTGCATGCCTGTATTTGACTGTGTGTCTGCGGTGCATGTGTGTGTGTATGCATTTGCGTGTGTCCATATGTGTGCTGTATGCGTGGAGGGAGGGAGGCAGAGCAGAGCAGAGCGTTGCAGTGCAGGCAGTAGGACAGCATTTCTGAGCTGTGGTAATTTCCCCCGAGACAAGCGAGCAGGTAAAGGCCAGCAAAAGAGGGAGGGAGGGAGAGAAGGATAGATGAAGGCTGGGATAAAAGGGAGGGAGGGAGAGCATCAGCAAGCAAGTATGTCAGAGAATAATAAGGAATGATACAGCAGTGGCGGAAAAGAGGGCAGCACATTCGCCCAATCGAATGGGCACGGACTGCGTTAAAAACGTTTCAAGGTTGAATTTAGCCGCTCTGATTGTCAACACATTACCGTTAACATTTGTATTTCCATTTCAAATGCCTTATCTTGTTAATGAGTGTTTCTAAACTGAGTCATTGTTTTTGTAATGAATTCATCTATTAATTACACATGCGCCGTTTTCTGATGACCTTGCTTTATTTTGTTACAAGCTGCAGACCTTAATATTAGCATACATTAAGCCCTGCTTATCTTTCATCCCCAAAAGCTAATACATCAAATTATCACCCGGAAAAAAAAAATGCATCAAGCACAATTGTGTTTTGCGCACCAAGGTTTGTGTGTGTGTGTCTGTGTGCGTGTGTTTGTGGGTGAGCACTCTCACTTATTAGCCCCTTCCCCCTCCCTACTTGCAAACTCATTACCAGCATATAAGACCTGCATGGATTTTATGGTGTTTTGGGAACTGACTGGTTAATCAGATTTATTGCACACTTAAGCTTAATTGATTGCCTTTATGGATTCAAATGAATAATTAAGTACTAACAAGCCTAGTTTCTGTTTCATCATTCTGAAATGATGATAATGACCCACAGAAAGGGAAGGTAGTAGAAGTGTCAATCACAAAATGCCAACATCACAATATTTGCTTTTCAGCCTGTGTAATCTACTGATTATAATAATGCTGTCAAAACACAGATACAAGCACGTTTTCCACTTAATCTCATACTAGTGTTGGCCCAAAGCTGGAGATTTATTTTTCTTCACCTTTCACTTTGTATTTAAAAATGTCTACTACAAAATGAAGTATTATAAGCAGTTATACAGACAGCGAAAAGACAGCCAGCGCCTCACGATCAAGGCGCCCCCTGAACAAAGACAACATATCCTGACCTTCAGATGATCTTCATCAGATCAATACTATCATCGGCACAGACAAGCGGTCACAGATTAACCCCAGCTCTCAACGCAAACACGCACGCACACACTTTTCTCTCCTATACACAACAACAAACATGCACGCATCTTTTTTCGTAGGGCCCTGGGTGTATTGACTGGTTCGTACTGACTGACACACAGAAACACCACACGTGCGCGCTTGTTGATTATACTATTCTGGCTGGCTTTTATTGCACAGTGTAAAGAGTGAATGGGTCCTAATGTAGCTGTATCTGTCTCCAGCTACAGGATGGGGCGAGGGCGATCTAACCATTGCTGCCCTCATCTTTTTATGATTGCAAACATGTTGCAATAAAAAAAAATCAAAATAACTGACTTGCTTGTCGATTTAATATTATATGGATGACTGTTTCTGTATTTACATGCGTGTTTGACATTATGGAAAAGGGCAGAATAAAGCCCATATGGATATACGGGGCTGAGGTTTGGCACTGGATATCATTTTTCACACACCTCTGTACAAACATTACATTTCCAGACACAGAGAAGAATATGCATATTTGACACCCCAACAGCCATTTACACAGAATATGTACCAATGAGCAAAACAAGCAAATTGATATCTATATGTCTGCAAGTTGCCAGAAGGCAACTGACTTAATCCCAGAACCAATGTAAATGTTGGTGGCATATCTACAGGCAAGAGCTGATATTTAGAAGTCCATTAACACAGGGTGGAGATGGGTTAATTCACTGTGTGTAGCTGGAGATCCGGAGGGAGTTTAGGGCATACAAAGAAGAAGGAGGAGAGAAATGATAATGGGAGGAAAAGAGAGGCAGAAGAAACGAGGGTATAATGCAAAAAGAAGAAGAAAGAATGAGAGGAAAAATACAAATAAATGTGGAGGGAGGTAGATGTGTATATGAGCACTGGGGATGGCAGTGGCTGAGTGTGTATGTGTGCATAGTTGTTGTGAGCATTGCTGCCTGCTATCATCCGCCTGAGTCTGGGCGTCAGTTTGATTAATGCTGCTTTCCTCCAACTGACCTCCAAGGTCACTGGAATAGTAGGTACTCAGCCGCTCCCATTTGCTGCTTTACCAGAGGGGGGTAAGGGCCATATAATATGCTCCTCCAGAGTTTCCTCTGTTTTTCCTGTTTCCACTTTCCTCTCTGTCCCTCATTTAAGCTCTATCTCTCTCTCTCATCCTCGCAGTCTGTCTGTCTATCTCTTTTTTTGCCTCCCCACCCTCGTTCTGTCCCGCCTCTCTTCGGGCTCTCTCATTCTGGTCCTCATCCATCTCTTTCTCTCTGCCACCATTTCTCTTTCCCTCTGTTTGACTCTTATGTGCTCGCCACCAGCACTCTCTAATCTGAAATGCAATCAAAAGTGGCAATAATGCAATGTGTTTGAAGATGCTGGCGAGAGGGAGAGAGAACAGGCCGGGAAAGGGTCATTAGGCCACCGAAAGAGGTTTAGATAAACACATTCACATTTCTCACACATACTCACCTCCACACCACCACCACTTCCTCCCCTCTCTCCGTTCACAGAAAGACTGCCAAGGTGAAGGCATATGAATAGAGTTGTCCTACACCAATAGACACTTGGCACTGACACACTTCCTCTGGCAGAGACGCTCATAGCAAATGCTACTTATTGTGCCAGACGGCCTTTCCTGGCATGAACCTGACAAGAAGGGAGCCATGTACATACAAAGAGAGGGAGAGAGAAAGACGAAGGCTGAGACATGAGGAGGGCAGGGGAAAAGTTAGTTTTCCTTCTACTCAACTCCCCAACTCTATCAGTTGTACGTTTTTTGTTAGCCCCTGATTATCCTGATGATTTCCCACCATTTTCTTCTAGTTTTGTTTTACTAATCTCTTTTTTTCAGTTATTTGTGTTGACATTTGCCTACCCATTGCAGTTCTTTGCCCCATCTATAGAAATCCTCACTACATATAATATATTGTCAACACTTATCCTCTGGACACTACACAATATGTATTTGTGTGGGTCTCTGTGTAAGCTTTGTTCAGATCAGCTTTACTTGCTTGAAACGTAGCCTGTTCATTCATTTCTGTGAAACCTGTGGGTTGGCACAGTGGGGAGTCCCGATGCACAGGGCTCTTCTAGCTGTTTTTTCTTGGAAGCCATTTCTTTTTCCATTGTATTATAAACCTATGTTTAGTGTTCTTGTGGATGTATGGGTCAAACTGAACCTCTAGATTGCATTTCATCTCATGAGAACTTGTAACAGTGCAACTACCCAAACACAATGCTTGCTTTTTACCATAGTGCTATTTTCAGACTGAGCACCTGTACAGCTCTGTGAAAAGGAAACTTGGCATTTAATTTACGGGTCTTTTTATTTGTCTGTGTGCACTACATGGCAGATCTTTGTAAAAATGTACATCAGATGTCTTTACTGGTTCAGTCCAAGACCTGACTGATGACTTTAAATCCACATCACAGGAAATCATCAGGCGTTGATGAGATTTATTGTATAAAATGATGACTTTTGCACTGACAGGTACTGAATTGGTTTGAAAAATATTAATTTCTGTCTATTAATTGTTCAGTTGTCTAGAGAATATTTCATTCTTGGATGAAACACTAGACTTTTAAGGATTTATGTAAATATGTTTTTGAATACATAATGAATACATAATACCTAATTCTTAGTTAATAATAATCCTGTTAATGCACTTTCTGACTATGGCTGCTTCTTAATTGATAGTGCATCGCGCAGCTCTCTCTCAGTCTGTTCAGACAAATAGCATTTTGCATAAGGTCTCATTCTTAGACAGTTATTACATGTATTCACATTGGCACTGACTATGATAGGGTTTTATTCCAATCACGTTTCTCCTGTTGAAAATTCATTCATGTGGCTCATGTTTGGGTATTTTCCACCAGTCCAGTCAATGCAGTTTATTTCTGTTCCAAACTTTTGTCATCTGTAAGACAGACCTGACTAAGATGGCGTCCAAAAGTGTGTACAAAGAAGCCAGCAGTATAATCACAGCCTGGAGAGTTAGCCCTGGTGTGCACCATCAATTTGTCTCACACTCTGTACCCTCCATCCCCCCACCCCCTTTCCTTTTTTTCTCTGGCTCTCCATGTTCCCTTTTTCCAGTCAGTGCCTGAGCGTAAGCGACACACACACACACACACACACACACACACACACACACACACACACACTCCTGAGCATCATGAATCTTTCATGCGAGCGGGCTGTATAATCCCTGAGGCGTGCTCTCTGAGACCCATACACACCCGCCTCCATCACCTTGAGAGAGGGAAAGCCATCACTGGGAATGAGGGAAAGAGACAGAGAGTGAGAGAGAAGGCAAGGGATGGAGATCGAAAGATAGATGGAGGGACATGGAAAGGGAGGGGGGGAGTGAAGTGGAGAGAGGAAAGAATGAGGAGGAGGATGAGAAGAAGGAGGAGGAGGAGGGAGTGCAAGGCTGTGAGCACCAAAAGACAAATTGAAGGTGTTAAGTAGGACCTGGCTGGAATTACCTCCCTTCTTTTGACCACTGAGGGAGGGATAAAAGAGGAGAGATAACAATGGGGAGGTTGGTTCTTTTTCGTCTTGGGTGCTGAAGGCAGCAGTGGAAAGTCAAAGTGTATCATTTCAAATCTTTGTCTGATGGAAGCACAATGGAAACTGAAAAATGGATGGCATCAGGATCTATATGTCTTCTAAACTGCCTTTTCAATAGATGCCCACATTATAACGACACAGGCCACATCCATGCATACATACAGTGTACATACACATTTGTTACAATACACCTTTTTGAATGGAAAAGTTTAGGCACCCCAAAAAACAGTATTCTTAATGCACAGTTGGTTTTAATCTCATGGGCTAAAAAACAATTATTGTTGCATGTGCAAAGTTTCTTTAACTAGTCTGACCTCAGTTGACTTTTCAGAAGTTGCCAGGCAGCTGAAGAATTAAGAATTCATTAGGAATTGTCAACAGATGACAATTCAGAGCCTGATACTCTTTAACCTTATGCTAACACTCAACAGCCATGGGCTCCTCTAAACAACTAATTGGAACATGAAAATTAATTGATGTTTAAAAAGCCGGGTGAGTCTATCAAAAGAAGTTAAAGCACTTCCAGCTTGAAAGTGGCACTCTTCAAACTGTCTTTAGAAAAAAAACAGTGGGTACATTTGGAGTCGTCAAGAAAAAAAATAGGTGCTAAAGGCACAAAGGGGGGAAGAAATTGCACACTATCAGACACAAGCCAGAAATAGAGCCTGTTTATTGAAATGTTGTATCCTTTGTGAGAATATTGAAGCTTAAGAGGGTGCATAATGTTGCAGTTATGGAATGATCTAAAAGACCAAGTCAAACTTCAGATAAGTTTGAGTTTCTGCCTGCTGGGCAGAAAGGCAAAGCTAAAAACTGCAGAGAATCCGCAGGAAGCTTTAGCTGAGACAGGACTGGCAGTGCTGCTTCAACATATCGTGCCTAGCAACGATACACAAAGACAGCCTACATGGAAAAACCATCTGAAACTAACCTTACCTGCAACCGCATCACAAAAGTTGACGACACGGCTCTGCAAAGCAACATCTGCGTACGCCAGAAATGGTTTTGAAAAAAACAACTTTTGTGGACGAGAAAATGTTTAGAGCAGCATTTGTTTATCAGAACACCAAGCCAACTGTTCAGCATGCAGGTGTAAATACTCTGCTTGTGGTTATGTGGCAACGGCGGTACAGGAAACATTGCAAAGATAAAGGAACATCGCTCCTCCAAACACCAGCTAACTGTAGACACAATGACTCACAGCTAGCTGCAAGTACTAAGTGGTGACCACACTTACACATGCTACATTTACAGTTTAATCTCTTTAAGATTGTGCAATAAAATGTAACACACTTAACATAAACAAAATATGGAATTCCAAACTATATTTGAAATTCAATCTGAACATGAGAAATAAAGCTTAACAATTTTTATATGAAAATATCAAACTTGTAATTTGATCTTGTTCAGTTTCTTAATGCAAGAAAAGCCAAACCCACTAAAAAAGAGAAAATTATGTCCTCCTATAAGAATCTCTGCAGTGGTAGACAGCTGAGGGAGAAACACAGACAAAAAAAGGAATGAGATGTTGAAATCTGTTATTATAGTCCCTTTTCCCCCACATACAAAGACCAAGGTCATCATAAAGTTTCTTCAAAGTCCAGTTTTTTCTTTAGCTCACTCTCAAGAGAAATATCATCAAACCCAATATATGAGAAAGACTGAGATGCTATCAAATAAAAATGGCTTAAATGACAACAGGGTGTTCATCAGTTGGACATCTTGCAAGTTTGAATGAATCTTTATTGTTAACACATAAATTCCCTGCCTGCTACATGCTTTATGATATAACAACAGCATACTCACAATATACAGTTTGCTTACCCTAACACATGGGATGATAGAGAGCATTTTTTCCACCTTCTCTTGTGTTATGAAAGCCATTTCTTGTTTGCCATCCCTTTTCATCTTAAGCTTTAGGATGTGTTCTAATAAATACACCATATTAGTCCCTGCAATAAACTCCCACCTCAGTTTATCAGCTTCATATTGGCTTGCTTTGGAGTGAGTCGACCCGACTGCAGGTTGTCTCGGTAAGTTCCTAATGGAGTGACAATGGAGAAATCACAGAGACTGGACAGCATAGTTGTGGATGTTGCAATAATTACCTGAGATGACAGTCAACACAGCAGCGGTAAGCACCTTCTCACTGGCCTGATGAGTTTATTATGCCCCCCAACCTTCACACCCCACGACCCTGATTTAATTTGACACTGATTAATAAGGCTGTACAAGACAAAAAGGTGGCTTGTGCATGTGTGTAGACACGTGTTTGCAAATACGGCTGTCTCCGTGCATATCACTGAAATCATGCTGCAGACAGATAAGCATGTAAGGAGAAAAAAAATGATACTAATGATACTGATGCATGTGAAGTTCCTTATATCTCACTGGGATGGCTCAAGGTCAGAATGAACAAACAGCTGAGGAAAGGTTGAATAGAGGAGAAGAGCTCCTTCATATACAAATGCATGCAGGAACAACTAATAATATGAATACCACGTCAGGTAAATGCGCAGGTGTTGGAGAGTTTTGCCTGTTTTTATGTTGTTGATGCTTCAGGGTGAGCATGTATAGGACCTATACTCATAGGTCTTCCCTCCTTCCAGTACACACACACACACATATATATATCTATATATGTAGTCAGTGAGAGACAGCGACATAGACCCACACACACACACACACACACACACACACACACACCATAGTTGTCCCTTCCTTGGTGGAACAGAATGGAGGGGGCAAGTAGGTTGAGACTGAGGGGTGGGGGCCGTGGGTGGTGGACAGCGCAGCGCCAATTTCACGCCTCCACTCCTCTCTGCCTCTTTCAGCTGCATGCTGTATGCTCCTTCTTCTCCCTACCTCAACTCTCTGCTTCCCCCATCTATAGACCTATGCACACAGCCTTTTCTCCAACGCCTGTACCACCCATGCCCATTCCATCCATCCATCCTTCCTTGCTCCCTCCAGCCTCTCTGCTTAGGTTGGTGTATGACAGCCCAGTTGCTTAGAGGATGCATGTCTAAATAATAACCCAGAGAACAGAAAAGACCAAAACTGTCATGGTTCTGCAGACCCAGTGTTTTGAATGTTGTTTAATCATTATTGTTGTATTCTTAGAGTGACTTTTATTTCCTAGTTTAGTTTTCTTGCGTTTATGAGTTTTCTGATTATTGTCTTTATCTCTTGTGGTTCCGGTTTAGTTCCCTTTAGTGTTTCCCTTTCTCTGTTTCTTTTTCCTCAGTGTCTCCTGTGGAAGTCAGTGTCTTGTCTCCATGTTTATTTACCTCCCTGTGTCTCTCTGCCTCTGTGAGTCCACCCTCTTCCCCTGTGTCTCGGTGTCCTGTCTTCCTTACCGGTTCCCATGTTCTTCTCTGTGTTTCATCCTTTGTCTCCCCAGTCTGTTGTGTGTTTGCATGTTTGTTTATTCCCGTCTTAGTTTTAAGCTTGTGTCTCGGTGTTCGTGCTACTTCCTGTCTTATTTTGATAGTCCTTGTCTCATGTGCATTGTATTCAAGGTTTGCTTCCCCTGTCTCGTTATATCTAATTTGTTCCTGCTGTGCTCTCATGTGTTTCCACTTCCCTAATCATCCCTCAGTGTATACATCGTCTCTGTTTTCCTCGGTCCTTTGTCAGAGCGTCTGTCTATAGTCCTAGCGGTCCAGGTTCCCTGGTGTTTTCGCAGTTTAAGTTTTGACAATTAGTTCCTCGTTTATTTTGGTTTTCTTATTTCGCTCTGTTTTGACAATCAGCCTGGATAAAGGGCTTCATTTCTGCCTCCGCTGTCTGCATTTGGGTCCTCACTCTCCACTCCACATGATCTGCCACCCGCAGATCTTGACAAAAACAGAGTTCCCTTAGAAAGAAACAAGGTAGGAAAAAAACAATATCACCAGTAGAGTAAAGCACCACATGAGAAACCTTGTCTCAACTCAGCCCTTCAGCACTCACATCCAGCTCTCAAGATGGATGCCTCGGTGCATTCACTTCTCATGCTTGGCAGCACAAGGACAGAAAGAGGGCACGAGAAAAAAAAAAAAACAGCTCAATTTGCATTCGCAGAGGTAACATTTGTTTATCACATGTATGACACCCCTCTTAACGATCCCACCGCTGATTGAGGCAAGCTTGCTAATTAAGCATTAATTACAAAACAATAGAAGTGGCAATTAGATGGTAGCATTTCAATGTGACATATTCCCACCTGGGCTATTGTTAACACAGCATTATTACCATCACCGCCTGCTGTGGTTATGGTTATCTAAACAGTCATAAACATCATCTCACGCATACTGTACCACCCACAGTTACCGTACAACTAAGTAATATGTTTTTTCTCTCTCTCTCTGTCCCTGCCTCTCTTTCTCTTCCTCTCTGTCTGTGTGTCTCTTTTTCTAGTGGCAAATATCAGCCGTTTGTTTCGTCACTGGGTTTTAATTGGTGAAAGCAGTGGGATTTACACAGGCACGCAGGCGGCAAGGGTCTTCCCTTTGTAGTGGCACAATGTTTACAGTCCTGCTGCAGTGCAGTCTGGGGCTGTGCGGACGATACCTTTGTTGGTGCCCCATTACATACAGGCAGAAAGATAAACCCTGCTGCTCTTTTGCAACACATATAAATGCTGATATACAGGAAAAAAATAATAGAGACAGATGTGGACAGAAATACGTCTAACAGTGATGAGGAATTCAAAAGATACTGCTAGAATGATTGGAAAGTGTTGGTTAAGGTGCACGTGTCTGTGTGTGTGAGTGCCAGACAGACATGAACTCACTCTTGTGTGGACACCTTATTAGAAGATATAACCTGTGCGGTTCATGAACACAGCAGATTGGAGAGAAGAAGATTAACAAAAGTGGAAAAGAAGATGGTCGGCTGAAGTGTTTGACTGGAATGTTTTTGACAGCTGTAAGCACAGCAATTTGGAGATATGGGGGGTGTCTGTGTGTGTGTGTGTGTGTGTGTGTGTGTGTGTGTGTGTGTGTGTGCGCGCCCGCGCGCAGTCATGGCATGATTGCAAGTTGGATAGAGCAGAATAATCACTGAGCAAAAATACCTATGGTGCAAAAAAATGTCAAGTACAAGATTTTCAAAGTAAAGGAAGCAACATCGATTAGACACAAATGTATAAGGCTGCACAGCAGCTGCTCATCAGTCTAAATGATTAGCTTGATTAAAACTGAAAAGAAAATGATTCATCCAGTTAAATAAAAACACTAAAGAGAGATGCAAATTGAGCAATAATTTCTAAATACATCATTGTAAAACATGGAGAAGCTGTATTCAGTAAACCTGCTAAACTTCATCTCCTTCATGAAAGAAAAACCCAGAATGAGGAATTCACACATGAGCAAACTTTGCTTTTTTCCTCCATCCCCAAAAGGCATGAGTCTGTGCCTGTGGGCTAACTAACCGATGGGAGTATCATCCCACTCCTGATCTGCTGTTCCCTTTGGCCCATTTCCCCCACCCCTAAATTAGCTGAAATTTCACAAAGCGGGAATACATTAGGGAGAGATCAGGGCAAATGGCACATTATGAATACTGTCAGTAGTGGCCTATTAAAGAGGAATCAGACATTATCGACGCCTATGTATCTGGAGAACTATCTCAGTTAAGTTAATAATGTGCAATTAATCATAGGTCACTTAGCGCAGGATGGGGTATAACATACTGCAGTGAAGGCAGGCCTAATCTGCTGTCCATCCGTCCAGAAGAAGAGAAAGATAGATGGAGGAAGGCTGGCAAACCGCAATCTCGAAGGATAGCTGGTTAGAGTTTTTGACAGCTGGCCAGCATGGAAAGATAGAGGCTAGCTACTTATCAAAGGCTTTTTCAAATTAATACAGATAAGCATTTTTCCTCATGAAGTAAAAATATGATTACTTGTGACATTACTGATGAACAGAATCCCATTTGGCTAGTCTGTAGTATTGTGGGAGAGGTAACTGAATGGTTCAGTTATTGACAGACTAAGGATAAAAATTCCTGGAGGTAGTTTGTATTCTCTCCATATTTAGGTAAGTTTTCCTTGAGTACTCAGACTTCCAGGTATGTCTGGCAATGCTTCTGCTGCTTAATTTAGATTTACCACTGGCAGAAATGCTACATCATGACTTACTCTCGTTTACTGACGACTCTTTGTAGAGCCTACTTCAGCTTTCAGAGGCACTTATTCCTGTCTGAAGAACCCACACAAAAGGTAGAGCGCCTTGGGGAGGCTTTGTTTGTCTAGGCTGTGCCTTCAAATAGAGCCAAGCTGATGAATTTCACACAGAATGGCATTGAGTTCAATAATGATGCAGGTAACTACCTACCCCTGAGAAGCCCTTGTCCCAGACACACTGCAAATCCATTTTTCAAATGCATAAAGGTCTGGAACCAATGGTGTTGTAAGCTAATGCCATCACTTTAGCAGATTACTGTTAGCCTTGTATGTTCACTCTGACAGTTTTTTCATTTTCATTTTCAAAGACTAAGATGGCTGTTTTCTAGTTTAATCTAAAAGTGGGTAAACTAATAAAGAAACAACAGAACAAAGCAAAAACAGAATACAAGTCTAATTTCTGTTTATCTGTCTTGATTTTTTTAAGTGATGGCGGTGCTTACCTCATGGGAGTGCCGTGAGCAATAAAACAGAACATGATCAGACGTTTTAATGACTTCTGAGGAGAATTAATGTTTACGACAGATATTAACCTTTACTATCCAGTTCACCAGTGTTGACAGATGACATGTAGCCTGCGTGATAATCAGAACGGCATTCATTGACCACAAATGGTCACAGGCCACAGTTAGCACTCTGATAATAAATCTACAACAGGGATAAATTAAGGAAGAATCTGTTTCAACGACAGGAAAATTTCCGCATCATCACTTAGTTTAAACTCTCTGCAATGATAAAATTTACAACCTGATATTTGATTTTTTTGACTTAAAGACTTGCACAAATATTAGTTTGCACAGTGCATTCTCCTAGCCTCCTGACTACTGAACTCCTCTCAGGACAGATGTTAGCGAGGATGATCAGGACGGTGGCGATTTTGATCACGTTTTTCTAACTCCTCCCGCTTAACTCAGCCCCAACTTAAATCAGGCAGTATTTTGTTAGCTCTTGGCAATTATTTGGTGGGACTGTTACAAAGCAGCAATCCCAGCATGGGTTATTCTCGTCAGCCATTTTTCTTATTTGTCGTCGTCTAGCTAGTCTCACGCCATTTATTGTAGACAGACCATTCATACCTCATAATGAACAGCTCGACCAGCTATGCTTCTATTCAGATTTTCAAAATGATCACTTTTGAAACATTTCACTTTTTCTTGTGATAAAATCCCATTGATCTTGATTGGAGAGCGAGGCCTGTTTCACCTTGTCTTTAGTGGTTCAGTGGCAAAGTCACCACTTGCTGACCTCTCCTGCTGTATGTTCAAGGTTGTGAGTTAAAGTACAACATGGAATATTTTTTACGATGACACTTTTTTGTCATTATTGTGAATTGGATGGATGGGTGTATATGGTCTTTAACTGTTAAAGTGCTATATAAGTAAAATTGAGTTATATCGTATTGAATTGAACTGGATGGATGGACGGATGGATGGATGGACTGTGCATTATAATTAATGCACAGGAACAGTTTCACTAAAGTGAGGTAAATGTTCCTGAACAATGAGGGTGGCTACACTTCAAATACAAAAACTTGTATGACAGAAGTTATTTCAACCACTCAGAGCAATTCCATTAGATACAGAGTAGCTGATATTTCAGGTACAGCACACTTGTGGCTCATTAAAGTAGCTGCCCGTGTGTTTATGTGTCTATGAGCCACTTCCCTTCAACTTTGCTAGCCAACCTTTTTACCTCCAACTTTTCCACTGCACCAGAGGCAAGCTACAGACTGAGTAGCAGTAGCAACAATAACACTGCGATTTCTTCAAAAATTGCATAGTGTAGTTACTAATGATGCTGCTTTGACAACATGTAGCCAAATCAAAGAATTAATTAAGGGAAGCAACAGTATTATTATAATTATATTAATACTCTCTTCAAGTTTTGATTAAGCTACATATTGTCCTGAACCTGCAATGACCTACATGACATGATAATTGTTTAAGCATTCAAATTTAAAAATACAGGTGTGTTGACAAAAAGAAGTTCTTGCTAGAAGGATCTTAGTCATTAAACCAACGAGGTCAATATTTATGTGGGTTTCAAAGGCACATGGCTACTACATTCATAGCAAACTCATTAGTGATTGACAAATGACAAGATATACATCAGATAATTCCACTAGAATAATCTAGAAAGGACAAAACCCCACAGAGTTCAGGGAAAAGAGCTCCCTGTGTCATACTAATATCCAAGTGGATGCGTTATAAAAATATCCATGCCTGGTATAGTTGTCATGAATGGTTACTAATGATACCTACAGAGACAAAAATGTTCTCTGACTGGACACCTCTTAAGGAAATAAACATCTCAGATGCTTTAGACGTGCAAACCTTTTCTACCTAAAAGGTGGGAAAAAAAGGCCCAATGAATTACATCAGTCTGTCTACTAATGAACTGTTGGATGAACAAATGAACTGGTGAACTAACCAGACAACTCTCATTAGTGTTCTTTGGGCTCTTTTGAAGGACAAAAAATGACATTAACGAACATCATAATGTAATTTCAGATGTTTCTTTTTTCAGACTACAGATCAGCAACACTGGAAAGATATCAGTTCATTTATTTTGAAAGGCTTTAATTATGAAAATGGGCTCTTATGAATTATGTACTGTAGGTATAAGAATATGGTTACATACAGACAGGAGATACGGGAGCATAATCTGACATCACAGTAGGATTGAAAGAGAAATTGGAATTGAATCCACTGGTCAGTGAGAGGCAGTAAGTGATGAGGGATTGGGAGAAAGTGTGAGTGAGAGGTGGAGGAAGAGAGGCGGTGAGAGGAGACAAGCGGGGGAAAAATTCACTTCCACAGCTGGCTGATCTAGGAAATCCTGCAATCTCTCAGAAGCCAGAAAACAGAAGCAGATGAGCCATGTCTCTCCATCTCTCATTCCCTCCCTCTATCCATCTTCCTCCCTTCTTTTCCCCTCTCCCTCATTCTCCAGATGAGTTGGCTCTATATTTTTCTTTCTCCCTCACTCCTTTGTTCTCTCTCCTCTCATCCGCTTCTTCCTTTTGCCTCCACCTCACTGCGCTCACTCTGCCTCCACCCCATCCCTTTTCTTCTCTCATGATGTCCTGAGCGGTTTGACTAGTGCTCAAGCCAGACTATAGCCCCCAGTGGGCTCATTTCACACCTCTGGGCATGATGCCAGCCAGTCAGCCGCTTGTGGTGTTACAACTGACAGACAGACGGCTCTTGGCACTCTGCTGGCCCTGATTAGGATGCATACAGTGGACTGTGAGGGGAAAAACGGGGGTGAAAGAAATACTGGAGTGTGGCAGGTTAATTTTCCCCCCATTAAATGAATTGGGTGGGAGAAGGGTGAGCATGTGTGTGTGTAAAGCAGAGTGGGTTCAGTGTTTGAGTGAGTCTTAAAAATTGTGCATCTAGACATGTTGAAGTGTGTTTTGGGGAAGCGTTTTTGTCAGATTGTGTCTACCTTTGTGCATATGTGAGTGTGTGTGTTTTGCTGCAGAATACCAAAAGCCAGTGATACAGCCAAAGCCTTCAGACTCGCTCAATGTATTTCATAGCAAGCCTCCCATTACCAGTGAGAGCTCACTACTCTCCGTGAAAACAATAAAGACAACTCTCTCCATGCTTGTAGAATAATAACTGAAGGGGGATGTCACGTATTACATAGCAGGTCAAGTATGGATGAGCATGTGCATTGTATAATGGCAGGAGTAAACGGCGCACAACAAGGACAAATTGAGATGCTCTAACAAAGCAATTACATCTTCTAATAAAGCTGTAATTGTGTTTCATTATGGCGAGACGACATCTATTTGCATCATCTTTTATTCCCATGCTCGGTGAGTGGTGCCTGCTCACTAACCTCTGGCTGTCTTAAACAATGCTTATTATGCTTACGGTGGTGATCACACACATGGAAACAACAAACATGGGCAATGCATGCATGCACACACACACACACACACACACACACACACACACACACACACAGACACACACGCATAGAGAGAGGCAGACAATGAAGTGAGGGAAGCCTCTAGCCTCACAGCGTCGATTTCTCCATTGAGAACCTGTAATTATAGACCCTGTCTCAAGATAAATCTATTAACGCCAACATATAGCTTTTAATTTAATCTGTAGCTAATTAAAGTGAGGGGACAGGCGGGAGGGGGGATGTTAGGAATAGGGGGAGGATGGGTGGAGGAGGTGGTAGAGGTGAGACAGTACAGGAGGTGTGTGTAGCAGTGGAGGCAGGGGGATTGTCTCGGTCCCTGGGTTCTGCCGCTCGCTGCGGAGATGATTGAAATGAATTCCGCTGGCAGTTTGGTTTGGCTTGGGATCTCTGATGTTGGCTCAACATTAGAAAGCATCACCTGAAGCTGTAAGACTGACAGGTGACACTTTAATTGAAATAATTTAGCTGCTCATCAAGGGAGGAAGCCTGAACCTTGAAGCAGGCAGGAAAGCAAAGTGTGTGGATAGAAACAGGAGTACAGACGAAGAAGTAAAATAATGGAGCAATTTGTCCAGAAGGAGCTTTTTCTCCATGGCTCGCGGATGCGTGTAAAAAAAAGTAGCAGAATCCTGGAGCTGCTGACTGAGTCTCTTGTTGTATAAAAATGGAAGCGGAGAAAGTAATTTTCGGCGGTACTTTTGCCATGCCAACAACCTAGTTATAAGACTGCTTTGCAGGGAAGCCAAATAGATGCATTTTTAATGACAAGACAGACTAGATATGTGTTAGATGAATCTGATGGAGACTAGATTGTGGATGTATGTCATTTCTTTTGCATGTTGTTTTATTGAAGACTTCGTCCATATCTCATGCATCTCCGCTGGCTGCAATATAAAGCCCAATACTAACTGAGATCACGCCGGTCTTCAATAAAGCCATTGCTGTGGTTTACGAGGCGTATTTCCAGTCGTGCTGATTATCTGCTTTTGCGATCTTGTAACACCCCCACCGCCCCACCTTCCAACACACACATTACTGTGAGCTCCCACCTCTCCATTTGATGGCAGGGGAACCCACATCTCACAGTATGAGAGACAGTAGCACAATTTTTAAATAAAGATTTTAAAAGTACAAGTTTGATTTCTGTTATGTACTTTCGACAGAAGTCTGACGTTTTTGGTGATGTTTCAAACACTAAAGCCGTTTATAGACTGTCTCAAGCATGAAGCACACAACAGGAAATTCACACTAATGGAAAAACTCTGTTCGGTTTAGCACCTGTGTAGTGAATGCAGGAGGCAGAATACATGACACACAACTCCCACTTGCTTTCTTTGAATTCTCTGCATAGTTACCTGCTCTTTTCTTGCATGGGCTCAATTACACATCACACATACTTTGTAGTAGGGAGCTGGCAGGGAAAAGACCAATGAATGTCTAATCCGACAAATTCGGGCATTTTTATATGCAGCTCTGTCAAGAACAGTACATGTGTGACAACCTATGATTATTACTGACGCTGTAAATGGCTACTTCTAGAAATTTCACAGCCGAATATGATTTATATTCTACTTAGTAATGACCGAGAACATGTGTTCAGCATGAATCAGATACACATTATTCAGCATATTCTTAGGAAACTAAAAGTAAAGTTAGGTTTCTTTCAAAAGTAATTTGCAAACTTCAAACACAGTGCACACCATTCCATCAATATTTAGTGTAACCACCCCCTGCCTTTGAATGCTGTGAGAACCATTGAATTTGCACTGCTTGGTCTTCTTGTCACTGAAGACAGATGCTTCTGTATGGTTGAGGTTTTATAATCTCATCAAGAAGTCACGTCTCCAGTCTATGTGTTTCTCAGTCAAGGGTGCCATTTGTCACTTATTCCTACCCTAGAAATGCCCTTCTACTTTTTGCAGAGAATGCAATTTTGCTGACTTCAAACCAAGATGTTCAGCATGTAGCTGAGTGGGAAACTGCTGCAGTTCTATGCACAGCTTAAGTTGGTTTAATGGTCCTGCAAAGGTAGAATGTCCGCTCTTCGGCCCCCTTTTCCAAACAAAATCTGGCAGATGCTAATGTCATCCGCTTCCAGCAATGTGCAGTCAGGATATTGGAGGACTGTGCAGAAGCGCATCTGGGGTGGGTGAAAACCCCTCTCCACCCTCTGTTCAACCAGAATCGACACATTTGTGGTACCATAAAACAAACTTTTCTGACAATTTTGCAGGCCATTATAGCAGCTTACAGTCACTAGGGGGCAGTGTGACAAACAATCAGTCTGTAGGCTACTCTTGCTTGTCCTGTTACAGGTCCCTCAGCCAGCTACGGAGAAGAACAATCTTAAAGCATAACAAAGAGCTAAAGAGTGTTAAAAACTTCTCAAGATGTATTTTTTCTTATTCATTTCAATTCAATTTTATTTATATAGCTCCAAATCACAACAGGTGCCTCGAGGTTTGTTATAATAATTTTATCAGATGTTGACCTCATCGTCCAGGTTGAGATACAGGCTGTTGGTGTTTTTTGTATGTTTGTGTAGACTTTAACATCCTCTGGACAGGTTTTCCATAGATGGACACAAAAGCAGTATTACAAATTAGCCAAGAGGCTACATTCTGTGGGAAACATGCTATATTGCTTCCTCAGGGTCGGGACTGAGTCGCTGTTTGAAGTAAGGGAGTTAAAGTATCTCTGAACCTTGTTCACATGTGAAGGAAAATGTAACAAAAGACTGACAGGTGGATGCGTTGGTGTGACATTAGGAGGAATGTAATGCACTGAAATGTGGTGAAGAGGGAGCTGAGGAAAAAGTTAAACCTTGTAGCAGTTGATCTTGAGCTCTGGTATGAGCTCATAGTGACTGAAAGAATGAGTGCGCAAATAAAAGCTCTGGAATTTTATAGAAGAAATAAAATAATGACTAAAAGAAGAAGAAAAACTACTGAATGTCAGCTCTCTCTACTATGGACTCTCATTACTTGGTCCGAGGACACTGTGATGCTGTGATGTGACAGCATCACAGTGTGTGATTTTTTGCCGCACACACACACACACACACACACACACACACACACACACACACACACACACACACACACACACACACACAGACATAAAAAAGTACAATAGCACATTTTATCCCACTGATCACATTGATCTTCATCTTCTCACTATGTCTGCTTTAACACTGACTGCAATTTGAAATCTGCTCACATTAATGGCTGATCATTAGGAAAATACACAGGAAGAGTGAGAATCAAGTCCTTAATTAAGGCAAACTCATTTTTCTTTATCTCTGTTGTCACTTTCATTTTTAATTTGATCCCATTTGCCAGTTTGCATTTCCAAAACCACTATCAGGATCTGGCAACACAACCATAATATCAAATAAAAATAAATAAAAATAGCATAACATGAAAAATTACTCAAAGTAAAAGCTGTTCATCTATATCACTTTAAAATGATACCCATGTATCATGTATAAATTACTGAAGCTGGCGATTGGCTGGAGGGAAGCAGGGTGAAGCATCGCATGGATATTTGGCTGAAAAAGTTGCTTTTCAGATGTAGTGCGATAATTAAAGTCACAAATGACCTCAATGAGGACATTAGTGACTCCACAAATTTAGGAGAAATACACACACACACACACACACACACACACACACACACACACACACGACAAGTGACAAATGAGAGATCAAAGAAAATGTGAGAAAGAGAAGGAAAATGGGAGAACAGAGCCTCAAACACTTCCAAGATAAACAGAATGACGTGCCATCTGAACCTACTTCAGAATATATACATCAAACAGCTACATTGCTCCTGTGTTCCCAGCAAAGGCTTGAAATACTCATTTAATACCCCTCTGTATCATAATCCATATGGACACAACATATTGAGGGATTATATGTGTGTGTACACAGAGCACATAACCATTCTCGCCAACCCTTTCTGCCCTGGGGGATCGTAAAATGCTCATTAATTCCTTAAATTAGCTTAAATGCCCTCATTGAACAGCACCTTCATGATTATTTTTTGCTTATTAACTATTCCCTAAGTGGGCTGCCGAAGGTCCTATCAGGTCAAAGCATGTGTGCATGTCTGTGTAGGTGTGTGTGTGTGTCAGGGGAGGGAAAACCAGTTCAGACTCAGTCCTACTAAACCCCTCACCCTCCTCCCCTTTCCCCATTTCTCTCTCACGCCAGGCACAGGGACCCATTGCAGTTGCCTTGGTGACGCTGGCTGGCAGCCGACAGGAAAAGAGGCTGGCAAATAGAAAATGTCAATTACTGCTGAAGATATGTAGATCTGAGTGAGACACTGCTGCAGCGAGAAAGGGTGGGAATGAAGGAAAAGAAAAAGAAGGAAGAGAGGATGCAGACCTGAAGAATGGGTGGGAAGAAAAAGAAACACCCAAAAAGAGGTGTGATGTTAGACAGCGGCAGGAAAAAGGATGAGGAGAGGGACGGAGACAGGTTGACGGGCAAAGATAGCAAAAGGTTACAGTGGATTGTTGAAGGAAGGAAGGTGGGGAAGGCAGGGAAGGGATGGTGAGGGCGCGTTAAAGCAGGAGATGAGAGGCTGAACGGAGCCCTGTCTGCTGACAGAGAACGTCTGTCCACATCTATTATAACACCTTTCCTTTTCTGAGGCTGACTGAAGCTGCATGGGTGCATTCATTATTCCTCTCTCTCTCACGCTCTCTCCCAGGCTATCTTCCATCCGCCACCTTCAGCAACAGCCTCTACATCTGGCTGGCAATTTGATTAAGTCTGGGAGATAAGGTCACCAAGGAGAGAGAAGAGCAGAGCAGAGCTGCTGGGGGGCGGGGAGCGCTAGGGGTGTTAGGCCGATTCTGGAGTAATCACTGTATTGATCTCTGAAAGCATGTGGCTGGTGTAGATTATGGGACTTAGTTAGGTCCACGATGAGTTTTGGAGTTTGAGATAAGTGGTTATATGTATACTTACATGTGTGTGCGTGCAGACTGTCTATGTTTATACATTTAAATCCAGTGCAGTTAATTATACATGTATGCATGCATATCACACATGGTATACGTCCACCCTATCTGTATGTGTGCATAATTATCCTCTTTATGTTGGTGTATGCATTTCTGAGGTGTGTATGCGTGTGTGTGTTTGCATGTGCTTCACAGAATGAACATATCCTTTCTGAGTATGTATGACTAGTCCTAAGTTGAATTAATGCATTCCTACCCCCATTCCAATTTCCACTGGAGGTCTCTTGACCTCCCACTCTGCAGACACATAATGGTCCATTTGGGGTTTAGCAGCAGGCATTACCAGGAAGCATGGAGACACTAAGCTAGACCGTATTTCCATAAGACTGGGACACAGAGGCCCTTCTATACATACATTACGTTCTTTGTGTCTGAGAGGTCTCATATGGGGCTTGTCTACACCCATGCAGAAGCAATTGTATACACCCACAGCACTACGTAAACACCCAGGCACAGAGGATGGGATGCATATGCACATGATATGAAAACACATGCACTTCTATAGGAATCGTCTCATATATAGTGTAAGCAAACACAGGCGTATATGCACATTGACATGACATGCACACAAAGATGGCGGCACAATGGGACCTGCACAGCAGCCGTAGAGTGACTGACACTGATAAGATCTGAAGGGCAACAAGCAACCTCTGCTGTCACGTTGTAGCTTTACTATCGCACACAAACATCTGTAGTCTCTTATGCCAGATCATGTTCCTCAGTTATGTTTTGGATTTTAATCTTATTTTCTCTTTCAAACACAAAACACAGCTTGGAGGGAACATTTTGGCATCCATGTGGATTATTGGCTAATTTTGCCCAATTAAAATGCACGCATGCTACTAATGGAGAGGTTTTCTGGGCAACCAGAAAAACGAATGAAAAGTTGCACTCCCACCCTCAGAGACCTGGTGGTCAATGTCATTAGTACAATTAATTATGAATACTTACAGTGGTAACAGTCGGGATAGGATAAAAACTCGGGAATTACAATCTTAATTCATTCATGTCAAAACGTATTATCTCATGAGAGGTGAAACTTCAGCTCTGTGCTTCAGCTATTCCATATAATATTTCCCCAGAAGATGGAAAAAAAGGAAAAGAAAGAAAGAAATAATGTCTTTAACTGAACAACATCACTGAAATCAAAAAGATGAAACTGTTCAATTTGACTTTAGATTTATTTCTTCAGTTTTACACAGTGCCAGGAGGTGCTTAAAATGCCATTAACTATTAGGGCTGGACTGACATCATCAAATCAATAATATGGGTAACTCAGGAGCACCTCAATGAACACATTTCTAGGGCTCACTTAAATCTTTCTCTCTCCTTCTTTATAACACACACACAGAGACATATATACTATATACACAGTGCACATCATGCGCCACAAATATCAGCAAACAGCTGACACAGCTCTCTGTTGACCCACTTCTGATAGTATCATCTTCAAAGAGAAGGGAGCAAAAATCAAATGGAAAGAAAGGGGAGAAAGGAGGAGAAATGGGATTAACATGAATTAAGCGGAGTAATTGACCGGCGTTTCTCTATCTAAGGCACTGTGCAGTGTTGGTGCTGTGTAGGTTAAGGTTGCCCAAAGGCGAAAAATGCTCTACATTCATTTGAATTTACAGGCTTTTGCTGTTTGAAGCCAGCCACTCATCTTCATTTGGGATTCACACACAACTGCCCGTGGCAGATGGCTATTTCATCATCATCACACACACATGCTCACACACACATACAAACGCACAAAGTTGATGAAATAAGGTGGTATCTGTGTGTGTGTGTGTGTGTGTGTGTGTGTGTGTTTGTTTGTGTGTATGCGTTTCTGCAAAATATTATTTTAGCATAATTGGCTGACAGAGCCATTTGGAGTTAATTGGTTGGCTGACAGTCTAAACCCCAGGGCTTATGGGTATTGTAGTACGGATAATGCTGACAGTCTGCTTGGTCACACAGCCTGACTGAAACAATTATCTAAACGCTTGAATGAATCTATTTCTGGTGGTTTTGTTTTTATTAGTGAGGAAAACAACAGTAAGGATGAGCTGTTTTAGAATTAAACCTGACTTAGCATGAAGTCCCTTTGTGTTACTTGTCAGAGGATAGGATAGTAATCTATCTATCTATCTATCTATCTATCTATCTATCTATCTATCTATCTATCTATCTATCTATCTATCTATCTATCTATCTATCTATCTATCTATCTATCTATCTATCTATCTATTGCATGTGTATGTGTCTATGAATTCAACTTTTTGTCTAAAGTTTTAAGCAACCACTCATTTCTTTTCACTTCCAACGAGCCAACCTTTCTGGAGGTCTTTTCTTTGGACATTGGCTGCTTTTTCAATTATTTTTAGGCAATGACCTCAAGGGATGAACCAGTGCTGAACCAATTTTAAACTGTATCTTCAGACACTTTGTTACTAGCAGTCTGACACAAAAACAGACAAATTGTTCCCATCCCTAAAATAATGCTAAAGATACAAAATTTGATATAACATTGTATTTCTGCACCAATAAGGTTAGAAGAATACTTGACATATCTTGGCATGTTGCACATTGTATTTTAAAAATAAACTGAGAAAACAGGATAAATGGATGATAAAAGTAGATGATAAAAAACCCAATCTGCAGCAGATGAACAGTATCTGAAAGTCATGTCCTTCAGAAATAGCAAAAGAGTCAAGCAAATAGCTGATACAGGAGCTAAAAGAGATGCATCCGACTCTTCAGTCGATCCACCTCACTGGCAATGGTTTAATTTTTTTAACATGGCAATGATCCTAAACACACTGTCAGTCATGGATTGGCCTCCCCAGAGCACAAACCTCAGCATGATTGAGGCAGTCTAGGATCATTTGAGAGAAAACAGGACAAAAGGGAGCCAAAGTAGAGCTTTGGAAAGTCCTTCAAGAAGCCTGGAGAAATACTTCTGAAATGTACTCAAAAAATGACAAGAAAGCATGCCTAAGAGAGTTCAGGCTGTGTTAAAGGTTTGGTTATATACTCTATTTCCATTTAAATTTCCAATTCAATTTCCATTTCAATAAATTTCTGCACCTCTTTCCAATTATCCTGGAAAAAATGTACAAATGTGAGGGGTGACTTGAGACTTTTGCACAGTACCGTCCATTCACCTTTTCATGCAGCACAGGAAAACCATATTTTATGAAAACAGTCCTGCCAACACTGAGGTAATAAGTCAAGTCGAGTTGGTGAGGAATAACAGGTGGATCACAAGTGAGAAAAGTTTGAAACAGCTGCCTTAAAAACCCTTTAAACAAATCAGTTTAAATATTTATGTGGCTATAAGGAGAAGTATACGTCACATAAAAAGCAACCAACTATTTAAAGTCTCGTTTTAATCATAATAATGAAAGCATTAAGAAATGGTTATACTGTGAAAGTTACTCCTGTTAGAAAACTACTTTTATGAATTTAGACATTACTCTCTTGAATATCTTCAGGAGATTTAAGGATTTGTTTTGGCAGGCTCTCCCTTGATGGAGGATTGATGTTTAAATTGAGATATCTGCAATAGTGAGTGCAGAACTCTAGGTCAATAGCAGAGCAAATCTGCTATCTCAGAATCTCAGAAATGAAAGTAAAGAAACTCTCACACCAAACTGTGCCCCTGAGGCAAACTTCAACTTTGGCAGGGCTACTGTATGAGAGATGCTGCCACCTACAGCAGAAATGTACCAAGTCTGCGCCTGGTAATGAATTCAGCTCAGCACACAGCAGCAGAGAAAAACCCTCCGGCAAATACAAACAGAGGTTCCCAAATCTGCTGCGATAAACCTCAATCATACGCTACTTAGGCTGACTGACAGCCAGTCAAAACTGAAGCACGAGTCCCTCGATTAAAAGGGGAAACAGAGTTGAAGAAGGTGAAACTGAAGTCATTTGTTTAGTTGGCTTTTCCTTATTAAAACTGTAAAATTTCTAAAAGAACTTCACGTTCACTCATGCTAAGTTGATATGAGGGAGCTAAATCAAATGAATTTGGAGTTCTTCAGTAATGAACTCGTGCCTTTCTCTTTGCTCTGCTTTTCTCACCAGCCATTCGTCTGATCCATTTCACACTTCGTGGGCTGATGGCTGGGGATTCAAGGAACTGGATCAGTGGCTGCTTCATGTTTCTTGTTCAAAACAGCTTGAGGGTGAGCAAGACAGGCGTATGCATGGCAGCTTGAGAAAGTAGGGTTCACCCGAGGACTGACAAACTTTACCGCAATGTCTAAAAATGTGCAGACCCCTGTGACTGCAACCCCGGTCCCCTTAAAACCACAAATGGGCAACTGAGTCCTAAGCCTGTTCACTGATACTGCAACCTTTTCTAGACATCACCAGAAGAAACTGCACGTGAGAACACAGATGAATCAGACATCATCTGGTTTATAGTAATTCAGCTTCCCAGCTGTGATGGTAATATTCCAATGTGATCACAGCTAGTGAGTGGGCATCATGTGGGCTACCTCCTGCATGCTCTATCTAGGAAATTCCTCACCTAAAATACAGAGTGTTCGCTGTAGTGAAAGGACATCAGAAAAAGACTATTTCCTCCTGTGTGCTACATGTGAGAAAGGACAAGTGTGGGAATAATCCCAACCAGATTCTCCCAAAAATGCCTGAATTTTGAGGAGAATTGGTTTCTGCTGTCTGTGATGTTAAGTAGTCTGTGTTGATGTGGGTTAGAGGCTTCCTGTTATTTAATATGAGATTATTTGCTCAGTAGGAGTGCAAGACAGAAGGAGAGAGTATTTGTGACACTATAGCGACTTAAGACCTCTCCCAACCTACAGGGATGCTGGTTGAGACAGTGGGTGGGGGTTAATGTGCACTCTTTAGGGCATTGCAATCCATTCTCCATAATGCTTGCTCTATGTGGCCCAAAGCCACATCTTGTCATAGCGGATGGGCTAGAGAAAGACACTGGGACTTTATCTCCCACTTCCAGCATAAAGCGAGAGACTGTAGGCTCTACCAGCTGGAGAGCATACTGTTTACATACAGCGATAAATTATTTAGTCTAATCTAGTTCATGACAATAAGCATATGGCTATCAGCTGAACAGCTAAAACAGAATTGAGTCATAATCTCTGCCTGTTTTCTTTTTTAGGCTTTTTATAGCACGCATGTACACGCACATCTATGTCACAAGTATTGTTTACATACAGAAAGCCATCATGATGCTATAGGAGGAGGGATTAAATTTATTAGGAATCGAATTAAAATAATTTGATTTGTTTAACGTTTGAATCTGCTGAATGGCTGGGGGTTCAGTGTAGAGTTATCCCCGTTCCCGAACAGGTTTGCTTCAGGAACTCTGGCTTCCTCATGCAGTCCAAGGACATGCATGTCAGGTTAATTGCTGATTCTAAATTGGCCGTAGGTGTGAATGCAACATGAATGATTGTCTGTCTCTCCACATTAGCCCTGTGATAGATTGGCGACCTGTCTAGGATGTACCCCGTCTCTCATCCTACCACACCTGGGATAGACTCCAGCCGCCCACAAACCTTAAGTTGATAAGCAGCAAAGAAGATTGATAGATAGATGGATGATTTAATCCATTCACGGGAAAACAAGGACAAATAAACCACCCTGATTTTTAAGCTATTAGCAATTATTCTGACCATGGTAGATCCCCGAGCTCATCCGCCATCGGCACAACCATAACCTGGATTGCAATCTGAGCCCAGTGTTCTTTAAGTATTGCAGGTAAATGCTGGGAATCAGCAGCGTATTTTGCTGATATAACCTATTCAAAGAGCAATGAATGACCTAAATTAAGTGCTGTAAGTGCTGATTGTGTTGTAAGCCACAATCAGACCAAGTCTCATTTTAGACAGGGACTAAACTGATTAAAAAAACCATCTTTTTCTACTGGGCAATCCAGGCTTCTCCCCTTTCATACACCTTGAAGTGTGTGTACCTTTGGGTTTAAAGGAAATGATTTTTTTTTTTTTTAAAGATGTAAATTGGACTTGTGGCGGGCATTTGTGTGGGTGCGTACGCTTGTGCCCAGTGTTAAGGAAGGCAGTAAATAAATCACTAAGCATGAATGTGAGATATTACCTCAGGGCGAAACAAAAGGACAAAGCAGACACAACGACCAGCGAAAGGTCAACGGGAAGCGAGGAAGAGAGGCGCTGGGAAAAGGTCGGCTGGCACCAGTAAAAATTAGCTAGATGTGAAAAAAATAATGTGGTAGAGCTGGGAACATCATGTTCACTAACCGCAGTGGAAGGATCGGGCACAGAGGCTTACCGATGCCTAAAGAAAAGAATGAGCAAGTTGATGAGGGGCTGCAATAAGTGTGAAGCTGACATGTGGTACACATGAGTGTGTGTTTCATGAAAGCCAGCCTGAGCTACACTTCTCTGTGTGTGTGACTTAAAAAATAAAGAGAGCAGCAGTGGAAAGGACCTGTTTTTGTTTTTTTAATGAGCACAAGTATCAGTGAGCTATACATAGACAACCAGACAGATAACGATAGCTCCCGCAGCACAGCAGTGCAACATAAATGATAACCCAATGGATACACACAGTGCGCTAATGACATTAAATCATAAACACACCCTCAAATTAATCTATCACCTTCATGTTATTCCTAACACACACATACACACGATTAAAGTGCTAACTCGGAACATGATTTACATCATTATGATTATGACTGTCATAATTACGAGCGCTGTTATCACTCTCATTATTAATAGCAATGACACTATTATTAGCCTGTCTGCTGGTGTGCTACTTAGTCTGCAGGCTAATTACTGCGTCTGACTGTCCAGGCATGGTGCCGGTCCACAGCTCCAAGGTCAGGAACCTTTTCCACCTCTCGTCAAGGGGCACTCACACTTACTTAATTCTGCCACTCATAATCTCTTTTAATCTTGCAAATGATAGTGAAAGCTTTAATTCCCACCCACACAATTTATTAGTGTGTGTTTGTGCCGCTGAGACCCAGTAGTGCATTACTGTCATGGCTAATCCAATTAGTGTGGATGCATCTAGCCGGGCCCAAGGGGAAGAGCAGAGGAGGGACTGGGGGAGCAGGTACAGTAGGGGAGGCATGTGGGAAGATGAGGCACCCCGCTGCGATGAGAGCGCATTAGGGAGCCTCCTTTTCTGTGGCTAGTGTCTTTTTTTATCACTGCAATGATGGCCTGTAAATTAGTATGTGATCAAAGGAGGGACGGGGACAATGCTGAGCCCCTCTTTGTATAATGTGTGACTGCATGTGTATGCACTGCATGTGGATGTGTTTTGTACACCTACCAAAGCGTATGTGTGTGCGATTGTTTACACAGCTGAAGTGGTGTGATGATGAGGTCCTTATGGAGCAACACAATTTCACAGACCATAGAGCTGAGAGGGCTTTGGTGCCCATAAATGCATAAAACAATTTGTTTTTCTTTTCTTTCTTTCTTCTTCTTCTTCTTTTTTTTTTTTTAGATCACCCGTAACCACAAAGGTCTAACTGGGATGTAAAGCTCTTTCTTAGTAAACGTGAAAATTACTCTGTGGGATTAAAAATATAAAGACAAGAAGTTTTTAATTAATTTATTTTTTTAGTACATTATGTACTGCCATTGTTTCCCAAGTCCTGATGTAAACCTGGAATAACATGCATCAGGTGATAATTTACAATATTAGCCCGCTATAGCAGAACATGTGTGATTTGAACTGTATTTAAGCTATATTTTAGTAATGTCACAGGTCACACATTAGCTGGTAACTAAGCATCCTCTCTCAAAATAACTACCAAATCAGTTGTTTCAACTACAGTGTGCAAGAAATTAGAAAAAAAAAAGCATAATCCACCAGAAAAAGTGGGTTAAATAAACAATAACAAAGTGAATTTCTTGATAAAAAGTAATTATGATCCTCACATATATGCAGAAATATCCAGGCAAGGTTTCAAGACATAAAAAGGTATTTGTAAAAACGAACCAAAAAAAGTCATTCAAGCCCAAATGTATTTAATTTAACTCCTCCCTGAGTGTTTGCAGCACTTGTTAGAACTGAAGCTTTAATTAATGATGGCAGGAATTGTCCACAGGGGACAAAAAAACAACAGGATGTACGGCATTGAAGAAAGAAAGCATCTGTTTCTTATCCTACTAAATATAACGTGACAACACCCCACTGTGCAATATGCTGAGTGGTTTCATTTTTTTTTTGTTTATTTTTGGTAATGTTGTTTCTGTTTGTGTGGTTTAATAGTTATTGCACTCAAGATTAAAACTTCCTACTTTACAGGGTACAGTCATTTATCTTCTGTTATCCTCAAAACTTAGATTCAATTTTCCTTTTTCAACAAGTACCGGGGGTTAAAAATATACTATTCACAAATTTACAGACATTAGCACTCACTTGCTAACTACCACATTTGTCCTTACTAGTCAACTTGCCTTTTATTTTCCATGTGAAAATGAACAGTAAACAGCTCCTAGGATAGTGCTAAGGCATAAAAAGTGATAAGTGATAGAAGAAGAGAGTGCATTTAGCTCAGGATGAGGGATTCTTGTATGCTCTTTGCTGAAAGCATCCAGTGTGACTGCTGCAGACTCATCTCACATCTGTAACATATATTCATATATTCATTCAAGTGTACTGAAGAGATGAAAATGAAATAAATGAATATGTATACATCTGTATATAGTTAAAAGGTAATTAATTCAGTTAGATGATTAAATGCCAATGTTAGTAAACAAAAGTGAAAGAAATATGTTGGAAGAATCTGAAAAAAACTAGCTCTGAGTTGCCCCCAGACCTTATCGGAGAGGAAAAACCCCTCAAACCCAGAGGACGGAGTCTATACTATAACCTAGACTTATTGCATAGCTCTGCTTGCTAACCTGATTGGTATATGTGCCACTTAAAGAGTGTAAAGTGTGTGAAAAAGTACACCTCATGATGAAGTAGCTTGTAGAATTTCTTTACATAAATAAAGTGAAGTGTGAATTTTCTGTACGACTTTATCGGTCTCTCACATCACTGTGGAAGAATTTTGGTCCACTCTTCCTTAAAGCCTTGGTTCAGTTCTTTGAGGTTTGTGGGATTCATTTATGCACAGCTCCCTTAAGGTCCCACCACAGCATTTCAAGTGGGTTGGAAGTGGCCATTTAAGCACCACAATTCTTTTCTTTTCAGCCATTCTATTGTAGATTTGCTGCTGTGCTTGGAATCGTTACCCTGTTACATGTCCCAATTGTGGCCAGTCTTTAGATATCAGACACACATTTGACTCTGGAAAACTTTGGCGTGCAAAGGAGGTCATGGTTGGCTCAATGTCTGGAAGGCGCCAGGGTCCTGTGGCTGCAAAATAAACTCAAATCATGAGCCCTCCGCAACTGTGACTGACAGTTAGTATGAGATGTTTATGCTGATATGCTGTGTCTGGTTTTCCGCAAATATGGTGCTGTTCATTATGGTCAAACATCTCTGCTTTGGTGGCATCTGTTTAAAGTACATTTTTCCTGAAGTCTTTGCCTTTATTAAACAGATCAGCAGTGAAGAGTAGACAGGAACAGGGAATAAAGGGAGAAAGGGAAGACATGTGGCAAAGAGCTGCAGGTCAGACTCTTACCTGTACTGCTGCTTTTCAGGCTTAAAGCATATGGGTGCCTGGTGACCCAGTGAGCTAGGCTGGAACCCCTGTCATGAACTCGAACATTTAGTCTCAGACGTAGCTTCTTTTTTTTTCCAGAGCATTGCACCGTTTAACCTTGGGGTAAATTTGGAGGACGTCCACTCCAGGGAAGACCCAAGACTTTATTGACTGTTTTCCACTTGTGAATAATCTTTCTCACTGTAGAAAGATGGTTTTAGAAATGTCCTCATAACCCCTCTGAGAGTTACGGCAACAATTGCTTCTCTCAGATCACTGCTGAGCCTTCCCTTCTTGCCATTGCATTAACACACACCTGAATGCTCCAGGCCGGCAAAATGCCAAAGATTCTGCTTTTGTAGAGGTGCTCAGCACTTGCTGATGATCAAGTGATATGATTAGCAGCACCTGGCTACTGAGGCAGTAATTTATCCCAACCACTACTGCAGCCCCATTAAGAGATGACAGGACAGATACTTTGAGAATTTATTACAATTTTATGATGCTCAAAAACATAAACTGAAAAAAGAAGAAGAGTAGTGATACTGAATCTTTACTGTAGGCAAGCTCCCACAATGAATGAGAGATAATATCTTAATTTCAGATGCTCATCTTTAATTGACTTTAGAGATATTAACATTAGTATTTTGCAATGTTCAGATTTAACCACCTTAGGACTAATAGAAAACGAGTTGTGAGACGAGTGCCAAGGTTCTTGTTATGGCACATTTATTCAAAGTAAAAAAAATTAACCTTATAAGATTAAAAGAGCTTCATGTCTAAATAGAGTAAAAAAATCAATCAAGCAAATGTATCTATTTCAGCTAAAAATGATTGTAATATTTTCATTAAGAACTAGTGGCAGTCAGTCTAGAATAGAAGACCCAAAGGCCGGATGGTAAAATCTTTTTTTTTCCTCAAGACTCTCCAGTAAATATTTAAATTGTGACTTTTTCTCTGAATTCTTGGCAAAATCATCATAATGACAAAGATAGTGTAGTCAAAGTGAGGAAACGTGAAAGAATGCGGCACGCACTTTGGCTGATAAAAGACACAACGAAAGAGGGGTCAAGCTGTTTCTTGGCAGACAAAAGCTATTTCGAAAATCCATTAGTGACTCAATGCACCATCATTATCACCAGCTGCTTAAGCATACAATATCCTGGCTTTGACTTTTTTGTCTTCTTGGCATTTTCCTCTGAGGTGAGTTTCAAAATACCACATGAAAAAGGAAAAGTGGAGGAGAGATTTCTTAAATGGAAAAAGCAGAGGTGGTATTAAAAGCCATTTTTATGTCTCTGCTGAAACGGCATAAAGTCCTTCCATTAGCCATCACGTCAGCTTTGTGTCAGGACACATTTTGGAGCTTGTAGAGTATTATGTGGCACGGATATGTCTGTTTCTGGTATGCTGTAATCAGACTCCCACAAAGGAAAATCAGTTTTGACATGTCTGAAATAGAGGGATACAAGGGGCCTTGGAAATCCAGTTACTAAGAATAAGGCATCTGCTGAGAAACAAAAAGCACAAAAAGCAGTAGAGACACATGAAAAGGATATAAAACTAGCGAACACAGAAGCACTACTTTCCATGACCACAGTTATCTAGTAATTTCAGAAATCTCTGATCTGCATCTCAATCCACTTGTCTCTGACACACCATTTGTCTTCCCTCTGTACTGGCATCCTTGAGGCTGTGTGAAGTTGCTTTCAGATGTAATAACTTTAAAACACCATTATGTTAAACTATGTTAGAGTGTTGTAATGTAATGCAGTGTTGTAAGGGAATGTATTGCTCATTAGGCTCCATATTTCTACTACAGAAGTCTATTAGACTAGATTTGCACTGTTTAATATAATATTTCATCACACACACACGCACACACACACACACACACACACACACACACGCACACACACACAAAATATATATTTTTAAATTGTGGCCATGTTTAATAAGAACAATCACCACTGTAACGGTATTTTTACAGTAGTGCTCAAAAGTCTTTAGGCACCTCTCATTTCTTTATTACTTTACTTCCAAGGAGCCGGATTTGTAAATTTTTAAAAGTGGTCCTGAGCAATAGTTCTTCAGGTTATCTGAGAGACCATTCAATCATAAAAAAGGTACCTAACTCAAGTGTTCAACCAGTGTTTTGTTCTGCACATAACAGAAAACGTAGCAAATAACCAATTTTTGTCACCAGCGGCATCTTTAGGCACTTTGTTACCAGCAGCCAGTTGGAAAAAATATGTGTTTTATTCTCATATACAGTTTGACAGGGATAAAATAGTATTTGTGCACAGAGAAGGTAATTCCCAAAGAGCTATTAGCCAAAATCATGGCATATCGTGACAAGGTGTGCAGTGTGTCCATAAAAAAATCTGAGGTAGATAGTCCAAACCAGCAGTCCCCAACCGTTTTTTTCTACCACAGTTTATGTCCGACAATATTTTCACAGACCGGCCTTTAAGGTTTCGCGGAACAACAAACAACATACAACAAAATAAAACCAGTACCCAAAAAAAAGAAAGAAAGAAGAAGATTTATTCATAACACACGGGAAAAGACCCAGGGAAACCAAGTTAACGATAAAAACAATTTAAAAATAAAGCTAAAACCCCCCTGAAAACCATGAATTTCACACCCGAGCCTCAATTCTTGCGGCCCGGTACCGAACGACTCACGGACGGTACCGGCCCGTGGCCCGGGGGTTGGGGACCGCCTGTCCAAACTATTCACAGCAGATGAGTTTAAGAAATAGAAAAGAAATCAAGCAAAGAACTGGCACGGGACCGGAGAGATGCATCTTGTCCTTCAGCAGATCCATCTACTATTCACTGAAGCTTCATCAGAAATGATCTCAGTGGAAGGATGGCTGTCAAGAAGCCATTCTTAACGAAGAGAAACAGGGAATACACTGATGTATGTCAAATTAATTCAATTCAATTTTATTTATGTAGTGCCAAATCACAACAACAGTTGCCTCAAGGCACTTTATAGTGTAAGGTATAGACTCTACAATAATACAAAGAAACGTGAGAAATCTCCAACAATCATATGAACCCTTTGGAGACAGTACGAAGGAAAAATTATACAAGAACTGGACTGAAAATCAGTTTCTATTAAAATCTATTTAATTCTCACATTCAGTCCGTACTTTATAACAACTGCACATTTTTTGTTCTTACATTTTTTCTTACCTAAACAAAAAAAATATATAAAATTGAGGTGCCATCTGCTTCTATGCTTACTTCTACATATGGCTCTGGCAGTAAACAGTGGATTTATTTAATCTTTTTGCGGGAAATAAAACTACACCAGTGACCTAAAAACAAACAAGAAGTGGGGTGGTGATTGCTATTGTTATGAGTGACTATATTCATTTAAAAAACTTAATCTAAACCTTTGTTAACATAAAATTTAAAGGTAATAATGTTATTACAGCAAAGATAGAGAATATTTGAATTACAGTACAGAACTGCGGCATACTAAAAGATGTTGCAATGATGGATGTGGTTGGTCAGGCGGGGTCATAGATACCTGGTCTGAGAGAACACAGGGACTGACCTGGGGGAGTTAAACTCATGCTCTCTTATGAAGCCTCGCTCTGGAGCTATTTGTGCTTTGTGAGTCGAGGCTTATTAAAAGACTGCCAGACTCTCTCAGGATCAACAGATTGGTGTTGAGAGGGGCCAGTGCGAAAACCCAGAAGGTACAGGCTTCTGATTATCACATACAAAGAGACCATATCAAAAACATACACATATTCACACATGTAGACACATACGAGCCTAATCACATAGCCAGTATGTATTTCTGTGTAGCTCTCTCAAAGGAGTTTCTGTGCTGGGCTTACAGTTCGCCTGTGAACGCCAACCCAATGTGTGCATGTGTCTTGATCATGTCTCAAATCACAGCGCCAGGTGCTGTCACACACGGGGATCAAAAAGGATCAAGTATCAAGAAGCTACAGGACAGGTCAGACGAGAAGAAAAAACAGAAGAGAAATAGAGGAATGGAAAAGTGAGACAGGACGAGAATAAAACATGAACAAGAAGACTTTGTTCAATCTTGAAACAGAGACACCTGTCAACTCAGCAGATATTTCTTCATGTGTGTGAAAACAGCCAAAAAGAATCAGACAGTCAGGCAGTCAGGCACCACTTAGGTGCCTCAGAAATGTTAACATTTGTTCAGCCTGGATAAAAACACACAAACAATTTTGGGGGGGGGGGGCGCTGAGATACTGACAGAATGAGCAATGACACACATGCGTTCAGCCTGTGGGCTCTCACACGCTGGAGACACACTCCTATCAGAGACACACGAAAAACACACATATACAGACATACCCAGACACAACCTCATTTCACTGCCCCGTGACACAAAATGGGATTTCTGTGTTTGAGCAGAGGGGGTCCAATGGCTACAGAGGGACACATGAAGAGGTGAGCGCTTTATAATCACTGATGCCAGATTGGATGTCAGCTGCAACATAAGTGACTATCTATCACCAGCGCTCCACATGTGAAGAGGCCTCTTTATAGATGGCTAGACTTCAGACAGCACAGAAAAAAAAGCCTCCTCCCTCCAGCCCACTCCACTGCCCTGCAGGAGGGATTGCACACAGAGGCTTGCATTCATGCATACATGCACAAGGCAGACACACACAACATTCACCCATATGGTTGTAAACATTCATGGGCATGCGGTGGAGCGGGAACGTTTAGAAACACACACTCATTTGCATTGCAACCCTCACACGACTCCTTCTTCAAACACATCACAGATGAAGCCTTGGGCCTCCTCTAAGCGCTCACACACAAACACAGCTTTAGTTCTCGGGTAAGTGCTGAAAAACTCACTGTACTGCTGACACTTGCAGAGAGCTGCAGCAGAAATGTCATCAATTTAGTGGAAGCTGATTAAGTATTTTTCTAGAGCTATAGTGATTAAAGGCAGCAGAACGTCTGGATCCCGTGAGTTGCAAAGTAGGGGTCTCCGTGGACTGGGTTTGTCTCTGCAGAAGCTTAATCTGATTGGGATCTGGGCAGCTTAGAGGACAGGTCAATGCCTCAGGCTCTTTGTTGTGTTCCTCAAGCTGTTCCTGGGCTTTTTTGCAGTGTGGCGAGGCATATCATCATACTTGGGAGGAACTCGGGGGCATGCAGGTATGCTGTACCCCCCAAAATAATATCCACATGAATTCTAGGAACCAAGCAAGTATATAAGTAAAATTTATTCATATAGCACAACAGTCACAAAGTGCTTCCCAAAGGTATCTAAAAACCAGCACGTGTCACCTCAAACATGAAACGCCTGTCTGAACAGCTACTTTGTAAAGGAAGCCACCTAGTCAAGGGTGCTCTTCCAAAGTTTTGGAGCTAAGGTTTTGAATGCACAACGTGTTAGCTTTCAGACGTTAGCACGCAGAATCAAAAGAGGACCACCTCCCTCCATAAGACCATTAAAGTAAGAACCAAGAATTAAACTGATATCGAAGCCTGGCAGGTAGCCAGTGCAAAAGCTTTAAAAATGGAGCGATATGAGAAGATTTATGAGAGTGGATCAAAAGCCTCACAGCAGAGTTTCTGGACAGGCTAGAAGCAATTACTAGATGCTTTAGACAGACAAGAAAGTGGTTTTTCCAGCTGAGCATTTACCTGTAAAAAGAGAATCCGTGTTAATCACTTCACCTGTTTTAATGCCGACTGACTGGTGCGATAGTGACTTTCAGTTCAGACTTTCAGTTCTGTGTTTTTGTTTTTCCTTTAATGTAGCATCTTGGAAATATTTGACCTTCCCTGGACAAATTTCACTCGCAAGTGTCCGCATGTATAATACGTGAGTGTGCGTCTAGCAGCAGCAGCAGAGGTGGCGACAGATGCTAATCTGTACGGAAAGTCATTATCTGCATTTCCTGGGCCATTAGACTAATGCTAAGGGATAACACAGAGAAGTGGATGAGACCTGACGCTAACAGGAGCTAATCATCGAGACCACCTCTCACTGTGAGTTCAGCTATGACACTAAATATCCCTCAGAGGCAGGAACCTCAGGCGCAGGCAATCAGATAATTACGGGAGCCTGGAGCATTATATTAATAAAATTTCAATAAATCGTCTCAAATATTTGAACTAGCCGCGGTGTGTGTGTGTGTGTGATTTGATTTGACACACGAATGGCCCCAGAAGTGCTAACACCCCTTTTGTCGTTGTTAATTTTCAAGTCTTATATCAACCTTTCTAACGGGGTCTTTTTAATGTGCTCTTTTTAAACTAAAAAAAGGAAGGACGCCTTCATAAATATCACAGCTTTCAAAAACGGGAAAATATCAAATGATGCACAAAGCCTGCTAAAAATGATGCAGGTGAATTCATTACAAGTCACAGCTCCCCCAACCCCCAAAAGTTCCCCTAGCAACAACCATTTCAGAGTATGTGTTTTTTTTTTTCTTTGCCAGGCAATGGAACAGCACGGTAGCTCTAATCTGCATATCACCTGATCTGACCAATGAATCGCTTCCTGTTTAATCATTCCATTTGACCTGGCAACCAAAAGCACCTGGTGAGCTTTTGACTGCCGATGAGTAAAATAGAATACATCCCTGGGACCGCCGAAGATCAAATATTGAAGAAAGAGCTAATGAGGCAGATTTCTCAGCCTTTTTTCATTTTTTAATGAGCCACTACCCAATGTGGGTGACCCTGCTGCTTCACACTGCACCAAGGTTATTGAACGCACCTCCATGGATTCATCAAGGCTACAATTCAATATTAAACAGTCACAGGTATATATTTACCCAGGGTAAATTCACTGTCTGGCCCCCATGAGAAATAAACTAAATTGCATAATAAAAATAAAATAAAAAAAGCGGGGGGAGGGAGGGAGCGCAGACGTGAGGGGGTGAGTGTGTATCAGGTATTTCACATCTGATAAAAACAGATCGCTCATCTCTGTCTGTGCCAGTCTCTGTGTATGTGTGTTTGCCACCTCCTGCTTCAAACAAAAAAAAAATGTAAAAGATGATAAAACAGCTTCCCCGTCTTTTGTCATCCCTGCATAGCTGAGTCTTGGCTTCATTTCAAAGCCAACCTGACGGATGGCGGCCCGGCCAGAAAGCGAAGGGAGGGCCGGGTATGACTGAAGAAAGTCTGAAGAAATATGGTGAGCTTGCACACACATCCATACTCCCAAGCACGCACTTCTCTACTGAAGGAAGCAGTGGTAGGCTCCAGCACGAGGCTACAAAGAGACCCCACTGAGGCCAAGCAGACAAACAGAGGTGGCCTTGGGCCGAGAGAAATGATTGAACTGATGAGGGAGAGAAATTTCAAACAACCTCCAGGAGGAAAAGATAAAGGGATAAGGAAAGAAGGATGGGGAGGAAGAGGAGTGCAAGCAGGAGGCTGCAGCTCCTGTTTAGCATACCAGTGTCTTCATTAGACCTTGCAGGGCTGACTGAAAGACTTATAAATAGATGGAGGCAATGAGGAACTTGAAGAAGAAAAGAGGAAAGAAGAGGAGGGGTAGGAGGGTGGAGCAATGGAGAGGGCCCTTATTAGCAAGGTCCGTCACCTTTTGGCCTGCCCGCATCTCCTCATCTCCATAATAGGCTGACCCCCTGTGTTTCAGGCTCATTAGAAAAGCAGACAGCAGGGCCAAGCAGACACACGCCTGTCACCTCTCCACTCCCACCGGAGACCTTGATGAGACAAAGATAAAAGAAAGATGAACGGAGAGATGGTCGGACAGAAAGAGCAGGATGAGACGGAAGGTGGGACCCCAGGTTTTGATCAGGAGAAGAGAAGCCAAGCCAAACGGCTAGACTGTTTTCTCTGATGGAAACACAATGGGGAAACAGGGAGGAGCAGGAGGGTGTGTGAAAATAAATCTGCCTAGAAACAGTATTTTGGTAGGAGTAGAGTGCACAGAGAAAAAAATAAATAAATAAAAGTCTTGTGTGATTTGTCACCGTAAGCCAAGCATACAAACCCAGTGAGTTCAGTTAGTGCATCACTAAACAGACAATCCGATATAAACCCAGAATCATGCCTGCATCTGTTAAAGCGTAGAGAAAAGTTTGTTGGAATGAGACATGAATGAGTTGCATAAAGTGCTTTGAGTGCTCAAGTACAGTAGAAAAGCACCATACAAAATCACTCCATTTACCAAATGTGCAAAAAGGCATTGCTTCCCCTCTTTTTTTCGTCTAACACATTCTTTAAGAGACATTTTTGTTTTCTCAGACTCCCTCTCTGGCTTTCACTCACAGCAGTTTAGACACAGTCTGTTTAAGACTTCAGCAGGAAATCTTTGGAGGGTCTACAATGTAACCTGCGTAAGTGGCCAAAGTTGCTGCCGATATTTATGTTTGTCCTGCTGTGTTACATTTAAATTACCATCCGGTCGTGTCCCGGGGTTTTATATTCGGTGCCAGCTGACAAAAAACAAATGCTGGGGCTTTTTCCCTCCAGGGTCTCCACTCTTTGTTGTGGTCATTTCTTTCCCCCTCTAGTTTTTCCAGTTCTTTGTACAAAATATTATAACAACCGTTGTGATATTTTCAGCAATCTCCCTCCAGGAATTTGCTGAGATTTGTGAACCCCTATATTGATGCTATGATGATGATTCCTTATACTGAGGTGATGACTGTTATTCTCTCACTGATAAATTAAAAAACTACAGTGAAAAAGTACCAGAAATGTGCAGGATACAGGCTCCTTCAACCTGACGTCCAGTTACATTCCTCGTGAGGTGAAGGTAGGTTACATTGTAGATTACGGTGTAGGGTTCAGGGGGGTTTACAGTCACATCATAGATAAATTGATGCATTAGATTTACCAGTAGATAAGAAACTACATTCAGGATATCTTTCTTTTTGGTTTAACAAATACACACCCAGTTAGCATAAAATTATAGATCAGACAGAATAATCTGACCATATATAAATCATCTGAAACTGAAACATTTCATAGAGGAAGTAAGATGTGACCTTGACTGTGAATCCTTCCTGGTGGGAAGGATTCAAGCAGAGGGAGGGAAAAGCCACAGCAGGAGAGCCATATAGTTTAAATTTTTTAATCCTGGCAGGATTTTTTTGTTTGTGCCTGTACTGCCTGCTGCAGCCTTAATGGCAATAAAACAAAGCAAAAGAGTTTCCGAAGACTGTTCTTGACAGAGGAGTGTTCCCCTCTGTGTATATATACACCCCTCCTGCTGCTACTGTTAACACAAACAAGCCTGCAAAAAAGCATGATGCTGTAAATGAGATAAAGCAGTTGTCTGACAGCCAGTCTGGTCACTCAGGACACTGATAGCTTGTTTGGGATCCTCTCTGGGGAGCCCTTGTTTTATTACATGCTGCCCCTGCTATTGATTAACCCAGCATCCCTACGCCAGACTCCCACCACAACAGAGCCAGAGGTCACGAGGGCAAGGTCGCAAGGTGACAAGGTTGGCGACCTCATCTAGCCTTTTCACTCATGGCTGGCGATCAGTTACCCCACAGCTGATTGACCGGTGGGTTAAATCATTGCTACGTCTTGCCTGCAGGGAAATCATGTCTGATGAAATCCCAGCTGCCACACAGGAAGAAAAATTAGAGATGATTGATCCTAGAACAGCATTAGCATCAGGGCAAAAATACTTCCTAAATAGTATTTGAAATAATAAATGGAAAACATTTATTTATGTAAAAGAGGGTTTTTTTTTTAAAAATAAGAGCATAATTTCCTGCTAGCTTTCTTTGTTCACCTCAAAACTTGATCCATTTCTGAATCTCTTGCTTCCATCTCTCCCTTATCAGTGTGCATCATTTAAATCTCTGTCCTCCTTTCCTGTGTAAGTTCCCTGCAGCCCTCCCTCATCCAACAGTCTGCTCATGTCTGTACCGTTTCTGTCTTTCCTCGCCTGTCATTTAATCCCCATACCAACCCTCTCTGTGTCTTGCATTATGGCTGCTATGCACACACACACACACACACACACACACACACACACACACACAGGCTGGGATCCCTAGAGAACCTCCCTGGCTGTACAGTGTATTGACTGGCTTTGAACCGTAGGTTGTTTGGGTTTTCATAGATGTGAGCGACGTAGAGTTTCTTAGAGCTCTAGCTTCTCCCCACAAAAGTGACTTTTCAATAATTTAACATTAAAATCTGCTGCATTTTATAATAAAGAAATACAAGAAGAAGAAATACAAGGAGTTTTTGAACAAAACAAGTGTAATATAGAGCTGCAAGAATGCTCTAAATTTAATGTAAATCCATCCACCTATTGTCTTTCACTTCTAATTCAGAGTTGGGGGGGGGGGCTGGCCCAGCTACTATAGGGCAGGAGTCGGGGGAACACCCTGGGCAGGTCGCCAATCTGGCACAGGTCGTGATATGACCTCAAATAAAATTTTTATCTCAGTTCTGAATAATGAAAAAGTAACAATTAAATACAGCCATTCACAGACAGACAGACAGAGAAAAAGCATTAACAATTTCATTAGACCATCTGTCATAAAATCAAGAAAACCCAAATATTTTAAAACTTTTTAAATCTGTTAAAAATTATTTTATTGAATTCACATTTATAAACACATTTATACCCAAATTTGAGGTGACACATATGAACTTCTCTGAGAAGTCAGAAATTAATAAAGCATAACATTCAACCACACAAACAAACTCTTCTGTTCAGTAATGCAAGTAAATAACCGTAATTTGGCTTTTTAATCCAAAAATTATGATGTGCTTTAAAAACATTTCTGCTTTTTTGCACAAAGTAAATGTAAAAAAAAAATATGGATAACAACAATAATTATTTTAGCATTAACAATATAATTTTATGATTTCATAGTTTTTAATTTTCAGATACGGTCTTTCTGCATGTTCTCCTCCTGTTCAGGGTATACCCCGCCCCTTGCCCAATGACAGCTGAGATAGGCTCCCAGTTCTGAATGTCAATTTTTTATTCATTTTCAATTAATTGCCCAGCCCTAATTAAAAATATAATACAATCAAAGATGAGTGGTCCAAGAATGGTGTTTACTTAGTTGGTGCAATGCCATCTGTGTCCAGAGTGCTTTTAAATTGTTGTTCATTTCAGATTTAGTCTAATCATAGACTAAGTCAAAGACTGATGTAGCCTCCCATCATACCACCCAGTGGGTTGAGACGTCCCATTACGAAGCCTGCCATCCCTAGCTTAGAGTTTTGAAGCCTGATGTGACGAGTAAGAGCTACATCTGACAGCAAACCCACAAGCTTTGCGGTGATGACATCCTGGATGATCCTCCTTTCTGACTTTTGGACCATAATTTACAAAATGGACTTAATCTTCTTTTTTAGTATGACTCCAAAAATGGTAACTGAGCCCATAAATTCAACAGTAAAGTGTTTACTGATGTCACAAAGCCGTGGGGATACAACTTTCCGTACAACTGAAAGTCTTTTTGCTCCCACTTGAGCTGCCCCCTGGAGGCCATTAAGATGAGTGCAAGTTAAGGCACTTCTGTGTTAGCTTCACTTTTCAGACATGGAAGCTATGTCTATTGTTTTTTTTATACTGTCCATATGAGACTAACTCATGGGTGGCAAGTTAATGAACATACAGTGAAATTCATATTGGTCAGGGATATAGAGTATATACAGAAAACATAAATAAAATATAAAGTTAAATAAGAAATGCCAACCGGTTTATATTCTCTATAATGGGGAAATGTTTAAAATCAGTTTATTGGTCAATGGCCACTATATTCAACATTGTAATACGGGGATTTTAGGGTGACTATAGCATTATTAAACATTTTATAGCTACGTTAGAGTCAGGTAGCAGTTGTTAAAGGTCAAATGAAGGTTTTGCTTTAATATCTTTCTCTCTAGAGCCCCATGTTCCTCTGTAACAATGTCGCCCTTCATGTCCTCACTACATCCATGAATCTCCTCCAGCTCCATATTCAGCATCCTTTGTCTAGTATACCCACTATCATTCCTCTGTACATGTCCAACCCATCTCAGCCTTGCTTCTCTAACTTTGTCTCCAAAGCTGCACCTCTGGTTTCTAATCCTGCAGGTCGGTCTTCTGTCTTCTTGTCAGTGCCACCATCTCCATCATTGTTCCACCATCTGACGTCATTGTGACCACCTGTTACTGTTTTAAGACTAAACTGGATATAGTTTTGTTGGGCTCCAATTAAAGTGCTGTAGTACTGTTTACATGTAAAATTCAACATATGTAGTAAATATAGTAATGAATCAGTACCACATCATATCATCCTTCTGCATAATACCTACTAGTGCAAATATTTTGTGTATTTGCAAGAAAAACCCACTTTTGAACATCTCCATCTTGTATTGTCAAACAAATAATGACAAGAACTTCTTGCAAAATCTGCTATGCATAGATCTGCATTCATACATAGTAACCAAATACAATAAACCCTTTATCTACACACACATGAATATGCCTCTCCTTCACACCCACCCAACGACACACACACACACACACACACACACACACACACACACACGCACACACACACACACACTTCAAAGCAATGCACACAGAACTAATTGAGTGGATTTCAGATTTCACTTCCTCACAACTGATACACTGGAGATCCCTAAACAAATTTATCCAGCTTTTACACAAATCTCTCCCCGGCGTCTTAAATCCATGCCCCCGCCCGGCTCTCCTTCTCCTTCTCCCGCTCTTCTCCCCCCATCTCTCTCCCTCTCTCTTTCTCTCTCTCGCTCTGTCTGTCTGGCTCTTGAGAAGCTCAACCATTTACACTAGCTGACCTCATTGAGCCACTGATGGAGATGGAAGGAGGTAAAGAAAGGAAGACAAAAAGACATATCTAAGTATATGTGTGTGTAAGTCGCCTCACCCCTTCCCCCTCTCACTTGGCTGTTTGCTTTAATTTGCCCTGCTGGCCGTGACCGTGAGCTCATAGTTTATTTTGATAAATTGAAGGGGAAGCCCCACTAATAAATCAGGGCTCATGATGAAGAAAAGCCTTAAATAGGGTATTAAGATTTATATCAGACTCCAGTAGTACACTGACAACTACACAATTGCTCCTTCTTCTACCTGTCTCTCTTTTTCATGAGCACACTGATTCCATCTTCCTCTCTTGCTCTCTCTTGCTCTCTCGCTCAAGTCAAATTGTCCTTGCTTCTTTCATGGCACTGAGAGGATGATTTGTCATCAGGGCTCTAGAAAGTGTAGGAGTGAGGGAGTGGGGAGCAAAAAACGTGAAGCAAAAATGGAAAGGGTGAAGGGGAGAGAGGGAAAAAAATGGAGTTGGAGAGCAGAGGGGGGTTCTCTGCTGCAGTCTTTCTGTTATTGGCTCAGTGGCCAAGTGTGAATGCAACACACCGGGCTTCATTACTGGAGCGCGAGGACTATCTGTGCAACAGAAAGAAGGATGGGGAGCGTGCGTGTCTGTGAGGGAGCATATATGTGTGCGATCTACATTTGTAGCGAGATGCAGGACTGAATTTGTGTCCCTGCGCTAGGAAGCATGCACATATACGTGTGTGTGTGTATGTGTGTGTGTGGCTTCCTTAGATCTGCAACGTGAGCACACACGCTCACAGTGACTTATTTACTCCAGAGGCGAGGCTCTAACCCCAGGTACAGAGCCCTGCACAGAATAATTGCTTTTTTTCATCCCTCTGCATCACGCCGTCTCTTTGTTCCTAACCACTCACACGCAAGAAGCGAAATCTATTTGTGAGTGAGAACGTGCCAGCATGCAGATGAATAAATAAGAGTGAGTCTGGCTGCCTGCGAGTATGTGCATCTGAATGAATATGAGACCCAGTCTGTGTTAGTGTTTAAAAGAATATTCATACATTTCAGTCTTTATTTGCTGTCTCAGCCAGAATTAGATGTGCAGATAAATATTAATTTGATCTTTTGTGTAAATATGCAAAAACATTTTGAAAGGCTTAGCAGAAAGACAGTAAGTGGATGGGAACCAGCTTACCTATCTCCCAGAGTTACCTCCATCTTTACATTGCACACAGTGTTGAAATGGATATTAATCTCAACTAACTCTCAGTGAGACATAATAAGCTGCTTTGCTTGAATGTGACACTTTTCCTTTAAGCTGCATTAGTGCCGTCTGTGTTTTCAAATATGCTTACATCCTCTTTGAAACCATGCAGCTATGCAAATCTGTAACAATTACCAGTTCAGCATTCAACCATCAATTCATTCAGTTTAAAAAAAAAAACAGCTCCGATATCTGGTCTATTAGACTGTTGAGTAATGCTTTTAACTCCGTTCCCATAATTAAACCCAGTGTACAATTGAACACTCAAAGGCGGGTTACTTGCGTTGTGTAATGATTGCAATTAAGGGTCACACACAATGCTGGGGCTGCTTTCGGAGTCGCCGCGCGTGACGCTGGCAATTAATTGAAAATGCAAATACACAAGCTGATGAATGAATAGTGCTGGGTCTACACTGCGTGAAAAGACTATCCGCAACACTTCACAAGGCTGGGGGGGAGGGGGGTGATGCGCCTTCTATTCCTTCAGAGAGGAAATCAAACCAATTGGATATGAAGCATTGCCGTGCCGCTGGGGAAAGCGTGTTGTTTGCTGAGACAGCGTGATACCGAAGACCTCAGGCGCAGACACAATAAGAAGCTGATTAGACAACAACAGCAGGGTCATGGAAAAATGCTCTTTTTAGTTTAGATTTGCAACTTACAAGAAAAAGAGAAGCTCCTTTATCTTACTGATATAAGCTTCAGCAGAAACTCCTAGTTTAGTAGTTTATCGGTCAGACGCAGCCTTTTTGTGATCGGTCACGCTGCTGCTGGAAACTGCAACCAAACACTGCTCTCAGTTTGCAAAGTACTTGGATGTCTGAAAAGTACCACACTAATAAAAATAGACAGGCGGGCGCGGGCAGACAGACAAATGGACACACAGGCAGAGCCGCTGTGTGCGGTTGTCTTGACAACAGAAGAAGAGCAGCACCCTGAGAGTGGATGGAGATCGAGACATGAGGAGGGATGGACAGAAAAAGCATTCCTAAACCCCCGCTAACACACACGAACCATTAAAAAAAGAAATAAAGTCTGTGCTACAGCATCCAACCTTTGCAGAATAGTCGCCTCTATTTGTCAGGATCCACTGACAATATGAAATAATGGAGACTGGCTATTTTAATCAAAAACTGTTCATTCAGCCCATTATGTTATCTACACTGATTTCACCCCAACTGCCTCTCTAAGAATGCTTAATGAGCTACCAGCAATGCACTGAAAAGTTGCCCATTATCCTTGATTGCTGTAACATCCTGATCATCATCCTACCCAACATGAACCCTGACATTATTCTAAGCTGCAGTCCAAAATAAGAAATCCAAATGTGAGCTTCAAAATGAGTAACTATTATGTTTCTGCTCTGAGTGTTACTGTGCAGCACACCGATGTACATGTGTGCTATTGAACATGTCTAGATGCATTCATCTCTGCATAATACTGCACCGGAAATAACACTTAAGCCGTCTGTATCTTCTCGAGTGGAGAGGCTCAAGTATCTCAGGGTCTTGTTCACGAGTTAGGGAAGAAGGGAGCGTGAGATTGATCGATGGAGTGTTTTTAGTGATGCAGATGGTGTACTGGTCTGCGGTGCTGAAGCGTGAGCTGAGCATAAAAGCAAAACTGTCGATTTACTGGTCGATTTGTGTTCCTACCTTTGATCACAAGGTGATGACAGTAACCAAAAGAATAAAATCCCACATACAAGCTTCGGAAATGAGTTTTCTCAAATGGTGTCTGGCCTCAGTCTGAGAGATAGGATGACAAACTCCATCACCCAGGAGGGTCTCAGAGCAGGGTTTGCCGTATGGTACCACAGTTGTGTCCAGTTGTGTCCAGGCTCTAGAGAGGGATTTCCAACCTACGCAAATGTGCTCCTGTGCAACTCTCTGAAGAACAGCGACTGTATCTCAAACGCAACAGGAAGCAACATCAGCGTTCAAGTGCAAAAAATCAAAGATGAAAAAATACAGTAAGGCACAGACAGTGGACACTTTTCATTGTTTTTAACACTCGGATCCTTTGCACTTCTCCACAGCTGGCATGGACAAACAGAAGCACAAGCAACAGTAGCCCACAGACTGTTTGTACCCCATATTTTGGGCACTTCCTCCTTCTGGCAACAGTCATTCTCTACAGATAGATGGCCAGTCCATAGCTGCCCACGGACTGCCAATAGAGAACCATGTTGAGCCCATAAATATAGTTTTTGTCATTCGTGCATCTTGCCAACACACCTTCTGGACGCCTCAATGAGGTATTCTCAGACATGTCTAACTTGGACATGCTCAGGTTCAGCATCCCCCCAAAACAGCTGAGCTGTCCCCAAAAAGAGCAGAGTAGTGCCTTGCTACTAATCTCCTAACTAATTATTCATTTGCAAAGTGGTGACTGAGCATCTGATAACGCAATCAGACATGAGCAACCAAGCGAATGATCCCTTTAAAGATAACTTTCAGAGTTTAAATATCTCATTTTCACTAATAGACTTCATGGTATGCCTCCTTTTCAAAATAAGATAGCTGGCCAATGGAGCAGTAAAAATAATATGTATTTTTAGTTTCTCTTGACAAACTGTCCTTATTATAACAAACCAGTGTAACATTCACAAATAAGTTAGGTCATCTACAAATGGTTCAGTACAACAATAGCTTCATAAAGCTAATTATTTTTTTAGCTGTTACCTTTAAAGGTTGGATTATCTAGACTCTGTAGCTTTTTTTGATCTGAATGAAATTCAGTCTAAATTATAATTTTAAACATGGTGGTAAAAACACAACTACATGGAAACAGCTTGAAGACTTCTGCTCCGCCTTTCCTCAATGTGGCATGGCACAGCACGGCACAGTGTGGCTGGGCCTGGCACAGAGAGCCAGACCACCTGGCTGATGCCAACTGTGATGTATAGTTCTGCCTTGGCAGGGACCCCCTGCACAGTGACACAAGAGCATCAGGAGGCTCTGATGAAGAACAGGCGCTTAACATCATGCCTCTCCATCTCTGTTAACCTCCTCTGTGCAAAAGGGGGTGGACCCTCTCTTATGCCAAGCAGCATACACACAAATGCACCAAATGCACACACTGTGCATGTCTTTGCGCACGCATGGTGACAGATGGGGGATGAAGTTGTCAGACCCTTGCTCGGTGGTGCTGTAGACCCTTGTCGGCTGGCTGCTGCTTGTTAATGTGTTAATTAGACTACTTGCTCCTCCTGTTAGGTAATTACAGTCAGTCTGGGCCAGGCCACTCATCAGGGGCCACTGAATGCAAGACAGTCGGGCAGACAAGGGCGAGTGAGGAGACATATGGCTGAGATGGTATGTGTGCATTGATTCACCAAAGAGTGAAGAGTGTTGCAAATGGCCAACACTAAAGATTATAAAATAAAGATCTGACAAAATTAGTTTGTTAGTTTAACATAAAGGATCACAGGGACGTTTTTAAATGTTGGTGGATATCAGATGCAAATGATCAGTTCTTGTTCCTTTATTTCCTCTTATTTAAGAGAGACTTCACTGAAAGTAGTGCCATCTTTTTTAGAAAGGCTCCCAATCTGTAGAACCACATTCAGATATAAGTCAAAGCAGTTTGGGGTTAAGAGCCTTGCTCAATGGGAGCACAGTGGCAGGATGAGGAAGGGTTAAATGCTGCCTATTACTTCCCCAATGAAGATTTATCCTGCTGGTCTGGGGACTGAACTAGTACCTTTGATAAATGCTTTAGGGTACTTACCTGTATTTTCCTACAGATTGAGAAAAAAACAAAAAAAACATATTGGTCTCCATAAAGTCTGCATAAATTCATGTGAGCGTTACAATATCACAGAGCGGTAATGCAGTTTTAGCATAGATTCATTTTAAACGTCTGCATGTCTGCATTACACCACAAGAACAACTATGACAATAATGTATGCAGATTTGATTGCCAACGTGATGGTTTTTATATTTCTTATGGAAATGAATGGAAACCAGGATATCCGAGGTCAAATTCATGAAACTTTGCATAGATTCATAGCCACAACTCGATATATGCAAAAAAAAAAAAGAAATATGCAAAAGTGTTCTTTTGTCAGATTTACAAAGTTATCCTGGAGAAAGCCACAAATGGATGTACATCACCTGTTTGCAGATCAAACCTCCCGATGCTCGTTAGACCTCAGTCAGCAGAATGGCAGAGAAGGAGAGCAGTTGCTAATTAAGTCTCGTTGGCGAACACCTGTGATTATACACAACTGTTACGCATGAGTGTAGTTATTTAAAGCGAATTCATGGCATATACTTAGAAACCATCATTAGGCTCATATTTGAGTCATTGCTGTTAAAAGTCAGAAAGTTGATCAGAAATGACCTTAAATTTAACTCTGACTTAAACATACTTTAAAAAGTTCTTCAAAACTCTGGATGTAACTGTGTTTCTACAATTACAATAACCACTCTGGGAAATATTTAGCAAACTAAAATAGAAAAAAATCATTATACACAGAGCCATGGAGAAAACAAACAGCTTTTTTTTTTTTACTGTGAAGAAGGCAGATAGGGCAATAAATGAGGTGACAAAGGGGAGAAAGATAGAGATAATTTGTGTGGTAAAAAATGAGCAGGGTGCAGGAGAAGGTAAATGAAAAGTAAAAAAAAAAAAAAATTAAAAGCACACTGAGTGGACGTCAGATAAGCGCTAGGAGGGGTGGAATGGCGCCGGGGTGTCGTCATCTTTGCCGTTATCTCTGGCTCTCTCTTTCCCGCTCCTGCAGGAAGCAGCCAGTTCATTTGCCTATGAGTGCCTGACAGAGGCGATTAAGAGCAGTTTGTTTTATAGACGTGGGCTAATTGAGTTGGCTAGATTGCCGTCGCTCGGTTTGCTCTCTCCATATTGGAGATTACATTTCTTCCTTTTTTCATATCTTGGTGCTGCAGCCGCCCAACCCATCTATCTCCATTCCTTCTCTCTTCCATTCCTTCTCTCCCCCCATGTAAAGTGAGAAGGGGCTTTGGTCCTATGTCTAATTAGTGCTCCTCTCCATCACTCTTCTTCTGCCTTGCTCACGACTACATCCTTGCCCCAGAGACCTTGCTTCGCCTCTTCTTTCTCTGTCTCTGACCCCTCATTCTCATTATCTACTCCTCTCTCTCCCTTCTTCCTCATCGTTTCCTCTTTGCACCACTCCATCCTTTACCCTCTCCATCTCTGTCATTATTCACCCACCCCCTACCTCTGTTACGCTCTCGCTTTCTTTTCCTCACCCCCCACAACATCTCTCGCTCTCTCCTTCTCAATGAGTTAATTAGGCTCATCTCTGGCACCCTCTTGCCGAAGCCTGTGCCCACAGGGCCAGTTGCAGAACTCCGCTGATGATTGGGGAGCTCTATTTTTAGAAGACAACAGAAAGTGGAGAAGCACAATGAAGAAGAGAGAGAGCTGAAGGTCATTTGGTACTTTCATTTTGAGCCTCTCTATCTGAATGTGGGGAAGGAAAAGGCAGAAAAATAAAAAAGGAGGATGACGAATGAAGCAAACATCTTCTGCGTGGATTGGATAACTTAAGGCAAAACTCTGCTAATGCTGTTCTTTTAGACCATTTCTTTTAGAGGAACTACATGAAAAGCCTGTGATTTTCCTTTCCCTTTTGAAACTAACTGGAAAGAGTAATGTTTTTGTACACCTCAAAAGTAGATGGCACATGCTGAAGTTACAGCCCACTGTGTGCAATCATAAACTCATCTCTCTAATGAGCCAAGCCCTTTGAGAGCTCTGTATGCATACTATAGCCTAAGTCACGCCGTCATTTGCTATTCATACTAAAAACGCACATCTTCTTGTGATATACTTTGTTAAATTGCCCGAGCAGCACATTATAACGCCATTGTTGTAGCAATAGACAACAGAGCTGCACCATATATAAAGATTTCTTTATATGCAACCTCGTAATCTCTCACAACTCATTGCCGCAGGGATAGAATGAGTAATCCCTCGAAATTCCCCAAACCTATAACAAACTGTGGGCAGAGAAAATTACAAATCTAAATATGTGGGACGATAAAAGCATATGCAAATGCTGCACCATATATCACAGCAAGTGCTGCAATGTGTTTTTCCCCGCTTTAGCCATGGTAGGAAGGAGAACAGTACAATGTTGTGATGTAGACAACAGCCACATGTGCAAATTAACTGGATTACCTTTACTACAAAACAAAACAGTTTCATGGCAGTTTGGGAAATAGACACAAAAATCCGAATCAATTCTTTTGTTTTTATTGGCACCAAGTTTTCCCTGTTTTTTGTGTACAACAACACAACAAAAAAACTCGCCATGCAGACTGCAGGCAAGCTAAGTACTGAATTCTGGCCGAAAGCATCCGTTGGCCCTACGAGTTTCTCAAGAATTTCAGCTCATGGCCTCCGTCAGGATAGTCCAGAAGCCCACGAGCCAAAACGCATTCGTCAAACAATAAAGTTAATCTATAAACTACACGTGTTTGTGGAGACTTCATGCTCTTCGTGGTGCATTTGTGCCAGAAACTTCTACTCTCTGTTTTCACAGCCCAGAAAATGTCAGAGGAATTACCAGAAGGTGAAACTCTAGAAATTAAGAAACTCTTGCGAATGTCCTCAGCCAAGAATCAGTTACATGGAAATATTCACCTTGGCTTAGCCTCCCAGAACTCTTTGGATTTACATACAGAATCAGTGTTTCAGATTCTGTTTTCATTGGCCTTCAATTTTTACTGTAAAATTTGACTTTCAGTTGCTAGTTGGTTACATTTAGGGTTCAAACATGCTCTGTTTGGATCATGATTTGGGTTAAAATTTACTAACTGATTCAAAGTTTTTCAACTTTTTTGATTCCCCGGCTCATATACATATTTGATGATGGCACTAAATATTTCTCCCATACTGTTTTCTTTTCACTGGCTCTCTGTGAAATCCACAATTGAATTTAAGCTTTTCTTACACACATTATTGATCTCATCTTATCTTAAAGACCCCAGAGCACCGCATCACCCCAATAGAGCACTTCACTTTCAGACTGCAGGCTTGCTTGTGGTCACTAGGATATTTAAAGGTAAGCATTCAGCTCTCAGGCCCCTCTTCTGTGGAACCAGCTCCAAGTTGGATGTGGGAAACAGCCACCGTCTTTACGTTTAAGATTAGACTTAAAACTTTCCTTTTTGATAAAGCATATAGTTAGGGCTGAATCCTCCCTTAATTATGCTGCAACAGGCAGAGGCTACTGACCACTTCCCATGATACACTGAATGTTTCACCATCACTCACTCTTTTTCACCTTCTACTTCACTTTGCAGTATTATGAATCTCAGGCACTCTTCCACAGTGTAATTTTTTTTGCTGTCTTTCTCCCTTCACCCACAACAAATCACGGCAGATGACCGCCCCTCACTGTGCTTTGTTGTGCCTGAGGGTTTATCCTCTTAAAAGGGAGTTTTTCCTTCCCACTGTCGCCAAGCGCTTGCTCATAGGGGATCATTTGATTGTGGAGGTTTTATCTGTACTATTGCAGGGTCTTTACTTTTCAATAGAAAGCAGCTCGAGGCAACTATTGTTGTGATTTGGTGCTATATAAATACAAAAGAGTAGAATTGAAATAACTGAACTAATTAGAAAAATAAATATAAAATGTGTCCATGCATGCTAGGTATGCACAAATAGGTAATTTTGTGATTACTTTATGTTTTCCCATGAGATCTGAATAAAGTATGTGCTGCTTAAATAATTTGTAGTGAACCAGCAAGATTTCTAAATTGTAAGTCTGACTGAAGACCTGCTGGATGTTATTTGAGGCCACTATAATGTTCTGAATCTTCTCAGTTCAACACAGCTTCACGGACTTGATACGGCACAATGACAGGTCTACCTCTTCCGCCACTATCATGCTGGCTGGGGTTACATTTTTTAACCACTTTATTAATACACCAATTGCCTACTGTACCTTAACAAACAAGACCCCTTGGCACACTTTCTTAATGACAAATATAGACAGTAGAAATAGCGGAGACTGTATGAGTGAAACCACCCGGAGTTCATTTACCCTTCTCCCTCTAATAAACAAAGCAATCACTGATAGTAAGAGACACAATTATGAGGTAATTACAGAAAATAACAGATTCTCCCTCTCTACCTTCCACGCTTGTTTCACACGGGTACCCCCACAGATTACAACAGCCCCTATCATCCCCTCCCCTCCTGCGCCACCCCACCCGCACTCCATAAACACACACACTCACACGTATGCTTGCACAACATGCGAGTATACACCCAGATACACAAGCACAAAAAAACCCAACCACGCACGCAGATTTATGCAAAAGGTTATTCATGCGAGTGTGCTCGCTCCCTCACACGCAGTCATCCCATGCCCTCCCAGAGCTCGTCTTAATTAGCAAGCAAGTCGTCTCATGGCAACACACTCGTCAATCTCCCTCTATGTAGCCTCATACTAATTAACTGATTTAAATGGGAGTATCGAAGTGACACAGGGTGCAGGTTCTAGTCCCTGAACTGCCTGCCTTTCATGAAAACCCTCCACCAGCTCCCTTATTGGGGCGTATTTTTGTCACCATCTTTTTTTCCCTCTACTCTTTCCTCGCTCCATCCCTTTTTGCTTTTTTCTTGTCTGTCCTCCAACAGACCCGCTCACTTGTTTGATTACAGTTATCAACCCCAGGCAGCCTTTTCATCCTGCCAACTGGCAAGTCACCGTGCCCCTGTGCCCACATGGCTTGCTGGAAAGGGCAAAACATGGTCATTATCATGGGCAGCTCCGCGGGGAGGAGTTCCTCAAAATATGTAAATGAGAGCAATGTTGAAAGTGCCATACACCAAGGATGAACAGGGAGACTCACAAAAAGAGCTGCTGGCGGTGTCTCTAAGTTTTTTCAGAGTGCAAAAATTACAATTTGAAGAGACTGTGGTACATCTCAGTATCAAACTGAGCCAACAGCCACAGGATAATGCGTAACAGCAGAAATGAAATCTCATTTCCATAAAATGAAATGTGACTAAATCTGAGCAACCATTTTTGTTTCAGAGATAGTCCCGCTTCCAGCAGTTTTAAAGCAGGCAATTTCTTCATTGTTCTGAATGAATTTATTTTGGTTGCCAAGTATTTAGACAACATGAAGCAGAGTTTTTTCTCTACCCCACTGACTAGCCAGGTTTTGCCAGGAAAGGATCTATTTATGTATATAAAAAAGTCTTTATGTAGAGCCCAGGCACAGGCTCCAGTCAGTCCCTGCAGAGATGGACTTAGCAGCATTTGGAAGATAAATGATGTCCAATTAATATGAGATACAAAAGTCTTTTCCCCACAATTCTCTGTTTCAGTCTGGGAGGCATCATGGGAGGTCCTTGGCTGGAGCAGCCCAATAGCTGTTGGGTCTTGCAAGCTGCCCTGAGGGTTTCTCACCTACTGCTCAATTACAGCTGAGAATGATAAAGCACTTGGTGGTAGCTGAGCTACAGAGCTGTAAGCTCCATGTCGGGCCCTCATCAATATTTCAGGACTCTTTCTTTATACTGTATTTCCCTTTATCTGGACGACGATAGCCCACATCACACCTCAACTTTTCCTACCCTCAGGCAGGGTTGTGTTGGGAAATGAGCAGTTAAGCCTGAATTAAAACAAGAGCAAATGGACACAAATGAGGTTTCATTGAAGTATGTGTCTTATTTGTTTTGGCAGAGGTAGGTGACAATGTTTCATACAGAGTATGAATTCAGTGGCAGGTTTCAGTATTTCCAGTAAGCGTCTATCTCTGGGGATTTTGCTGGTAAGACACAAAAAGACCCCCACAGGCTGTTGTTTTTGGATTTTTATCAGCCTGGCTTGTTTTACAAATCTACTTTTTTTCTTATTAGTCTTTTTCTCGTCTCCTCTTATTGTTCTTCTTCCAAGTCATAGAGTTCCATTGCATGGAAACTTTGGGTTGAGTTCAGGTCACTTCCATGTTAAGGAAGTGCCTCTGACATAAAATGTTGCCTAAATCAAACATTCAGATCACCATCAAAGAATGAAATTTCCTTACAGGATCGCTTGCGGACTTGGTTAACAATGACTGCCTTCTGTGCTGTTGACAGAAGAGGATGCCAGAGATGATGGGTGAGATGATCTGCTACATCAAGTAGCAGATTATCCCAAAAATGGAATTCCCCTTTATTCCCGCACACAGAAGTGTTTTTATATGTTGTTCCAACGTGCAGGAAGACACTGTCAGTCTGCGCCCTCCAAAATCACTGGAGGCAGAGATATGCTTCCATGAAATTCAGGAGAAGTGCTAAAATGGCCAAAAGAAGTCTCGGAAAGCATTATGGTTAGGTTTAAAATGATTACTCAAAAGGTTTTGGGGACTTCACTATCGTTTTTAACAGTAAAGATTTAAGAGTAGGGAACATTCGTGATTGAAAGAAGCTGACACTGAGTATTTTCTGGAAAACCAGTTACATCATGTGCTGCTACTCTTTGTGAAGACACCACTTGACTTGCTCGTTTTGGGCCATTTACTGAAATGGAACTAAAATATAATAAGAAGAGCTTAGGCATCTACAGCGACAGATAAAGAAGTCAAAACATAAAAGTAAGGGGATATGAAATTGAATCAGTGTGCAGCAGTGAGGGTCAGTATCTGCGAGCCTACTGAAGCACAACCTAAGGGGTGTTGTAAGGCCATTTTTCTCACAGGAATCCAATATTATCGGAACAACCACCACATCAATATACACACAGCACACACAGCACACACACACACAGTGTAAAGCTGCGGAACCCTCCCTCCTGAAACCCCCTGGCTTCCCATCACGGCTCACAGTGCCCGTTTTTCACAGCAGGTAGCTAATTCTGCTTTTATCCCCAAGTAATATTGGCCTTATCGCTCGCGCCACTGCATCTATGCCGAGACTCGGCGAGCCACGGGGTGCGGATGGTGTGGGGGTGAGGAGAGGAGAGGCGAGGCGGGTTCTGGTGGAATGTCAGCTTGGTGGAACTGATTGTGCTTTGCAGTCACAGAGCTGTTGCTCTATTAGGTATAAACGCACACACTCACAAATACACACACACAGCCTTGCTTCCGTGACTGCAGTGGACAGCAGTGACTCACACTGACTTATATTTATTTCCTGGTTTATCTAAATAACTAAATGCAATGTAATGAACTCCTGTCTAGTCTTTCCTTAACCTAAATCTGTTCTAACCACAAACTGATTTATGTCCTCAAAACACCAGAAATATGGCTGCACACACAAAGAGAGAATAAGAGAGAAACAAACTCCCCCAGGTCCTGCTCACTGAAGCCCTTCGTAGACCACCAGTATTGCCGCTGATATTGCCTCGGTGTTACATCATTCAAGATTCACACACACACACACACACACACACGTTGCATTCCCCTCAGTGCAGCCCACTGCTATCACACACCATCCAGTAATCTCAGGGAAGCCACAACCTCTGCTCTAGCCACAAGGCGAAAAACCATTTCACATTTCGCCCACAGCTGTCCCTCTTTGACCATTTTCACTTTTCCCGTTCACATTTTCTCATTCCACTACTAAATTATAAGACCTGGAGCTCCACTCGTGCCCCCCCCCACCCTGAGGATAAAAGGTGCCTCTCTCTAAGTGGCACCTGTCAGAGTTTACAGTAGACTGGTAATATGCTCCGATGCTATACCACGCCATACATCACACTTTTGCTTTCACCTTTACACATGCAGACAGGTTAACACAAACATACTGAGGAAACTTTGCAGTACTGAACACCAAATGCCACTAATAGGCTGATTCTACACACACAATGAATTCAAATTGCCTGCTGTACACTGTTGTACACCACACCAAGCTTAACGTGCTGCACGTAAGCATTCCCAGGCAAACTGGGGACATATTCCCATGATGCCTATCTGTGCTGTGTTAATGAAGATATATGGCACAGGTACAGTGATGACAATTTCATAGGCAGCAGACATCCTCCATCTGTCCTGAGGCATCATTTCATACGATGGCTGTCTGCGCTGTGATTTGGAAAGTCCATCGTTTCACACACAATGAGAAAAAAATACCGTGAAGAGTTTAGGGAAATGAGCTCTGTGTCCTGTCAGATAGAAAACTCAATCCAGATTCTGCCGTGCTGATTTAAGTTATTGTTTTCATTGACATTGAAAAATTACAGATCGGTTGTTACGCAAAAGTTGGCTAAAGTTTATCCACATAAACCCCTTTGCACCACCTTTAAACATCATTTTTCTCTATTAATGTTGTGAGGTATCTTGACTTTCTTCACTGCCAACCTCTAAATTTGTGTCCTTAAAAGATGCCTTTTACCTCTCAGTGTGCAATAACACCATTCTCAATAGAAAAAGAACAGCAGTATCTGAGTATCTGACACCATGGGATGAAAATACATTAGCTTGTTTTCATAAGCACAGTCTTCACCACAATAATTGCTTAGAACTAGAAACACTACATCGATACACTGAAGTTAAGTTTTTTTTAGGTCACTTTAATTCAAAGTCAAATCACCTTCGAAAAAATGATATTAATAATGCTGCAGGAAATGTAGCTGCTGAGTATGATAGCTAAAATGGACAGCTTTGGTAAAACTTAGGCAAGACTTTTCTAGCTTTTTTGCATAAATGAAAAGTTATATATAGTTATATATTATGGGATAGTTAGATAAGCAAAACAGTAGAGTGGAAAACTTAACGATACAGGGAAATCATTCCCAGGTGTATACAAGTACCAACACTGTTACGTAAACTTACTATTTTGATAAAACTCATTAGCCATTAGACTGTCAACAAAGGCAGGTAAATATAATGTTTTTCAGATAAAGTATACAAAACTTGGCTTTCTGAATATTTGCCAACCAGAAGACAGTGATTTGTGATCTGCTTGGATTTTGTTTGGCTTGTTTTCCCTTTATGATTAGTTTAATTTGCACTCCCTTTATATTTTAATTCAGTAGTTAGGTTTAAGCGCCAAAAAGTACTGGATGAAGTTTAGGAAAAGACTGTTTGTTTGTGTCAAAGAATGCCATTGAACCATATTAACCCTGCACATTGAAAAACTATGCATACTCAGTGCTTTTAAGTGCAGAGAGGTCCTTTTCAAGCATCCGAATGTGACAGGCCAGTAGCGAGAGACCCATCTCACTATTGCCATGACCCGCTGCACCATGCCACAGACGCCAAAGGAAAGCTTGCATCTGCGAGACGCCAGCGGCTTTAACAAAACGACAGTGGTTAATGCCCTGGGAATGGGAACGGGTTATATTATTACAACATGAATGGGAAGCCAACTGTGACAAAATGTGTTTGTTATGGAAATCGTTATTGTCTTTCTTTGAGGAGTTTCATCCTCTACCCTCTCCACTGATGCACTCCAGCCCTTATTCTTTCCACTCTCCCTATGTGTGTCTCTCACTAGGTGGTTAAAGCTGGGAGGGCTGAGGTGGTAGCTGACTGACGGATGCGGCGGAGCGCGTTGCCATGGTGCTACCTGGCGGGGAATGTTCCTGCAACAGGAGGCTAGCAGTCTGCCAATGGCAACTCGGAGAGAAAGAGGAGGGTGGTGTTAGCGGTGTGTGCGTTTATATGACTATTCATGTGTGGAGGGAGGTATTGTCTAATTTCAGAACCACATTCACATACGAGCTCAAACAAAACCTCGCAGGCATGCATGCATCTAAGCAAGTGCACACACTTTCCAGTCTGCAGAATTAAATCTCACCACTTCCAGAGATGGTGCAGCTGAATTATTTATGGCTGCCCGTCTCCGGGCCAGGCCGTAATAAAGTTACGGCCGAGACTAATTTGCAGTTTGATGAGGTGGGCTTTTAGCAGCGGATCTTGGGCCAACATTAAGTACATATTGTTTTTACAGATTTGATTACCTTTTTATTGTTATTGTTATTAATGCACTGGGTATGTGCATTGGGTTTTTGTACTGGCTACATGTCCTCGTTTGGCGTAGCCAGTACAAAAACCTGACCAGAGGAGAGAGCTGAAACTGAATAAGCAGTATGTAGGGAACTATTAGACATATTCGGAATGTAATCGCCTCACTTTAAAAATCCAATAAAAGTGGCAGCTCAACACCTTTTATTGCAACCTGGAGGCAATCTGCTTCTAAATACATAAGCCTCAGCCGTGAATCAGCTGTGAATTGGACCTGAGCCATCTTCCTGCTCACACATATACGCACACACAGGCGTGCACGCAGTCAGATACACAAACACGCACACAAGTACCTCCATGAGGGCCTACAGAAAAGTATCAGGGCTGGTAAGCTGATGTCGGCACTCACAGCCAGTACATTAAGGCTAGAGTGGAGGAGCTTTACAGTAATGGGATGATGGTGTTTGGAAAAACAGATTTTGATTTGCGATTTACCCAGGCTAAACAAAATTCAATTTTACCCACTTTTCAAAGAACCCCCCACTTCGCCTGGAAGAGACGACACACAGTAAACCCTGTGCATAATTTGATGGAGTGTTGTTGGGTTGTAAAATAAGTACTTTCAACAGCTATTAAAGGCTTAGAGCCTGTAAATATGTTATGGTGATTAAAATACATAAAGAAACACAGAGTTATGCAACACCTTGTGGACACCAAAACACCTCACACTGCTAAATAAGAGCAAGATGCAGCGCATTCCCTTCCCCTGAATACATGATAATCCTTTGATTAATGACGCCCAACATATTTAATGCCTAATACGTAGAACGGGAGCTGACAAGCCAAACAATTAGTTCAATTACTGGATGACAACTATGTTGTGCTGGGTTAATTACTTGAATCTTCCATGGTGAGACACATCCATTTGAGGGCCAATGGCATGTAACAGAGTGCACATGCAAATGAGCTCACCTACAGGACACAGCTATGCCCATGTGATCTGGGTTATGAATAAGGATCCGTATTGAGCTGTATATGCATTTTCTTTTGTATCTTTCCAGAGATAGATGAAGGAATTATTTGTTTCACTGTAATTTATCAGTATTTCAAAGCTGTTTAGGCTGGGGTGGAATTTGTATATCTCACCCAACCTGTCTAAATGTGAATATATTACCCTGAACTAAATATTTATAGAGAGGAAAAGAGAGGCACAGAGACTATATGTGTGTGTGTGTTTGTGCGTGTGTATACATATATATATATATATATATATATATATATATATATATATATATATATATATATATATATATATATATATAATATACATATATATATATATATATAAGTTCTGAGTCTTTGGCGTGCTGGTAGTTTGATCAGGAAGAGATGAGAGGAGGCCCATTAATGAAGGTGCCACAGGCTTTTAAGTATAAATTAGTCCATTAATATTATCGAGAGGTGTAAAATTAAAAAAAATCTTTAACATGTAACAGCTCTGTCATAGGCTACTTATGACTGTTACTTTAACTTTGCATTTTCAACACAATAATAGCATGTTTTGTTTGCAGAACTAAAATAATTAAAAGTTTTTTCTTACTATTTTCTTATGTTTCATTACCAACAAAATCAAACAGTTGGGAAGTTGACGAAAAAAACCTCTAATAGTATCTATTTGAAATAAAGCTGCTTTAAAGCTATGCAGAATCCCACCTGTGCCTGTGCAAATGAATCAAATTAAAACAGTTTACTTTGATAACAATAAACAAAACACACAGTTATGGTTTTATTAAAACACACAGTCGAAGTAAAAACAGACGAGCCACAGATCAGACATAATGATAAGCTAGCAGCATTGGTGCTGAAAGCAAACAAATCTGCCCACACACTGTTAAATTCACTTAAACACAGGGTCTGAAATCATGTTAGCATGTTACATGTTAAAGATGATGTCAGTACAATTAGAAAAAGTGCACTGCACAAGTATGGCTTGTTTGGAAGGGTTGCCACGAGAAAACCTCTTCTCTCTAAAAAACAAAACATGGCGTTGCGGATTAGGTTTGCAAAGTTGCATCTGAAGAAATCACAAGACTTCTGGAACATTGGTCTCATCTCTCTAAAGGACAAAGTGAAGATGTTAGATCATAATGAACAGAACCACATCAGGAGAAGAATAATTTATCACATCAGCACAATGCCTCATGGTAGCAGAGGGCTCAAGATTTGGGCCTGCTTTGCCTGGGACTTGGGCACTTTGCAGTCACTGCACTAATACCTGTGAACACCAGTAATACTCCAAACACAACAACAAATCTACAACCGAATGGCTAAAAAAGAATCAAGGTGTTTCACCTTCAGTGCATGAACTAAAGAGAGCTGTGCATCAACGATTGGCCACAAACCTCAATGAACGTAATTGTGAAGAAGAGTGGGTCAAAACTCCATGATGTGAGATCATTTTATACTTCAACTTACTGCTGATAAAGCTGATTCCATAAGTTACTGAAGTTCTTATTCTCTTATTCAAATAAAGCTAGCTTTTTTGTTAAAACCATGGGGAGTCTGTCTTCAGATGTCAACCAAATGTCACCATGTTCTTTCTCTTTCTTTCCTGATATCTTTTCTTTCCTCGACAAACTCACACACACTTCTCGAGTGCTATAACCTAACTAGAAATGTACAGGGGGCCTCTTTTAACGCCTTGTCGCAGACAGAGAAACAGGACATACTCATTTGTATCACGCCGCTCTGTGCATTTAGAAAGGTTGGCGTGGGAGCAAAAGAGGATGGCGAAGGTCATTTACATATTCACTTAACAGAGTGTTGCCTCTCTCTTTTCTGCACTGTGGCGCTTTAATCAAAGCAGGCGGCGCTGTCACTGGCCCTGGAGCACCTTTGAAACACACTGACACCAGTGTCATGCTGAAAAGGACATGCTTTATATCCCCTTAAATAGCTTGCAAAAGGGTCCCATTGACTACACAAGCAGCCAACACTTCCATGCCTCTTCGTTCTGGGCTCTATTGTACTTCCAAGTGAATGTGTCAATGATACTGGCTGAACACAGCGCCCTGTTTAACAATATCTTGTGGGTTTTTTCTTCAATAGGTTTGTAGCATTAGTGCATGGCGCATATTTATATTGATATCCGTGAGATGGTCTTTTGTGATACTTGGGGAAAAACGACGCCAGAAAAAAGAAAGGAAAAAAGGAGAAAACTTCTTATGGGGATGTGGAAGTTTGTGATATAATTTTAGCTGTTTCCTTCTGAAAGGGAGGGCTACACAAACACTGATACAGAAAGTAATGACATGCAGACATACACATTCAAACCAGAACACACAGCACACACATACACAGACTTCATCACACACTAACATGTGCACATACAGTAAACCCCTTCAGCACACGCAACCTAGGAGCGCGGCAGTACAGTATGAAGGCTGTCATCCATCAAGAGGTATTGCCTGTCCTTATTAGAAACTCCTAATCCACTTGTTTCTGCAGTCTATTCTCTTGGTAGTCACCCTGTACTACCACTTTAATGGGCCCAGAGAGCTTAGCGCGCGCACACACACACACACAGACACACACACACACACACACACACACACACACACACACACACACACACAGAAAGACACAAACACATTCTCTCTCCTTCTCCTCCTATAATGGTCTTGGAGTGCTGAGAGTGAAAGAAGAGAAATCTTGGGCTGTTGCTGTCAAACTATGAGTGTGTGTGTGTGTGTGTGTGTGTGTGTGTGTGTGTGTGTGTGTGCCAGAGAGTGAGAGAGAGAGAGAGAGAGAGAGAGAAACAGAATTATAGGGCGAGAGAGCACCTAATGTTTTTTTGTTCTTTTTGAAAGAGCAAATCCAGTATAGTTTCTACATTTTCTGCCACTTATCCAGGTCTATAGGTCATGGGGGCAGCAGTCTCCTTCTCCATCGCCAGCTCCCCCAGCTCCACTGACACATTTTCTCCAGGGTGTCCTTGGACTACAAGGGGGCTCCTCCTAGTAGGACATGCCCTACACATCTAACCCAGGAAGCTTCATGGTCAGATTCCCAAACCACTTAAACAGCTCCTTTCAATGTGAAGGAGTAGTGGCTTTACTCTGGCTTTACTCTTCTTCCTGAATAACCAAGCTCCTTACTATATTGCCAAGACAGACCACTGATGTCCTTTGGCGCAAAATCATTTCCATCGCCTGTATCCACGATCTCATTCTTTCAGTTGCACAGCTTGTGGCCTCTGATGAGGGTGTGAACACCATGTCAACTACATAAAAAGATGTATTCCTCTTCCATCCAACCATTTTCATTGTTGTTGATCAGGATACCTGTCTGTCGGCCAGCAGTATTACACAAAAGCTACAGGAAACATGGTGCAAAGGTGGAGTGTGAGCAAAGGAAGTAAAAAAAAAAATCTGACAACTTGAATTTTCACAATAAAAGTGAAACACAAAAAATAAAAAAAAATAAAAAACCACAAAAACACGTAAGTATTTCTTGAGTAAATAGTGGGTTTCAAACTCAGGACCCTTCACATGTTAGGTGTACCAACCACAGCTCTATGAAAGCACATTAACATTTACTTCCTATAGCCATAGTTTAAGAATGCTTATATATGTGGTATACAGCATTGTACACCACTGAATATAATTCTCCTAAAACGCATAGTGAGTTTCATCTGCTTCAGAAAACTAAATCAGATCAAATCATTTGTTACATCTTTGGCATTCAAGCTCCCTTTGCCTTTGAAGATTAAAAAACATTTTGAAGTAACAGTTGTTAGCTGCATATGCTGTTGGCTTGTAACAATTCTGAAACGTCTGCAGTATCACATTTTAATTTCGTACATTCATCAACTCCAAGAAAACAAGAGGCATCTCCACATATGCCATTTTGTACAGTCTACATACACTTACATACGACATACAGTTATAATCGATACAATTAAGAGCTTGTAACCAGCCATGGCTTGCATTACAGTTGTATCTTGGTGAAAAAGAGAACCAGATACAACAAAATATTGTATCGACAATGTGGTTTTGCTTTGTGAGGCTCCTCAGTGCTGTCGGATTAAGTGCAGCTGAGGTGAGCGGTGTGTGTGTGTGTGTGTCGTTGTTACACATAAAAGGGATGAAGAGTGGCTCTATGAGCACTATTTGCTCCATTTGTAATGCTTTATGCTGCTACATGTCTGTGTTGGTGTTTACTTGTGAATGCGTGGAGGTGTTTGGGTGTGTTTGTGGATATATGTGTGTGTGTAAGCGAGCCGGTGTAAGTGCGGCCCTATCACTTCTTTCTTCTCTCTGTAGTCTCTCAATTAGGCAGCGAGCGGGCCCATGGGGAGCCATTGTTTGAGCAGCTGGAAGACAAACAAGACCGCTACCGCACACAGGAGCTCCCTGGGCAACACTTGAAACCGCCGCAGTCATTCACTCACCGTCTCCTGAACATGCACGCATATATGCTAACACTATATTTGCATATATTTATCAGTGCATATAGGCAAAAATCAAAAAAAGCATAAAAAGGAGAATAAAAAAATAGAAAACAACCAGAAACACACACACAAATAGCAAAATCTGACACACAAATCATAAACCACATGTACGCATACACACATAAAGAGGTTCATACCACTGTGCTTCTTGGTAAATGGACCAAAACCACAGATCCGGGGGGGGAAAAAAGAGGCCACACATGTTTACGCACAAATTACACCCTGTGGAATCACTTAGCCCTGTTTCTACAACAGAAAGCCACAGAGTGTTAGATGATAATGTGAACATGGATATGCCCTTATGCCAGTTTACTTAAACTTAATTAACAGCAGCTTTGGCGGTGCAAGTAGCCATAAAGACCACAAGGATTTTGCTTTCAAATTTCAGCCCACTTACGGGAGAACAGAGGCGAAAGGGAGCGCGCTCCCCTCTCTGCTTGCTTTCCATCTGTCTCCATTACTCCCTCATCCTCTCATCCCTTAATCTCTGCTTTTCTCTCCAGAGAGCGAAATAGAGGATTTTCAAGTCATAAAAGTTTTATGGGAGTCGTAAAGGGTGAACATGTACAGTCGGCCCTTCTGAACTCTCACTGGCGCTCTTTATATCCACCTGAGAGGAGAGGTGTTCAGTCAGCTAAAGAACCTAGTCTAACATTAACTTATGTTGAGTTTCTGGTATTGTCCTGTTTTATTTCACCTCTTCTGATTTTGCCATGTGAATCAGGTTAATTCTGTGTGTTTAGTGGCCCGAGTCTATGTTCACACTAATGACCACATTGCTGAGGAAAGGCAGAAAAAATAGCTCCCTGAAAAATGAAAACTTTTCATTCAGCTTCAAGCCGCAGACACTATTACTCCGCATTACACTCTGAAGTGCACAGATGCACTTCAAGGCCTCATTAAAGCACAGGTATGTTTATTGCAATGTCTACCAGTGTGGATATACACCACAGCTTCTATTGTGGGTTTGTCTATCTGTCTTTTCACAAAATAAGGAAATAACTTCCACGCATAACACGGACTTGCAAATAGAAGATGACAGTCATTCAGCTGAACAGGGAGGCAGCTGTTTTTTTCCCCCTAACCTATGTGGCAAGCAGTAAAATAGCAAGCGAGCAAACAACAAGAGAAATAAATGACTTTCTGGACAAAGGCAGCGGCAAAGCAGAAAGCATTTCTCCTGAGGCTAAGAGGGGCAATGAGAGAGAGATGGAGAGATGGAGGAGGGGAGGGGAGGGAGCGGGGATACATCACCTTGTGCAGCGCTCCATATCATTTGCATGGTTTATACTCTCCAAGGCCCCCACCATGCAAATGACTCATAAAGTAGAAATAGAGAGACTTTGGAGCTGGTGTCAGGAGTGAATTTATATATGATTGCCAGGCGAGCCCGGTGTCCTAAATCATTTTCAATTAGATGACACTTTCAATATCGAGCAGCTGATTTAGAGATATTAAAACTTCTTCTCCCTTATCCTCCACAGAGTTGAAAGCAAGCAAGCTTATCAGCCACCCCTCCTCACCCCCTTCCTCCCTTGCCTCTTCTTCTTTTCATCCACATTTTCTCATCTTCCTCCTCTTAAAGGTATATGTCAGAAATATCTTTCAGAGGAAGGATCCAGCTCTTCAAAGGATGAGAAGCCCCCTGCATATAAAATGGGGGCGATTTGAGTTCCCTTTTAAATTTACCATCCCATTATCTGGGCAGGCAATTACAGAACTGAAACAAATAGGATTCCCCTCCACACACACACACACACACACACACACACACACACACACACACACACACACACACATTTGTCAGACTTTGGCAATAATTCAAAAGGTGGGGGATAGAATACATTTTAGATTTGTGATGACATGGGACTTAATTGTCGTCAAATTACTGGCAGTTGAAGAGATACAGCTTTAAATAGTGAAGCAAAGTAAAGTCGCCTTGAAGTGCTTGTGAACCAGCGCATTTTTTCAGTGTTTTACCCTCACAAGCAACCTTTATGTGCTGCATCTTTGCTTTCACATCATCAAGACAAGCATTGATCCTGAATCTCTTTAATAGTCGTCCCTCATTCACATTCTGCACACGTGGCCCTCTCGACCTTTCTCAAGGCTGCCTTTCAAGCAGTCATTGTACCGCACTTAACTCCGGTGCATCTGTAAACCTCAGCCTGAAAGGCACCTACATTTAACCAAATGCATCGCTCCTGGTTCATCGTACCTTTCTGGCTGAAATTGGCCGAGTGGGGTCCATATCAGAAGCTTTACCAGCCAGCTCAATCGCCAACACCCTATTTTGTCAACATCGAATGCACAGCAACCCCAGCCCATTCTGAGACAATATAATCTATATCTTAATGGACATACTCCAAGAGAATGTCCCACAGTAATGCATCCAAATGGCACTGCCACCCCCATCATTACAGTCAACCTCTCACATTTTGTCTAACTTATGCTCAGCAACCCCACCACTCCCCCTCAAATCACCACCCCCACCCTTTTTAGAAACAATAAAACCGAGGCTTAGATGGACATCTCCCATTTCTTTTCTTCCCTCTACATGCTGCCCTCCACCTCGTCTTCCTCTTCATCCAATCCCCTCTGTCCTTCCCCTCTCCTCCCCCACCCATCCCTGCCTGCCACTTTTCCATGTCCCTCTTCATCCCAGCGCCCGTGCTTTCCCTCCCCTTCGCCGTCTTTCTGTTTCTGTGTCTACCCCACCTCGTCGATCTCTCGCTCCATCCTATCAGCCCCACCCCCGCCCCTCTTCTTTTACTACTCTCGGTGCGATTGTGTATGAGGCAGGTCCTGCTGACAGGCCTGGGCAGGGCCGATAACGCAGGGAGCTGAACAATGGGAGAATATTGTAAAGCCTAATGGAAAGGAGCTAGAGGTGGAGGGGATCAGGGACATAAATCAGCATGCCTGGCACTGATGGGACTTTTCAACAGCCATAAGAGAGGCAATACCTCTCAGAAAACCTCAGCAGAAGAGAAGAGAGGACCTACGTACTCTACTCTGGTTTCAGAATATGAGAAGAAATAACATGAGGCGCAAACACAGTCACTAGGGAGCATATGCACGTTTTCATGCAAACACAAACATTCATACATGAACAAATGTCTGGACCTCGATGTACAAACACACAAGTACACCATCTAAAAGCACTTTTTGAAGGTCTATGTTAAGTGAGCACTGTCAATCTGTGTGCGGATGGATGGGAGTGGGGGGTGCAGGGTTGACTTCCATAAGCCACTGAGTGCGATAACCAGTGGGGATGGATGAGTCACATTTTACTTTTATGGTGTTCTGCTATTCACTGTGTAAAGATAATGGACGGAGCCACTTAGTAATCAGAGGAAGAATTAAAGAGCTTCTCTCATCTCCATTCTGACTCACTACAAAGCCTTTCTTATTCCATCGCTTCTTACGCTCTCTCTCTCTTTTTTTTTTTACCTGCCATCATTTCTAATTATCTAGAAATAAATGCATTGCTTCTGCATTAGAAAAAAAGATGCTGTGTGTGCTGTTTTTATCCAGTCGAAATGAGAGTGAAGGCAGAGTAGGCAGAGCGGCTGTGTGTGAAGAGGGAACAGAGGTCTGGAGAGTCTAGTGAAGTTGTTTTCAGAGGACAGAACGCTGTCATTGTGTACAAACATGATTAATATTAACCATTAAAGAAAATAAGTTGTCAATTCCTCCATTCTTGTTGTTATGACTGTGTGACATCTCATATTTAGACCATTTTTAGCCACGTATTTCTTAATACCTGCAATTATGAACTAAAAGAAATGACTGCATAACTTCAGTGTTTACTGTAATGTGCTAAAGTCTTCAAGTCACCCCTGATTTCTTTACGCTTTACTTCCAAAAGAGCCAGCTTATAATTTTTAAAGTGGCCTTGAGGAATAGTTCTCCAGGCTTTCATAATTTTTCAAAGTTTTTCTTCATACACTTTCAGTCCACTCCTTGTAGATTTTCAGAGGAATTTTTTCATTTTTTCCATTTTGTTAGGCCATTTAACACTGACCTATGAACCACTGATTTATCCTTAGCAACGAATTCAGTGCAAATTAAAAAACACATTTTGCTCACATTTCTTTGTTTGAATCTATAAAAAATGCCAAAAAACAGTGCGAATGGAAAAAAAGTGGTATTTCGGAACCAACAAATTTGGCATTGCCAGGTGTGCAGCATGTCCCTAAAAAATGGGAGGACAGAAGAAGAAGTGTCAGGCCTTAAAAAAACCGCAGCACATGAGAGTCGTGTCTTTACGAAACAGTTAAAAAGTCCAGCAAAGACCTGACACAGAGATGTCTCTGGTACATGTTTGTTTTTAATGAAGCTTGATCAGGGATTGAAATGACAGCTGACAGCAACAGAAGACTATTTAAAATTTGACAGCAACGCCATAATGAGATGTTAAAAAAATCTGAACGGCTTCAGTGTTTCCTGAATTTTTTTATGTCATAAAATGTGTGTCTTCTGTTAAGGCAACAGATCCAAAACAAAAATCACAGAAGAGAAACTAACCCTAGTACTGAAATACTGTTGTTAAATACTGAATACTAACCAAATAAAAGACTATTTGGTGGATGAGATAATATTTATTTAACATGTTCCACATTATTAGACCAAGCGCAATAATTTTAGCCGATTTTTTTGTGACACAAATGTGACTCTGTGTGGAATGACAAGTCAGTTAGGCGTCCTTCATAGTTCTTAAATATCCATTAATCATTTCCCCCCTATTCATATGCCTGACTCTCACACAGATAAGGGCTTTGCATGAAAGAGGAACTGGATAAGACAGAAAGAGGGGGGAAAAAAAGACAGGGAAAAGGGGGAGATCACAGACTTGTTAAAACTAATAAGCTGCTACAGAGCCACGTGGAGAGGCCCTGGCGAGATGGGAATTGCTGATTAAATTAAAGGCTCATTAATCAGCCCTTGACCATGACTCCCCATTCCTCTTGTTCAGTCCGTGCCACTGACTTCCCCCATTTTTTTGTCTTGCGTTTCTACATCCTTCTTGTCAAGAGAGGGATCTCCCGCTGAAGGGTCAGGGTTAAGAGTCAGCAGGAGAGGGGAGGGGAGGATTAGAGGGGAGAATACCTGGCAAGCCTTTTTTCATGATTAGCCTGGAAAAATAGCAGTCTGGCCTTCTGCCTACTTGTCTGCCTCCCGGTGAAAGTGAGTACATCCAGGGCCATCATTTTTTGCAATGCCAGCAGTCCCAGCAGTCTACCACCTCACATTTACACACAGCCTCTCACTTTCTCTCTTTTTCATCTAAACTCAGACAAACAAAGCTTTGCTGGCAGCCTGCTAAATTTCTGCTTCGATTTGGCTGCGATTCTGGCAGCACTGCTGGTAATCTGTTTGGCTTACTAAGTTAAAGAGGAGCAAAAAGTGAATGAGCGATGGCTGTCGGGATGAGTAGGCAACACTCTGATGATGAAGTGGTTTAGAGAGCAGAGTGCCTGTTTCATAATGGTGGTGATTATGCTGAGGTCATTAGAACCTACACATTACATCACGGCTGCCAGCAAGGGGAATCCCCTCTGGTTCACCTTAATGGAGAAAAATGTGTTTTCCCCTCACCGCAAAACCAATCAATTAGTCATTCAGTCAGCCAATCAATCAGTAAATCCATCAGTTAGTCTTGAATGATGCCTTCCTTCCCTAATATGAAACATGCATTATGGATGTTGTGTCTCCTCTGATGTTCTTAGTGGAGAAAAACATCATGTCCTCATTATGGCTCAATCAATTAGTTAGTCAGATAATCATTCAGAGAGCCAATCCATCAATCAGTATTTGAATGTTTCCTATATGAAAGACAGCCTTTGTGTGTATGTTATTGGCATGGTGATGCAGTATTCATTTTCTGTCTCGGGTTTTGTTAACTCTTTTGTTTGTGTGTGATGGAGGAAGTATTAACAACACTGTCGTAATATTTAAGCTTTGTCATATACAATCATGACTTGTAAGAGTCCTGCAAAAAGTTTACTGAAAGTGCATTACATTAGTGATTTATTGTTTTTTGGATAAATTACCATGACATTGCAATTGGATTTTGGACTAATTGTGGTGAAGAATGTGAAAACCAAGCTGAAGTGCTAAATTTGTTTCCTGAAATTAACATGAAAAAAAAAACTGATTTTACTTATTTATCTTTTATATGATATGAATGTTTGACATGAAGATGTCAAACTGTGTCTGTTCTTTGGATCACTATGATTAAACTTCTGCAGCCACCGGCTACACACAGAAAAGTCACCAGCATCACAAAGAGGGCAAATTTTGCTGAATGACTGGCCAGGTCGTACCTCTGGGTCTGTGTGGCTACACTGAGAGAGGGGTTTCCCCTGATAGCTGAGAGGTTTCCTGGACAAGGATTCGGGCCAAAACAGTGCATTGTTTGTTTGCAGATTTTACAACAGAAACTGTTGCTAGCTATGGATTCAACACAGAAAGAAAAGAGGTTGCATAAGAAAATTGATGTTTTTCCTTTTACTCTTAATTTTATATTTGAGTCATTTTCACTAACATGGATATTTCCCCAAAGAAGTCACAACTTTTCTACTTAAAAAGGTGTAAAAACATGTTGCTATTTTAGTTTTGTAATTAAAAAAAAAAAACACACCCCAAAACTGCAATAAAAGTACAAAGGGGCAGTATCAAATAATCATAGCCTGCAGAGTAGTCACATGTGGTAAAGATTTGAATTATTTTCAGCTATTAGTGTAATGTTGTTATTTACAACTTCACACAGATTTCTTTGGTCAAAACTTCCTTAAAAATAGCTCTTCTGAGTCACGAGTAAAAACTGGCAAACTTCTGCATATTTTTTTGGCACTAAACTTAAAAACATAGAAAGTAAGAATGAAACAACAGTAACTAAAAACTAAAGAAAGTAAGAAACTAAAATGGAACAAGAACCCAAGTCAGGGGTGAAAATCCTAAATCCTGAAAATCCATGCATAAGACTATATTGATTACAGTGCAAACCCCTATAGCTGTCCTGATTAAGCAGGCAACCCCTGTATCAGGGGCTATTTTCCTTAATGCAGTGACATGGATTTGAGAATGCTGATTATAATAACTGTCACTCTCACAGCTGAAGTTAAGGTTTTACACAGAGGTGACCATAACATACCAGAAAACTTTATACATGCTACAGTCTAGAGGCCTTGACAGATTAACACTACTGACAAGTGTTAATCTGTTTTCCATTGTTATCGGGTGAATGCTTTTTAAAAAAGGGGGGAAAAAGCACATAATCGTGTATTAAAACAGCTATACCTGTATTCTACCTCTCGCCCTGTCAGGTCCCCCTCAGGATAACCTGATAGATTTAACAGGGCTCCCTGACATATTTGACAGGGTCCCTTTCACTCCTTGGTTGCCCTATCCTTGCTCACTCCACTGTCCCCCACTCGCTCCATCCACCGCAGAGCTGGGAAGTAATGGGATCTGTGGGCTAACTGACCCCTATATATGAAAGGCGCTGACATACAAAGCAAAGAGGGAGCGGCCACTTAAAGAGGAAATGGAATGAATAAGGTGGGGGAATAGAATAGGAAGGTGTTAGCGAGGGAGAGCGAGTGAGGAAAGCAGACGAGGACGATAAGAGGAGCATAGAAAAAAAAAAACAAGTGCCCAGCCATGTGTGAAAGACATAATTGAAAATGTCAAAAGAAGTAAGGAATGACAGCAATGAACTGGCTGAGCATGGCAGTGCAGGCTGTCAGTGATCTACTACCTCTATCCTGAATAGATTCTCCCTTTCTCTCTTCTCCTATATATCTCACTGTGGCACGTGCACACACAAGCACAGTTAAATAATATGCAATATTCTCCTTTACTCATTTGATTTCATCCATCTGCTTTTTGTCTCAGCGTGACTTCACGTGTGTCTGGCTGGTTTTTCCCAGCAGAGCATGTGGGCGTGCAGCCACACACGGCTAGCTAAAGGCTCCTATGTGTGTATGTGAGAATATGCATATAGATGGTTTTAAAAGGGAAATGTGAACACGAGATCAGCACTTGACCCTAATGTCAGTTTTACCGCTTATCCTCACTTCTGCCCTTCTCTTCTTCATGAGTCCACCTCCATTCTTCAACCAATCATCTTTTTCATCTTTCAAGATGAAGACCAGATTTGTGTCGCCCACATTTGCCATTGATGATGATATGTATGCACGACTTGTAATTCAGCAAATCTGCCCACCCTCAGGTGTGTTTTATCTTATAATAGAGGAGGTTGGGGGGTCTTAGTGGGCTTTAGATGTGTTGTGGGAGCCTGTAAAATGCCACTTAAGCAATATCATACAAGAAGTGTAGGTGTGCAGGTATGTGTAAGAAAAAAACCTTAGTCATTTAAAGTGCTTGTCACATTTAGCCGTGAGTCTGTAGTTTTATAATAGAATGAAGTAGAAAATATATATTTTTAAATCTATATGAATATTACACCAACAATATTATTTATCAGCTAAATTAAGAGTACTGGCAGCATATAAAGAAAATTTCCATTCTTCCTTTTAAAACCACATTACACCAAAGTTTCATGTGCGAACTGAGCTAGCATTTGGATTAACAGCAGGGGAGCATTTAAGTTCAAGTGTGTCTCCTAAAAATGATGAAAATACATTTAGAGTAAACAGGAAACATACCCAGCTTGAAATCAGACGTTTTAGCCTTCATCCAAAATCTTTGTGGTTCAATGCCAAAAAACCAGAATGTGGTTATAATCAGGATATCCAGAGGTCCAATAGCAGTTCAGCCAGATCCTCTCGTACAAAGCAGGAACTATTCATTATATTATTGCCAAAAACGCAAATGGTATGTTCTGTATTTTTTAATACAACAATTTTATTAAGTTGTGCTCAGCCAGCCACAAGACATCCACTGAATATACAAAGAATTACATCTTTTAAAATGCATTAAACACTTTTATTCTATTAAAATGTACATCTACATATAAATTATATTCCTGTCTCATTTTGTATTGCAGCTTATTGAACATATGTATAAAGGCCTCTGAGTCATAATGGTACCAACAGTCATCCCTCTGCCCTTCCAGTGTAAGCAAAACATAAGCTTGCAAGGTATTTATGAAATGCATTGCCTGTTAGTTCAGTAGGATAAAACAGAATGACTGATAATATGTTATGAGAAGTTTTGAGAAGTTTCTAGAAAGTGCAGCATGGCTGATGTTTCTGAAGGACATTGAACACACAGCGAGGTAAAATACAGATATTTGAGGTTTGGACGACAGCACTTGACCCTAATATTCTGGATATTTAAGCTGCCAATTGCATAGACACTAATGCACCCACACACCATTGGAGAAGCAGACTTTTGAACTGAGAGCTGATAAAAAGCTGGATGGCCTATCTCCTCTTTAGTCCAGAAGACGCAACGTCCATGTTTTCCGAAAAAGAACTTCAAATTTTGATTCATTTGACCACAGAACAGGTTTTTACTTTGCTTTACTATATGTTAAATGAGCTTTGGTCAAACACAGATGTGCTCACAGATAAAAATTTCTGTTAGTGTTTTTGAGCTCATGCAGCGAACTCCATGTCAGAATCCCGTCTGTTTTTAAAGCAGTACAACTCGAAGGACTAAAGATCATTCAATATCGATATTACTTGGTGATACATTTTATATGTGGCCTTACACCTTGTACACAGACATTTCTCCTGACTCTCAGATTCTTATGATGATGTGAAGATGATTTTACACTGCCGAAATTGTTCCACAATTTGTAGACGCAGTTTTTTGTAGACTGGTGAACCTCTGCCTGGCTTTACTTCTAAGAATCTTGGTCTCTCTAAGATGGAAATTTTATAGCCAATCATGTCGCTGACCTGTTGCAGATTAACCTAATTAGCTGCAAAACAGTTGTTTCTTTTTAGTACCACTTTTTTTAGTGGCACTAGTACCACTAGAGCCTTTTGTTCAACTTTTCCTAGTTTTTGTTTTTGTTTTGATGTGTTGCTGCCATGAAATAAAAAAAATGAATGGACATTTTGAAATGGTAATGAAATGGTAAAATGTCTCACGTTTGTTCTATTGTGATTAAAATATGAGTTTATGAAATTTGGAAATCAGTGAATTCTGTTTTTGTTTACATTTACACAGCATGGCAAATTTGGGGGAAATTATTTAAAACTACCAACAGATTGTAAAGAAACAACAATGTCAATGTGCTGTGTTAAGAAGATATCAACTGAAGTTAAACAATTTTTTTCACTGTTAGGCAGCTTTATGTTTTATTTTTGGAGCCACAAACATAGATAGGACTTAAAATACTCTACATTCTTTCATTTTGTTGGTAATGAACACATGCAAATAACTTGAGTTTTTGTTTTTTCATATTAATTGCATTATTGCATAAATAGAACAAAACCACGGTGTTATCGAGACAAAAATGCAAAGTTAAAGCACCAAATAATCATAAATAGTCATGAAGAAAGGCATTGAGAGCACATTCTTATTCACAGTGTTCAAAAATATTTCAGCATGCCCACTGGTAAAATGCTGCCCCCTGGAGGTGTTTGTTTCAGTCAAATTCTGTAGAGGGTAATTACAAAAAGTACCTTTAAAGTTTGTATCTTTGTGAGATCAATTATAGTAAATGCTGACCATAACATTTCTCTGCTGTTATCTTTCTTTACTTAAGTTAAAACATTAAGTATTGTAAGGGGAAGGGAACAAAAGATGCTGTTACTGACGAATTTCTATATGGTATGTTCTATATGAACATTTTGCAACCTGGCAGGTACTTTCATGTATTGTTAGAAAATGGATTTGCTACTGCAAATGAGCTCTACATCATATCAATTTGCATATTTGATTTGTCAGTTAATTAATACAAGATGAAGAACTGGATTATAGATAAAGACTACAAATATTTAAAAGACCATCCAATCAGACATCACCATGAATATTCATCCCGTATAGGGTTCAAGAACTTCAGTTTCAGGACAGCAACATAAAGATGTGTGGCCATTTAGGGAACGTGCGGTTTCTTCAGTCATCAAAGCAAAAACAAGTCCTGAATTATCACTTCTCATTAATATCTGCACCAATTCCATCTTGAAGGAGCTAATTTTTCCTTGGAAGAAAAAACATTTTCTCAGCACCATTAATTAAAGAGAAAGAGGGGGCTGTACGGTCGTATGGAGATGTGAGGATGTAATTTGCATAGCTTGATGACATGGGTGGAAATCACTATGATACATATAGGCTTTCCGAACAGTCATGAATATTCATTTATTCCGTACGCCACCAACACAGCACATCAAAAATAGATGTGCAGGGTGGAAAACGATCTTATCAGAAAATCCACGGGTGACATCCAACGTTCGGCTGCAGTCCTCCACCATGGAGAATCTGCTCAGTGATTTTAAGTTCATTGAGTTCAGAGTGTTGGTGTAAGCCGGTTTACACAGCCATTTGATAACAGAGCTCAACAGAAATGTCATGTAAGTCTTGTGTGAGAGATATTCAGACCCCCTGCTGTAAAACATGAAACTCCAAAAGACTCACTGCAGAGCAGCATACTCTAACTCGCCCATTTAGGGAAGAAGCAAATGCCACTGTGGCTCTGAGAGACAGTAACGGACTATATCCTGCAGCGAAACTGAAGGTGAACAAGGTAGCTTATCCTTGTTTCTTTTTGTTGCCAGTGGGAATTAGTTTTACTTAGGTTGTAATGGCGCCCTCTGAAAAGAGGGAATGAGAAGGAGAATGGTGGAGGGAGGGAGTGAGGGAGGGAGGCAGCGGCCAGGCAGTGAGGGAGCATGAGAGGGGGGAGGAGAGGAGGCAAAAATGGCTGCAGGGTATGGGGAGTTTATTTAAGACTCAAATTAAACATCCAGAGCAAAGGCGCCAACAAAAATTAAACCTTAATGACAAATTATTACCCCTATATTAGCAACTCACAAAACAGAGGGAGAGGGAGGGTAGTTCAGTGTGTGTGTAAGGAGGATATTTATCTGTGGTCTTTTGTGTTGGTGCTCAGATGATGTCAAAGACTGTTATGACCATATGAAAGATGAAAACATTACAGAAAAAATACAGTTTGTATTACTTTGCTTATGCAGCTTGTCTTAAATGAGTCTCAAAACCCACATGGAACCAAATGAAAAAACATGAAAATGTCAGTTTAAAACACTGTAGCTGGGATTTGATGCAGAAATATTTAGTTTTAGTTTTCTTTTCATTCGCTTTCTTTCGGTAATCCTACATATATCTCATGCTATAACTGGAACGCACTATTGAGAGTAGTATTATGTATGTATGCAAGGATGTGTGCTGGCATGCGTGTCTGATCGTGTGCCCAGTTGCATCAAGTTCACCAGCATCCAAGCAAACACGCGAGTGCATCGACACAAAACAGAGGAGGGAATGAGCCAGGCAGCGAGGCAACAAGAAAGAGTGCCGACACAGCAAACAATGCTGTGACCAGGGACAGCCGGTAATGGGATAAGTGGCGGCTTGCAAATGTGTCAACTGGAGTGTGAACGCCATGTTAGGTATGCAAATGAGGAGGAAAACCTATTGACTTGGCATGCATGGCCCATCTATTCCGCAGCCGCCAGCCACACCGATACAAGACTTGTCAGAGATGGCCTGTGGTGGTTCCAGCAGTTTACACTATAAATTCAAGTTTATGGGTTATTGATTCCACCCTAGGAAAATCAATTCAATATATCACTTGCTGTAAACTAAATGATAATAACAATGCCCTTCTTTTCCAATATATACTTTACTGTTCCTCCACCTCCAAAGGGAAGTTTTATTAACGCAGGCACCATACAAGGCAGCAATAAACCACAAAGCTTAGGGTGCTCATTAGCCGACTGCATAATACTGCATCTCAGTTCAGATGTGGCTGTATCTCAATAAACTACAACTACTGATGAAAACAAACATACAAACAAACATGGATGAGTACGGAGGGATCTGGCTGAGAGGCTGAAGGGACCAGCATTGCTGCACGGCTTTGCAGACAGTTTTCTATATGTTGTAGCTGCTTATTGTCACCAGGGGGCAGTGTCAAAAATAGTTGGAACAACCAGTTTGTGGGAGAAGAGCTAAGTGATAACACACGAAGTGCTGAAGTGAAACACAGTGAAAAGTGTCGAGTGCAGCCACTGTCTGTGCCTTTAATGCTGTTTTTCTTGCACTTCTGTCTCTATGTGGTGACTTTACTGTCATCCCCTGACACTTTTGAACCAACCAGCTTTTAACCTTAGCAGCCCCGCTCAAAAGCATGCCATCTTTGTGGTCTTTTTTTATTAATTAAGAATCATAATTAATAAAATAAAAATCGTGCTGTATACTTAAAACTAACTGATACCATGAACACATCTAGAAAGCACTGAGGATCACTTTCCTATTGACTTATATACAAAGTGACTTGTTTTTGCAGTCAACCGTCGCCTCGCTGATGACCAATAGAAAGAATGAGGTTTTTAGGCACGTCCTCAGTGGCTTCTCTTTTCAAACATGCATCCATCTGTTATAGACAGCGTATGGCACTGACACTGCTTCCACACTATCCTCTGGATATACTGTATAGCATGAATTGTTTTTATTTTAAGAAAATCTTTTGAGCACATGCTGCTTTTTACAGACGGACTGGATAATTTATAAGCAGGTATTTAACATTATCTAATATATGACAAGTTCAAGACCAAGCTAGTCATTCTTTTAGCGTTGGAGGTGTTTAGCAGTGGAGCTTTGGCCCAAGATATTCACTCAATATCCTTGAGGGAAACTGCTCCAAAATCAAATTCAGTTATCAAGTTTCAAAGAAAAATCAGAAGTAAATAACAAAAAAAGCCACAAAAAACATAATTATACTGATATGCCTTTTTCGAAATCCTCTTCTTCTTGTATGTTTTTATGCTCCTGTATGTTTCCTTCATGTATTTATTTATCTTGTTGATTTGGTGCCCTTTCAACCAGAAAAATTATTTTTTCCGCTTTGCACATTAAAAGATGAAACTCAGCTCGTGGCAGTAATTGCGTGCAGTAACATACAGAAAAAGGACACAATTTATGGTGAATGCAAAGGCAAAAACCAAAACCAAAGTGACCTGCAGCAGACAGAATAACATGCCAGCATGCCTGGAGTTTCTTTGAAGAAAAGTCAGGGACCCTTAAGGTTCAGAAAGGAGAAAAACCTGATTTCTGTTCCTCTGCATTTTTCTTTGTCCTTCTAGCCCTCCCTTCTCCTCCTTCCCTCCTCCCCCCTTTTTTCTAATTTTCCTGAGGACGGAGGTGCCTGCCTGCCTGCCTGGCACATGACATTGATTTCCATCAGTGCTTGGAAATAACCTCAGAGCCGTTGCCAGGGCAACCCGCATCTACCTTTTCGCATTTTTGCATATTGCCACTGAGGGTTTTTTCCTGGGTTTTTTTTCTACTGTGTCGGCCACAGCTCGCAGAAAGCGAGGATGACAAATGCTTCCAGGTAGAGAGGCGATGGCACGGGATGGAGAAGCAGTATGGGGAGGGGGGTGTTGGAAGAGAGAAGTAGAGAGAAGCGGGTGGGTGGTGGGTGATATAAGAAGAGGGAGTGCACAGAGATGGATGGCTATGCCAGGCGAGAGCAGCCAGGGCCGTGGATACTCTGGCATGAAATGTGTGTTGGGGGAGAGGGTTATTGATGTCTCCCAGTTGGGGACTGGGGGGGGGAGACAAGAAGGGGAAGACAATAAAACACCAGAGAAATGACACCAATGGACTCCTGCCTCCTAATTAACCACATAAAGGACACGCTCAGATATTCAAAGAGAGACAGAAGAAAAATGCATGCAGAGGGTTGGAATGAAAAGTGAGAAAAGAAAGGACAAATCAAACACGTAGTGGGTCACAAAACCAGAGAGATGCTACTTTCTTACTAGCGTGAAGCATCTGCCACACCAACATCTGTATGTGGTGCAGGGCAGCACGCCAATGCCACTCACCACGTATAAGAGACATCACTGTCGTCGCTATGTGTTTATATGCATGTATTGTTGTGTGGCTATCACGAGTGGCTTTCTTGCTTTGGTCATCAGTTCAGTGGAGTAGAGATGGAGGCATCCTTGTTATTGTGAGGATCTCTGCAAATTTGTATGTGCACAGGAGCATGGGGCGTGTGAATGGATGCGTGGGGTTGGCTATCAAATCACCGAAGTGTGTCATGAGAAATGTTGATGCACACACAGAGAGAAAACGAGAGCGAAGGAGGGCGAGAGAGAGGCCAAGCTACCTACTGCATTCCCTCGCCGACGTTTGCCTCCTGATTTCTCTTCCCCTTCCCTGTATCAACACCCCAGTCAAAGCGCAGCCAGGGGGAAAATTAATTTCTTATTACCTGATTATATTATTGGGTTTCGCTTGGAGTGTCTGTTAAATATTCTATATCAGCATTCAGCAAGCTGGGTATAGCATGGTATAGAGGACTGTATTGTAAAGAAGGGCTATGGGCTGTCAGGGCAGGCCAGCAGCACGAGCCTGAGTTTGGGGCTGTAATCGTCTGAGACATGCAGTCTCGTCCTCAGGAATAAAGACTGGCGCTGGCAATATGCTGGCAGAAAGCAATTTGCTCGAAAGCTATTCCCTCCACCGGACACACACACCCCTGCATGTGCACGCTAAGTGCAAAGCCTAGCCGAGTTTCAGTCGGGTAAAGCACTCACCATCATACACATTTTCTGGCCCTCACTTGCAAAACATACACACATACAGATACAAACAAGTTTTTATTATTTTTTTTTATTTTTCAGTAAAATAAGTTTCATCCATCCAGCCCTCAAATTTGCCTTTACAGAGGATTTAAGACATGACCAGTAACTGGGTGCACTCTGGCACCTCCCCACGTTGCACAAACACTAACTGATAGTGGAATTTAGAGGTCATCACATGGAGAAAATGAAAAATGATACACAGAACACTGCAGTGGCAACAGCCAACAGTATATAGACTGAAAAAAAACCCCAGATAGACATTTCGGGTGTAAATCAAGCTCTCATATATCCCAAGCTCAAATGTCTCGATAAGGCTTGGAGGAGGTACGGTAAACAAAATTGATCATTACAAAATTCATGAGGTCCAGAAATCCTAACTTGGGCCTCTTTCCTCCTGGAGGGCAATGTTATTATTTTTTTCCTCATTCCTCGCAACAAATCTACACACCATGTGGCTCGAAGACTCGAGAAAAGGGCAAATTTGCATACCCTCCATAAGGAAGAAAATCTGATCATATAAATGTAAATAAGGTGAGCTTAACTTATATTTTCCTTGAGAAAAACTGTGAATTGATAACATGAGTGAGCAGCAGGCAGAGAAGGAGCGGTGGATGGAGTGGAGAAGGTTCCAAGGTGCCTGTGGATCAGTATATGTATTAATACTGGGGACCAACAGTAGGGAATTAGATTGTTTTTGGAGGGGTTTTTTGGCCTCAAATGCTACAGCTGGGAACAAACAGCAGGAGGCAGTGGTGCAACATCAGGAGCACAACCATGTGCCTTCTGAATGTTTTACTCTGCTAGGGAGTTTTTTTATATTGCATTATCATTTATTCTTTAATTGGTCAAGTACTTCTTCTGAAACATTAAATGCACTGTTACAAATGAGACTAAATACTATATAACCCTACACTGTGCAGCAAATAAATAACTAATATACATCATTGCATTCAAAATGGTTCTTGGCTTGTCTATAACCAACTGAGTAAAAAGCATCAGTCACTAAAAATGAAAACAATCAACCATAAACTACAATGAGGCAGATGGCAGATAGATGGTGACAAGGGTGGCTGTAGCAGCCCAACTAAGCACAACTAATTTGAGTCACTAAAGTGAACCTTTATAGCCCTCAGAACGGCTCAATGTGGTTTCTAGGGTTTTCATATAGGTGATAGTACCTAGTACCAGGTACTTTTTCAGCACCTACTTGACCAGGGTTCGCCTCAACGTCCTCCTTCTGGGCAATGGCACACTGCCAAAGTGCCAGCTTTAAAACCGGGCTTCATAAACCAGGATGACATCCTGTTAGTTATATCCATCTTTTATATACAATCTTTGCTTTAAACATCACTAATTCAGTTTTTGTTTAGTTTGGGTTTGTTTTTTTGCTGCTGCACAGTGCAACAGCCCCTTACCTACGATGTCTTCTGGGGCAGTATGTTGGCTCCTCCAGGTGTCCATGCTGTAAATTGCCCTATTGATGCAGATTACTGTAGCTACTGAAACAAATATGCTTTCAATATAGTAGAAAAAGGAAAAACACGGAGGTGCAGTTGTTAGCACTGTTACTTTACAGCAAGAAGGTCCTGGGTTTGAACCTACCAAAGACATGCAGCTAGTGGGATTAGCTTAATTGGTGATTCTAAATTGCCTGTAGATGTAAAGTGAGCATGAATGGTTGTCTGGGTGCGACCTGCCCAGGGTGCAAGCAGCCTCTCGCCCTATGGTAGCTGACTCCAGCCCCTTTCCCTTACACTAGTAAAGCACTGTAAGTATTCTCTTAACCAAGGCTAAATCACTTCACTGTTTTATCAGCTGACTATATTTATGTACAATTATATATATATTTATTCTAATCTTTTAAAGTTTTGTCTTTATTGTCCTTAAACTAGATCTAAACAAATAGTTTTTTCTGCTGAGAACCAGACTTCTCTGATTACTTGTCCTCGTTGAGATCAACAAAAGCATCTGACTGCTTCATTTTAGTTAATATACTGTATTTGGCTGCAAGGCACACATGCTTCCAGACTGAATGTAATTGTGACGGAGAAAAGTTCATGGCTGAGAAGACACAAGACAAGCATTCTATTAGTCTGCTGGGGGACACGCTGCTCTGCCTACAGAGAAAATGAAAGGACAATCTCTCTGGCTGTAGGCGCACCGTGGGCTCAAATCTGATTATTTTCCCCACCTATTGTGACTCAGAATTTGATCTTTTCATTTCTGTCAAACAAACAATCTGATTTTCTTCTTATTTTGACATACAATGAAAACATCAGACGTATGCAACATAGTCTAAGAGCAACAGCAGAAGAAGAAGAAAAAAAAACAGGTTTGGGCTTTCATTTTCTCTCTGAGCAGTACGGGCTGCAGACCAACACAATGTGATTCATATTATCTTGACCTCAAAGGGGGTTTCATTACAGTGAGACTGCGTGGATGCCAACTCGGTCAATGGTGCATGAAACTGCCTCCTTTTATTGGCATGGCATTCAATCAGTTCCTCTTGGGTATATGTCCTTGGCTTTGCAGTGGGGCCACCTATAATAGCGCTCCATGCACCTGCCGACATCTTACTACCCCTTTTAATGCCTTTCCCCCGCAACCGCACTTTCACTCCTGCTTAAATATAATCAGCCCTGTCAAGAAAACCAGAACCACTTGCTCTCTTCCTCTATTGTTTCTGATGGTTTATGCAGAGCAACCAACACTTTCTCCTCTCAATTCCTCCCCATGTCTTTGAATTCAACCAGAGCTGGCTCGATGCCAGCAGATCCTCCCCCAGCGTTCCTGCTTGCACTCTTTAACCCTACAGCATGCCCACCTGCCTATACATCACCCTCTTTCATCTCTTGGACAACTATCACCCTCAACCAGTAATAGCAAAAGGAGAATAATGCAGGGGAAAGATGCCGTTTAGGAGTTTATTAATTCAGACTAACAGTAACAAGGATTCAGGTAATTCTTCATGCAAGTGTAGGTTTGTTGTACTCATTGTAAAACCACACTGAAGAGCTGTAACTGTAGGTCTAGGTGACTTCTGTCACAGAAACAACTTATTTCTCTGAAAAGCTGAAAATGTTCTGGGGAAGCAACGTTTTGTCTGTCACCCAGTCCACAGGGAACAGTCTATCTGCCACAGAGTGGAGGGATGGCCACACGACAAGCCATTTTATTACACAGACACCAGGTTTACTGTTTTCTCGCAGCAGCCTGGCAGCGGTTGGTGGAAATACAACTGACTTGGCATGCCAAAGTACCTTGAAGGCTGATGGGGTTCTATATTTCATTGTCAATTGCTCTGGTTATCATGCAGTGTGCATTCATTCACATTCTGCATCAGTGTGAGCTTTAAATTATGTGCCAGTCAGTCAGCCCCATTAAACCCCAAAGCAGTCCCTGGGCAGCCCTTTCGTCTCCTCTATTTGTTCCCCACAGCAGCACTAAACAGCAGCTCCCACAACACTGACTCCAGCTAAACAACCTTTGCATCCCTGGAGAGGTATGCTTTTTCTTGTCTTATCTACACTGGTGACTTTAATGAAATATGCAGCTGTCTTTTAATCAAAACACGACCAATTTGCATACGGACCGGGGTGGGACAGTGGACACTCCCCCCTGTCCTGACCACGTCAGAGCTGGCTGCGATCTAAGCTGATGAGCACTCTGATGTCTGAGCAGTATGAAGGAGACAGCGAGGAGGGGTTGGAGGAGGAGGAGCAGGAGACATAGGAGGTGTGGATGGGGGGTGAGGGGAGGGAGTGGTGGAGTGGGAGGGGCGGGAACATGGCTGGAAACAAGCAAAATCTAAATTAAACAAACAGATGGATGTGGCACATTTGCATATATCAACAATAAACAGGGGTACTATGCTTCATGTCCAGCAGGGCTCAAGGGTAAACCGGGCAGAGGATTACAGAGAGTGCTAGTCTGTGTACACGTATTTGTTTTGGTGTAAATAAGTTTGCCGAATCTAAAGGTGCTGATTAGCCCGGGGTGAGCTGGATGCCACGCAAAACAACTGTCAGCATGCACAGCTTTAATAAATGCAAACGAACGGCAAATTAATTACCGGCAAATTACCTTGCATCGATTACTCTGAAGGCGCTGCGGAGCGAAGCAGGGGATGTGGGAGCTGGGCAACGGGTAGCAGCCTTTTGTTTTGGGTGTTTTGCGGCTGAGGACTGAGGAACAGGCAGAAATAAGAGAGTTCTCTCCTGTTGTGTGTGCATGTGTGTGTGTGTATAAGTAGCTGTGAAGGAGACTGTGGCTGAGGAAAGATGTACTTGTGTGTGTCTGTGTGTGTGTGTGTGTTTTTGGGACTGAGACAAGCAAGCAAAGTAGCCACTAGTGCCTCACCAGTGCAGACGGGCGTTGGCTCACTCAATGACAAACTTACCAGGCAGATGGTAAACTGGCTGAGTGGAAGTCTATGTGGTTGGCATGCTGGTTGTCTGGCTAGACTGGTGGCTCATTGGCTGTCTGGCTGGAAGAACTCTGCCTGGTAACGACGGAGCCAGTGAAGGAACAAGGAAGCCTGTGTTTTTGAACCCTGTTTTTCTTCTCTCTGTTGCTTCTCTAAATCTGGCTTTGACTTTTCTTTGTTATTTAGTATTTGTTTACACACAAAAGTATATCCTGTCGCATGGAAAAGGCAGAATGGTGTTTTATCTTTGTTGTTAAATGATCAACATGCAATGTAATCCACCTCTCTGTGGTCCTGCCAATAGGCACTAGTGATGTGCCGCAATAGCGCAGTATGGCTGTGGATGAAGTGCAGTGATATATTAGGTGATATGATCCAGCTGAGACACATTATGTACCTGCTCTTAGAGTTGGTGGGAGTTTCTATATTTCTAAAGCACTGTGATGGAGGGAGAGTCTGGCTGCCATTTGCTTTATCAGAATTAATCAGTTCAGAGTTACAGTGAAGCCCTTTATTTTTTTCATCCCTCTGAATTATTATCCCGCCTCACTGAAAAAAAGGCACACATTCATACCTTGTCAAACTCCAGCTGCCCCATCACCGCCGTCAATCCAGCCGACACTTCATCAGTGAGGCACAAGCCCAGCCGGCCACCTGCAGATGGGCCGCTCGCTGTCTGAGAGAAAGCAGGAAAACATATTTCACCATCATTTGCTGTCAAATTTAAACACACATCAGATCTGCTTTGGTTGATCTTATATAGCTTCAAACGATGCCGTGTAGCTAGTGTTGTCGAATGCCTAATTAATTCAGGCCTCCCACAGCTTTACAATGTGACACTACACGTTGGCTCGTTGCCTGAACTGAGCATTGGTTGTCTGCAAAAACACAATGTAACTCAATATGTGTTGCATCAGCTATCCGTGGAAAATACTCAGAAACATAAAGCACCCCCAGGGGCAGTCTCTGCTGTTCTTGTGACTTATTTGTTAGGAAACAAAGCCTGTGATGAGCGATGGCGGTGATGATGATGAGTCAGAAGTCTTTCTGAAGTGCTGAGCAGGACGTTTCCAGCAATCAGTGCCAGCAATGAGCTTTGTTTGTTCAGATGATCAGAAACATCCTGAGTTGCCATTCAGTAAAGACTGTGGTAGTTCCAGACACCAGATAACAAACGAACAGATGAAGGAATGATGGCAGCCCAGAATCTATACATTTTAGTATAGATCCAGTAAATATGGTTAGTATATTGCAGTTATGGGGTGGCTGTAGCTCAGGAGGTAGAGCAGGTCTACTGATCGTAAGGTTAGTGGTTCGATCCCTGGCTCCAGTCTACATGTTAAGTATCCGTGGGCAGGATACTAACCCTAACGGATGCTCTCTGATACATTCATCGGCGTATGAATGTGTGTGAATGGTAGTTAGGAAGCACTTCAAAGCATAGAAACAGTACTTGTGTGATTGGGTGAATGCGGCATGTTGTATAGAGCGCTTTGAGTACTCCAGGAGCGTAGAAAAGCGCTATTTAAGAATCAGTCCATTTACCAATACTTATTCAAAATCATAATATACATTTCTACTAAGACAGAGGTCACATTAAATGAGAAATGCGGACCAGCAAGTAACAGTGAGCGATAAGGATATCCTCAGCTAAGCATTTTATATGATAGTACAATACAATACAAATAAGTAGAGCAAAGTCATGTTTTATAAATTTCCCACAGATACAGAAACAAAAACAAAACCTTGTAAAATGGATGTGTAAGAGTCAGTTTGACTTACCTATCCATTCACTAATCTCTCAGTTTAGTTTTATGCTTTATTTTAACCAAGTCCATGCATAAGAAAAGTAACTCTCATACCAACAAAAGTTTGCTACTACCTAATTTCTATGTGCAGACCCTAGGCAGGCACAGCATTTAACAAAGCTAGGGAGCTGGATAACCATAGTGCAGCCAGTTAGCATAATTGAAATGGCATAAACATATTTCTGTTTTGTAGAAAGCTTATGTATTTTGACTCAAATGATCCTTATATTAGTGTATGAAATAGATCACAAACAGTACAGCAGGAGTCTCTACTTTTATTTGTTGCACATACAATGGCACAAATGTATAAATTAGATGGTTGGCAAAACTTAAGATGGAAACGAGAAATAAATAATAACATACCTGATACAGAAACTCACTTTTTTCTTTTTTTTCAGTAACAAGACTTCAGATGAAATTCCTGCTCTCCTCCCACATCCTGCCACTCTTCCTCTCACCTAACCTAACAAACCAACCAGGCCACAACAGTGTTTTGTTTTCGGTCATTATTAACACCATGTTTTCATCATCTTACTCATATTTTGAAAAGAAGTTGGCAAAAGTTTTAATCCACCTGCACCAAGCTGCATTAGCAACATCTCAGTTTCTCTTCTCATTAGTGCCAACAGCTAACCGTGCTAACGTTGGGTTTGCCTGCTAGCGGCACTTCTGCAGTAATGCAGTGGGAGAGGAGGGTAGCTGTCCTCCTGTCTCCAAGGCTGTCATAAAAACATTGCTGGAGAACTGCACCTATCAATAGCCACAAAGGAGAAAAAGAGCACTTTGGTAATGTGTTTGCACTATACAATATAAAATATGTCTCACAGACCTCACTGGATATTGATAAAGATCAGACTCTGTGGATTTCCACCCCCAAAAGAGTAGAGACGGGCAATTTTTTGCTTGTTTATGCTGGTGAATTTGAGATCAAAACACAAAACAGTGATAGAAACCTACTTTGATTTCATAATATTTATTATAGGCACACAGAACATGTAAGATATATCTCATAAAGATATCACAAAACTGAATGCATATATCCTAAAGTATCATCAGCACAGTGAAATTAAGTTATCCCTTTCCACTAACATATATTGCTCTTGGAGGGCGCTGTATGTTATGCTTTCATACTGGTTTCTTAATGCTGATGAAGGCCATGTGGTGAAACATATCAGCTTGTTAAAGTGCAGATGCTTCTAGCAAGGCACTTGGCATTGCCAAGTTGTTTATATCTTTGGCTTAGACAGTCTATTACTGTGACATAAAATAATCAGCTTGGCTTCACAGCAAATCTGCTCTGGTGTCATTAAATGTAAACACTCTGCTTTACACTTGCTTAGTAACTGCTGCCTAGTGATTCTGAAAGTTTAAAGTTTTAGGCAGTGTGTGAAAGGCCACCTATTGCCCACTTTATTGCTCTGATGTACGATTTTCCATTGGAACAGCTAACTGTAGGAGACGAACGGCAGCAGTGAGAAAGTACAGATGTCAGTTTATATGCACCAATAAATTGGTCTGCCTCTGCTAGCCAGTGAATCTGGCACTGTCATAGCAGTGTCAGAGATGTCATTATCACTCACCTTCATGGTTCTGGGTGGCTGCCAGGGAAACTGTTTAGACAGAGGTGTCAAAGTTACGCGAGTTTTCAATAGATACTGATCTTTCTGCAAATTTCATTGTCTCTCACCTTCACATTTGTCATTTGTCACCAGAGCGGCGTCGTCCTCGGCAAAGAGGACTTTCAAACCGAAGACTGACTCTAATACAAGACACGGCTGCAAAAGCCCCAGCAGGAGCTCCAACGTGTGAAAGGATGACAATGACCTTCGAAAAGCAACGGTGTCAACACATTACAATCGACAGAATAGTTGAGAAAGTGTGAAAGGAGGTGTAAATGAAAAGCCCTATTAAACCGGTGCTACGTGGGCATGGTGTGATGCCACTGCAAAGACATATTTCCTCTCAGTTGGATTTGTTTTGTGAATGCGGTGCTTGATGGTCAGTATATTACATGATTGAAGGCTATTAGGAACTGCATTCAGAAAAGGAAATTATTTCTTTTTGTCAGTAATGTACCTCTATCATAACATCACAATGACTGACTCGGCTCAGTAAGCATATGTGAGACCTGGTGTGCTTTATATCCACCAGAAAAAAGTTAGCCATTTAGAGATTACTTTATTAACAACACTCAGTGTCATTTCTTCAATTTAAATTGAGTTTTTGGAATTTTTTATTCTTGCTTTGCACAATTTGATAAGTGAAAAACAGTAAAAATAGTACAACAAATAATAATTCATGACTTTGCGATATAGTTAGTGATATATTTAACTCTGACTTCAGAACAGCCTAAAATCCTTGTGGCGCAGGTTCAACAAGGTGCTAGAAATATTCTTCAGAGATTTTGATTCATAGTCACGTGACATCACCTCGTGGTTACTGCAGATTTGGCTGCACATGCATGACATAAATCTCTTTTCCCAACACATCCCAAAGCTGGATTGAGATCTGGTGAGTGTGGAGGCCATTTGAGTACAGTGAACTTGTGATATGGTGTGTTATCCTGCAGGAAGCAGCCATCAAAAGATGGATACACTGTGGTTGCAAAGGGATGGTTAGCAACAACACTCAGGCCGTGGCTTTAGACAATGCTTATTTGTCCTAAAGGTCTAAAGTGTACTAAGAAAATACCACCCACACCCTTACACCACCACAACCCTGAACCACTGATGCAAGATAGGCTGGATTCATGCTTTCATGTTGCTTATGTCACATTCTGACCCTACCATCAGTGTTGTAGCAGAAATCAAGACTCATGAGACCAGGCAAACTTTTTCCAATCTCCTAATGTCTAATTTTGATGAGCCCATGTGAAATGCAGCTTTAGTTTCCAGTTCTTAGCTGACAGAAATGTTACCCAGGGTGGCCTTCTGCTACTGAAGCCCATCTACTTCAAAGTTTTAGAGATGCTCTACTGCTTGCCTTCAATATGAGTAGTTCTATCATCTCAAGTAGCCTGGCTGATCTTGAGTAAACAAGGTATTATTGACAGGGATTACAAAGAAAGTGCATATTTCTCCTATACTGGCTTCTCTTCTCTTGGCTCCCTGTTAAATTCAGAATTGAATTTAAAATCCTTCTGCTCACATATTAGGACTTGACTTATGAGGCCCCATCTTATCCTAAAAATCTCATCGTACCGTATCGCCCCAATAGAGCACTTCGCTCTCAGACTGCTGGCTTACTTGTGCTTCCTAGGGTATTTAAAAGTAAAATGAGAAGCAGCTTTCAGGCTCCTCTTCTGTGGAACCAGCTCCCAGTTTGGATTCAGGAGACAGACACCCTCTCTGCTTTTAAGATTAGGCTTAAAACTTTCATTTCTGATAAAGCTTAAAGTTATGGCTCGATCGGATTACCCCGAGTCGTCACTTCGTTACACACTATTAGGCCTAGGCTGCTGGGAGCTTCCCATGATGCCCTGAGTGTTTCATCTTCACTCAGTGATCGCTTCAGATTGCTGCCCCACCCTGACTCTGGAGGTCTGTTCCTGCCTCCCTAAATGGGAGTTTTTCCTTCCCACTGTCGCCAAGTTCTTGCTCATAGGGCATAGGGGGTCACCTGATTGTTGGGATTTCTTTCTATGGTGGATTGATTTATTGGATGGATCTACTGGATGGTGATTATGCACCATATAAATAAATAAATCTGATATATAAATAAAACTGAACTGAATTAAACGGCTGTACCCAAAGTAAGTGTTGCTTGATTAAAGTTTGACTTTCATTCAACTGAGTGGGGAAAAAAAAAGATCTGCCTTCAATAACCAGGTATATGAGGTGTAGTCTTAAATATGAAAAAAGGTGTAAATTGAAATAAGAATTTTTGAAATGATTATCCTTTTAACCGTAGGCAGTAACTGCTGAGATACTAACATGCTGTGAGGAGTGTAAACACTGTGAGGACTGGTCCATTCATTTCATTGTTGGAAATCAAAAGCAAAGCAAAAAATGACCTCTACCCTTCCTCATTTGTACATTTTGGAGAAAAAAAATAAATCAAGGAACTCAACTATTAAACAATAAAAATATCAATCTTTATTCTTTGAGATAGCATATCAAAGATAAACCTTGATCTATAATACCATGACAAATTACACAAGAACTATACAACGGTAAACAGTGTAACCCAATAACTTTCTCTTGATAAACAATAGTTTTCTTTTTCTTCTCTTTACTCTTAAGTAATGAAAATATCTTTGACTTCAATGATACTGTTGACTCTCTTTTGGAAATTAGAATGGTATGTTTAGATGTAGTCTCTATAAAATATCCCATGAGCTTTGAAAAATACTTTTTTTCCCAAAGAATATAATCACGTGATCGTATATCGTATGATATGACAGGCAACATTTAGAGGTATCATTTCAGGCTTTTAGGTACAAATTGCCCGTCGCAGTTGTGGCAGAACATCTGCCTCTGATGAAATTCTGTAAGCTTGCAATGTAAAAGTCACCATCTTCCCATTATTTGTTGGCATGACTGATTGTAAATAATAAAACTCAATGTAGAAAATGATCAATTCTTGCAAAGTTACTGGTTGCCAGGTACGGTAAAGTCTCACAAACGGCGTACAAAATACTGCATGATACAAAAAAACCCAAACATATTCTAAATCTAAATTATCATCACTGGTTAAGACCTGCAACAAACCGGAAGCCAACAGCTGGAATCAACGATGAATTAAAGTGATTACATTAAACACACACATAAATACCTATCGATAAAATCAGATCTATACTGTATACTGTATGTGCTTCTCTTCAGAAAAGAAAATGGACTTTTATTTGGTCAGGAAAAAAGGACAAAACGGCTGCATGGGATAACAGCTGCACCCCCATCTTACACAATAAAATTAGAACATTAGCAATTAAAATACAACAGTAAAAGAGCAATGCAAAATGACTGTATTACACAACATTGGCATTATATGGAAAGAGACAATATGGTTTGGCAAAAAAAAAAAAGGGGGGGAGGGGTTAAAAACATCCTAAAACACTGGAAAATTACAAGACTCGTTGTTTCCAAAAGCTACTCCACACTGCTACGGCTTGTCTGTTTAATTCTACAATGCGGAGGTGTCAACAATATCTTTACTTTCTCTGTAACACTAGAAGCCTAATCTACATATCCCTACTTAACCCTAGCGACTATACAATACTATACACCACAACACAAGTCTTACTGGGTCAGTGGCACTAAGTTAGGTGTAGTTTAGAGCTAATCTACTGTCATCTCATACGCTGTACTGTACTCCGCAATATGACATTTCTCCTCATCCGTGCAGCCTGGATCGCCAACACTTCTGTCGACCCATAATTTCGATTATCTGTGTGTGTGGATGACTTCCGTGGATTTCTGTAAACAATCCTGAATGTAGACTGGACTTGACAGTTATCGTGATGGGAAAACGAACTAAAAGAAAGTAAGAAAGAAAGAGATCACTGTATGATATTGTGGCCCACAGCGAGGATGTGATTTTGCTTTGAACTGCAATGATGTAAAAAGATGAGAAAACAGCTCCATGGATGGAAAAATGTAGGAATTTACTCTCCGCTCTGTTTCTTGTAACTTCCTGATAAATTAAAAGACGTAGTTAGGTAGTCCTTCTTGGTAATAAAAATGATCTTCACAGCATGAATGCGTGCGTGTGTGTGTGCGTGCGTGTGTGTGTGTGTGTGTGCGTGTGTGTGTGTGTGTGTGTGTACACATCTGGGCTTGTTTATGTAAACAGAATATATGCAAGAGAGTGTATGCTTTGTGCCGAGCTGTGTCCTGATATCATAAATTGGCAATTTGGCTCCACATTAGACCCTCTACATCTCGTGGGACAAGGCTTCGTGCTGAGCAGCGACTCCGTTTGGCTGCGGGGTGGCGGGCTGCTCCTCGGGCTGGCCATTGGCCTTTGGCTGAACAGCAGGATGGTCAGGCGGGTTAGAGGTGAAAAGGATGTTGGATTCATTTAACCGGCGAACACGATACGTCTCATAGTGGATGCTGCATGTGATGTCTTTGATGTTCTGCATATGTGTCCTGAAAACAAGACGAAGAAGAGAGTATTACATCTAATGAGAAAGCACCGCAAAGCAAGCTTCACAGGAAATGCCTACAACAGGTATCACTCTATATTTATGGTCATGTGTAGTGGAAACGATCGCATGTATTTGCATACTGTGTGCGAGGAGTCAGTCCTACACTAACAAGCTTAAATGCACAGATTCACTGGAAGAACCTGAGCAGAAATGGCCGCTCTACCACTGTCTTGGGAAGCACTCAAAACCTCAAAAGGAATTTCATTTGTATTGATTTCAGTCAGAAATTGAAGCTTTATAGAATCACTCCTGTCTCCAATTCATTTCAGCACATCTACAAGATAGAGTGAGTTCTGATTTAGCAAAATGGTGAACCTGTAGCTGGGTTTTTATTCAAATCACACTATACCCCTAAAAAACAAAAACATTAAAAAAAATGTAGGAGTGTGATGGATGCTCACCTGATTAGGAGATCTCGGAGATAAGCAAACTCACAGTGTGCAATGTTCTCAACTGTAAAGAGAGAAAGAGCAAATCGCTGAGACTAAATTCACAAAACAATCCCAAATCCTTTCCAATCCTGCTCGCTTGCAATTCCTTAAAAAGGTCACCAGATGGCAGCGTTGTTCACAATCCAGTTGAAAGGCGTCCTCTAACATGACATCTACAGCAATTTTCTTAAGCCATGATAACTCCCTCCTCCACTTTCGAGCAATTTAACACATCAGAGCTCTTCGCTGTATTGGAGAACTTTAAGTAAGACGTTTTAACAAATTCCCCATGACAAGCTTGTGGTGCCTTTAGTAGGCCTAACATGTTTGAATTATAGATTATGTCTAGTGAAAATGAAATAAAGGAGGCTACTACTTAAGCTTTGAAATCCAGGGCAGGAAATTTAATTCCCTTTGAAAGTAGGAGAGTGGAATAACTGCTGGGCCCGTGAGCGCTGATTAACGGCATCAAGGGAACAAGATACTAACTTGTAACGAGCTGCACTGCTGGTGTCTAGACGCTCTACTCCTCAACTAGTAGTGAGGAGCTGTTATATCAATCGATATGCACGTCTAATATACCCGTTACCAACAGCCCCTGAAAATAAACAGTATCTTCAGTGCTTGTGATAATATAGAGACTTAGGCCTCCTCTGAGGCCTAATTTATGATGATGGTGCCGGCATGTCCAGGAGCTTTCTCTCCCTTTCTCTTCCCTGTTCCCGCTCTCTTACTGCTTTGGCTTAACTAGAACTGAGCCACTGTTCTCTTAGCCAGACAAGACTGCATTTGTCCTGAAATTCATGTACTCCATCTCCCTCACATTGCGGTTCTACAGAACTCATTTGTAAGCTTTCGTATGAGTAGACTGGACATCTTCAGAATGTAAAATTGAAAGGTTAAAAGTCCAAAGTACCATGTTTTGAGGAGGAAGAAAAGTCTGCATGCACCTCTGAATATAAAGCAGGTTTATACACTAGAAGTACAAACTCAAACCTGAAAATACTGGCATACCGTACGACATGCACATTAAAAACAGAATGCAATGATTGCAATCTCATAAACCTATATTGTATTTATCATGAAACATTTAATGTTTAAACTAAGAAAATGTACCACTAAGGTCCAAACTAAGGTCAGTTTGAATTTAATTGCAACATGTTTCATAAAATGTGCCGTGTTTACAACTGTAAACATCTGGGAACTGAGAAGAGCAGCTGCTGGACTTTTGGGGGAGGAATGTTGTCCCATTTTAGTCTGATAAATGATTATAGCTGCTCAACAGTCTTGGGTTGTCTTTGTCATATTTTTGCTTTATGATGTTCCAAATGTTTTCAGTTGGTGAAAGGTCTGGATTGCAGGCAGGCTAGTTCAGGATCCAGACTCATCTACTACGGAACCAGTGCTTACAATAGATCCAGTATGTGGTTTAGCATTGTCTTGCTGAAATAGCCAAGGTCTTCCCTGAAAAAGAGGTCATCTCAATGAAGTGTATGTTGCTCTAGACCCAGTATTTACTTTGCAGCACTGATAATTCCACAGCCACTAATGCACCTCGACACCATCAGAGATGCAGGCTTTTGAACTGAGAGCTGATGAACAAGCCAGATGGGCCCTCTCTTTTAGGCACACGGTGTTTTCGAAAAATAATTTCAACTTTTGATCCGTCTGACCACAGAACAGTTTCCCACTTTGCCTCAGTCCATTTTAAGTGATTTTAAATATTCAAAGTCATTGCAATTATTATTCATTAATAATTTATATCCACTGTTCTGAAATGATTCTACAATGTATAGACAGCTTTTTGTAGGTTGAACCCATCCATCCATTTTTTTTTATACCCAGTCATGTTACTGACCCGATGCCAGTTGATCTCAGTTAATCTAAAATGTTCCTCCAGCTGTTTCCTCTTAGTACAACTTACTTTTCCAGCCCTTTGTTGCTCTGTCCATACTTTTTTCTTCAGTTGCTACCATCACATTCAAAATGAGCACGGTCCAGTCTCTCAGTTTAAACATTCGATATGTTTTCTATGTGCTATTGTGAATAAACTACAGGTTTGCAAATCACTGCATTTTGTTTATTTACATTTGAATCCTTATCTTTGAAATCATTTTTTATTTTTACCCCAGTGTTTTCTGCTCAAAGCACCACGCCAAGTCTTGCATGCTGCTATACTGTTTTAGATACTTGTATGATTGAAATGCTCTTGTTTATGTGAACATTTGTTGTTCTTCAGACACAGTATTTCAAGGTCATATTTCATAGTGAACATTGGGCGTTTCCCCAGCTAGAATCACAAAACAAACATAGTCTGAGTCATTTACATTTATCATTTACATGATATTAAATAGCTTGAGGGGGTTTTGGTGAATGATTTATACATTACAATGCATTTATAGGACAGCAAATGAACTAGATGCTCTGCAAGGACTGTGCTGAAGGGTGTCCTTAGAAGGAGACACTATTAAACAGTGATAGGTCCCTGCTGAGCCATCCTTCAGTTGGCTTTTTGTCTTTTCGCTACGTGTCCAGAGAGATGTCCTCTCTCTTTCTCCGTCTCTACACACACACTCTTGCACAATTGTGAGTAATGCAAGTACAGTTACTTGCTAAGAACCTCTTTGGCACTGTGAGTGTGCAGCACAGGCCAACAAATGTAAACCACATCACAGAAGTTATTGCATGCAAGTGTGTCTGTGAGACAGTGTGCGTGTGTTTTATGTTTCTTCCTGTAATCTCAAAGGACGTAGAAAGTGTCTGCAAATCTTTTCCTCCTGTCTCCTACGTCTCCCTAGTTACAGACTCTGAGAAACTTATGTAAACAAGCACCTGGTATTCAAACAGCAGATGGTTAAACTAGCTGGCCACGTTTTCAAGCAGCAGTCTCAAACTTTCCACATGCTGAGAGTTCACCAAAATCAGTCTGCTGGTTTTGCTGGTCATTTTGCTACCACAAATACCAGCACCAGCAAGGTGAGACAACTCAGCTGTAGTAACTGTAGCAACTGTAGCATACATGCTGCTGTATTATTTATTGCGTGAGGTCAGATGGCTTTGGCACTGTCATCTGGACAGGTGCGACCCAGTCATGAGTACAGGAAATGGGCCGTTTTAACGTTTGACCAGATGAGCAGATGGACATTATAACATTATTAGGCCAAGCCAAGTATTTTTTAACTGTTTTGCTGGAGCAATTAGTGGCACTGGCAGTGACAGCTACATGTCGACATGGCCAATCCACACTGAGACAGTAAATAAATGATTACATTGTTCTACCTTGTTATTCATTTTCTATTATCTGGCAGGGAAACTAACCAGCTGTGGTGTTTTATTTGCAAGTGTATTACAGTTCATGTATATTACCCTCTATGGTGCCCCACTTTGTTTTCCTTCCCAGAATCCTCTTTCCGTTCACCTGGTACTCCTGGTCGCTGCCCACCACAGCAAAAGGGATCATCTCCTGTTGAGTGCACAAATGCAAACATGGAGAGAAAACGCTGAAGTGTTTGCACCGACTTATTTTCAGGTCATGTTTGACTTGTTGCAATTTCCCCAGTTTTGGATTTTCCAAAGAAACACATACACAAAGAGGAGATCAAACAGGTTACATCTAACAAAGGCTTCGTTACAATTAAAATTTGAAGTGACTGAACACAGCAGTATCAACTTACCCTGATTTTGTCATTGATCATCCTGTCCTCTGCATCCTCATCAAACTCTTTCTGAGGATAAACATCGATCCCATTGGCTCGCAGCTCTTCCCTAATCTGTACACAGCCGAACACAATGACACACAAAAACAGTAAAGTTAAGAAAAAATTAAAAATGACACCGGCACATAACATTATATATAAATGAAGATATTTTAGTCTACACAAATTAAAATGTACAAATTGAAAGTGAGACTGTGGCAGTTGTACACAAACTCACTTGACTGTGTCCTGGAGCATTTTGTCAAACAAGTATTACAGAATATAAGCTAGCTGTTGATACTCGTGACAGAAAGGGGCGGGGACACGCTGGTTAACAACTCTTGAGAAGTCTGACATCCAGACAGAGGTACAGCTCATAAAATCTCCACCCCTCACTTTCAGCATGTCTTTAAAACGACTAAAACTCGGGCACGGGTGCAGGAAAGTTTCTGAGAGAAATGTCCTTTTAATGAATGACTGTTCACTCCCACAATTACTACTCTGACAATTTCCACTTGGTCCTTGATCAAACATTTTTATTGTGTATCCTTAGAAGCTTTCTCAGGGTTACATTAAAGGATGCAAACCAAGTGAAATTCTACAAAAAAGCCACATCAGCGGTTGGTTATGTGAACACACATTCATAGCTGAACACACTGAGACCCAACATTTAATAAAAAACAAAACAAAAAAAATTCAGCTTGTTCTGGTTGCATGTTAAGTTGCTGCAGGGATAATGGGAGGGGAAAAAAACTGGCACGAGAAGCTTTTAGTCAATAATCTTCAGGGTCAAACAGAGCATGTGCAGCCAACCAAAACAATCCAGCTACAAGCCCCGAGGCTTCTACTCTCTGCCAGGGCCTGGCACAGAAACCAGAAAGCAGACTCTGCTTTGTACTTATTGGACCGCGTTACTGGGATAGAGGGGAGACTGGTAGCCAAGACACCCATTGTGCTTCCACCTCTCTAAAATGAATAAAGCTGTTGGGAAGTCTGCATTCTTAAAAGAAGGGATGTGACACAGAGAAATAGATGGAGGAAGGCAGGTGGCTGTCTGCCTCCTGTGGAGTGAAAATAATCCAGCAGAGAAACGCAGTGAGGAAGAGATTCAGCATCGCGTAGGGACTCAACCCTGAAGCAAGAATCTGTTTAGCAGGGAAAGCCATGATAAGAAGGTAAGCGGTGTGAGGCTACAGAGGAAGATTGTCAGGTTTATAAGTCTCACGTCTGTTGACTGTAAAGCATTGACTGTAAAGCCAAATATACCCCCAAATTAAACTCAATGGATGAATGGGTGAACGCCTGTACAGATTTACAGTGGTTAGCCTGGACGCATTTGCTAAAACTTGCTTAAAAAACTTCATCCGTTAGGATATGCTAACACAAAGCCCTGCTACTATGCTAGCTACCAGACTAGTCTGTGAAACTATTAAAAATGCTAACAAGATACAGTGCTAGCAAGCTGCTACTCAACAAGTAAAGTTTGGTGTGTTAGCATAGCAGCATTTGCTGATTGTTTATGCAAGTATTTGGTCAGAGAAGCATTGAACAGAAAAAAAAATGCAATTTCCCTTAAAGGATCACTATTGCAGATCATCTGAATTCATCTCGCCCAATCTCTAGCATCCATTTCTATCACAGCATCCCCTCTGCATGTCCTCCTCCTTTACATCCATGAATCTTCTCTGTGCTCTTCCTCTTTTCCTGCTACCTGGCAGCTACATTTTCAAAATCCTTTGTCCAGTGTGTCCACTATCCTTCCTCTGCACATTTGCCAAAAATCCTCTATCTTTGCCTCCAAGCTTGAGTTGTCCTTCTGGTGTACGTATGTCTAATCCTGTTCCTCCTGGTCACTTCCAATGAAAAACTTGGATCTCAGTGAGACCTGCAGTGACGCATGTGCAGTGAAAATAAAGATTTCTTGCCATTTGCCAAAAATGAAAAATGCCCATCACATTGCTGAAATAGAGGAAAAGCCAGGAGATCATAAAATTCATTATGCTGTTTAGTTTGGGAATCGTAACTGTATGTACAATATTTTAAAGATATGCTTTTAGTGTTTTAGTATTTAGACATGGCGTTAAAAAAATATGGGACTTAACGATGAGAAAATAAACTCATGTATCAAAAACGGGCAAATTATCGCAAATTATTTAGAGAAACTGATGAATATTCAGTGTTTACTAAAATGCAAATTTTGAACTCATTTAATTCTAGTCATGTTTTATTGCACAGTGGAGACCTCTTTGAACTTGGCTGTATTGTATGCTCACCCCATAATTCAGTGGTAGCCAAATGAAGAGCCTGTCTGCTTAGCTGGAAAGTGGGCTTAAATCTCTTGGATCGTTGCTTAGATAAACAGTTTTTAAATATCTGTAATTAATAAGAGCTTAAAATGTTCACAGTTCACAGAGATAATAGAGTATTTCCCAGGATGGATGGAGTGTGAGTTTGCACAGATGGCTTCAGTTTGTGGTTAAGCCTGGCAGCTTCTATACACCAGTGATTAATGATTATTACTGGTTACTGAACACACCTGTGTTCATGATGAAACTCTGTCGTCTGATCTACCAACGCACTTCATTTATTTATCTTAAGCACACTCTGAAGCGCTCCTACAGGCAACTGCAGGCCACGTCTCACACACAGCTAACATGCATGGAGTTACCGAGACCCAGCAATGCATGCAAACACACTTCTCTCACCGTCTTTTTAAAGGAGTCCCTCTCTTCCAGGGTGAGCGTGTCGGCCTTGGCAATGACAGGAACGATGTTGACCACCTTACTGAGATGCCTCATAAACTCCACATCCAGAGGCCTAAGACTGGAAGATGAAAAAGACAACAAAATTCAACTTTACTTTAAGGAAGACAATTAATATTTTACACATAAAAGTGCATGGAGGTTCTAAATTAAGATGTCTTACACTATGGAAGGACAAAGCAATTCATACTACAGATAAAAAGATACCAAGATGTAAACCTTGTTTCATTTTTGAGTGAATAGTAATAATAGTTTATATAAAAGTGCAGGAACGTCACTTTAGGTTTTAGAAATCGTATACAGGAATCGCCACACACAGGATTAATCAGTTAGGCAGGTACCTTCTAAAATATTCCGAATGTTTGTTAATAATAAGAAATAATCAATAATTTCAGGAGTTTGTGCCTGATGATGTTCTCCAGTGTGAGCACTGAGCAAATCCCTAGCTTGCAGTAACTGAGAATAACTGGAAAAAAAGACCCAAACTGTTTCTTTTCAGTAGTTAACTGCACCAAAAATAGCAAACTTGGTTAATTACATGTACTTCACTGCTCCAAACAGACAACAGGAAGTTATATTTAAGAACTGACATGACTGTAAGGAAAGAGAACAACCACTAGAGAGCAGTCATGGTCCACTGCAGTCTTTTCTGTTCTCCCTGAAACCATGTCATTGTAACACACAGAGAGGCTTGCACATCTTGACAGTTGCTTCCAAAAACAGGTTTACCATTTTCCCCATTTGTCCTTAATATTCTGCTTTCGCCAAACTCAAAGCCAGTTTAGATAAAAGCATTCCTCCTCACTGGCTTTGTGAATCTTTCACATCTTAACGCGATGTGTGTGATTAAAGTTGTTTACATTTCTCCTTTAGCAGCCTGTGATCGTGCCTAGCGTAGCAATGATTAGGGCCGTCAGTGTGCACACTGTTGTTCCATGTTGCTTCCAGTTGCTCCTGCACACAGTTTCCCTTCATGCTGTCTGCTCTGCCCTCCAATTAGCCTCAGCCAGCCTGGTTCAAAGACCCAGAGGCAGCTGGAGGAAGGAAGGATGCCTGGCAGGTTCTCCAGAGCAACTGACAGACATGTCACCATCAAAATGGGATGAGCTTGTGCTACACAGAGCACGGGGAGAGGACAGGAGAAACAGAGCAGCAGAGGTAAAGAGAGAGGAACGATGCCGAGTAAGGGAAGCATCAGATGCTCAGGGGGGAAAATGTCACGTGAAATAAATACGCAGATAGGAAGGATATCCCCCCCTCCAAAAAAAGAAAAACTGTGGCTCACGATCCATGTGTGTCAGTGCATAAATAAACTGGGGCTATATGTACATGTGTGCAGCATCACATGCATGATGGAGCATACGTGCACACTTTCAGATGTACACATGCACTCTTACCGCAACATATGCATCATGGACAGTCACTATAAATTAAACATGGATGCATGCACAGACGTACAACTGTATGTCTGTGAATGCATGAATAAATCCTTCTGTCTAGCTGGTCGAAGAACATAGCAGTGACGTTTAAATGAACTGAGAATGGTTAGCTCGGTGGTCAAATGAAATGAGGAGAAAACAACCAGCCACACTACGAGCAGCACTCCCCTCCCACCATTTCAGTAATGGGTCAGAAAACCAGTTCGGAGTTGACGAGAGCCAAAGTGGAGCCTTCGTTTTCTCGTGACGACATGTTAAGTGAAGTAACAACAATGCTGCCCGGAGGGAAAATAACATGGCTGATGCTGCCATTATCGGAAATGGCTTCTGATGCCAAGGCTGTGTCTTGCTTCACTGAGCCCTGCTCTTCGATCTGAAACCACAGTAGCAACCGAAATGCACATCTCCAACGATAGAGGCTTACGAGAGCTCAATCTGTCGACATTTCGCTTCCTGTCATTCTTGGTCACATGGCGCAGGCATCCAGAAGCCTTTGGCATTGTGTCTGGGTAATTGGTAACAGGCCTCATTTAAAAAACGTTCAGCTAACATTACTGTGAGAATTTAAAATGAGAAAATAAGCAAACAGAGCATAATAGGGTAAGAGTTTTGTGATTCTTTCAGGGACACTTAAGTTCTTATTTTGTTTGTGAATCACTTCTATCAAGCTTTTTAAAAAAAACAAACAAAAAAAACAACTGCAAAGATCTGCTGTAGGTTTTTAGTATCCTATTTTAAACATTTACACTTTACATGTACATATAAAACCATCAAACAGCAACTCTTTACCACACGCCAGGCTCCTTCATTCTTGCACACAACTCTCTGGGTACCTGTAAGGAAGATCACTTCCTGACAGATGTTTATAACTTTTGATTAAGAAAAAAGGTGTGTCACAGATTCACAAACAGTTTTGTGTGAAGCACCTCTGCTTATGAGCAGTATCTGACTGGCAGCAATACTATGATTATAAAGATGACGCTGGAGGATTTAGGCACTAAGAGAAGCAATGCACAGTCACAATAGAGGAGGGTGGACTGAACTCTGCAGCTGTAAGCACAATTATCCACAAACACATTCAGGGTATCCACATATGTGCACCCGTGCAAGTTTCAGCATGCCCACTGCCCACTGGAGTCCACTCCCTGGGCCCTGCTTTACATGAACAAGGGTACACACGAACACACACTCGCTGAAGCAACAGCTGTGGTGACATGAGCAGATGATGAGGGGGTCTGTCAAACTGTGGGGCTCACACATGTCATCCCTCCATCCTTGAAAAACATTTAAGTGGACAACTGTTGAGTTATTGGTGCACAGAAATATGCGACTGGGTTGGATCTGCGGTAAGAAGGTCAGTTAATGGGTGTTTACAGTTGGTGCGCATTAAGGCTTTGAGTGTTTTAATTCACATATGTAAAATATTTTAAAGCCAAGGTGGCTTTATCAATCACACACCCTCAAGAGACAGTGTCTTACTTCCTCCTGAGATAACACGAGAACACAGCATTAGTTGCTAAATGAGACACCTGCACTCTTTTGGTCCAGACTTAGGTATGTCAGAATCATTCACACCATTTTGTTTCTGCGTTAGCCTCCAACCACATCTTTTGCAAACATGGCGGCTCACTGAAACACGCTCGTCTGTGACCACTGTCACACTGGATTTCATCATTAGGTTTCTGTCAACTGCTCAATATCACATCTCTCTATTCAGTCACAGATGACAAAGAGAGATACTTAAGAGAGAGATGGATCATAATGAAAGGAATACAGTGGAAGCTACAGAGTTCAGTTTCTTTGTGAAATGTGACCCTTCGAGTGACTCTTATGTATCTTTGAGGAGAGAACGAGTTCCACATGTGGTCATTAGAGAGTGAGATGAAAAAGACCAGGAAAGTGATGTGGTTAAAGAGCTAGAAAGAGACAATAGGTCGGGGGAGGTCCCCTGAAGACCCTCTGTAGTTGTGGTGAGAAAACAGGAGTAGGATGTTGAGCTTGTGTCACTTTAATACAGGCTCCTACCAGTGGCCAGTGGGAGGTATGAAGTATATGCAGCAGTGCACCCTGGTATCTGGTATCCTTTTCTTCCTGTTAATGTTGATTTCCTCTTGCAGGTAGGTTTCATACTGGTCATTGATGAACTTCATGATGGGTTGCCAGCTGTAACAAAGAAAATTAAGGAAAGAGAAACTATTACCTCAAAACCTCTTGTAAACAGTTATTCAGCTACAATGACTCCTTCTGTTCTGCAACATTAATTTAAAAGCTCCAAAGAAATTTGTAAAGACAAATCTACTAAAGATTTTTTTCCTTTTTCAGCGATATAGTGATTATAACATGCAGCATCGCTTCCAGGGAGACAAATGTTCCTGTAACGCTAAAGACACTTTTGAGACATTATAACTTCTAATTAAATCATGCATATTTTATTTACACAAAAACTGAATCACATTTCCTCAACACTTAACTTATAAAATAATAACATGAAATCCACCATCTTGATTAAACAAAATAAAATGGAAAAAGTGTTAAAAAAAAAAAAACAGAAAGAAATTGAATTTCAGCTTTGAGACAAATTGAATAAGTAGAGGAAGTGATTGTAGGCAGGTAGATGAAGTCTGGGCTCACCAGTTTTCATTGTTGATTTGATCCCCAAAGCCAGGAGTGTCAATAACTGTTAGCTTCATCCTAACTCCTTTCTCTTCAACATCTACATAAAGAAAAAGTGATTAGTGTAATTTAGGACACTTTACTTTTGCAAGAAAGATTTACCGTTTATATATTTATTTTGACAGATTAGATGGAAAGCCCATATTTCATATTATTAATACGATATGTGTAGCATCAGGCAGTATGCTACGAAACACGGCATACCGTGACTGACGGACTTGATCTCGACTGTCTTGGGGATCCTCTCCTCCACGTTGGGCTGCACAGACTTACGGCTCACCTTGGATTTGAACAGCGTGTTCATCAGAGTGGACTTTCCCAGGCCGCTTTGCCCTGATCCGAAAAACACACAGACGAACATGCAACATTTAGTAAAAGCAGGAAAACATCCATTTTAGGCAGTCACAAGGGAAATCCCTCTAAAGACAAAAGCGCAATTCAGCTTCTCTTTTTTAAAACCTCAGAGTGGGGAAAACTACATCTTATAACAGGACCTTACGCTCTTCTGCATGGGTTGTGTAGTGGGTGTGTAGTTGCATTGGGAGCCTCCTTATGGACCCCAGAAGAGCCACCTTTGGAAGCTAATGGGACCACAGTATTGTACAGACCACACACAGAGATGCAGACATACACAAGATACATCACCCACTAGGGGCTGAATCCTCTTACGTTGTGTCTACAGCATTATATATTTCTACTGAACATCGTCTACTGAGATAGGCTGGTTGGAAACTAAGTAGTGCTGCTGCATACATACTTATTATACAATATTATAGTGTCATTTTTCTTACTGAATTAAAAAAAGGGTCCACTACTGTTGATACCATGAATAAAAACGCACATTTTAAATTAAAATATTAGTGCCATTTCCCCTTCCACAGTGCATAGTTATCATACTTGTCGATTACATTACATTTAGTATTTATTCATCAGTACAAGAGTTATACTCCAACATCTAATAATCTCAAAAAATGTGCACCTGCAAGGCATGATAACCAGAGTCGTTCGGCTAGGTTTCTTTTTTTGACTTCCAAATGAATTTAAAGTTTAGTCAATCTGCTCATTTCCACTTCTACATTTTTACTCTAAAGACTCTGAGGTAGATTTGCATAATTCACAGTTGCTGTAGCTCCCTTTCCTCTAGCTCAACTTTACTCTGACTGGCTTAAGCATTAGCTGTTTGCCTGATGACCTCATTATTTAAAACTATGACATACATGATTGTCAGATATCAAATATGTTGAACTTGTGGACAGAGGGAGCCAATATGACGAGTCTATGAAGTTAAAGGTGGCTTTGATTGTACAGTGTGACTTACAGTGATACTGTGATGCTATTCAATGCTTGTTTAGCCAATGGAAACATCGACTAAACAAATGCGTGCTTGTGCTGAAACAACAACGAGTTGATTTCCTTTGGCTGGACGAAAATAATACAAGGTGGAAGTGAAAATCTTGATTTGATACTGGCATCATTTTGAAACATTATGAGTAAACGGATAAACGGGTCACTGCACACCGACCAACTCTGTGTGCCATGTCCCACATTTCCTGTCCTAAATGTGGACTCTGGGCATCCGATAGGGCATATGGAGAGTCGCCAAGCTGCCAGGCCCTCTGTGACCCCTCTTGGTGGCCTTTACCGCCTCTCTCTCACCTTACATAAACACGCTGCCTCTTTAGCACACACCTCACATGCAGTCTGCCCTGCTGCATTCACCCACAAGCACATGGTCACATTTTCTTTCCTTCTTCTACTGACATACACACTTAGACACATTGGCCAGGACTAGGTAGCTGAGGGGAGAAATTAGGGTCAAATGCATTCTCTGAATACCACAAGACCACAAGGGACAAAACCAACACCAGTTAACCTTTTACATTTCAACCAGTCATTCAAATAGCAAATCTGTTAGCCAGCAGGAACTTTATTAGAATGGGAATAGATTATCTCTTAACGTTAACTAAAAGGAATCTAACAAAGTTCAGGCAAACATGGTCGATCACAACTACAGAAAACAACAACAACAAAAAACAGTAGTAATCTGACTACACACGGTAGCCAGATTCCCACTGTGTTTCATGGCCTTGAGAAAGAGCTGAAGACAGTCTCACAATTATCACCAAAATGATGCACACCCTGCTGTCAAAACAGTCAGAACCCAACGGCAGGCCAGCACTGATCTGAAAGTAAGAAGTAGATGCCAATCATGTGCTAGGTGTTTGCTAACACATTGTCAGAGGAACTTGATACGTTGCTATAGTGATGTACCAAAGCTCCCTTTGGCAATCAGACGCGTCGTGCAGGTTGAAACTTGCCTTTTCTTTTCCTAGTAAGCGTTATTTAACAGCGATAGAATATATCAGTTAATTTTCATTTATCCTTGATGCATTTGGGGCACTGCAAGCGAATACATGTCAATGTTGGGTAGAAATATGCAGTTTTCCTGCGACAACACAAATGTGTAAGCAGGGATGCAAATCTCACACAGACTGAAACACGCTGCTGTTTCACTCGGGGAAACTTTTTGTGTTTACTCTGAAAATAAACGTTCGGTGAGTCATGTTCCACTGTCATGCTCTCAATATAAATCTGACACTCTCACTTCACACTCAATGCAATAAACAGTAGCTATGCAGCAGCCCTTGTTTGCCATGCTATGATCCATTTCCATGAAGCTGCACTGACATGCCACCTTACAGCGTGTGCTAAACATAGCCCCGAAGGGCCTCAAATCAGATTTTTTCAGTTACTTCCAACAGGCCAGTACCAACAAACATAAAAGATAAAATCTCTGATTGTTATGTAGCTTGATAACATTCCTTTCTTTATAAGCAACATTAGCATAGGTTTGTTTCTCTTGTATGCATGCATGCACACAGGTGCAGGATCGGAGAGATGTACAGACACTTTGATGGTGAGGCTTAACTGGAGGTGCGTAGCTGCTCTCTGAGGACGTACAAGAAGTGTGTGCTTCAGCTTGTCAGAGTAATCGCTGTCATTATAGCAATTACTCAGCCTGACAGCCTAAGTTTATCCTCTCAAGTGAGAGTGTTTGTCTGATAAATTGTGGACACTCAAAAAGAGAGCTTGTTGAGGAAGTCGCCACGTTAGCTGTTACCAGAACAAGGGAAGTAGAACCACACTATCAAACATGCACGGTTCGTCATGTTTTTGCTATTTACGGCAACCTCTTAATAGATATAAAAAGTGATTTTCTGAATCGACAGCAAGCAAACCAAGCATGTCCTCTTTTAACTGGCGATATGTGTGATCCTGATGTGTGTTGCGTCTCAAACGCTGACTCATGTCTTACTTGAACCACAACTCTTCTTTCGTTGCTTTGTTCTGCATTTTGAGTTGTTGCTGCACAAACTGAAAAGTTTTAAACGATTCCCATGTGATTCCCCCCCCTTTTTTTTCATTGCTGAAATCGGGACTGGGACAATATCTCTTGCAAACACACCACATTTGGGAGCAATTACAGCTTCAAGCCCTCTTGGACACATCTGTGCTAGTTTAAACTGGTTACATAGTTATATTCAAATCTAACATGAAGGCATAATAAACATTAAAGTGTGAGGTCAGACTAGATGGGAGGAAAACATTTAGAATTAGGCCTTTACATCATTCCACAGATTTGTACGAAAGCGACCACCTTTACTCACTATAATTATCTTTTTTATATGCCATAATTTAGCATTTTTAGCATCCCCCACTTCTCCATTTAATTTGACAGGACAAGGTTAGAGTCAACAGCACAGGTTTTTACTGGGTAATGTTGTGTGTCTTACTTACCCACAACCATGACATTGAACTCAAAGCCTTGTTTCATGGCCTTCCTCCTCATTTGCTCCAGGATGGCATCGATGCCCACATAGCTGGTGTCGCTGATCGGGGTCTTCTCCCCCTTAGCTTGAGGTTGGGGCTTGGTGGCTTCAGACATGTTGCTATGGCTCAGATTGACCTCTGACCCTAAGGGACACAAAGAGGGGGGGGAATTCGTGTATTTTGTTGGTGTTTATGCCAAAAGCTTGATATTTGAGCACATTAGTCTATGAAGTTAACATTTAAATTTAGTACATTTGAACAAGCAACATAAATTCAAGTGAAACCTTATTAACTGCAGTGAACACCAAGTTAGGAGTGCAAATCATACTTGATACTCATCTGAGAGGCTGACTTCCTGTGTGAAACAGGATACCAGACTCAAAATTCATAGCACCAACCCCCTTTTACAAGTTACTGTGTAAATGAGACATTAGAAGAACAAGAAACTTTCCAGAAACTACCTCACGCTAGCAACCCAGTGCACAAAAGCTGTTGACTTTTTCAGAAAAAAATTGATGTGGAAGTTGGAGCCACAGTCAAACAATGCAGCTGTGTTTTGCAGTAAAGATAAACTAATAAGCAAGACAAAAGAAACAGACCTCGGTGGAAGAAGCGACCATATATAAATCACAGCTTACCTCACTTTAAGGCGGATCAATTGAAGGCGAAGGCTGTGTGCCAAGGCACTGCTGCAACAGGCAAAATAAAAAAACAGTTCAACCCTACCAACCGTACTAGTATGTGCTTGCAGCAACAGCAAGACTCACTCATCCTATGGTAGGAGGAGACATCATTTCCTGTACTGTGACAGCTTGTGGTGATGCCTGCGTGAGGTCTGCAGTCAAAGACACTACAAACCACAGACGTGTACCTGAAACTGAATCTGAGACAGCCATCCTTGCTTTATCTTTATATGAGGCACGCTAAAGCAACAGCTTGTCCATAAAATGCTTTCTGCAGCATCACGCCTTTTAACACTATAAATATAAATGAAGCAGTTATGACAATGGACTTTCTGATACTGCTCAGTGCTCAGAGTTTTTCTGTTCCTGGGTATGGGTAAGACAAAAACGTTTTTTTGTGTGCGTTGTTTTTATATTGATACCATGCTGGTTGTTTACAGGCACAAAAAACAGAGAGATTTACCCACAGAGGCTGAAAGTCAAAGAATCACAAGATTGTGGGTGTCCACTCTCAAGTGGACACCATTAGTCAGCACAAGCCTGAAAACCACAGACTTTTCTACTTTACAACTCATGCATGCTTCCCTTAGCCAAGATTAGAAAAGCAGTGCACACATGTTCACTGATACACAGTTATTTTAATAGATATAACACAAAAAGTAGGTAAACTACATGCATGACGATAAGCTATGAAGGTAAATAAGACTTTTCAAACAGGAATGGCTGCAGTGCTATCAAGACTACCTTGAAAACTTTCCTTTTTGATAAAGCTTACAGTTGGGGTTGGCCCTTAACCACCATAACCTTAGTTATGCTGCTATAGGCTCAGGCTGCTGGGGGACGTCCCATTCTCCACTCACTTTTGTCAAATCCCTGTGCATTCATGCGTCACTAATGCATGTCATTAACATCTGTCTACATCGTCCCGTAGTTTGTGTTGTTTCCTGTTCATGGTGTCTCTGTGTCATCTTTTTTTCTACCTTCTTCCACTTAGCAACCAGCTAACCGGTGTAGCAGATGGCTGCCCCTTCCTGAGCCTGGTTCTGCTGCAGGTTTCTTCCTGTTAAAACTGAGTTCTTCCTTCCCACCTTCTCCAAGTTCTTGCTCAGTGGGGAGCATTGGACTATTTGACTGGTTCTGTCTCAAATATGGGGTCTTCGATTTATAATACAAAGCACACTGAGAAGCTTGTGTGAGCTTGTGTGATATACATAAACCTGAACTGAACTGAATGTCTACTAACATAACATATAATTTCAACCTTCTACACACTCGCATAATACTGAGTACCTCTGAACTCAATGACCACTTCTTCTCTAAGCGAGACAAAGAGCCACAATTTTGGACCACATGTAAGGTTATTGCACCTTCAGCAGTCTCTGTGGTATCCATCAGACCTCTGACTTTCAGACTGTGACGGTCTAATGTTTAGTGGACGAACTACCCATGTGGCTTGGCTAAAATTCAACAAATCAATCAATCAGTTTAACCCATGCTGTAATGTAAACCTTCTGGCAATACTGCACAGTGTGATCATTTAGAGCAGCACAGCTGTCCTCAGGAAACCCAACACATAACTGCTGTCTCTTGGACATGATACAATAAGGTTTTTGGATTGGTATTTCTTTAGCCTGTGTTTCAGAATATTTGTACAGCTTTACAAATTGTTGTTTGGCTAACTATGCAAAATTACATCAAGTGTGAATGCAACAGTAGCTTCTTGAATGACAGAATGCAAGATTGCTTTAATGATGACATCCAGAGCATTTGCCAAACTGCCTTCTGGTCACCCTGACCATGCCAGCCCCAGACCACCTACTACGTTATAAGTCTGCTTTCTAATAATGGACAGCCACCAGCTATGTGGGGTAAACAAGCCAGGGTACTGAAATCCTGTAAAATCAGGAAAATGTGTGATACACGTAGGGGAAAAGGAGAACAAGTATCGATACCAGAAGAGTACCTGAAAGCTCTCTGCTGTCAAGCATACTGAAACCTGCTGTTTTTAAAGTAACTTCTCCTTTTCCAAGAAGAACCAAGAACTTTCATTTTTAATCTCTGAGCTAACCCACAGCTAATTGATTAATATAATTAATCGCTGAGCTACGCATTAACTGACCACTAGCGGGCATCTACTTTACTAAGAATTACTTATGGTCCTCACGTACATAAGAGACAATTCTGCCAAAACCATTTCTTCATCAGATCTTGATTATAATCCTGTAAAGTTCCACAAGAAAAGCACCAATAACGCTTGCTAGTGGCAAAACACATTTATCGCCAAACCTCATTCATAAATGAACAGAAACAAAGCCTGTGACTCAGATCATGATTTGGCTGCCACAGCCGTTGAATAAAGACTGCGTCTACATGAGAGAGACTCAACGGAGTCATCATAATGGAACAACATATCAAACTGTGAGATGCAAGCAACTGAAGGGAAAGTGCAGAGGACTACAACGGTGCATCAAGGAGCCTCAGCTGAGCACCTATACTGATTAAGCACATTACATTTATTTCACTTGCCTCGAATCTTCCTTCAAATGAAAACAGCTTTATTAATCTGCAAAAATATTCTGTCTTAAGATCACTTTGAAGAGGAAAAAAGAAAAAAAAAAAAAACACACTAGACAGAGGATGTTTTGCCTCATAATATGAAAAGGCAGCACTTTGGAATTAACTGATTTCAGAGCTTTGTTTAATGAATGGAGAGGAGTTCAAGCCTTTTCACTGCATGAATGGATAGATCCCATCAAAGAGATTACTCCAATCTCTTGTTAGTTATTTTCAAATGAGGGCACTTTATGGGAAGCTGACGTTCATTTGTACTCGTCTCAAGATGCCATCTTGCTGTTTTCTTCTTGCTCTTTAGAAGTCGACACAGTTTTCTTCACAAACATATTTTATGTTGTCTTAATGGCGAAATGTGTCTTTATTTAATAGGAGTTGCATGCTACAAAATAATTGCTCCATTAAAACGAGTTTCAGTTGTGCGCGTTTTCTAAAAGATTTCCTGTTTGTCACAGAGGGCCTCACAGCAGACAAACCACAGCATTTACATCCGCACTGAAACGGTTTGTACAGCTTAAAGGCATACACCAGCAAACTGTACTCACGTGGATCAATCAATTTGCCACAAGAAATACTATTTAGCACTTGTACAGTATCCTCCATTTCTCTGAATTTAACCTTGTCAAGTGTGTGAAAGTAATCCCGAGGTTGTTAGTCATGTCATCGGGGATATTTTAGCCTTACAGAGAAAGTTCTGTATATGCAGATACTGCAAAGGATATTTAGACCTTATCTGCCCCCATTCTGACTTTTCTTTTTTGAACTTTTTCAATCTTATAGAAATGAACTGCTGAATAAATCAACTATTTGTTTAATCAACTATTATTTCTTATCATTTTCCACTGCTATCCCATTTGATACCTTATGTAATAGAAATGGACTGGCATGTACATCGTGCTTTTCCAGCCTGAAACGACAAGTCATATTTAACCATACATACAGAAAGTGCTTTGGTTTATAGACTTCTTTTGCCTTAAATCCACAACCAAGTTAGAATCACCGATTGACTTAACGTGCATGTCTATGAGCTGGTGCAGGAAACTGGAGTACATGGAGGAAACTCATGCAATTACAGAGACCGCTTGCAAACTGTGCACATAAAGGCCCATACTGATCAGGAGAGTCAAATATGAAAACCTCTTAGATTTAGGTGACAGTGCTACAGAGCATCTCAGTTTAAAATAGATAAATATCTGCATCTACTATATGAAAAAGCTTTCACAAAGCCTGAAATAAACTGTGTCTGTCTTCAATTTATTTCATACAAGAAATATGAACTTTTCTGGGAGAACCAAGTTGTTGAATTTCATGCAGTTGCCTTTTGTCACATGTAGCACACGGCTGCTGATAGTTTGCCTTAGCTGGGTGGTTTAGGTGAAGGTGCATTATCAAGGACATGTGACAACCCCTCGCTCGCTGGTAATTAACTGGAAAGTTATCTGCGCTATTCTTACATGGCCCCATTTGGGCATTACTCAGACTTCGTACCAGTCAGGGGGCGGATTAAAGACATTTTAATTTCCAAACAATCTCTATCAGCTTATGTCCTCAGAAGATTGTGGAGGGAGTGAAAGTGAGGGAGTGCTCATCATCCAGGAGTTATAGAATAGAAATGATTACCGTTTATCTTCAACACCAGCAGTTTTTTGTAGACAAAAACACAGAACGGCTTTCAGGCAGCACTTCTTATATTGTAAGAGTAGAAAGATAGACCACTTTGAGATTTCAAAACATGCATACTATGTAGAAATACAGCTGACAGATCAAAAAGCGCTATCCTGGACACCAAACCCACTGTATTGTAATATAACCTTCCTGGAAAACTAACACACAGTATTACTCTTCAGTCAGATATAATATTCTGTTTGGCTGTAACAGAGAATCCCCTTCCCATTCCACATTCACACATAACTCAACACTCCCTCCCAAGCCCTTCATTAAAATCCCATCAGGCATATCATATCCAACTCTACATTTAATATTCACCAAGTGAAACTTGAACATGCCTTCCCAAGAAACAAAGCCTTTATTGTCTTCTCGAACAGCCTCCTCAAACCAAAGAAATTCAGTTTCCATCGATCCGCGGACGCCACATCACCACTTTTCAGCCCTGCTTTAAATTACATGAAAGTTTTTCTCTGTTATTGTTCGACTACAGCCAAGACCCTGACAAGGCTGCAGAGGGAAAAGGAAGCAGGAGGTGAAGGAGAGATAGAAGAAATGAGCAAAATGAATCAGTGCATGTACAGCATGTAATTAGCGCAAATGAGCCAAACTGTTTAAACGCTGTGGTCGATGACTGACACTACTCATAAGGAAATTGTGCATTTTGAGGATTTTACAGCGCCCCCCCTAAAGATTTACTGTGGGGCTTTTTAGCCTTTATTTTTGAGATGACAGTAGAGTAGACAGGAAAACAAAGAGTGTGGGTTGGGGAGAGAGCAGCAAATGGTCAAGATGCACTCAAACCTGACCCCGGCAACAGCCATATGCCGCCTGCTTAACCCAGTATGTGAGGATTTTATAGCTGGCCATAATTTCCTTTTTTTCCTGGATTCAAACAGTTCATCAGATAAATGGTTTAAAGTGCATGCAACTACAACGCTACAAATGTTTCTAGCCTCATAGAAAGGAAAGACAGAATTATGAAAAACTTTTTGCTAGCATCCTCTGAAGCAGTCAGAGAGTATTTAACTTTGTTGCACTGAGGCTCAACAGAATGCCAAAATAACCAAGGACATGGTCTGCAAATTACTTGTGGCTAGAAGTCCTACATATATTGCATTGGTTGAATTTTTGTTTACATGCAGCAATGTTAATAAGCAGCATCTCTGTTATAATAAAATACAAACACAAGACTTGGTTTATGTCTTGGACTAACTTGAGTTTTTAAAGTTCTACTGAACTTTACATTTTCAGATCTTGATTACCTCCCTGAAAGTTACTTGTTAAAGAGTCGGATTCTTTACTCTAAGTGAAGCGTTTAATGTCTGTTGACGAAAAAAATAATTCTCTGGGAAATCTTGATTAGCTCTCATACTTAAATCACTGACAAGACCACTTTCATTCAATTAATCTTAATAATGAGGGTAAATGTGGATTACAGTTTGTGGTTCTCCTCTTTCTTCCTGTGTTCAAAAGCTGTCCAGTCACTCCCAAGGGGAGGTGAACCCTGGGTAAAAGGAAGATCAGGTCTGTTGTCGCACTCACACACCATTACTGACAGCTTTTTAACACCATCTGCTTTCCGAATGCTCTGTTATGTTTTTTAAAGTCATGGTTCCCATGAGTCGAATCCCCTAATCCTTTCCTTTCCCATGTGTGTGTGTTTTTCTGTTGCTGTCCTCTATTCTTCCTCTCTTCTTAAACCAGAAATGACATTTCCAGAGGTCCTTTGGTGTCTCGCTCTCGAGAGGAAGAGATCGTTAAATTTTATGCCAGCTGCTGTCTAGAGTTCAATAGATAGACCAGAGAGAAGAAGGTAGGCACAAGAGTACACAGTAATACAAGTGTTGCATGAATACAGGGTTAATATATGCACAATTTAGCATCCTCTAATAATTAAATGGAATATTTCTATGCTGAATATCAGTTAAAGAATTTAAAAAGATTTTCATCTTCAGGCAAAATTGCATTAAGACCCAGTGCTACTCAAAGCTGCTGTTTTTTTAACTGACCATTTTCACCAATAACTTTAGTTGCATGCAATATCAGACAAAAGTAGCCTATAGAAACTGTGACACAGAGACAAAATAACACAATTACAAAACAAAACAAAAAAGGGCATACAATGTTGCATTTACACTTCAAATATATGCCTATATTAGCAATCAACTCCTGCTACAAGGGCGTACAAGATTGTCTTCAAAGAAATGTGACAAGACTGAATCACCGAAATCTCATAAGCGTGAACGTATTCTTGTCAAGGACTCCAGTCATAATGATAACATACGCCAAACGCAGGTCTGAAGTTTAAACACACAAAAGCTATAAAGTCGACTAGTCTAAATAACACGACTGCGTATCGTGTGGGAATGCTACAAATGCAGCTCACATTTCCTTTTTCCTTCAAGGTCTATTTCCAAGTGGTGTTTGTATCATCTTATCCATATTGCAAACGCTCAATCCACAAGTCCTTCTTAAATCCTTATGAAAGCCTATGACAGCTTTTACCTGGTGAAGCTGACTTGTATGTCAAGCGTATGTGCGCTTTTAGCAGCACAGGCCCCCAGCTTAATCCTTCCCTGTGTTCTGTTTGATGGAGATAACATGATGACATGTTTACAGAAGGCAGTGACAGAGCGAGGTTGACAGCTCAAAGTTGGAAGGGTAGTGGAGCCTCTCACTGGGCTCTCGTGTGTATCACTGACAGAGGACATCCCTCAAACATAATCCCCCCAATTTGTAAGTTCAAACCACAGGAACACAATGATTAAAAGGGGACCTATTATCCTTATTTCCAATTTTACATTTGCATTCTTGAATTCTAGTAGACTAGCTTTGCATGATTTTTATTTCAAAATAATCTTTATTTCTCTGCTCGGCCTTTTTGCAGCCCCTCAGTTTATACTGTGCCTGAAACAAGCTGTTTTAGCTCGTTTGCCTTACACTTTCTTCTCATTGGTTGCCCCTCATTAACTGAAGGTTTCAAAAGCAAGTCTGAGAGGCTGCTGTATTATGTCTCAGTGGCATGATAATGATCCAGGAGTAGAAAAAACTGTCTGAAACAGAATGCTTACAGCAATCTGAAGCCTGATGTTTCGGGCTCCCCTGCTCATTGTTAAAGATCACAAAATGATTTTAAAAAGAGAATGTATGGAAATTTGGGGAAAAAAAACAAAACCCTAATAGATCCACTTTTAAAGGTTCTCCTTTCTGCGTAAAATGGCTTGATTTTGTGAGGTTAGTCAAGGACAGAGCTGACACAAAACTAAAATAAGAACTCAAGAAAAGGTCTGGAAAATGCTACTGGCCCACTTCATCTTTCAGTCTTGTAACATGACAGCCCACTGAGAACGCAGCCGCTGTCCCGATGTGGAGCAAAAGCAGATGGTGTTGATATGCCACTCGTAAATGTCTGGTAAGGACCTTTACCAAAATACCTCACAAAGATTGAAAGCGTGAGAGTAGATGACCAGAGAAAGCTGTAAATGGAGGACCCTTTAGGTGAAGGGCGAGTCAAGAAAAGAATAAAGGAAAAGAAACATGAGCCAAATGAAACAATATCAGTGACAAGCTGAAAAACAATATGAGAATACAAAGCCCAGCGCAGCAGGGCAGACACTGTGGTGCTGAGTACCACTGTGAGAGCCCGCTGTTCTGGGCAGCGCTCAGCAGACGGAGAGACCACAGCTGTAACTCAGAAGCCCGGGTGTTTCTGCAAAACATGGAAGGGGAACTAGGAGGGTCTCGCCACAGAACCATCCACAGCTGCAATAAGGGAAGTAGGATAGGGCAAAGGACAAACAAAGACCATAAAGGAATAAATCAAGCAACCACTAAGCATCAAGTGGGAAAGGGGCTGGCTTGTTTGCATATATCAATGTGCAGCACTTAATTGGGGGAAATGAGAAGCAACATGCTGTGCACAAATGGCTTCTGCACTTAAAGACAGTTTTGTTGTACCCTTTATCTGTTCAGGAAAAACATCCAGCTAATCGGGTCTCTATTAATTGACCCTTTCCAATGCAATTATATAGACAAGCTACAAGTCAGGACTTCAGAGTGAGCAAAAGCTAAAAATTGATTCTAATTTAAAGAACCATGAGGTATCTGTGTGCAAGCCAAAGGCCAAATTTTATCATTTTCAATTACGAGTTTAGAGTCAAGATGCCACAGCAGAGCATAATATTATAGACTGGTGCAGTTCTGTAGAGCAGACCACCGTAAATAATAATCCACTCTCCCCCCTCCACCCAGCCAGTGTCGGCAGGCCCACAAACTGTCACCTCTGACAGGACGTGACATGTCTGACTTCCTCCAGGCACTGACATACATGCAGACAGAAAATGTCAGCTGTGGGCAGATAAACAAGCCATTTTTTAACTAAATGTGACATTTATGACACGTGCATTTTACAAAGAGTTATTTCCTACCGCCAACTGACAAAGACAAGAATAAATAAAAACAAGAAAGACACGCAAGCTTTTAACATGTGGGTAAAAGGTGTGCAGGCTAATGTGTGAAAACATATTCTCAGCCTGTTTCTTAATAGAAAAACAAGTTCACACTACTCCTCTCCGCTCAGCACTTCTTCCTTCAGGGAAAATTCTTTGGTCAAGAACACCAGAAGTGTGTTGAATGTCAAAAATGACACCAGCAGTGGGTTGTGTGTCCACAGGGGTGGATTTATACCTTTAAAGGATCAGGTTTGAAGTCTTTATGTGCTCGCAAAACAACAATAAGTCTCTGAAAATGATCCATTTGCCAAAGCTCACGATAATGCAAGACTTAATTACAGAAGGGGAAGTAACCCCCTGCATTTATTTTGTGCTGCTAGCCCCAAAGAATCCTAATGAACTGTTTATCTCTTGTGATTGAATTACTTATTATTATCCAGCTGCAGTAATCTGATTAGTAGCATGTAAACAATGGATGACTGACTTTAACCAAAGGATTTTGTAATAATGCTTCATGTAAATCAGATGTGAGGCATTAGGAGTAAGTAATATCAAATGCATTGTGTGATAAGCCATAACAGTGACAGCAGCCTGACTGCTGTGGGAAAAACACATTTAAATTAATTTCCTAATTCAATAATGTTCTGGTGGTATTGTGGTGCTACAGTGACTTCAGGGTAGCAACACAAAATGCATGCATTTATTCATGCAGACTCAATACGCAAGGATGAATGCATCTCTTTACTTATCAGACATTAAGATGAAATGCAGCTGCTTCGTGTTGGTTAACAAGAACATTTCCAATAATACGTAACAAGACAGCAAATGGAGCGGAAAGATCCATCTGCAGACTTTGTGTGTGCTACATTAGCTATGAAATGAGTAGGATTTAAGGGCATTGTATCTAACAAAGCAACTGTTCAGCTACTGTACTAAAAAACGGGTAAGAGAAGATCATGTGAGATGCCTAAAAGTATGAGATGTAGTGCGGATTTCAACAGCTATCCTGTCGTAAAGGGTGAAAAAAAAGCAAAGTGACTAATCACATCCTTGCACAATTTTCTTCCCACTTGAAGCAACTGACAGGAGTTAGAGGAAGAGACAAGTCCTTCCCTGAGAAAGTCTCAAGGCAAATCTCAAACTCACTACATGACCTGTTTGACTCTTCACCTTTAGCTGAACTTGGCAACAAACTCTCTGGAGAGAAGACACAAGGGATTGACAAAATTAAATCACATCACAACAGCTTAGGTCCATCGGTGCTTGGCTAATCCACTGCACTGGATCAAACTGAGCCTTGAAACTCTGATGTGAGGAGAGCTGAGGCTAAAAGAAGGGATCCTTACTACAGAGAACCCTGGAGACATGCAACTTAAAGAGGAATAGGGGCTACCCTGATTGGTCAATCACTCTGCCTCTTTATGCGAGGCTGACTACCCATGCATGCTTCAGAGTTGAGGACACAATGGGGAGGGAAAGCAAGAAAGAAAGGGAGAGGGTAGGAGGAGGGGGGAAAGTAAGGAGGGGGAAGAGTAGCAATGGGGAAAGTAAGGAGGGGGAAGAGTAGCAATGCTGACCCCCCAAACTCTTCCCGATGGTTGAACAATAGGAAAGAAGAAGAGTGGGAAAGGGAGAAAATTTAAGGTATTCACACTAAATTTGGCTAGCTGTACAGATCTCCTGCCAAAAAAAAAAAATAAAAAAAAATCTAATCTACTCCCAGCTTCAAAACTTTACTTTCTGCTGAGCACACATGAAGCACCTGGCAAACTAACTCTGACACCAAACAGCCCCAGAGGACACATTTACCCCCTCCCCACACACCGACACACCGCCCTTTTGTTTCCCTCTCCCTCCCTCTTACAGCCTGCCCCCTTTTATGCTTTTTCTAAAACCATTCCCCACTGTTAGTGCGAAACAGAAAAGTACACGGTAAACATAAAAATCCACAACTCACCCAACCCTTTCCTCTCCTTCTCTCTTTCTTCCTCTCAATCACAGATTCAGCTGTAGAGGCCAGGCTGCCGCTTCTCCTCCCGGCCACGCCCACACGTGGTCATGTGACTGCCATCCCAAGTGGCTAAGAAGGCATTCGGCAGTCACACCCCTCATTCAAAGAAAGTGAATGAAGAATATTGTGGATATAGCGAGCTATCCTAAACCACATTTATTATAGATAAAGTTTTATGTCTTTATGGGAAAGGGAAATTACAAAAGAAGAGTGTGTGTTTGCACAATACAACAGGCAATACCTACTTCCCTGTCCTTATGTGTGCCCATATGCTCTCTACCACCCCCAACTGCTTTGCTTCACAGCAAGGAGGGTAACAGATTATCTGTGTGTGCACACTGACAGCATTTGGTCTTTCCTTCAGTCCTCAACGCATTGCTCCTCTTTCTGAAATAATAGGCAGCACACACACACCAACATGCATCCTCCTCCCTCCAGCTGTAGCTGACTCATGACCAAAACCATGACTAATTCAGAACATTTCAGAGTTTATAAAAATAAAACTATATAAAGGAATATTTTGTGAAAAATGCTGTAAAAGGATCTACTTGTTTTATACACCGTTCCCTTTTCAGCTTCAGTTTCCCCTTAAAAACTGGGAACAAGGAAATAAACTCATAGTTTGGTAGAACGCCCCCACCCCCAGTAATACTTCTAAAGCTTACCAAACAATTAGTGAGTGTTGTTTTGGAGGGTTATGTGTTGACCAGGTATAGTGCCTTCCTGTGGTCTAAGGCGGTTGATATAAAGACTCAAAGAATGATTAACTTTGGTTGTTTCCTTCTCTTTTCAGTTGTTATGCTTAGCCAGCTGGGCTTTAGCTTTGCCTCAGTGGGCTTTAGGTACACATTTAATTGGCAGACGTAAGAGTAGTCTTTGCAGCTATAACCTGCAACCAAAAACTCAATACGGTTATTTCCAGTGATGCCAAACTACTTGTACTTCCAACAGAAAACGAATGTCCTGGATGTTCCCCCTGTTACACATGCTGTTTTTATTTTGCTGTTGTAACCCAGCACCGCTCAGTGTATGAAATAGTCGTGTAAGAACTAGACTGTACTTGTGTGAAGCTGCACTGAAGTAAGCATTGGCTGCAAAACAGCAGAAAGTATTTCCAAATCCCGAATGTTCCTTGGAAATCTGTAGGCCTTGCGCTCCTGCTTCCTGTGTCCCTCCTCTCCCACAACACAGAGGTTCACATTGATCAAATCCATCCCTCCGACTGAGAAATACTAATAGCGCAGTCAGCGTGCGAGGAGCTGTTTTCTGAGAACAGATTTTTATGAATAAAGACAACGAAAGATTTCTGCTACAAAGTGGATTTCATCTTAACTTACTGGAAGAAGAGCGTGATTAATTTGCTCCTTTGTTGACTTGGCTCTGCTTTTTTTTCCATCAGCAAGCAGGCTGAAGGTCTGACAGAGGTTTTCATAACATTCAGCAGAAATACTTCCTTCCTGTCAAAAATGGAGCTGAATCTGACTCTTGGCAGCGGTTTTGTTGTGAATATGAAACCAAAGCAAACATGCAATATGGTGTGTTGTGGGTATCAGGTACCCAAACATATTCACTGCTGTTATCAGTTTGCATATACAAGCTACGAGTTTTTAAGATACACATCTCAAACGTAGAAACAGGTAACTTGATTTAACACTGAGCAACTGCTCAGAAAGTTTACATTCACTTCCTTCACTCGGACGATGATAAAACATTAGCTTTACCACAAGACTGGCTCAACAGTGTTATCTGATGTCTGTATCTAGAACACCAGCATAACTTTGTGAGACATAATTTATGGTTAATTGTCCTGTGATCTATATGACTATAGCATCTAACAGCTTTTAGCTATATGCAGCAGTTCTGTTTCCAGGTTCAGTTTAGGCTATGTCCTGGGCTTTAACCACAGCTGTCATCAGTTTCAATTATGAATATAAATCTAATGAACTTTTTCTACCAAAGGAAAAAAAAAAAACCCAAAAAGATAAATGTTTTCACTGTCCCCCATGCCTTTTTGGGTGACATGCTTTTTGACAAATTTGCGTTTTATCAAAGAAGATATATCTCCTTCAGTTGTCACCAGACAATAAACAATGTTGTCAGTATGGACCTTGCGACACACCAGTGTCTGAAGTTCCCATTTCCTCTTGGAGGAAACAAACATCAAAGGAGAGGTCTGATGGTTTATTAGTGCTGCAAAGAGCCTAAAAGACACATTTCAGAAAAAGCAGGCGCAGTATGTGTGTTTGTGCATTATAGATTTCTTTACTTATCAGTGTATATTTAGAGTGTAGTATGCATCCCATGTTAAAATGCTATGACTCATATCTGCACAACAAATAAGTGATTCAGACGACCAAAATAACCCATGAAAACGATCACCTCTACTTCAGTCACACAGTGCTATCTGTGGCCTGATCCATGTGTCACTGCTTCACTGTAAATCTAAATAAATAAATCTAAGGAGTTTCCTCTTTCACTTTAATTTCAGCTCAACTACGTCAAGCCATTAAAACCTGTGGTAACCGAATGCTAATATGTAGGGATGGCTGAGGGGAATACGAGCTTCGCCTTAAAGCCAAAGCTGATTTCTGAAGGCCACCCAATCAGGGCAGAGCACATACTGAGCTGATTAAAAGAGTCGCTTCCATGACTCAGCGGACTCAGTGACACATCCTCCCCTGGAGAGGTGGGGGAGCCGAGGAGAGAGAGAGCAGAAAGCAAAGGGAAGGAAGGCCGGGAGGGAAAGAGGAGGCAGAGAAGAGAGATAGCAGCAGGAGAAGTAGCGGGTGGGGGTGGTTGGGAAAATAAGGAACAAGACAGAGAAGGGGAAAGAAGAAGAACATCTGGCTTGGCCTAGATATCTATGGGGAAGATAGCTGGGTCTGCTGGAGACTTCCTGTTGTGTTTTTTTGCTGTGGTTGCTCTGCTCTCCTGTGGTGCAAATGGAGACAGCATGTGTGACGAGCGAGGACACCCAAAAGTGTTCTCGCAAGACTCAACTTCTGGTTAAAATCGATGAACATACATTAACAGCTCTGCTGGATTAATCTGCAAATATATCTCCAGCTACTTCACATGTTGACAGTAAAATATTTCACTCCTCCGGGTTTTTTTCTTCAGCCTGCAGCTTGGACAGTTTATCTCAAGGCTACTATAACGTATGCTGTATACAAGCTCATGCTTGTATTTTATTAGCTTTTTACTGTACTAAACTAGAAACGAATGTGCTTCATTCTTTCTTTCTTTCTTTTTGTTTTTAACAATGATGAACCATTGAAGATAAAGTGATTTTGTGGTCTGAGCAGTTGTTTAAAGAGATGTGTCTGCTTGTGGTTTACTGTTTCTCTTAAAAAGCCACTAAAGCATTCCCAGCTGGACTGCTTAATACAGAGACGAGTTAAAAAGACAAAGAGAAGTAGAAGCCTCTTCCACTTTCAATTACCATATTTAAAAAAAAAAATCCCATTCATTCTTCTATAAAGATGTTTCCTTTAAAATGTAACCACATCACCATTCTGGTAAGAACAACATGTTTTTCCAGTTCATAGGAATGAAACCAATATTGTAAGAGGAAGTGCAGAATGGTGTCTCATAAGACATTAAAACACTGATGTTTGCAAAAATGTGAATTGAAAAAATGTTTTAAAAAACTCTTTTCCTGCACCAATTTCCCTGCATCCCCATCTGAGGGGGATTCATTGTTCATCCTTTTCCGTGATTGGCCTTAATGGAAACCAGGCAGTTATTCTGCCTCCGTAAGGAGATCGTCCAAAACAGCCAAGCTCTCCTGCAGATATGAAAAAGACAGTGAATGAACAGATACTCACACAGGGGTTCTGTCTTGTGGTTGTTGTACATCTCACTGCAAGTAGAAGTCATATCTCCTGAAAGCACTTTTCCTTCTGCACCTCTTTCTTACTTCCACAAGTAAAAGACCAGGAGTTAGACAAACCAGCAGCCTCTTCTAGTCCATACAAGCCAGTGTGTGATCTCTCACAATGTCCTCTAGTCTTCCCTGCTGACCACTAAACAGAAAAACTACAGAGAAATGGCCTTGTGGGGAATCCCTAGCCCCCTGCTAGGTCTGCAGGGGCCAGGATTGGAGATGACTCAATTCTAAAAATGAGAACAGGACGGAAGGAGCTCTGTGATTAAACTGTTTGTGCGGTCACGGCATGTCTTCGAGAAACATCTAACTATGTTATGATGCTAATTAAATCTAAACAGAAACCTGGGATGTGCACAGACATGGAAGCAGATAGAGACGGAAAATGAAGTTCAGCTTCTGACATTATAAATATCCTTCTTTTGTAACTGGTGTCAGCATTCGTTTGTCGACAGGACAAAAATACCACATAAGGCTTCCACTGAACATTGAACCTCAGTTTGATGGTGCATGAGAGACGAATGAATCTGAGGAAACTTGTCATTTCTCTGTGCAGTTGTGTTTTCCACCCTTATCTGCCCACTCTTCCACTGAGTGATGCTGATGACTACAGTTGGCTGTGTACCATTACCGAATCCTTCACACCATCAAGGCTGGACGGGAAAGTTCACCCAAAGTTCCTTCAAGCTCGATTGGTAGATTTCTTTTCTCAACAGATGACGGGGTTCTTCAAACAAGGTAATTGCACTGAAAACCACAAAGCTGCAGGCATATTATCTAAATCCCTAAACTATCATTGTAAATCCCAGTTATAGAAAAAGATTCAGATCACTGCTTTTAGAGTCTGTGCTGATTACTGGAAAGTAAAGACTTGAGCATCAGTAATGATGCTTGCCCTTTCTGAACTGAGAAACCAATCAGTCAGCAGCGCAGCATGTCTGAATCAGGCTTACAAAGCTAATCTAACACATTAATCAGCAGGGTGAAAAGGTAAGAGCGCAAAAGAGGCGATGAAGATTATTAATATAAAAAGTTATGTAGCACTTCAGCTTTTTTTTTTCTTAACTTCATTCTCTGTCAGTAAATGTCATTTACTGATATTGAAATTTTATACTTTTAAATTTCACATGTGCAAAGTCAGCACAGTTCAGCGTTGCCTACAGGCCCACAGGCACAACTCATGTGCCTGTAATATCAGAACTTATACTTATTTATGGAGAAATTCTGAAATTATATGGATAAAGATCACATTTTTATATCTGTGCTGTGCTGTTTCTAAGTGTCCTAAACACACTTTGTGTAAAATACACTGTGTGTTACCTGAATGTTGGCTACTCCATGTGGTATAAAACACTAATTAGTTAGATGAAATTTGTTTTCTATTCTGTTGCACTCACCAAAATCTGCTGTGCACTCCATTAGATAATCACCTGTTGTTGGTGCACAATAAGGGACAAGACTGCACAATCTTTATTTTGGGGTCCTTTTCCATGCACATTCACTTCAGACATACTAACACACCAGTCCCTCCACCTTACTTGCTTCAGCAGATGGTAAGTCTGTGATGCAAAAGGCCATCTGTCTGTCCATGCACAAAACAGCCCCCCATCCCCTCTTACACATAGAGCTCAGTATATTCTCTATCAGCCAACAAGTGGATAAAACCTCATTAGTAGAAAATGTGGAGACAAACACATGAACTTTTATTCTGCACTGAAACGACTCTACGCAATCATGATCTGAAATGTATTTTACCCCGACTCACACACAACCATTAATCACAGCCTGACTGAACAAGAGGCGTTAACCAAACAAGCCCACCAGATTTAAAAGTGGGGAAAAAATACTGTTTTTGTCAGCTTCAGAATTTGAGTTATATACGTTTAATACTGCCTACTATCATGATAATGCAATTCATCATCATTTTGGTCACATTTTAGGTTTGTTTGTAAATGTTTTTGATATGATGATAATGGATTTAATGCTCAGTTTCACCATCTGAAGATATCTGAAGATCAGTTCTTTAAATTTATCAAAGTTTTACTGAAAAAACAAAACAATAGCTGATAATAGCACGCCATATTCCATTTTAAACTCCTCTTTAATTTCATGACCAAGATAAGAGATATGATTTTCCCATCAGCTTTTCCTAGACAAATGAATCACTAGCCACATATCTAGATAAATAACAAGGAAGAATCATACGCCGGAAGGCCAGATAAATGAAGATAATGTCAACAGACTAAATGCTATCTTGCCTTCCTTCATTAGGCTCTGATGGCCCATATCCTACTATCTGTCTTTTTCTCTTACGGCAAGGTTGCTGCTTCTTTGTCGTGTGTGCGTGTGTGAAAATCTAAAGCTGAGCTGTTAACGTTTTGCCAAAAGTCAATTTCCTAGTCAGATGAGATTAGTATATGCAAAGTAGTGCATGCTTGGGTATACATATGCTTTAAAATATAAGTGAAGGAGAACTATGTGAACATGTTCGGGTTCACAGCATGCAGGGGTAACTGAATGAAGAAGGGGGTGTTTACAGCAGTTTGGGGATTTGGCATAATGACTTAACAGGACAGAGGTCTTTCTGCAGTGGTGGGAAACTTCTTTAACCCTTGACTTCCCCCAGATGCTCAGTGTAAACTTTAACTTCCGAAAGCCTTTTCTGGGTGAGAGGGGAACTGTGTGTGTCTGTGTCTCTGTGTGTGTGTGTGACTATTTATCTGGGGCAGAAGGGCTGTCCCTTTCCCATTATTCAGCTCCACCTTCCAGTGTAAGATGTTCATTGCAAATAAGGAAAACATTTCATGTCAAGTCTTTTTAGTGTCTGCACACTTCAAAGAACTGCAAAGCAGTTTATTGAAAAAATGTCTATCCCACTGATATATTGGTGTATTAAAAACATTCATAACATATGAATGGAAAAGCCTGACATCTCTTTTCTGCACCAGCGTGGTTCAAATTTCTGACCCCGGAGCTTTTTTCTTTATTAAGCTCCAGCCATGAGAGAAAGCGCAGTTGTATGATAACATTTTTCATTTGTAAATTAAACTGTCTGAAAAAGCATGAAACACAGCTTTATTTTACCTGCCACCCAGACTCAAGATTTACTAATCACACACTGCCTCCTGGTGGCTTGTTATGGAAGCACAGCGACAGTGAAAGTCATACACAAGATAATAGGAACTGACGCTTGTCACTGCTGTCACTGCAGGGCATTTTTGAACTGAAAAAATAGATGTAAACTGGAGGCTTGCTGACTTCACATGAGCAAAAGTGCTCATTAATTTGAAGCACAGCCAAAGACACAGACATGAAGAGTTTCCCCTTCAGCGCAAGAGCGTCATTTTAAGCCACAGACATTTCTCATCATCATGATCAAGGACCTTGAATTATTTGGCAAAAATGTACTTCTATCTAAAAAAAATCTTATTATAACCAAACAGAAGAGAAGATTTTCAAACAATTCAAACAAAATGATTCTCGGCATTAATGAAAGAACAACCAAACTTAAGTAGGATTTTATTCCCAGTAAGGAACAGCTCCTCCTCACAAGCACATAGGTAAAGGCCTCCCCCCCCCCCGAAGGGTCACACTGAGTAATGGTCTGGGATCAGTCCAGAGTAATTACACTGGGAGAGGATTGACCCCGCATGTGCCTCTGCCGGAGGGTGCATGTTTGCATGTGTGTGTGTCGATGAGAGACAACAAAAACACACACACACGAAAAAAGAGAGATTAAGAAAGCATGCTTGTTTGTGTGTGCATGTGTGTGTGCGTGTGTGGCCTTTTTTGACCTATAGACAAGCAGAGACAAATCGCCCTCCACCCTCTGTGGACGCCTCCTCCCCACTTTCAGAAGGTCAGTCCAAACTAAAGACAAATGGCTTCACTTGGTCTTTCTTTCACAGTGACTACATTTTAATTATGAACAGAAATGTAAATAATAATAGGAATCTATTAAGGCAATAGGCAGGCATATTCCAGCTCAGCAATAAAGCATTCTGTCCAGCCGAAATGAGGATATCTCTTTTGTTCCGTACCATCACAACAGGAAGACAGGACACAATGGCACGACATGAAGCGACTCCTCAGTAACACCCATTAAATACACATTTACTCTCAAAGCCATAGCCTTGGTTTCCTTTCCAATTGTATTTTTAGTGTGGTAACAGTAAAAAAAAACAAAAAACAGGTGATGAAAAGACACTTTCTGATGTTCTGAATGTCCTCTTCACCCTTATCACAACAAAATACTAAAGAAGTGAGCAAATGAGGTTACTGGATGTGACCCTTCCCCAATGATAACCTATACCAGTCCCATCATCCCAGAGATAAAGACTATTTATGGTCAACCGCTCTAATGAGTTACTATAAAAGTCCATGTTTGATCTTAAAATGAAGGCTTTGCCGGCAAGAAGAAATTGTATTAAAGCTGAAAAATGTGTCAGAAAAAATCGCTAAAAAAATTCTGACTACAGGTGGTTCAAGCATTTCTGTCCAGAGATATTACAGCTCCTTCTGCAATGAACTGATGAATAGCAGGCCTGACTGTCAAGATAACAAGTGGACCAGATACCCATCAGAATGCCTCTGGCCTGAAGTGAAGCTTTGTTGTTACGTTTCTAAGACGTGCTGGATCAGTTTAAAGCTGTTACTTTAAAAAATCTGCTTCTTTCTGCTTCAAGTACTTAAGCTGCCATATATCACAGCTGAATCGAGCACAATATTGAGGTCTTTTAATATTTCACCACATTATACAAGATAGAAATTCTGAATTTGTTTGAGATTTAAACATGTGTCTCCCAGTTCAGCTCCTTGGTTATTATCAGCAAAATTTTGACTAGAATTCTGTAATGAAACAGTTTTTAACAATAAACTTTTTAAGGAACCTAATAGACTAAAAGGGTGAATAAACCGAAGACAGTGGCTTACAGATAAATATAAGAAAACTCCAACAAGTGTTAATGTCAAGTCCAAATGTGCATTTGAGTCTTTGTGCATCTGTTGGGAGTAGAACAGCCGTCCACGTCCCTAGCTAAAACACCATAATGAACTTAGTATGTCCAGTTGCCTAAGATGACATCTGTTGCTATGATTTGGTGCAGTATAATAAAATTTGACAGAATTGTGCGACCTCTGTTGACTTAACCCTCCTCAGATGACGTATGTGCTATTCATTGATCTACCAGTGATTGTAGGTCACACAGCAGTGGATGTGCGTGCACATTTCTTTTCATGCTGACCTTTTACCTAAACATCCTGGCGTATTTCATTCCCCTTAATGCTCACATCAAAGTACGGAGGGATATTGTCGAGGAAGCTGACTAACTTAGATCACATGACCCTGTGAGAGGAAGTGCTCTGCTGTGAGGTCAGCTGCAGGGGAAACAATCACACTGAGAGAACACGGAAGGAAGCAAGCACAGCATACACTATGTGTGTGTGTGCGTGTGTGTGCGCACGTGCATGTGTGCATATGCACTCAAATGATGTGTAATGTCATCTTTCTGGAAAAACTGAATAGGCCGGAAATCAGGGCATTTAACAGAGTCAACCAAAACACTTGTAAAAAGTCATATGGAAAAAATAATCAAATCATAATCAGTAGTTGTAGTGTTGCAAATAACTCTCTGTTATCTATGTGGCAGATACACTTCAGAAATTTCAAATCTGTGACAGTAGTGCATTTATAAGTGAAACTTTGCAGATGTGTTTTTGCCACAATTCTCTTTTGCATTTCTGCAGAAGCGGGCGGGCCCATTCACAGCCATAGGGCCCTCCAGGCAGGTCACCCCTCATTTAGACCCCTATTTGGGCCTCTCCCTGTGGACAAATAAGTGGCTACAACTCCCATAATATCGAAGAGAACCATTTAAAACTCTCAGCACACCGTCAAGAGATTTATAGTAATATGCAATAAAAAAAGACTATAAGTACAACGTGACATACTTACAGCACAGGCACATGAGTGCACTGGGACACTTTTTGACAACAAATGCCAAATGATAAAGTGCAGTTTTCATGGTAAAACTAGTGTAATATTTCAAACCAGGTAAATATAAAATTAAATGTCTAAAATAAGCAGGAAAACACACACATTATGTTTCATCAAGTGATAATTGCAAAATACTTGGCAATGTTGATAATAGCAATAAGCTGATATATCCAGTACAGCATAGTTTTGCATTTTTATACTAGTTTTGGAATGATGCAAGCTAATGGCCATTTAATTGGCATTCGTGACTAAAGGTACAGCCAAAAACGTAACAAATAAAGCAGATGGGTGTAGAGTCTGTGGCCATAATCCAGTTTTTCTATAATAACAATTTAATAAATGACACTGTGAAAACAGTGTGACGTGACAGTGGTTACTCCCAGGGATTAAAATACTTACTCATCACCGGAATCTGCGAGAGAGATTTGTAGTAAATTTGCAAATGAATGCTAATGATGATCTTTAAAAGCCATTTGCAAATTAATTTGCAGATCCAACTAATCTACACTCCAAGGAAATAAAAAGAAAATGTCACGTTTAAGTTTTATCCCAAAAACTCCACAAAGCTACCCATTCATACATTCCTTATCCATATTTGTCTCCATCACTGAACAGGTTGCTGGGCTCTCCCAGTGTTAATACACAGAAACAGACCTTCACACTAATGCCCAATTTAGTATCATCAGTTACTCTAACATCCATGCTTTTGGATTGTGGAAGGAAGTCAGAGTACCTGGAGACAATGCCCACAGACACTGACCTTCCACAGGTATTTTTGCTATGAAGTGACAATGCTAACTGCCGCGCCACTGTGCCATCCACGGATTGATTATATATTTGCTTAATATTGTGGATGCACAATTAACTGTTCTTTCAAAATTTGGTCACACTTACAAAGGTTTCCTTGGGCTGCTGAGACAGAGCTTTAGATGTAATCATTCAGCATATAGCGAGACAATAGAAGACAGTGAGAGAAATGTGTATTTGTTCATTGGTACAGAAGAAAAGTTTTAATCTTTATGTTCACTTCTGCCACTTATGCTGAAACAGCTCAAACCTTTTCAATTCAATTCAGTCAAATCATAACAACAGTTGCCTCAAGACACTTTATATAGTAAGGAAAAGAACCTACAATAATACAAAGAAAAAAATAGAAAACCCCAAAAATCATATGACCTCCTATGAGCAAGTGCTTTGGTGACAGTGGGAAGGAAAAACTCCCTTTTAACAGAAAGAAACTTCTAGCAGAACCAGGCTCAGGGAGGGGTGGAGAGGAGGAAGACAGGACAAAGACATGCTGTGGAAGAGAAGCAGAGAGATGTACAAACACATAGGGAGTGAAAGGGTGACTGAAGAAGAAACACCCAATGCATCATGGGAAACCCCCAGCAGCCTAGACCAATTGCAGCATAACTAAGGAATGATTCAGGGTCACATGATCCAACGCTAACTGTATGCTTTATTAAAAAGGAAAGTTTTACGCCTAATCTTAAAAGTAGAGATAGTGTCTGTCTCCCGAATCCAAACTAGAAACTGGTACAAAAGAAGAGGGGCCTGAAAACTGAAGGCTCTCCCTCCCATTCTACTTCTAAATACTCTAGGAACCATAAGTAAGCCTGCAGTCTGAGAGCGAAGTGCTCTAATAGGGTGATATGGTACTACAAGGTCATTAAGATAAGATGGGGCCTGATTATTTAAGACCTTGTATGTGAGGAGCAGGATTTTGAATTCAATTCTGGATTTAACAAGGAGCCAATGAAGGGAAGCCAATATAGGAGAAATATGTTCTCTCTCTCTAGTCCCTGTCAGTACTCTTGCTGCAGCATTTTGTATCAACTAAAGGCTTTTCAGGAGGTTTTTAGGACATCCTGATAATAACGAATTACTGTAGTCCAGCCTAGAAGTAATAAAGTGCAAGAACTAGTTTTGCAGTGTCACTCTGAGACAGGATGTTCCTAATTTTAGAGATATTGCGCAAATGGAAGAAAGCAGTCCTACATATTTGTTTAATATGTGTATTGAAGGACATATCCTGGTCAAAAATGACTCCAAGGTTCCTCACAGTGTTATTGGAGCCCAGTGTAATGCCATCCAGAGTAAGAATCTGGTTGGAAACTGCATTTTAAGATTTTTAAGGATGAGTACAAAAACCTCAGTTTTATCTGAATTTAGAAGCAGAAAGTTAGAGGTCATCCAGGTCTTTATGTCTTTAAGACGTTCCTCCAGTTTTACTAATTGGTGTGTGTTATCTTACTTTATGGATAGATAACGTTGGGTGTCATCTGCATATCAATAAAAATGTATGCTCTGAAACCTGAAGGAAACTCTTCAATGAAAACTGTTCCTCCACAGATGATCATTTAGCTTCTTTACAACTGCTCTTTTAAGAATTTTTGAGATAAAAGGAATGTTGGAGATTGGCCTATAATTACCTAAGACAGTTGGGTCAAGTAGTGGCTTTTTCAGTAACGTTTTAACTACTGCCAGCAGACTTTTGACTTTTGCTACAGTGCTGAAGAGAAACCTAGGGTTGTTTTTATTTCCTTCAATCAGTGAAGATGTTCTAGCTTTACAGAGGGCTTTCCAGGCTAAATTATGATCTTTTAAATTAGTGAGGCACCATTTCCTCTCCAGCTTACAAGTTATCTGCTTTAAGGTGCGCATTTGAGAGTTATACCAGGGAACCAAGTATGACTTGAGGCTTTCTTTTTCAGAGGAGCTACTGTATCAGTGAAGAAGTAAAAATATTAAAAAGACAATCGAGCTCTGTGGGAGTAGCGTTCAGGTAGCTGCTCTACACTGAATTGGTGCAAGGCACATAGCATAGCGCAAGGCATGTAGCTGGATGTAGAGTTTTCAGAAAACACTATGTCCAGATGAACAGAATAAATGTTTTGAGATGCTATCTATAGGTTTTTAATTAAATTGGCTTCGCAAAAAACACAACTGCGCGTTGTAAAATGAACAGGAAGTGATGCTCTACCATAGAGAGACCCAGTACATAAAGATGGTGTTTTAAGTTTGTCAAATACCACATTTACCTGAACATAAACATAACCAAAAATTATATTCTGTATCATGATCAGTCATTTGAGCTTTAAGCGGCTCCTCAAAAATACTACACAGTCCTGTGGGATAAAATCATTTCTTTTATCGCTATGGTCTTACTTCATCTTTCTTACCTTGTATTTAAGACAAATACTATTTAGCTGCCATAATTACTATAAAGGTCAGGCTTTCATTATATTACAAAACTACCCTGGCTCTGATACGCTATTCAGGAGAGACATGGATAACCACAAATACAGACAGCCCAGTCTACTGTTTCTACCCAGAAACAGGCCTCCAAAGATAAGTTTTCTTGTATTACTGACAGACACGCAGACATCAGATTAATCAAACCAGCTGCTCTTGCTGCTGCTTTTTCCTTGGTTAGAGATCTGATACTTGGGTCACTTTGTGCAGAAGGGAGAAGGAAAAAATAAAGTCCAAAAGGAAGTTCAATAACATCAGAGATCAAATAAAATGCAATCTGGAAAATGTGACAACATTTCTCACCGGGGGATTTTCAAATGTAAACTCGCAGTCAGGATTGAAAAGTTGCTGCTTTCTCATCACATGAGAAAATGTAATTGGTTTTATTTGACTTTAAGACAGTCTTTTATAATCCTTTTAATCTCTTTTCCACTGATGATATTCCCACATCAATATGGTAAGTCAATGCTAAAGCAATTACACAAGCTGGTGAACTATATCAATGCACCAAAGCACCACTTTACTAAAGACGTTAGAATGCATGAGTAGACAGCATGTTAACAAATCTGAGCAGTTTGTCAAAGAGAATTTTCCAAATCAACAACAACCAACAGCATCTATCTGAAACAACAGCCTTAAGGGTGTATGATACAAGGAGCAGATGAGAGGCTAACAAGTAACCTAACAAATGTCATGGAGATACCATAAAGTTACTGTGTTTCAGATGTGTTTTTTCAAAAAGGCAGACATAATTTCAGGGCATGACTAGAAGGAAAAATATGAGTGGAATAAGCGTGGGTTGGACTGATATATGGTGAAAGCAGACTTACTGTCAGGGTTGGGGGATTTGCGTCCATGGTTAGGCGAGGAGCAGCGGAAAGTGGTGACGATGGTGTTGTGGTGAGGGTTGGGGTGGTGTGGGTGGTGCACTGCTGGATGGTGGCCATTGTTCTCGGGAGGTGCTTTAGTGATGCTGATATCAGGTTTACGGATATCCCCTGGACTAGGGGGCTCAAACTTGCGGGTGTGATTTTGCTCAGGGGCTCGGCTGGTCCCGTTGTTGTTCATGCTGCTCTCATTGCGGCGTGAGACCGGGGAGTCAGTTGGCGTCTTGGCAAAAGTCACCTCCCTCTTGTGGCTTGTCTCGGGCGTCTTGGAGTGCCCCAGGACTTCTGGGCGTTTCAGGGCGCTGTTGCTCACAAAGCGTGTTGAAGCAGGGCTGGTGACATTATCGACCTGCTTGCTGGAGGAAGAGATGTCGATGGAGAGTTCAGAACGGCGGGACACAGGCTCCGGAGTCTTGGAACCTCCTCCACCCATGATAGAGCGGGGCTGGGTATAGTTGAGGTTGTTGTTGTTAGCGGCCGGGGTGGCAGAGCCGAGGTCACGATAGTAGATGCTGGTGGGAGACATGGCGTTACGGTGAGGTGAGTTGGTTGTCCGGCGGGAGCCGGGTGAAGAGTGAGATGAAGTGTCAACATCCTCTACCTCAAAGGACCTCTTCAGGGCTGCATGAAGGAGACCAAGACAGCATTTTATTCAAACAGTCATTCAAGTGGACGCAAGCAGTTACAAAGTGCTTTACAAGTCATTTAGAAAAAAAGCAAAAAGTAGATGAATTTACAATAAAATAAGATAAAAAGCGCTGATTAATAACAACACAAAATCTAGTTAAAACACAAATTAAATAACAGAAAAGTATTGGCCTATGTTGGTAAAAGAGTTACCCACTACATATGTAACTAAAGTAAGCAAATAGTAGTACATAAGTACAAAAACAATCTTCAGAAATGTATGGACAACATAACTAAGCTATTGTTATTCCTTATAGAAATGCTTCAATTCATAAGTAGCAGTTTGCTCTTTTACTGCTGTCTGGCATCAAAATAGTTTAAATCATATTATGATTTAAACATATATGACAAGTGTGGAAATTTTAATGAAGTAAAAAAGAGGAAAAACACTCTTCTGCTTCACAAATGCATGCAAGCAAGCAGTATCTCTAACTTGTACTTTAACATAGTTACTTTTCACATAAAACAGAGCACGATATGTTGAAAGTGCGTTAATTTGCTGGTACAATTTCTTAAACAAATCAAGCTCATCTTTCTACAAACAATTGGTGGGTGGAGACTGACGTTTACAAGTAGCAGGAACAAAGTCATAAAAAAGCCATCAAAAAGGTCAAACCAATTAAGTGAGAAATATAAAAAGTTAACTGTTTTTCTAAAGGCATTATGAACAGCACCCAACTAGTAAAGCGCCTGGAGTTTGAGGGTGGAGAAGCTGTAGAAACAATTTTGGTGGCACTCGATAGAAACAGCATGCGCTAGTAATTAAGCCGTATACTGTATCTAATTTCATTCTCAATCACCAGCAGCAAGTTTTTCGCTGCCGTATGGACTGACATGTTTAAGCCAGTCCATGCGTTTCTTTGTCACGACCTTGCTTGCTATGTGTGTGGTACGCTACAATATAAAATTCTAGGCTTTCACACAGAGTCACTCGAAGCGTTTCACGGCATGTTATAGCACACGCAATCAGTCAAACATCGACTGCCAAGCATCTGGGCAAAAAAAGTCCCAAGACTCCCTGTTTTTGAGCAAAGTCAACACACAGATAAAGGCACATAGTTCCCCAAGGTTAGTTGTGATGTGAGAAAATAACTGCACTGTCCAAGAAGACACTGAAGGATGGAATCACCCCCTGGTAAGACTGCGCTGGCTGAGAGTCAACTTGAATTTGACTCCTTCCCGTCGAAGAGTTGCTGTGCCAAGCCAGTGGCCAGGAGCTGGCATCATAATGATATACTAGTAAGACTAGTCCACTCACGCACACCCTTTAAGAGCATCTCTAGTTTCTTACAATCCAAAACACAGTGCTGATTATTTGATCTGTTTGTGGCTTGCGGTGTTCCCAAGTGTGCCTATGTCTTTATGCAACTATTTGGAGTTTTGTTCAAAACGCTTGTAAAGACATGTAAGTATGTGTTGAGGGAATGTATACATGTTTATTTTTAAGCAACTACACACACGGGGAGGACACAGTGCTGCAGCTTTGCTGCTCTCAAAACTCTGTGGAACTCAACACAATCACATCAAAGCTGTCTCCCCGCGCACATCAGCCGGCATCCCTAATCTGATTTACTGCCATGAGATGCCTCCTTCCAGCATGGTGGACATTTGATACAATTTGCTGTCTAAGAAAAATTCAGGCCAAAGCCAATGTCTTGTTCTCGTTTTGTGTTAGTTGGACACACCAAGGAAATTCCCATGCACTGCGGGAATAAATAAATCTGATCTCACATCTTGGAGTTCGTGGTGATTTGTCTTACAAATCCCTTTAACTCCCCGCACCTCCCTGTACACCACTCATCTGGACCTTGAGGTACAGTTACCTTTCATCCTTGGCACTATTACTGTGTAGAAGACTGGTTTTATAAATGTTGTCTTAGCCATTAGGCAGATAAAACCTGAAGTCACTGCATATAATGTAGCTGTGCAACGCCTGTGTTATGTGTGGAAAACATCTGTTTTACTAAGAAAAGTTGAAATGTTGACAAAAGATCATTAACAACTAGTAATAAACACTTTAACAATATTCTTTCTCACAATTCTGTTTCTTATTGCCTGAAGTTCACTATCCAGCTTTACAGTCTATTACTTGAATATGCAATCTGTAAATGGTGTCCAAACCGAACTATGCCCTTCTTACGCCTGCTGTCTTGTTTTTGATGATTCCTAAGAGGGAGTCCAAGGTTATGGCTACTTTCAACTCTGACCAGAAAATGAGTCGGTGTGCCAAAATCAGTCTGCACATTTCACAGGAAGTGAAGAGGCTGTGATACATGCATGAGTCTAATCAGTGAGGCATTCTTTTTAACCTCCTCTGCAGTCAGGACTTCAGACACCCGTGCACACTCTTAACTTTTCTTGACACTTGCTGTAGACTTTTGTTTAACTTTGGAGAAGTTGCAAGTGTGAGAAGCGAAACCTGGGGGATATATTCACAAGTCTGACCAAAATCAGAGAGCTGAACCAAAATGTTTTCCAGTGACCTGTTAAGTGATTGCAGATTAGTATTTCTGGTCTTGGCTGCTTTGTGATTATATGCCTTCAGGCACGTGACTGGAGCAAAGGATTTGAGTGCTTTGCTCTCAGGTTGTTTGTATTTAGAGGCCGTGCAGCCAAGTGTACATAATTTAAGAGCACAAGCGTATTTAAATCTTTCTGTGCTTTTTTTTTCTAGGAATAAAGAGAGTGGAAAAGGGCATTCGGGGGCATTTTTCATTCACTCATCAGTCAACTCTTATATTCTTATTCATAAAGTCTGTGGTACCTCGTTCTGTTTTCTTGTTTAGCCAAAGAAAAAAGAGGGAAAAAGAATATCCTAAGTACAGGATCATATAGCAATAGAAATAGTATTTCTGCAGGACTGACAGATGGATGAAAGAGCATAGTTCCCTGTGAAAGAGCATTCCCAGACTATGAGCAAGAAATGAGAGGTCCAGTCTACCCCAGAGGAAACTCATTAACAGGAGCCAGAGGCCTCATCTCCCCACGTCCCTCCACTACCTATCACTGCCCAGTGTTCCAGTATCTCACACTATCTCCTGTGGGAAGATAACGCAGCTCAGACAATGTATCTCAGGATTACCACTATAAAAAACCCCAAAACAAAACACACACACACACAAAAACAGAAGCAGCTGTTCACAGTCATTTATCCTATATGCAGCCCAGGTGCCTAGCCACGCTGTCTCTTTATCATCAGTGTCATCACTCACTCTCAAGGACATCCCAACAAATGAACGCAAACATTCGGTATCATCTCAGTGCAGATGGACTAATAAGAGATAGTCAGGGCTTTGAGGGAGGAAAACAAACACAAAAGAAAGGAGGGAAAGGCAGAACACTAGCAAGTGGGAGAAGCCAAAACAAAACTGTAAGCGCTTCTATTACTGGCATGAGCTGGGAGTGAGGGCTGTCCACACTGATTTGGTGTGTCAAAGGTGCACATCATTTGTTAAGGGATGAATTTACACATTATTGCATTGCTGCAATAAGACTGCAAAGGTCGCAAGACTGGAAATATAATAATATAATTGACAAAAATCTTACAACATGAAATATATTGCATATGGTGCTGGCAGGTTTTAGAGATGACTGGTTCTTATTTCAGTGATTAAAAACACTGATTTTTTTTATTTTTAAATTGATTGATGTTCAGTTCCTGTTAATGAACTTCACCACTTGTTCTGTATGTAGCCCCATAAAAGTCCGCTGGGAAAGGGAAGGGATTATGCATCTGAACTGCTGTAAGGCATCTAATGTGGAACAGATGGGTAAAGTGCTTAGTTTGCATTAACAGCAAACTGCTTTAACAGCAAATTAACACCATAAACAGGAGCAGATTAGAAAACTATGTTTTTTTTTTAACTAAGATGACAAAACTGGGAAAATTACAAATAAAGGACTGTCAAATAAAAGGCGTAGTTTTACAGCACACCTGCAAACATTTCATTCGTTTGAGTATTGTGGTAGCTTCCTTTTAGACGGTAAATGTATATAAAAGTACATTGCATATATACTGCATATATTGCAGTGCAAACAACAACAGCAACATAAACAAAACAGGACATCAGTATTTTGATTAATAAAGGGCGTACTTCATTTTACATAGCCTTGAACTCACAATTGGGTCCAGTAATTCTAGCCTCAGAGTCATAAGTCAAGCGATTAAGACAGTTGCTGTCTGTCACACACTGGTTATTTAAGACCATTTTATACACAGTGCAGTTTATCTGATGTCAGTAGCCACTGAATATATATCGATGTGGTCAGGCAAGGAAAAACATGACCGAGGCTTTAACTGACAGGACAAGGCCAAACAATAAACGATAGAATTTCACACTATGCTATTCTGCTTGGTAAGACAAAACCTTAATGCTAAACTGTCAAACACACACTTCCTTCAGCTGCCCACTGATGGTGTTAGGTTAGCTAATGGTGCCCAGGAGCAGTACATCTCACTGTGTCAGATTTACTGCACTGGTCTGCACTGGTCTGGCCGAGGAAAATGAAATTCTGGGAATGTTATAGGTGTTGTGGTGAAGTGGAAAGACATGAGAGGAGAAGCGAGAGTGAAGAAATGATCAAAATTTGCATTTTTATTTGTATTTTTTGCCATAATGTTGATGAAGCAGATGCTTAAAACCAAGGTCTGAGCTCTAATCAGAACCAAGAGGCAATTTCACATGTTAGATTTTTTAATGTGCACACTTTCCAAACTGATTGGAGTCTGATGTTGAAAGGCTACCCCAGTTTTTGGCTTTAGGTTCTCAAGGCTGTAACCTCAGACAGATAAATCCTTTTTCTTGTACTTTGATCATCCACTGGTTAACTGTATTCCACATGAATAAACTGATTTACATCAGTGATCAGTGAAGGTATAAAGAAAATTGTTGCATTCCACTTACCAGTGGATAACAAACTGATTGGGCTTAAAGTCCTGACATAAAGGGAGTGAGGGGGAGAGAAAGTGGTTGACAAAATGCAGATTAAACACTTTATTCACTGGAGCTTAGTGACCTCAAAGTAGAAATGATAATGTTCAAATGAAGAACTTTTTGCAGGATGGTACACTGAATCTGCCAGTAAACTAACAGATAAAGGATGTGACGATCCAGCGCTGTCAGCTGTATCTCTAGGCTCTGGGTGTGATGATGTCACAAGCAGCAAACACAGACTCACTAACAAGGGGCTGGAATCTAATTCCTTGCAGGTCAGAGAATACATACATACAATACTTAAAGAAATCTCTGCTTTATTTAACTGGCATATTAGCAATAACTTACCACCTGCACTGTAATATGTCTGCCTCAGAATGAACAGGACCACAGAGAACAGTAAAGAATGTGTTGTATATATGCACATAATCCACTCATACCAACTTAATAACACACTTGCCTCTTTGCCAAGTTTGGAAAACGTGCCACACACAGACACTCTGTTCATTTCAATGTTAATTTCCTCTCTGTCTACGCATGTCACGCGGGACAAAAATGTTGCACCTGTAAGCAGATAATGTGCCGAAATATCTTGGCTCAGTTTAGGTTGGGAGAAACATGAGAGGCCCACTGTACAAAGGCCTCTGTGAATATATAAATATGGACTTGTTCCTAAGGTTAGACAGATACGTTCTCTTCCTTTCAGAAAGTCATAATATTGTTTCAGTGTGTAGTTTCTATGGAGGTTTCAATCACCCATATTCCATTATTTTGTCTATCCGAAGAGGAATTATTACATCTTCAGTGGGTTCATCAATTAAATTGCCTTTTCCTTTCGGTACCCATTTTCTCCTCAGTGTGAGATATAGTGCAGTGCAATGTACTGGAAAGCATTATGATGTGGGGTAATATGGAGATTTACTCAGTCAAGTGTTTGCTGTGCACCTCTCTGTATAGCTTTCTCTACCCTGAATGGAAAATGTGGTCAGTGTATTAACACATTGAATGGCCACAACATTAAAACCACCAATGCAAAGTTCACATTCATCTGGATGTCGCTTTGAGGCGTTTCATCAGTCTAAAAGCTGTTACAGACCTAGCACACCCTGCCATGGTAATGACACTCCCCAGAGGCAGTGTTCTCCATCAGCAAGATAATGCAGCTTGTGAAACAGCAAAAAATGCTCAAGAAGGGAAATGAGAAACACCCAGGCTTGACACATCCTCCAAACTCCACAGATCCCAATCTGATCAAGCATCCATGGGATGCGTCCTAACAAGCCTAATCCACAGAGGCCCCAATGCAAAGTATCTGCTGCCAGTGTCTGTCTAATTTCTGCATCAGTGCATTCAATTCAGTGGATGAGACTTTTCTAATATAATTGAAAAAGTGTTTTAAAGAAAAAAAAAATCCTTAGCTGAATGTGACCAAAACAAGCTCACATGTAAATACCTCTGGAAGAATGCCGGGACACAACACACAATAAGCATGAAACAGTCATTCCACCTTATATTTTTTAAATCTATGGATATTATCCCCGTTTACAGCTTTATAACACAATCATGCAAAGATGTATCAAATGACTGTAAACCAGATTACTGGGTAGAAGTTGGTTTACTTAAACAATTCAAACACTGCTAGCCTAAAAAAAAGTGTACTTTCAATAATCTGGTCACTCTCAAGGATACAGAAGTCAGCATCAGCCCATGACGTCTGATGGTAAGCATCAGGCCAAACAGCAGCTGTAGGCACTGACAGGAGGAGGAACAGGAAAGAAACAAGCAAGGAGGAAGGAAGAAAGACAGAATAGCAGAGGAAAAGGAGGACAAAGGCAATCAGTGCTAGTTCCACACTGGCTTGACAAGCAGAGACAGCGTTGTGAGTTTTTTGATGAGGGGTTAGACAGATGTTAGTTCTTACTGCTGAGGTTTTCACTGTCTCCCTTTTAGTGTTTACAGCTGAAGGCTTTCCGGTGATGGTATTGTGTCATTTCTTTCTGTTACTGCTGTAACAGTATAATCAATAACAGACAAAAGGTACAGGAAGCTAGCATCCATCCAGCACTATGTTTAAAAAAAAAAAATACATGCACAAGTGCCCCCACCCACAAAAACATATTTGAAACTAAGATAAGCACAATGTACATTAACACCACCTGGATATAAACATTGATCAATATTAGCCTTTAGCCAATGAAAATGTCTTACAGATGGAATGGAAAAAATGCAGAAAAATACATAACAAACCTTCAAAATCTGAAATAATTCCCTCCAAGTGTGGGTTGACTCCAGAATCAGACATTTTTTCAGGCAGAAACTTTTTCTTTCAACTTCTAAAGAAAGTTTGTTGCTTCTGAACAAACTCAAAAATAGAATCAGTGTGAAACAAGTCGGAGCCCACAAGTTTCTCTTAAAGTATCAGCTGTTTCTCTCTGACTTCCCACCAACTTCTCTATGTTGCTGCATTCAGACTTCAGAGAGAGAGAGAAAAGGCAAGCCTCCTCCCTTCTCCTCCTCCCTGTAGTTACACACCCACCCCTCTCCCGAATGTCCTGTGTACGTGTGTTGCCCCTGCCCCCCACACACTCATACATGCACACTCATGTAGACAACAGACGTCACACTCTGAGACCCTTTCCAACCAACCAACCTGAGGTCTGATTTCCTCAGTCAGCCTCTGAACAGCTCTGAGAGCCAAAGTGGACAGCATGTCAAAAACCAAATGAAACTCAGATCAGACATCTTTGTTACAACTGTGGCTGTTATGATCACCTTCATAAAGAATACCTTCATTATGGCACAGCTAGAGCGGGACTACAGTTAAAGTGAGCCTTTGAGGTTTCAGTTTTGGGTAAACAACCTCTAAAACTGGCTGACATGTTAATTAGAGTGCAGTCACTTCAGGAGTAGCTGCTTTCCTGTGACACGAAAACCTGAGAGACTTCCAGGAGAAAGTTGACATTAGGGATATACAATGGCGCCTCTGGGCAATCAGCAAGTGATTTGTGCACCAGCCCGCCCTGTGTGACTGTGTTATCAGCAGAAACATGGGAATTCAAGCTTGGTGGATACAGGTAATCTAGCACTACTGCACTTCTTCTGGCAGTGACACTGATGAAAAGCCTGCTTTTTGATGTGGTAGATATGGTTACATTGCTCGTCCTTGAGGCTGCTCTAACCAATTTGGTGACTGATCTTTGTAGCGATAGAGAAATCGTGTTGAAAAGGTGCTGACAAAACAACCCAAAGTGGTGAAATATCAAAGTTATCCATGCGTTTACTTAACCACTTCCACTGTCTCCCTGTGGGATGTCCTACTGGTTTTCTTATGCAGGAATCTAAAGCGGAGTCAATGCAGCAGTGATGCTATCACGATAATGGATGATTGGTCATGAGTAAGCAGCTTATCACAACTTCCTCTTTAGAGACAGGAATGACTGCAAATGAGAATTGTGGCAAATACACTCTGATCCTGGGTTAGTCTTACAGTTTCCACACAAATGGTAGAAGTCATAAGCATTAATGTAGCAGATGATTCCCAACTGGCATTCAAAGGAAACTAAAAAATAAACCATAGGAAGCTGGTATTTCCCACTTCAGTGTCACACATTAGATATCACAAATTAAATGGCGTCTTTCACCACAAGAATGGACAAAGAGGCTTAAGTGTTGCGTGGCACATTTATAGCTTTTAAGAAGCATTTGCGGAATCCTATCTGAATGAAAAGCTCCATTTTAAGGTGCACTAACGGGGTGCCAAGCCCACCCAGTGGCCCCTAACCCTAACACCCGAGAGGTCGACAGTAATGCAGAATAACACTGTGTGTTTGTGGTGCAGTGTCATTACCTCATACAACTGCTGTGAAGGTGTCTCAGGACAAAAAACAGAGCACAGCACATGCAGTGTATTCCAAATCCATCAGTAAAATAGCAACATTTATTTTCACATGTTGAGCTTTAAGTCCACCTTAATAAAGGGCAGAGTAAAATAAGGGTTAAGCTGTGTGTTCAGGTCTTTATAGCGTATATCAGTGTGTGTGTTGGCTCTCTCTGTGTGCTGACTGTGGATTGCGCTGCGCTGTGGACCATATGCAACATGATCCTGCAGTAGTTGCAGTAAGGGACACACGGCTTGTGAAACACACACCTCATTCAAGCTTGTGTGTATTTATCCAAACATGGATACACAATCCAGGCAGGGCAACAGCATGAGCTCAAAAATCCAGAGTGACATCTGGAGTGACAAATCTGTAAGTAACATTACATGAAAATGTGCCTTTGTATAAACTGACTGCGACTGCAGGCGCAGGTTTGTTTGCGAGTGTCTCTGAAAGAGCTCTGTAATAAACCGAGCCAGAATCATTCAGCGTCCTGTCTCTTTGGCAGTGAAAGACACCAGAACTGTTTGCTTCGTGTCTTTTACCTGTGCGCGAGTGTTCAACCCATTAAGCAATGCGTTATTCCCAGAGCAGTTTAATGTTTTCATCAGTGGGGTTTGAGTGGGATTTAATGATTCACGCTGAGATCACCTTGATGGGATTTTCCCAAAACATAGCATTTAATTGCACATTTATTTTAAGATTAATGCATCAAAGAATCCAAATACAATTTTTACTTTGAAGTGTTGGAGATGTAGCGTATTTCTAACATAGCAAAATCACAGATACTCTTAGGAAGAAATAAGTAATTTAATCACTTTGTTTTCTCTATAGATTTGACATTAGGCCTGGATCAAAGTTACACATTTTGCAGTTACCTAGGGTAGCACTGGCACATTAGGCCTTGCTTTAACTATGTTCACTGGAAAAACTATCGAGAACATAAAATGATTCATGTTGTCTCCATCGTAGTAAGATAAATTGGCTTAAAATTTGCGTGGACAATTTATAGTGGCAGGAGGCTGTCGTGGTCTGCAGACTTGGATGTTAGTCCCTGTGTAAGTAATTGGCCTCCTAAGCCCGAATGGCATTTTGACACAGATATATAGAGTCTGACCAAAGGGTCACATGGAAGTTACCAGACTACTTCCACATTAATAATGGATAAAAATTGGGAAAAATATTATTCTCCTTTCTTTAAAAGTCTCTTTAAAGAGTTCATATACACACTTTTTGGGTGAGACATACGTCATGAGGGATGAAAAGCAAGCCTGAGTATTTTGTCCATAAAATGTTCCCACAAGTTCCCTATACACAGCTATCTCTATGTTCATATTTTGACACTTTACTACTATTGTACAGTTGTTCGTACCCGAATGAACTTTTCAGAGGAGTTTGTTTATCTCTGTTTTCTCACCTCTATAATAACCCAGGTTTCCATCATGTTGAATAACATCACCTGTCAGAAATCCTCTCTCAGGAGGAGCGAAGGTGGGGCTTCCCTATCAGTTTCCTTTACTCTATGCACTGACTGTTTTCATGGCTCCCTCATTTATCATTACTAAGTAATAATAAAAGAAACAATATGAGGTGAGATACTGGGAGAGCAGCGGGAGGAGAACTGCGAGGCGTTCACTCATAGAGGATATCCTGTACACCTTTTTTATGGAACATGGTGAGCTGAGTGATTTCCTTGATTTCCTTCAACTCCGGGTTCATATGTATTTGTGGATGTGGGTGGGGTTATGTGCACGTGTCTTTTAGGGTGAGGGTATACAGGGCTCAGAGTGGATACAGCACAACAGCACTTCTACAACCTCATATTCATGTGCTAAAAGAGTGAACAGTTAATTAAAGACAGAAGTTGCAGACTGTGTGCTCAGATTCAGCTGAAGGCTAAAATTAAAAAATAATGCTAAACGTTGCGTGCTGACGTTTACGAATACGAATGGCCACAAACATAATTAGACACCTAAGACGTATTTTAAAATATAATAACTTTGAGGAGAAAAGCAAACGTCGTATTCATATAAACCAAAAGGTTGTAAAAAAAAGTGGACTGCATTTTTAATGATAGATACAGTCCTGTGAAAGCAGAGGGAAAAAGCACACCCCATGATTCAGTAGCTTGTAGAAGCTCATTTAGCAGATATAAGTTGAAGTAATCCTTTTCTGTACAACTTTATCAGTCTCTTACATCATTGTGGAAGAACTTTGGCCTGCTCTTCTTTACAGTGTTGCTTCAGTTCATTGAAGTTTCAAGTATTTATTTATGCACAGCTCTCTTAAGGTCCCACCACAGCATTTCTATCACGCTGATGTCTGGAATTTGACAGGGCCATAGCAACACCTCAATTTTTCAATACTTTTTCAGCCATGCTGCTTTATCTATCGGACCGATGTGGTCTCATGGTCGACTCACTGACTCTAAGGTACCCTGATCCCGTGGCTGCAAAACAAGCACAAATCATCACTCTTCCACCACTGTGCTTGACAATTGGTATGAGGTGTTTGTGCTGATATGCTATGTTTGGTTTTTACCAAACATGGGGCTGTGCGCTACGGCCAGACATCTCCACTTCTCAGAAGAACACAAGTAGTGTGGTTTGTTCAGTAGCAACTTTCCAAACCCTAAGCTGTGCTTTCCTGATCTCCTTAGTGAGAAGAGGCTTTCTCCTGGGAACCCTTCCAAACAAGTCATACTTGTTCAGTCTTTTTCTAACTGTACTGTCATGAACTTTAACATTTAACATGCTAACTGGGGCCTGCAGAGTCTGAGATGCAGCTTGGACTCTACTGAGCATTGCACAGTCTGAGCTTTGGATGAACTTGCTGGGTCATCACTGTGTTAACAAAGACCTGAACGAAAACCTGAACAGACTAACTTTTTGTTTAGAGTTTATATAATGCATCATACAACTTCTTCATCTTAACAAATGTGAGGGGATGTTTATTGCCTTATTTCCCAAAGGAAGTGTATCAACTTGTCTTTTTAAAACTATCAAAGAGGGCTTTAACTGTCCTATTTAATATTCTTTTTACATCTACTGAGTTATTGTCATTTGATGCTAAACAGGCCACAAAATACTGCAATTAATGTAATCGCAACAGTGATGGCTATTTCCTTCCAGTTTAAATGCCAACACATAAAGCAACTTGACACATCTCTTATGTCAAGTCGTAGGCTTTGTTTCATTTTCCTTTAGTTGTATTTTCAAAGCAATTATAACAAGTCAATGTGTTCACCATACAGGACAGCCATGGTAGATGACATCTCATATTGAACGTATTACTTCAATCCCGAACAGATGAAGAAAAGGAACGCAGAAGACACCAAGTCAAGATGGTTGTGTTACAGATGCACACAAGGATTATTTTTGCACTTTTAAGGGATCACAGTCTTAGCTCTTACCATTTACAAAACAGAGGCTGAGAGGATCAGCGATGGGTGGTGTAAGGGTTGGGGCAGCTGTCAAGACAACAGGTCCAAACTAAACCACACAGCACAGACGGAAAACCAGGAAACAGCCATGCAAGACTTCCTTTAATAAGAGGAAGTCTTGCATTGACCAGGGTGAAGTCATATCTAACTACAATGTTTTCTTGTTGGCAAAACAATGCTCTGTCACCTCATATCTCAAATACACCGCCCATGACCGCCTCCCAGTTATTGTGACAGTCTTTACTAAATTCATCAACTTCCCATAAGAATCACTTCATCTGTAAAATATGAATCATCCACAAGGGAAATTTCACAAAACTGAGAGAAATGGTGACTACAGTGCAGGAGATAAAATGACACTGCAACAGTGCCATCAAGTGGAAACAAAAATAGGTGTGCCATGTGTGTCTATGCATAATGCGACTGACTGAGCTCAAACACCTTAATAAAAACTGAATTAAAGAGACTGTTGCTCATCTTGATGCCAGGATTTAATTATTTAAAAAAGCTCAATAAGTCACATTAAAGATTTAGCTCCAGAACAGAAGCACCACTTAATCTCCATCAGCACTAACAAATCCATACATTTAAATAAGAGTTATTAGGAATCAATCATTTTTGGGAAAGAGTTCCTGAATTGAAGAGAACTACGTAGCAGCAGATGCAAGAAAGTTTAAAGAGTTTTCTTTCCAGAGCTAAATCATATTAGCAGGAACATGAGCTCTACTTCCTATCCCCCTTACTTACTTACTTAAAATAAGCTGCATGTGCCAGCTAGAACTAATCTGACAACTGGGCTGTGCAGCTTAAAATGCTGTGATGACAGCAAGAAGACTCAGCTCTGTCTATCTACTGATGGACTGTGTATGTGGATCAACTGTACCCAAAGCTGGCAGCTTCAGTTCAGCAGCAACTGGAAGATTTCTCTTTCTGGGAAGTCATATTTGACAGCTCATCACATGAGGTTTACTCACTGGGTCTTTGTGTGTGATAGCTGATAGAAATAGTTTGAGCACTTTACAGCCTACTGTACATGTGGCTGTGCGTTCAGTCAATGATAAACAAAGAAGAAAAGTTGAAGGCTTGTAGCTCATGCAACATCTATGAGACGTAGAACAGGAGGTTAAAGTTGACCTGTAGACGGACACACACACACACACAAACACACACACACACACAAACAGACACAGGTCTCTAAGCAGCGGCTCCCACCACAACAGATCAAGCAAAGCAAACGCAAGTAGGGTGGCTATAGCTGAACGCTGTCGCACGGCTAAGAAGCTGCTTCCATCTCAAGTCTAACAAAAAGAAAAGAAGCCTCTCCAGAGGAAAGCCGTTGAGTATCAGCTACGCTGAACAAAACGTTTAACTTACCGGCTATTCTGTCTCGCTCCATAACTCAATGGCTACCTCAGATAGCCACATGCAACCCTCTCGCTTTTCTCTCCTCTCTTTCCTTCCCTCTCTTTTTTCTGCTTGAAGACTTCCCCTTTCTCCTGACTTAGTCACCCTGTCCCCCTCTTCCAACCCTCCCTCTCTCCTCCCTCCTCTTCCTCCCTCCGTCTCTCTTGCTCTTACTTCCTCCAAGTTTTAATGTCTTCAGTCTGTCAGAATAACAAGTGAACAGAACAGACAACCACAGCCATGTGCGAGTCATATGGAGTCCCTCTTTCTTGCTTTCTTTTCTTTCTCTCTCTCTTGATTTTCTTTTTCTCTCCTACACACATATTTCACAGACTTTTATCATAAGTGGACACTTTTTCACTGTCGCCTTTTTCCCCCCTGTTTTTCTTTTTCCAGTATTTTTTTATTATCCCCATGATACCAAACCTAGTCCTCCTTTCTCTTTATCTCGCCTGCTCCCGTGACACTGAGGCTGTATTGTATCTTTGAAATAGAACTTCAGCCCACTTGGCCATAGGTCCTCATGTGAAAATAAACTCACTTTTTCAAGAGAAATACTCTTAACAGTCCACAAGGACTCCCTGCACTATTCCAAGAACACACACTACATGTTTCCATGTCATCACTGCTATACTAATTATGCTATCAGGATATACAAACCCTACATTCACCGAGGCCAACATTTCAAACCACAGATGAGTCTCTAAGTGGATTAAAGAGATTTCTCATCCAACCTCGTCTAAAAACACTTCAGTGCTGGCACTCATGAATGAAGAGCCTCTCAATGAGGCTTCTTTGCAACTTGCTAATAATCGTCATTACGAGATCTCCACCAACAAGCTTGTTGACCTCTGTGTCTGCGTCTTTCAGCTCAGCATTTAGGAAATGACAACATTTTTCACAGTCTGAAAGCATAATTGTTCTGTGAAACCAAAACCAGATTTAGCAGCAGAAATCACTGGTGCTCCAGAGCAGCATGCACACATACTTCACACATCATGCCTGACCCTCTGCTTGCTGCTCAACAAGGTCAAGGGCCACTTAGGGAGCTGCTCTCTTGGCAAAACAAACTCATACGCATCCATCTTTGTTTTTGTGTCTGGGAAAGAATGAGGAGTAATAAACTAACATGCAACAACCCACTTCCTCTTTCTTAGAAGGAACAGCCCTTCTTTAAATTGCAAAGCTAACGTCAGCAGAAAACATAAACCTGACCAAAACAGTCTTTGTATCACCCACAAAAAAATACATGAAAACAAGCGGATAGACAACATCTCTCTTTATTCAGACCTTATTCAGACAAAGTGGTCAAATAACCTGTAAGGAGTACTGTCCAAAAGTCTCGAGCCACCCGTCATTTCTTTATATTTTGTTAGGAAAATGGGAAATACGTGCAGCGATTTACTGAAACATGTGCAAACATAATGGAAAGTATGCAAGGCAAAAAGAGAGTTTATACAATTGTAATGAGCTTGAAATTCAATATTTGGTATGACCACCTCCATTCTTCAAACACAGCCTGAACTCTCTTAGACAGGCTTTGTTGTAATTTCTTTAAACAGTCTTAAGGAATAGTTCTTCAGGCTTCTTGAAGGGCATTCAGAGCTCTTCTTTGGATATTGGCTGCCTTTTGCTCTGTACTTTGTCAAGATGATTGTACACTGCCGCAACGATGTTGAGCTCTTGGCTCTTGGAACAGAAGTTCACGACTGATAGAGTTCCATTGTGTGTTTTTCTATCCAGGTATGCGTTCACTGCATTGGATCACTGTGATGCTGAAAAATGAAGCTGTTTTCAGTCCCAAGCTTTCCTGATGGTACTGCATGGTAGATCAAAATCTGATGGTAACTTTATGTTTTCACAAGTCCATCAATTTTGACAAGATCTCAATGCAGAACCCAACCGTGACAGAGCCTTCACCATGTTTACTTCCACTGAGATCATTTCGGATGAGTCAGATATATTTCTCGGGTCCTGTCAGGTCATTACAACAAATAACAATATAAAAGTAAAGAAAGAACTACAGTGACAATCAGTATAGTAAGAAAGGGCCCGAAGATGTAAGTAAAATGGGTTATGAATAAATACAACACTGGTTCATCTGTTGAGTTAGATGCCTTTTTATGCTTAGAGGATTTTTAGGTGAGCGTTAAGTGGCTGACCTAACAAAACACACATTTCTCTGAAAATGGTCAAGGACTTGTCTGAAAGTGAGTGAAAAAGCAGCCAATGTCCACAGAAAAACATTCATAAAACCTTGAGAATTATTGCAGAAGACAACTTTAAAAAAAAATTACAGCTAGGTCTGGCTCCTTTTGTCTGGCGCCTTTGCGCAGTACTGTATTTCCTGTAATGATGAGAAGGTTTTTTCTATTTGGAGTGCCCTTTTACCAGAGGACTTTCATCTTCAGTCTTTTGTGGCCAAATGTTTGTTTTGCTTTGTCTGTGTTTCAAATTTCAGGGCTTGTAAGGGAAAGATTATTCACATTATTTCACATTTTTTAACACGCTTTTCCACATGAAATGAACACAAATGGTAGAGGGTGGATCATCCTGACCAAAACAGGAAGCGCCACTAACATACAAAGAAATACACAGCTTCCACTCTTCTGTAGTCCCGGGGGCCATCATTTGACATCTGCAAAAGGGAGGTGAGTAGCAGAGCAGAAGAAACAGATTAGGGATATTCAAGTGTAGGTGCGATGTGAGAATTTAAGTAGCTTTAGCTCCAGGGAGGCTCTGTGGCTAATTGCAATAATTAAAGTTTTAATAATACCTAAAATAAAAACAATAATTTTATATATTTTTAACAAGATTAATAAAACAAAATAACTATTTTAAAAGTAAAAACACATGGATTATAGAAGTTTACACAAAATATCCTAAGTGCACAAAGGGCTTTAAATACAAACACCTGGCAGAAGATTCTGGTAAAATCTTAGGGTTAGGGGTTAGTCTCATAAGTTGGTTGTAATTAAGATTTCTAAACATCCATATGCATTTATACATTGCAATGTTTTTACCTTGGAAAGTCTGCCTCAGATCAGCCACTTTTTCAAGGGCTGAGAACAATTACCCCAGCTCTGAATTCCACCCGTCTGGTGAGTTTAGATGATGATAAAATTCTGATGGAGGAGACCTTTTAAACCCCAAATCGGAATAAAAACACAGACAAATTGTGAGTGACCGTCTTGGCGCAAGCAGGAAGTCAATGTTGTGACAAAAGTGTGCGTTTAAAAATAGAGATATGTCTGTTTTGGCCACTGGCTCTTTCTGCCCCACGATGATTTTCCAGACTTACAAAGCTGCAGTTAATCACAAGGTCAGAAAAAAAAACCCCCCACACCAAACACACAACATGTGCTTATGCATTCGTTGACTCACTCACATATAACACAACAGAAATGTAGTTTTTGATGCTGTAAAATGTGTTTAAATGCCGCGTTTTGCATTAAGAGCTACTTTTGTTTTCTTGTGTTTTTGGATGGAGGCAAATGGCAGTTATGCCCCAGAACCATCTTTCTTGCACTCTCTCCCTGTTGTATATGTCTCACTCTTCTTCTCTGATTTATGTGTGCAGGTATCTATAAGTACACAGGACTGTGCACATTTACATGGAAACACCCTTTAAATGGTGCTGATGATGTGGATGCAGGAGCTAAGGTTAGGAAAGATAAAATTAATATAACTTCAGGATAAATAGACATTGCATGACTTCGTTTACTTATTTAACCTGAAAGTGAAAACAAAGATAAAAAGCCCCAAAATAACATTTCAGATATTTTATCATTTTATTTATGAGTTTAATTACCATTTCTTTCCCTAATAATCTCACATAACCTAGTTTGGGGAAGTGTTGCTGGAAGATGACTCGCAGCAGTGCTTTGGATCTTTATTTAAAGTGACACTGACCTTTCAGCTTTATTTATTTAAATGTGCTTTTCCTGCTTGAATGTAAATTACAAGTTAAAAGAGGGAGATTATTAGCTTCAAACAGCTCATAAAAATGGGTTTAACTGTGTTAGTTTTGAGAGAATTCATGTTCCCAGTGAATAAACATGACATTTATGGCCTCGTTTCTCTTACATATGCCTTCTGTTTAGCTATACATAGTAAACTGGCCTTGGTCCTAGAAAGAATCTCTTTTGTATAGCAAAAACCAAACATTTTAGATGTATGTGACAGACTAAAAGACTTTATTTTGGGTGCTGCAAAACAAAATTTGTGAGTAGTTTATGGGAAATTTGTTTCTTTGAGCTTGTAAAAGACATAAATCAGACAGTTTTGGGGAACAGACAGAGACAGACAGAGGCCTCCCTCATTCATACCTTTCAACACTTCTCCATCATTGAAACCTGCTGGAGAGATACCCTCCTATCACACACACACACACACAATCAGCCTCTATTATCCGTATGTGCCTCTGTTATGAATTTAAGTGATTTCATTGACTTAAATACACAAACACTATACTCGGCCTATAATTTCACCCAATGAGGCCGATGGTCATGAGACACAGAAGGGCACGTGCGCTCGTTCACTCATGTGCAACAAGCTCAACCCCCACACACCCTGCCCAGATGAACGCAACGTTATCACACATTGACTAAGAGTGGATGGAGAGCCTTGGGGTGCACATTAATGTAAGCCGTCACTGCATAGCCCGAGCTATGGGCAAAACGTGACTCAAACATGCTAAATTTAGTTATATAACAGCCGGGGAAAAAAGCTCGCCAGCATGTAAGCCAACACTAAAGGGATGCCTGCAGGGCAGCGATGCACAATGAGGGAGAAAGAAACAGTGAGTAGAAGATAAAAGATGAAATGAGAAGAGGAGGAGCGAGCAGGGGAAGCGGTGAAAGAGGCAAATTGAGGGGAAAGAGAGAGGAGAAAAGGTGAGAGCTGAAAGCTTCTTGTGTCTTCAGGAGTGAAAAACACCTTTTAGATGGATCTACACTCGGACTGCACACTCTACAGACAAAACTAAACTTGGCAAATTAAAACTGATTTATAGTTGAGTGTTTATTTTCAGCTAGTTATACAGCCACTGCCATGCAAGAGTTGCAAAAAGAAAATCTACCAACATTGTGCTTTCATGGGAAGATATTTTTACTGGGAGATGGGGGAGAACAGTTTAAAATGAAATGAATGATGGTTGGATTTAATTTGGCTGCTTGAGTTTCAGGGTCCTGGCATTGTGCAGTGTAACAAAAGTATGGTTTACAGGGACAGAACAAGAAAACCATTATGAATGTTCCTGCTAACACTTGTGCTACAAACTAAAGTGAATTATTACCTTTACATGTCACATATTTACTTTACATGTGATGATTATTAAAAGGCCAAATTATCCTATTTACATTTTGAATTTACTCGTGAGAGTGATGATGTTCGCACAGACGAGCCTTCCAGGCGAGATCGGCTTCAGACAAAGAATAACTGAGTCTGTCTTGAACTTGTTCGGTGTCTTTAGAGTCATGTAGGAGAAAACAAACTCAGCCCACAATAACCAGTCATCATGTTTGTGATCTTCATGTGTCGCTGTTGTGACCATGATGTTCTGTTACATTTAAGAGAAGGTGCACTTTAGCCAGAGCAAAGTTTATAAGTATGGACCTCTGCTGTTACACCTCATTTACACGTAAGAATAAATCTGGCTTCAAGTAAACAGACAAGCACCTGTCAAAACACAGGCAGACATACAGAAATACATTGCAATTTATACTGCACATTCACGCTGCAATGCAAACACATATATTCATATGTAATAACACAGACAGTGACATGCCTAACTGCACACACATACACACATGCACAGCTCGCTTTTCTCCAAACGTTCAGTATTCAAGAATCCCATCTGCACTCAGGAGATGGTGGAGAGCTAAAAAAAACAATAATAACAAAAAGTGATGTGGTGCTGTTAGCCACAGTCTGATGACCTCACCACAGAGCTATGCAGCGCTCATCTTCCCCCTGCTTCATCTCCACCATACACACAGTGAGACACAGAGAGAGAGAGAGAGAGAGAGAGAGAGAGAGAGAGAAAGGCGCTGTCCTCCTCATTTACGTCCCCTGCTGCTTCTGCTGCTCCAGCCTACACACACAACCTGGGGCATGTACAGGGAAGACACAACACTTCACATCACTCATCTACACAAGCCAAATTTAGAACTGGGCCCATGTGCTCAAACAAACCACGAGGAAATGCATTTTTGTAAACAGAAAAGAACTCAGACGCTACAGTACTGAACTGAAAATAACAGTCACTAAATCACAAAAAGCCCAGGAGCTATTCACACACACTTTAGACAGCGAGAGCTCATCGTTACAGCAATCTGGGAATTAGAAAAAAGAAAGAACGGGAGAAGATCTTATCCCAGGTTTCCAGATTGTAGACTCCCGGCCCAGCTGCACGGCCCTGCAGACAATCTACTGGGTGAAGTTTTTTTTTCTATTCAATGCATCAGATATGTTTGAAATAATACATGTCAGGTATGTATGGAAGCTGAACAACCCAGCCTGCTTCCCATTCATCATCATGCAGATTTTGAACTGCTGACCTGTTGGCTTAAGTGAATCAAGTCAGGCTGGATTCAATAAAAAGAATAAACGACTGTCTAAGTATTGTAAACTTTTCATTTATATGAACCTTATAAATCTCTGTGGGGAAACCCCCTTTGAGATTTCCATGTAGCCACTTCGACATTTGGGGTTGTTCAAAAGAAGGATTTACAAAATGTTAGTGCGAAAGACTGAAAACATGAGAAAAAATAGAGCGGCAACTAGAGGTCTCAAACCACGACTGAATCTGCAATACAAACACCTACGGTCTCCATTTCTCAGTCTGTATTCCTTGTCAAGAAATCAGCCACGAGAAACCGTAAACCGCCTTTTTAAAACATGCAAGTCACAATGTTTAGAGCTCCTGTAGGTAAAGAACTAAATTTGAGTTTATTTTGTGGTTATAATCCAATCATGATGGAGTCGTTAAATCTGTTATTGTTTTTATGCATGCTTCTGGCTATTTTCATCATATTAAAAAAATGCAAGAAGAATAAACAGGTCATAATTGACTTGGATGTAAAGAAATTTAACACAACAAATTTGACCTACGGTGATAAAAACAAATAAATCTCAGATGTGTTACTGATATGAGAACCACTATGGCTAGCTACATGGCCTCCACTCTTGTGAGTGTGCACAGCTCTGTGTGTTAAATTGGGAGTTTAAGATGGTTCTGCTTTTTCAACAAGCTCCCACTGCTCATTGTGCGACCGACACAATCACAGAATGAACAGCAAGGGAAACTATAGAAACAACACAAGAACAAACAGAAGAGAAACGGAGCAGTTCCCGATCTAATGACGATGCCGTAAGTCAGCAAACTCGCTATTAATCATGTCGTATTGCTAAGTATTTCCTGTTATTTAAACTGCTACCCTCTGTATTGGTGAGATTATACAAAGGAAAAGGCAACAGATTGTCCTGCAAAAGTGTTTGTAGATGCATTAGAGGCCACTGAAGGCAACAAAGTGGAACAGCCGTGGCATAAACCACTCACCGCCTGGAAGTAAGAGCAGCTCGCAGTCACACCAGCGGCACGGTGAGGCTGTGATTAAATATAGCAGTGCTGCAGGTATAATGTCTACCATGATCACCAGCTTACTGAAGCATGTTAGCGTGTTTATGAACCTGAACAGAACTTGTGGTGACGCTAAACACAAGTTCAAGGGGGTTCCAAGATTTAGTGGGATTCATCCCTTGAGTATCTCCGAGGTCTGTACATAATTTCAAAACAAGCCATCCAATAGCGCAAGACAGTTAAGGCTCCGCCCGAGAAGATGTTTCACAGCTCATAATATTAGCAGTCATAACAAAGTACAAAAAGCCTAGCCAAAGTAATTACTGATGTTGACTCAGCAGCTGGCACATCCCCGTTGAGATGCACTCAAGCAATCCTCTGTGAGAACCAGAAAAAGTCATGAAGTGAACCAATCCATGACACACACTTACACACAGCGAAACACGCTCACACAGTCCATCCAGCTAAATCCAGTTCACAGGAAAGCCCATTTCTTTAAGCTATAACTCACACAGGCTCCTCTCTCCCAGTTCTCTGACAATTTAAATCCCATTCTCAGGTCATTTGGACTGTTGGAGGCTGTAAAAGTGCTAGTAGTGCAGTCTGCATGTCTGTCCATCCCAGCATGGTTGTGGTAACACTGCTGGCTATTTCCTATTCACCATAAAGTAATCATTAGATGTGATAGTGGGCTGGCAGCAGTCTGCATAAAATGGGATATCCTAAAAGTTCTTGATCCCTTGCAGGAAATAAGGCGTCTGTTGCAGCAACTGATAAATATTTGGACACTAAGTAGATGCTGCAGACAGTAGCCGAAGCCGCTGTGCATCGTTATTAACCTTGCAGGACTTCTTTTTGTAAAAAGCTCATTTTTGAGTTCTGATTATCACAGAAGCCAGAACAAAAACAGCCTGAAATACTGACTTCCCAAATCCATATGAGATTTGTTAGACTCTAACAATAACAGCCTGTCAGCAATGCTACATTTGCTACAGTGTGTAATATACCTCACTGTGCATTATAAACTTACAGTCCACAGTGGTTAACTGCGCATTAGGTAAATGACTAAGGTAAGCTTAGACAGCACGGATGAGAGGAGCAAAGCTATGCGATTTGGCTGATTATCATAAGGCACAGAATCCTGCCGCATAAGCCCCAGGCCTCCTGCTTTCACCTCCATCTCTACAAATTAGCCTGAACTGATGGAGGGATAATGCTGGAAAGAAAAAGGAGGGAGAAAGAGAGGAGAGTTCCTGTGGTTCCCTGTGGCTTCAGACCTCTGTAATCAGCATGCCAAGCTCCTGATGTCTAAATCCACAACTCGGACCCAGACAGCACACACACATACTCATCACACACAGGCAAAGATACACATAGGCACATGCACACAGATGCACACAGAGCGAGTGCCTGACACATGAGCTCTGCGGTGTTCATGTGGAGATTGGCAAAGAAATACGTCCCAAATAAATGCAAGAAGACAGAGTTTCAATTACATAAGCTGTGTGTTGCACAGAGCCGAGGTTAAAGAGAATTCATTAACATTTTTCTGACTTTTCTAAAGAGATTCGGAAAAAAAGATTAGTGAGATTTTTAACAGACCCCAAGTCATGCTGGATTTTAGAGGCAGATACTGTTACACTGTGACTTTGGGATAAGAGTGACTTCAGTTATTATTAAATTACTGTGACCCAGATATGAGTGGGCCAAAAAAATTCACAAGTGGTCTGCAGTGGGAGAAAGACGTAATGGAGTTGCTGTTTTTAAACACATTTAACAATCTGTGCTGGAATTTCATTTTATTTAAGTATATAATCACAACAGTCACAAATAATACCTATAATAGTAGTAATGGCAGCTACAGTAGCAAGAAGTGATACAAGATCTTGAGCAAATTATTATGTTATCATTTTCACATAATAAAGGTAGAATTTATTGTCCATCCATTTTCCTCAGCTTATCCAGTTGATGGTCACAATCTAGCTGGAGCCTAATGTAGCTGTCATAGGGAAAAAAGTGGGGTACACACTGGACAGGTTGTCAGTGTGTTGCAGGGCAATACAACATTAGACACACAGTCATTCACACCTATGGCATACCATTAATCCGCCACACCAATTAGTTTAATTCAATGGATGTATTTAGACAATGGAAGGAAGCTGAAGTAACTCAATAGAAGCCATGCAGAGAAGGGAACAAAATACAAACATCACACAGAAAAGCCTCAAAAGTGTATTTATGTAGCACATTTCATCATATAAACTCAAGAAGATTAAAAACATAAAAACATGTGTAGGTTACCACGCCATAAAGCAGTGAACACAACATAATACAACAAAAGAATGGGACCTATTGTGTAAGCCTGGGTGAATAAAAAGGTTTGGAGTCTGTTTTTAAATATATATCCACAGTTATAATTGATAACTGCAACTGCATTCTGGTATTCTGCAGCTCAATAAATAAGATGACATGATTTCAACTTTATGTTCATGGAAACTGCATCTCAGTTTGATGTAGATAAAGATACTGGCCAAAAATGGATGATTGTTAGTGGTCATTGATCATCCTCCACAACTCATCATCCTTTCTGTCTTTTTACTTTGTGAAAGGGGTAAGGCTAATATTTTCACATGGATACCTTATATCACTGGAATTTTGTCTGATACCTCAGAGGAAACATTTTCTCACTGTAAAAAAAATTGTCCCTGTAATACACTAAGTAATAACCATGTAAAGGGACAGTGGATGCCCTCATTATGATCATCCCATGCTTTAACTAATGACATCTGCTTGTAACATCAGGTGTTTCTTTAATGAACATGCAGCAACATTTTTCACGACTGGCTGGCTGCTCATCATGATAAGCAGCAGTGACATGGCCTGTTTTCATCCTTATGTTACTCACGGGGGGCTTTGTTAAGCTGAAACGTCATCGTCCGCCTTCTCTATTTATAGCCAAACTCTGACACAGTGGCAAATGATGTCATACTTGCATGTGTGCGTCTGTGTCCATGCACTTAAGCGCAAGGGTATATGCAAGGGTATATCAGGTTGTTCATCAGCAACAAAGAGTGAGATCTGTTTTTAACATGTAGGCTATGCATTGTTGAGGAATGGCTCAGCTTTCCAGAGCTGACAGCTAACTTTATTCAGATGTGACTTATAGATATTAAGAGAGACAAAGTGAGATGTAAAACCTTAAGAGACAGAGCAAAATCAAATGACACTTCCTGCAGTAGGTGGGAACGTTTTAGGCTAATATCTGAGGGAAAAAGTCCAGACCTTTCAGTGAGTAAAACCTTGGCTGAGTAACTTCTATCTCAGAGCGCCACTATGGGATAAAAATGAGCTTTTGTACATGGCAGTCATGAAAGAAGACTGATAAAAGCAGTCAAACGCTCAAGCAAGGGTTTTAAAGTGATAAGGATTATATGAGCTGGAAAACTTGGCAGCCTGACTCTAAGGTAGTGAATTAAACAGACGCATAGCGATGAATACCAAAGTCTCCAAAGGCGGCCTTATTATCACAGGGAGAAGTAGTGAATGCAGTCCAGGCCAATATGTGACTCAGACTGAAGGGAATCTAGCTTAGCTGTCACTAAAGAGCCATTGTTAGGAAGAAATAAAGAGCTGCATTGACTTCCCTCATATGCTCTTTCTCTAGGGGACCTACTGGTGTGGTTTAGTGGGAGGCTGCATGATGTGGAATTTAAAGTGTGATGGATTTTTAAAGAAACCAGTTAGACACAATAGTACTACAGCCAATCGTCACAAAATTCATCTTTGCGGTTAGATCAGTAGGGCCACATCACCCTATGATCAAATATCCAACTAGTGTTTTTTGGTGTGAGTTGTCCAGTTTTTGGAGAGATTAAGTGTCTGCATTTCCTTTGATAATATGAAACCAGATGACATTTGTCATGCATTGCTAAAGCCAAAAAATAAAAAATATCTGAAAGGTGCAAAAGCATCCCTTCACAAATCATCTGTCCATCCATCCAATTCATTATTGTTATTATTTTTTTTACCCAGTTACTTAAAAAAATTCACAAACCTTAGAGCAAACCTGTTAACATAGGAACTATTTTCTCTTCTGAGCAACATCTATAAGCCAAGGGGAGCAAGCAGCTAGCTAGTGGTACAATCATACTAACAGTGGGTAAAGACCGTGATGTTGAAAATTTATTGTTACCATGTGCAAGTCACATGTTTAGATGACAGTCATTGAAAATTGTGTCACTATGAATCCCACTGTGATTGTTTGGAAACACGCTCCCTCTCCAACCTGACATGAAACCATGTAATAGACACGCCGGTCCACCGTGACTTCACACTTTGCTTCTCCATAGTGTGAAATGGACACACATGCAGGAGTTGGGTTACCAGCAGGGAGAGATAATATATTTAACACCAAGAAATCACTAGTGAGCAAAAAAGGTAAGAGGTACATTCCAGGGTCCTTCATCGCCAGAAACGATTAGGCTGTGCAGTTAATGTGTATTTAAATGTAAATGTGTTAATAATGTCTGTTTAAAATGCTTTCGCGTGATTATTTTTATATTAACTGTGCTGTTAAAGCTCATTAATCTTTAAATCCAGTCATAATGTCCCAAAATCCAACCTGTTCTCATGGATAGATGGAAGTTCCCCATTTTTTATCAATAGTTTTAGGTTGCTGACAAATAAAAAACAAAACTTTAGATTAATAACTGTTTGTCTGTACTGACTTAATAGAGGCTAATTATATTTACAGTAAGGTATTCTTATCAACGACAGTACTTCTGTTTTAAATTGTATTATGTACAAAATTTTTAAGGAAAATAACATTCTAACATGACAGTTACATTTAATAAACATTTGCTAAAAGTCTGACTGCTGGTACACAAATAGTCACATGAGAAGTATAGCATGTACTAACAAAAATCAGCTCACTCTACTGTATACTGTAGTGAGTGGGCCATGCCTCCCACTACATGTAATCCAGCAGGCTAAATCCTGGCCATCATCGGGCTGGTGCACTGCAGAGAAGTTGACTCATTAATAATTTCCCATTTTCTTATAATATTAGAAAAGGTAGGACTGTGTACTCAAAATAAAGCTGTGCCCATTGCAGTGTCCTTTGATATATCAACTTCAAAGCACTGCAGTAGAGATTTCGAGAGACAAAACAAAATTCCTATAAAAACATGTGTGCAATGTGAAATTAATTATCAGCTGCACATTTTTCAGTGTCCTGTATTTTGTCCACAAGTCGACATCTCCTGCTTCATTGCATTTTTCTGTGAAATCTTCTATTAAAGTCGAGCAAATACACACAACCAGCCCTCAGCAAAAATCCACCATTAAAAAAAAAAAGTCCACTCAAGCTTAGGCTGTTTTCAAAAAGCATGACAATATAGCACAGCTGACTGGGATCTCTCATGCGTAGGAAGAGCAAGAGAAAAAAGGTGGATAAAAAACAACAACAGTGCTTCTTTGACTCCGCTGGATCTCACTGTTCATTGAGGTTTACATTACATGAAACTACAGAACAACATGTGCACATCCAGTTCAACAAGCCCAACAGACTTTTAGTCTCACCGGACTTTAATAAATCAGAACAAGCTAACATAATCTTATATGTGACCTCACCAGGGACAACACAACAGTCCCACTTAGAGTATAAAATTCAGCATCAGGGACTGGGAAAATTAAAGAACCTTCCGACACTTCCTAAAAGGTTGCTCTTTCTGAAAGCATTGCCATTTCTCAGGCGTATTCATTGGGACTTTTTTAACCTTAGCTTTGAAGGTAGGTATAAAGTAATTAAGAAAAATGAAAGATTTTACACATCAATGGTCTGTTATCTTAGGCTGTTTGAACTAATGCACCAGATTATAGCTACACTCCAGAATACATCCGCACAACTTCACACATCTGCAGTCCTGGTAATGTTACACTTCAACTAAAACTTTGCAAAAAAGATATGCAAAAGGAGAAAGACCAAAAAACTTCCTGTTAAAGCATATTTATTAGGGGAAATGTATTTTTAATACTACTAATTGGGTTCTCACTCAGTTCAGCCATGAAATGCTCTAGCATGGGAGAAAATTTGACACCTTAAGGTCATGATGCTGCAAAAAATGCTGGAGTTACAAGCTTTGAGCTGAAAAGGGGTGAGTGTGGCTGCCAGGTCTTATGGGTTTTCTTTCTTCTAAAGGGAGAGCAGACTAGACACTCTAATGATCAAAGTGTATGGAGACCTTTGAGATAAAATGTTTGTGTTATTCACTCAGCAGTGATAATCCTCCTGGACTGTTTTCTCTGGTAAGTGTTTGAAAAAACACTGGACACTGTTTATTTCTGCCCGCCTCCTCAGTAGTCTCACCATATACTAAGCTAGTGGAACCACAAGCTGTTAAATATAACACAGTCATAGTAATCACTGAATGTGATTGCATAGTAATACTGTGTCAGTGCAGGTGTAGCCACGAATAGATCCATATGCACTTTTCCCACAACTTTATTCCCTAAACAGTCAAGCACTAATTTAAAAATATTTAAAGCTGTTAGGTGTCCATTTACTTTTGAGCCCTATGAAGTTGGAAGACTCCTCAAAGCATTTCTGTCCTTTTCCATGTAAACACGTCAAACACAAATAAAGTTTTGGCTATTGTTTTATTTCAATTTGCTTATTTTCAGAGCCTGATGCATTAAGTGTCCAAGCACTTACAGTGTGGACCCTGTCTCCTGTTTTCAACACAAGCCCCAACAGCATCAGCTTGTGCCACATATTTTTGTCTGTTTAATCTAGAGCATGTTATTTTTCCCCCCAGAGCCCATCCTGAGTTCCCAATGTTAAAGGAGAGTGAACACACAGATGGGGCTTGAGCAAGGCCAGAGACATGTTGTATAACACGCACAGACTATGTTGTGCCATGCACTTACAAGGCAGGGTCCCACATATAGGCTACACAAAACCATGTAATCTGACATCATGTGCAAGCAAACGTCAGAAATGATTGTTAACGCAGACGCACAGACGCACAGACAGCAACGAGTCCAGGAAGGCAGCTCAGCCTGAAGGGTCCATTGCATCCATTCAGAAGGTCAGACTGGAAAGGACAGATGATGCACATCAGACTGTAAAGGCCAGGAGACCCTGAGGTGCTCCCCTGAGTGTTGCTACCTCAGCCACAAAACAGATTGGCCCAGAACAACAGATGTGGTAAATCCCGAGTCAGAGTTACAGAAGTTGAAGAACTATAAAAAAGATAACCTGGATCTGTAGAATTTAAGATGTAAGACCTTTCCTTTTATCGGAAAAGAAAAAGTCAGAAAAGCTACAATTATCTAAGATATATCAGAAATGTACGTTTAAGTACTTGACTGCAGTATTACAATATCCAAAACTTTAAAAGTATATAATAAATCTTTTTTTTCAATCTGTGCCATTAATTACACACAAAAATCACCCTTGTAATTACTTTTTGAAGAGTTTAGTGCACGTGATATTCCAAAGGATGCTTTTTCGTGACTCACCTGTACCTGAATTTTGAGCTTTCTTCATGCTCTGCGTTTCCTGCTGGTGCACTTCAGGTATTCGTCAGTAAAAGCAGAGAAGCTGCAACTGTCGGTCGTCCTTCTCACCACGTCGACCAAAGAAATTGGAGTTGACTTTGTTGCCTCAGTTTCCCCGCACTTGTTCTTCTGCAGAAAGCTCTGAGTCACTGTGTGACTGCAGGCAGCGCTGATGCAGATATGCCGCTAAGCTCAATGATGTGCACTTTAGTGGGATGTTGAGATTCTCGAGACCGCAAGACCATGTTAAAAGAAATGTGAGCGCACGAGGGGGGCGGGTGGAGAGGTCCACTGACGCGCTTTTACGCACGTATCCAAAGAGGAGATAACAGGATCTATCCAGTGTTGGGCTGCTTACCCCAAGGGAAATTTGTTTACTTAGTCACACTGATATAAAATCTATGTGACAAACGCATCAGAGATATAAAGGAGTTCATCCAGAAGCTATTTTTCTTTGACGAAAAACAAATAAGCAAGCGGCTTCAGTGGTTGTTGTCAGGGTGGAAGTTTTAGCACCAAGGAAGCTAGTAGGCTGTGTCCGTTACAGGCTTATGTGATGCTTAGGCAATATTTCCCACATACTTCCCATTAGAAAGAAGAAAATGAACACATATCTTTCTGACATAACAAAACTCACATTTTCTTCTTTTTATGTAGAGTTAAACCAGTCTAAATGCAGTCATGTTTAAACGATCTCTCAGAAAGACACGATATACACTAAAATCAGCCATGGATATGAGAAGTATGTTGCAGTGCTGTAAAATGCTGCTCTCTTGTGGTTGGCTGTGTCACAGCTGGTGTTAGGACCACATTTGGAAATTAGGTCAACGCTTTTGATGCTGTATTCAAACGGACAGAAGAGTTTTTTTCAGTAATAGGTTTCATTTTTCATTTGAAACGGTGAGGGGGGAGTTTTGGTTGAACCACATAGTCAAACCCAATAAGCCTAAAAATAATTAAGCGTCTATTACAAGTAAAAGCAATGCGGACTAATTCTGAATACAATTTTAAGTAATAAAAGCATTTTATTAATACAAAATCCTGCAGTATAATGTTCTACCATGAAACTTGTAAGAATCTGGCAAGAGATTTACTTAAAACAAATGTACTTTATTCAAAGCTAGGTTAACACAAAACTATAAATCGGTGTGGAGCTCAGAAATATGCGTATGTGTGAGAGAGCGCGTGTGTGAGTGTTGCATGCTGTAAAAAGTATTTAGGCTGTCAGCTAATCAAAACGAGAACTAGAAAAGTATATATCAGATGTTGGAAATGAAAGACAGCATGAGCACATGGACCAGTTTTCATAGCCTGACAGACTGAGGTGAACTATGTCAACTGAGGAAACTCCCATGTTAGAAGAATGCACGTTGAAGTTGGACAGGAAGGCTCAAGGACACTGGAAAGAGCATCATAAATTTAATTTTTTTGTGGCAACAAAGACAACAAATGGAGATAAAAGAGTGAGATATGAAATATTTGAATTAAATAACACTTTTAGAAAAGATGTGAAAGAAATAGATTAGATAGAATTTACATTCCTTTGTTACATTGTACAGATGAAATAATCAGAATGATGCTTTATTACACATTAGCCTTCAGAAGTATTTGCCTCATAATCAGTTACAAATAGTTTGATAACCATGATGCTGTAGCAGTGTAGGTAAAAGATACTGTAGCTTAGTATTTTCTATAGGGTTTAAAGTCACTGCGTGTAAAAGTTTCAAAGCTAGATGGGAGTAAATATAGACTGTATCCCAAAATGGTCACAGTCAGCTGGGATGTTTTTTCTAATGTCTGTAAAAAAATAAATCAATAAAACAAATAGCACAAACTATATTTTAACTCTGAATAATATCAATACTCAGAATAAATAAAAAAAATATGTGTCAATTAAATATTTTGCAATATTTTATGTTTTTACTCTTGAGTCTCCTCAAAAACTTTTGCACTCTGGGTAGGCTGTCAGTCCACGTTTTACCTCAGCTGTCAATATGCCAGGGAAGAAACATCTATATCTATTTTCTCTGGAGGAGTCAGTGAAGCTAACTTTGGCTATGTCTTTCCTTAGCCTTTTCTTGGTGAAACATAGGTATATGTTAAATCCAAAGGTGCAGACATGACTAAAAACTTACCTCCATGGCATGCAAATGTCTACGAGACCCTTTCTCCTCTGGTTTTGGTGTACCACGTATACGGTTGGTCTTTGGCCACATATATAAAAGCAGAGCAACAATGTCCATCTCAGCTGCAAACCTATACCCATTCCTATCTTTTTTTAATGGATTAATTCTAATTAATCATGAGAATCCATTAATTTGACGGAAGATGTATTTACACACTAATCAGTGTATATTTTTGAGTACAATAGTCTATTTTCTATTAAATAAGCAAAAAAAAGAAAAAGAAAAAAGATTGTGTCTACCCTGTAAGTACAAAAAAGCTTTAAGTTACCACACTATATAAGTTACAGACAACTCCTTTATCTATATGCAGTACTTGTGCTTCATTCAAGGGCGTAGATTTGGTTTTGGCATTGGTGGGGACGGATGATTCAACCACCGAACCCTGCGCTGTTTCTTTTTTTTTTTTTCCTTTTTGTCTTTGCTTCTTCATTAAAAAAAGAAAAAAAGGGAGAAATATACTTGCTTACATATGCTATTCTACATGCTTTTAAACCATTTAAAATTACAATTCATAGTTTTATATGTGAATTATATAATGTTAAATTACTATTAAATAAATGACTGATTTTAGACTTTAGTTTACTTCAGCCATATTCCATATAAATCAGGTATCATACAAAAATAAAAAAAAAAGCTTCAAATAGAGTCATGACAATAAAAGAATATGACTTTAAGGACATTACTTCAGTTATAGTACACCAACATCTCTTACACATTAGCACTAAGGGAACACTGAATGACCTGGTGGGTTTTGTCCATAAAATCACTCATCTAAGATTACCACAAAGTAAAAGATCTCTCAGCAAAATTATGCAACCTTTTAGGCACTATTGCCCCGATCAAATCAGTGAGCTGGGACTTTTTATTCTAAACATGAACTACTGTTACAGCAACAGACATGGACTACTGGTGCCCCACACAACAACTCAATGTCCACTATGTGAAGGAGTCTATACTACTGTTTATACTATACTGTCTATACTATACTGTCGTGGTGGACATGGCAACACTTTTTTCATGGTTACATACAGTTTTAGACTGATGTGGGCCAAAGCCTAGCACATACCTGCCAACCTTGAGACCTCAGAATTAGGGAGACATTCAAAGGGTTTTTTTTTTTTTGTTTTTTTGTTTTTTTACAGTGTTTACTTATCGGAAAAAAATAAGTTAAATGTCACCGGCCTGTTCCGGGGGTGTCCAAATTCAGAGGCTGCGTCCAACTGAGGACCCGGCCTTTGCAGGCTAAGTGGGCCGGGTCCTCCGAAAGCCGGGTAGACCGGAAATGAGCGACCGTGAAATTCGGGGGTCTAGCCTTCATAATTACGTCACCTCTGCCGTCTGCTCCTTGCTGTCTAAATAAAATAAAATATAACCGGACGCTTGCGTAGATTCTCGACCATCTCACACTTCTGTTTAATCAGTTTTCTGTTTGACATTTATTCAGCTGTGTGAAAACCCCAGAGGAACCCTCCCGAGGGATTAATAAAGTTTTATTTAATCTAATCTAATAACTTTATTCTCAGCCAAACCGATTTACTCATGAACAAATAAAACACTGAAAAAGGCCAAACAATAACATGTTTAAGTTATTTGAAGTTTACACAGCTACATTCTCGCCTGAAAACATGTTAAAAGTTTATTTCGCGACCCAGAAAGAGTAATGAGAGTAATATTAATACTAAGTAGCTGCAGTAGCAGCTATTGTTGGAAACTGGAATTGGCTGGGCCAATCTAGGATATGGTTTTTCAATTTTGTTGTGGAAAATCGGGAGAAATTGGGGAGAATGGTGGCTCCGGGAGCTTTTCGGGAGGGGCACTGAAATTCGGGATTCTCCTGGAAAAATCGGGAGTGTTGGCATGTATGGCCTGGTATTGCCTGTAACGTTATTATGACGGACACATTTTATGAGTGAACTTGACTTTAAGTGACTTACAGGTTTCTTTGAAAAATACTTTCTTATATGCACGTTCTTCCTCTTTGCTACCGTCCTGTCCTCCTCGCAGCTCAGGTTTGCCGCTGCTAAAACTAAACAGAGCTCCCTGAAAGGCACAGCCAATCACATTGGCCATATTTGTCACATGAGGTAGGACTCCAGTAGAGAACGTAATTTAACTCTTTCTGCACCGCTGGGTGACTGACGCTGACAGATCGATTTTTTCTTTCTATCGGGTTTGTATTTCTTTACTCGCAGAGATCAAATTATTGGTGGGGACAATTCAATAATCGCTGGATATTGGTGGGGACATGTCCCCTCCGTCCATGCCAAATCGACGCCCTTGGCTTCATTATTCAAATATAGACCAATACTATACAATGAAATGTAACAGTGAAAATAATGCTGATCAGTACTAAGAATGATTTGAAATAATTCAAGTGGTTTCAATTAACCAGTGTTTAAAAAGTGTAAAAAGAAAACAAATGTTTGACATTTTGACCTGTGATTGAAATGACTTCATGAGACTTCAGTGAGCCAATAACATTTGACTGCATTGCTAATCAAACTCATAGGGACTTTCAGAAGAGTGCTCTGAGACAGGGGAGAGGTCACTCTTGGTCATGACTTCGTACACGTCACTGGATTCTTGCATCGAACGTCTTGGTCTTATTTTGCTGCTACGCTTTTGTTTCACCTGTTGGTAGTAAAACACCACAGAATAGTTATGTATGTGTGTGCAAACTTCTGCAGCTGCACTTCAAGATGCACACAGAGCAGTCAGCAGTTTTAGATGTTATCATGAAGTCAGGGCAAGAAGATTTACAATGATTACAGCAGTTCTATGCATTTGCGGTGATTCTGATGAATGTGAAAACTTACTGTATCTTCAGATATACAAAATAACCACTGCCGCACATGATAGCTTGCAGAGCATGACCTTACTTTAAAACCTTTAAGCAGACAGAACTGAACTCACCCTTTGAATGATCAATAGGATGAAGACTACGATTAACAGCATGCCGAGGACACAGATGCTGATGATGAACACCAAGATGTGCTGGTCATCTTGTCCAGGATATGCTGTAAAAAATATAGGAAAATTGGTTATTTGCTTATACAAGCTGTGGTATTTTAGTGCAGCTACACAAGAAATTTGCTGTAATTTTTTATTTTTAGTTTTTTTGTCACACGTCTTTAAATGTACTGTTTTTACTCTTTGCAATGCAATACAGAATTCTCTGAAACCCTGAAGAGAGGTCATCTAAAACTAAACTGTATGTATCATATAGACAACCAATAAAATAAAAGTAAGGGTGGACTATTTTATGTCAAATTAGAACCACAACTCCTGTATATTTTGCAGCCAACTGCAAAAAATCATAGAAATTTGGCTGTTTAAAACCAATAACGGTGTACTGAACTCACTCGTGGGATGTATCATAGGGGTAGTTTCACAGGAACAGTTCTCCACTACCTGTACCGCTGTGCAAAATGCAGGAAAATGTAAGTTACACCAAATGTCTCAAATCTTGCAGCTGTCCTAAAAATTTGTACACGACAATCTTTTGTACTTTTCCATCAATAAATTTTTTGCTTGTTAAATAACTCTCAGAAACCATAAAAAACCCAGAAAGAGAAGAACATTATAAATTATAAAAATACTGGTAGACTAGTGATATTTTCTTTTTCACATCATTTTAGAAACTGGAAGAAGTATTAAAACAATATGAAAGACAATAATAAAAGTAAGAGCCTTTTATTTACATATTTTGGCCCATTGGAGTTAAATTTTGGTTGTAAAGAAGTTGAGATCACATTCAAGTGTAATGTCGCCACTGCATAGGTTAGGTTACAGTAAGTTTTTATGATATTGCTTTTTCTTGGATATTTCTGCAATTTCTCATGTTCACAAAATTCAAGATGACAAAACATTGTCTGTTGAATATGCAAATCTATGCAATGTGGTGCATTTGGCCAGCTCTACAGAGATGCAAGTTACAGGATAAAAATAGAGAGTTTTTAAGAAGAAGAGAAAAAACCACACCTCTTACAAAAGCTATGTAGACTTTACACTTGACACTCTTTTCGACTGATTTTTTGTAGACGCTAGTGTAGGAACGAGAAACATCCACGGTCAGGAGCGTCGTGTCGTGGCTCAATGGATCTCCTTCTGTCTTAACTCTGTCTTTTTATTTTGATCACTTAGGGTTCGTCTGGAGCCCGAATAACCACATCCATGTGTAATGTCACCACTGTGTCGGTAAATATAAACCAACTTTCTATACTGTTGCTATTTCTTAATGTAAAAATCACCTCTTGAATATGTAACTGTGTACTGTACATTTGCAGTACACTGTGATTAGCACCTATTCAGTCTTTTAGTTGCTGGACAAGATTGTGGAGTTAAATAGAAGAAAACACTCACCTCTTACAAAAACCGTGTAGACTTTGCACTCAACACTTTTGTCTACTGATTCTGTGTAGACACAAGTGTAGACACCAGAATCATTCACAGTCAGATTGGTCATGGTGATGCTGTGGTTCATGGGAGCTCCGTTTGACTCAATCCTGCCTTTGTATCTCGATCGCACAGTAACTTTGCTGTTAACATGGTTGCTATAGAAATACACCTCATTTTGTTCAGTAAACCTATGATACAGATACATCCCAGCATATTGGCCATTGTTTTGGGGACATTCTTCTGAGGAACACTTCAAAGTAATGCTCTCACCAGGCTCTGTGATGAATATAGTGCTCTCTGTTATTAAAAAAAAGACAAAATATCTGATTAGTGGGTGTAAAAATATATAATATTATATAATATAATAAATATAATATAATATAATATAATATAATATAATATAATATATAAACATCAACATTAATAAGTCAGTATGGATAAAAATATCTTTGTCTGCTGTTTTTGCAAATATTGTTCCAAACAGTCTTGAACTATACCAACACAAGAAAATATTACAAGAAAAGTAAATGGACATACCTGAATAGCAATAATAACAAATTAATAATATGGCCAAACAAAGTCGTATCATCTCTGCAGCACTAACAGCATAAAGTCTCTGTTTCTCACACACTCCGCGTACTTACACACCAGTTCAGACAACAAGCAGTGTTTCCTGTATGGTTTTTGATGTAGATCAATGATGTGTGCATCCTGTGAGATGAAATCATTCATTACATTCACTCATTTAGACAGCGTGTAGCTTTGTGTAACACTCTGAAAATGTGTACGAATAGAACAATGGTTTACAAATGTATAAAGAACTCAAAAAAATAAGACACATAAATGTGCCAAGCATTAAAAAGCAAAAGAGGGGAACTCAGTTAATCAACAATAGTTTTAATTCATGCTATTACTACGAATCCCAAAGAGTAATAAAACTATTCATATAGTTTTATTCATTCATATAGGAATTATTTTCATGTATAAACCATGAATTCTGCCATAATGGAGCCAGAAGATACATTTACGTTTAGTTCCAGGATTGATACAAAGTACTGAATTCATCCTCCTTGTCTAACTCGAACACTAACTCATAAATATTGCTTTCCAGATTAAATGGTCATTTTAGCCACATGAATCCCTGGGATTTTATTCCTGGATTAAAGACTTATAAAAGCAGGAAACACGTGGTTAATACTAGTGCTCAAATATTTCGTATATTAAGTACATTAATTGATACATTAGTGAAAAACAGCAACATCCTTCTCACAGAGCTGATCTGAGATGGAGTTAAACCAAATCTAAACAGAGACATTTTAAAATCGAACATTTCTCTTTAATTTTTAACAGGCATAAACCAAAAAAGGAAATATAAACACACACATTTAGTTGTCCTTTTATACTTATATGTATATTTATACCTATATCTCTATATTTATCTATTTATGCTCATATTTATCTATCACTGTCTCTGTTTCTACACTCATTTATATGAGTGCTTATTAAGTTGTATATTTGCTGCCATGACAACTCTGCCCTCTTGTGGGCAAAGTGGAGAAAAAACTGAAGATCTAGTTTTACATGATCGCGCAAAAAAATCCATGCATTTTCAGTTTTCAGGCCCCTCTTCTGTGGAACCAGCTTCCAGTTTGGATTTGGGAGACAGACACTATCTCTACTTTTAAGATTAGGCTTAAAACTTTCCTTTTTGCTAAAGCATATAGTTAGGGCTGGACCAGGTGACCCTGAATCCTCCCCTTAGTTATGCTGCAATAGGTGTAGACTGCTGGGGAATTCCCATGATGCATTGAGTATTTCCTTTTCAGTCACCTTTCTCACTCACTGTGTGTTAATAGACCTCTCTGCTGAATCACACTTGTTATTAATCTCTGGCTCTCTTCCACAGCATGTCTTTCATCCTGTCTTCCTTCACCCCAACCGGTCACAGCAGATGGCCGCCCCTCCCTGAGCCTGGTTCTGCTGGAGGTTTCTTCTTGTTAAAAGGGAGTTTTTCCTTCCCACTGTCACCAGTGCTTGCTCATAGGGGGTCATTTGATTATTGGGTTTTTCTCTGTATGTATTATCGGATCTACCTTACAATATAAAGCACCTTGAGCCCACTGTTGTTGTGATTTGGTGCTTTATAAATAAAATTAAATTTAATTAAACTCTAATAAGCCCAAAATCTGAGTCTTCAGGTTTGTTGTGGTCTGAGATCTATGAAATCATCAGTAATGACCGTAACACCTAATATTAGAATGTTTTTTGTTTGTTTGTTGTTGTTTTTTAAATGTTGTATCAAGTTTTGGCAATCAGGGGACAAAGAAAATTGTCACAGTCTCGCTGTGACGGACTGTAAGATTGACGAGGTGGGCCCAAATGCAGACACGCAAAGAGACAAAACTTGACGTAACAGAAAGTGAGCTGTTTATTGAGGGCTGTCAAAAAACTACAAACAAAAGGGCAAGGGCAAAACTGAAACCTAAACCTAAATTGGGTGAACTAAAGCACAACTTGAAAGATCCTAACATGAACACAGATAATCTTGGACATGAATACCTGAGACGTGGGACATGCAAACCTACAAGCATAGCATGGAAAACAACAGATGACCCGACAAAGACTGAATGAGAAAACACAGACTAAATACACACAGGAGGCTAATGAGGGAAGTGGGTACACATGGGGAAGCAGCTTACACACATGAACATAACGACGTCACAGGGGAAACATAAAGTTAAACACACTGAACACAGGACCTCTTCAAAATAAAACAGGAAACATAATGAAAAGCAGACATGACTACACGAACTTGACGACAAAAGACATGCAGACATGAAACACATGAAGGGCAGGGAGACTTAACATAGGGTTGAAGATACAAGTGGAGTCTAATAACAAAGAACTGTAATGGGAACCTAGGCATAATAGAGATGAACTCAGAAAACCTAAATGACTTAAACACAGAAATAAACTAAAACTCAAAACGCTGGGTCAAAAGACCCAGGATCGTGACAAAATAATCATTATAATTACAATGCACCAAAAATTTTTAAATCAGGTATTTTTGTTTGTCCCCAAAGCAAAGGATTTGGGCTAGTGTCAGAGTCATCCCTGATTACTTAGTGATGACTAATTACAGAGAGTCTGAGCTCCCTCCTGGGGAGTACAGTAATTTCCAGTAAGAATAAGCATATTAAATAAATTGCTGTACTAATATAAAGATAAATGAGCTAATGTATAATTTCTGATAGGGGTGGAGGGCATACAACTTTTAGGTAGATACAAATTAAAGGATTATAAATCCTTTAATGTAGTCATCTCTCTGCACCATTCAAATATTTTCATGCACATGGAGTGAATTGATTGTTTAGCTGTTAAGCATGATAATGTTTGACATTTTGTCTCAGTTATTTTGATTGAAATTACTACATTGTTAAAACAACATCATCAACAACAAAAAGAAAATCCTTAAAGTAATATTTAACTGCACTGCGAAGGAAACCCATGGGGGCTTTGGGATGACTCCTCTGGAGCTGATGCAGGTTGCACACCAATGTTTGTATAATTTTGATTACATAATCAGTGGATTGCCCTGCAGCTACTCCATTGTTTCACCTGTCAATAGTAAAACAAGACTGTAGTGATTGTGTGTGTGTAGTATGACAGTTTGAATAGATTTCAAAACTATTTTTTCCAGAAAAGATTAATTTTAAGCAGAAGGACATGAGCTTACCCTCTGGACGATGAGTATGATGAATGTTATGACTAAGAGCATGTCGAGGACACCGGTACTGATGATTAACACCAGTAGTAGATAACGCTTTTTTGCTGTGGTGTGGAGCTCTTCTTGGTTTGTACATGCATTTCCTGTGCAAATATAGGAAGACATGGGTTATAACAAATTAGTTGTTTTCCTGTAATTACTCTATAACCCTGGGTTACATCTTTTATTATAATGTTGTAACAATATGCAATGCGCACTGAAGAACAACCCATCTAGCCCTAAAAAGGTTTCTATTCTCGTTGTATGTGTCATACAGATAGCTAGAAGGGTGTATACCATCCATCTCTATCTATGCCACCTGTGAAATTCTCTTTTTAGATCATTTTAAAAACTGTAAAAAGTAATAAAACAATAAAAGATTATGTTAACATGAAAAGTCCTACACCTACAGGGGTAGGTGTGCCACACTTGTGTTAATACAGTAACTTTTTATATGCTTTTTAATCAACAATGGGGTTTATAGACCCTAACCCATTCCAAATGGGATAATTACTGACTGTGTTGTGAGATTTAGGTTTAGGGTTATGAGAAGCTGACTTTCATGTAGATCAAATGACCACATTCGGGTGTAATATCATCACTGTGTAGGTAAGCGTAAAGGAAGTTTCTATGCTCTTCCTATTCTTAGACATTTCTGCACTTTTCACTTTCTTAGCTGAGGAAAAAGATAAGCATCATGTCTTGAAGATGGAAATGGGACTGTATGCATGCATACAGTACACTGCAATTAGCCAACTCTGAAGCATTGTGAATTACTCAACAAGATTGTGGAGTTTTTAACAAATAGAAGAACAAAACACACACCTCTCACAAAAACTCTGTAGACGTTGGAGTCAACGCTCCTGTCAAGCGATTCTTTGTAGACACAAGTGTAAACACCAGAATCATCCACGGTCAGATTAGTGATGGTGATGTGGTAATTCATGAAAGCTTCATTTACCCAAATTCTGACTTTGAGTCTTGGTCGCTCCACAATTTTGTTATTGAAGCACACTTCATTCTGTTCAGTAAAATTATGATACAGATACATCCCAGCATATCCATCATTGCTCAGGGCACTTCATTCTGTTGAACACTTCAAAGTGATGCTCTCACCAGGCTCTTTGACAATTTTAGTGCCCAGTGTTAAAAAAGAGTGTGTGTAATATAAGACACATACATTTGCATTAACAGTGACAACATTTTTATTTATTTTGGAAGCACTCAGAGAGTGATATATCCACAGTATCTGTATACAGACAGATAATGAAACTAAGAAAATGATCTGCTCTCAGTTGATCTCGATGCAGGCAAATCTAAACAATATTAACATATTAAAATATTTTTTAAAATTAAATGGACATACCTGAGCTGGAATAAGGAAAAATCATCTCCATGGTCCAAAACAGCAGCATCATCTCTGCAGCAATGACAGCATATGCTGACTTTTATCACGGTTTTTCAAACACTGTATGTACACATAGATAGGAGAGATGGTAAGCATTGTTTCCTGTATGGTTTGATATGGATTGGTGATATGTGCTCCTTGTGACCTATCATTACATTTGTTGTAACAAGCTTTACTGATTTGGATTGGCTTATAAAATGAAATGTAAAGACGTAAAAAAAGGCAGTGCAAAAGTGTAAATAACTCTGAGAAGACTCAAATATGTCACATGTTAAAAAGAAAAGAGGACCAACAATAGTTTTAAAGTAAAATCTGTTCATTGTATTCGGTTGTACTTTATAACACACATAACAATATGTAAGATTACCACAGCCGTGTTCCTACACTTAATTCCAGCATGCGGTTCCTCAGGAAAAGTGCTCTTACCACCTCAAAGATAAAAATATGGCCTAAACTGGCCTTTCATTAGGACTGCTTTGAGAGACTAAGTTTTTATATTTGGAACAACATGACCTGAAAGACGACACAACAAATGTCCTGGGGTACACTGAGTAAGTCAAGGACCCTGTCACGGTCAAGAAGTTCATCTGGGTTTATCCCAACCAGAAGCTGTGGACAATAAAATGAGTCATTTGTGTACTTAGACGAAGAAACACTACAGGACTGCTTCTTCATGATGGGCTCATCGGCACCCAGGAATCACTGAGCGAAGGCTGGAAAATTTGTAGCAGAAGAGAAGATAGAATAGAATAGAATAGAATAGAATAGAATTCAACTTTATTGTCATTGCACATGTCACAGGTACAGGGCAACGAAATGCAGTTTGCATCCATCCAGAAAGTGCTTTAGTCGTGATATAGATATATTACAATATAAATTAGCAATAATAGAGATGTGTAAGTATATTACAGAAATGGGTCTATTATGGTATGTTATAATGTACACAGTGTGAAGTATGTTATGAATATTCTATAAGTATGTACAGGCTGTAGTGAGTACAAGCTATGTACAGGCTATGAACAGGATATAAATATAAAACAAAAACTATACAGAAATCTGAGATATACAGTTATACAGAATGTGAACTATGTAAGTTATAAACAGTTGTGGGATTAAAAATTATCGTATGTACAGAATGATTATCTACACAGAACTATACAGTAGTGGTAAAGTGCTAGTGGTTGTGGGTGTGTGTATGTTCAGTCAATGAGTTTAACGTGGGTCAGATGTCAGGAGGCAGAGTTCAGGAGTCTGACAGCTGTGGGGAAGAAGCTGTTCCGGTACCTGGTGGTCTTAGTCCGGAGGCTCCTGTAGCGCCCCCCAGAGGGCAGGAGGGTGAAGAGTCTATGTGATGGGTGACTGGGGTCTCTGATGATTTTCCCAGCCCTTTTCAGACACCGCTTCCTGTAGATGTCCTTTATGGCAGGAAGTGGTGCTCCGGCGATGCGCTGGGCAGTTTTCACGACCCTCTGCAACGCCTTCCGGTCCGAGGCAGAGCAGTTCCCGTACCAGACTGTTATACAGTTGGTCAGGATGCTCTCGATGGTGCAGCGATAGAAGTTCACCAGGATGTCTGAGGACAGGTGGTTCTTCCTCAGAGTCCTCAAGAAGAAGAGGCGCTGGTGAGCCTTCTTGACCAGCTTGGAGCAGTTGGTCGTCCAGGTGAGATCTTCGGAGATGTGGACTCCCAGGAACTTGAAGCTGCTCACACGCTCCACAGCCGTCCCCTTAATGTGGATGGGTGGATGTGGGTCAGCATTCCTCCTGTAGTCCACGATGCTTAACACCTTCTCGGTGTTAAGCAGCAGGTTGTTTGTGTCGCACCACTCAGCCAGACGATCCAAGATACTCCCTTCTGAACAAAGCTTTAAGATGTATTCTTTTCCATCTCATACTGACCTTGTACAAACAAATTTTCATCATCAGAGTTTTTTTTTATTTAGAAATAGCATAAAAAGCACAGCTGAAACTGATAATAAAAAATAACTGTATAAAGTTTTTACATTTCGTTCACAAACTGGAGGCCCTGGCAGTATTTCTATCTGAACTTTGAGCTCTGTGGTGCCCCCAATAGGTTAAAGTTTAAAATGCCTTTATGTGCTTATCTTTTGAGCATATTCCCAGTTTTGATAAATTAGAAGGGCTGATGTTGGAAATGATGGAGGTGGTCGCTGTGATGTGACACATTGTTTATAGCCTTTGCATTTTGAAGCTTGACCATCAGTATTCTGGCTGCTGCCAAGACAGATGTTTTTTGGAACCTGAAGTTACCATATTAACATGAACGTGTCATAAGTTATCAGCTAACTCAGTTATAAGGAGCATCAACATCCTATGAAAAGTGAAACTTTTTCATTTCATCAAAAGACAAATACATGGATGTCTGCATGGGTGAAGTCAGATGTCAGCTCAGTGGATGTGACGTCCACTAGGGGGGGAAAGGGTGAACAGTTAAGTGAAGAAGAGATATGGGGTTCTTCCCTTTTGTATTCTAAAACGTGAGCAGTTCTGCAGATTGGACCTAAGGTGTCCACAGTTGTAAGTTCCCCTCATCTTATCAGGGGAAGCAGGAAAGACACATAGACTTCAAGGTAGTTAGAGCTGGGCGAGTCCCCCCACCCATATCAGCTCCATCTGAATTGTGCATTGCCTTCTGGGTAAGACCTATAGGATCAGAAATGACAACCTTTTAACCACAGAGCTGATACAGGCTTCCTGTATTGGGGTGCTGGTCCTGCTGATCCTACCGGAAGTGTTTTACAATAGAAAAACTGTCAAATGCTGCTCTCTTGCTGTTAAAAGTGAGACTATCAGTAGCTATGTCACTGGCTTTTACTCTGCAGGAAACTAAATAAATAAAACAAATAAAACAAAACTAACTGGTGAATGAATGAATAATCTAAGAGTTCAAATAGATTGTGGCCTTTATTGGTCATATTCTTTTTTCCACTCTGGGACTGCCATTAAAATGTATATTCACAAATTACACTGCTTGCCAAATTTGTGTTGGTAAAACCAAACCATAGCAGGTCTCACATTCACTCCTGTTGCTATTCCTCTGTCACAAATCACCCCTCACATTGGTCTTCACACACTCCAACCTGCCTATTTTTTTCATCTCTTTGTACACTGCCCGTTGTTTTGAATGGCACACCCCAGATACTTAAACACAGCTACCTTCACTACTTATACTTCCACAGCTCTGTTGTTACACCTTTCTCCCACTCATTCACATGTATTCTGTCGTCCTTCTACTGACTTTTATACCTCTTCTCTCCAGAGCACACGTCCACCTGCTCCCTGCTCTCACAATGTCACCTGCAAACATCAGTTCATGGAGACTCCTGCCTGACCCCATCAGTAAACCTACCCACCATTACTGCAAACAATAAGATGCTCAGAGTCAGTCCCTGATGTAATTCCACCCTCACCTTAAGCCCATCTGGGACTCCTACTGAAAATCTCACCACTCTATCAAAATGCAGTACAACTCCTGACCTTCTCTATACTGCTCCATCAGCACTCTCAAAGCAAACATTCCTCTCAGTCCAGATGATATGAAGAAGACACTGTTGAAAATAGCCCGGAAACCTGAAAAAGTGGGGAAACAATGCCTAGGAAATACACTCACAAGACCCGAAATCAAACCAAATTTCACTCTATGAAAGTGCAAACACCACATAATGCAGGTTTTTATTGACAGCAATGACAAATGAGTTTAATTCAGAACATACCGTACACTCTCCCCTTTGAACAATAAAGATCTTGCAGCATTTACTTAAACCAGTTATACTGTTTGTATGTGTGTGTGCGCGTGTGTGTGTGTGTTGAATATTTTTCATTGAATGTTTTTTTATTATATACCTCAGATTACTGTTGTTATATTCCAGAGCACAGAGCACAAATTATGGAGAAGGTTTGGAATTAACAATAATAAAGCATACAAGTCAAGAAACAAACAAACAAACCGAAAAACAAACAAACAAACAAAACTACAACTGTTTCAAAACATGTCTGTTATTTCCACTCCAATAAACAGTCTAACCAGTTATCATCCAGTCTCATCTCCACTTTCAGAACTCTAATTATGTCAGTTATTTATATGCGATTGTTATCAGATCAATTAATAATCATGTGAGATATCTGCATATAGAAATATAAACCACTCATCCCCCTCCCCATCCCCACCCTCCCGCCCACCTTCGGTTGTTTTTGGCCACAAGTATGTTTCACATGTCTTCGCATGCACCCTCCAAGTTATAATACATAAACAAGAAACACTCACCATTTGTGTTCATTTGTGCTAAACTAACAGATCAATAATCAGGCTGCTGATGTTTATTATGGCTGTCTGAGGCCTAGGTGCTTACAAGTGACAACCCAAACCCTGTGCCTATGATATCACAATATGTATTTATGCTTTTTTCAAATGCCCTCTCAATTCTCAAATAATCAGGGAACAGAGGCAATGCAACACTATGAATGGTCACTTTGAGTGCGTTCATTGTGATTTAAATCACTTCAAAAACCAAAATCAACCAAAAACAAACAAACAAAAGAAAAAAAAAAACACCCCATCAACAGCTTAAAAAGAAACCCTCCAGAAGTGAATAATATTCGACTACATTTCTAAACAAGCTCATAGGGGTTTTGTGCTGGCTGCACTGGAGCTGCTGCTGGCCACCCGTTGGTCTTCATCATAACTTCATACACATAATCATTGGATGCTTGCAGGGAAGGTCTTGCTTTTCTTTTGTAGCTTCTCATTTTTCTCGCCTGTCAATAGTAAAAACCACTGTATCAGTTTTCTGTATAAATAGCATGATGGTTTAAGCAGATTTTTAAAAAAGTACATCCAGTTAACTTCTAGAAAGTTTTCATTTCTGACAAATGATATGACACATGGTAAAACAAAACAGTGCTCACAGTGGGTACAAAGCCAAGTGGAGTTCTTAAGAAGTGGAGTTTACAGAGGACAGGTGTGTTAGCGTATCATTAACGTTGAGTTTTGTAACAAAGAAAAATTATTTTCATCTTGAGCCAACAGAGCGAAAGACGTGAACAGTGTGATGCACTTTCCAAGGAGCTGCAGCACTTTCACAGCTGCACTTCAAGATCCAAACAGATAATTCAGTGGTTTCTGATATAATCAGCAAGTCAGCGCAAGAGCGTTTACAGTGTTTACAGCAGTCATTCTTGGTTGCGGTGAGGCTAATAAATGTGTACATTGTCTGCAGATGCAAGATAACCACTGCTGCAGACCATAGCTGCAGGGCTGGATTACATAACAGTACCTTACATAGAAAGCTTTAAGTAGAAAGAACTGAACTCGCCTTCTGGATCATCAGTAGGATTAAGATTATGATGAACAGCAGGATGATGGTGGAAATACTGATGATTAACACCAGAGGTAGATGTCTCTCCTCTGCAGTGGACAAGAGCGCCTTTTGTCTGGGACATGGTTCTGTGTGAAATACAGGAAAACAAAAGTGATGTCTTCATTCAGCTGCACAAGAAATTTACCATCCTGGTGAACTTCTTTCATTACACTGTTCTAACATTAAATCTGCAATGTAATACAGAATTCTCCAAAAAAAACCTCAAGAAGAGCTCATCTAAAAATAAAAGGAAGATTGCTCTTCTCTTTGTATATCATATAGGAAGAGGAAAAGTAATTAAAAGTAATTAAAATCTGTGTTGTCACTGTTTTTAAAAAAACAAAAAAAACAATAGCCTTTTATATTACTTTTATTCAGCATTACTGTTGAGGGTGTCACCAAGCCCAAATGGCACATCAATAATTGTGAATTATGGTCTATTATGTTTTATATCTACTGTAAGTTGAGTTCAGCTCTACTGAAGATCTCGTGACCACAACCATAAGAGATGTCAGAATTGTAAAGCTTAACATAAAATAGTTTTCTTTGTTTTTGTTACTTCTGTCTTTCATAGCTTCATAAAGTGTGCAAACTTATTTGTGGCAATGGAAGCATCTGTATGCAGTGCACTTCACTTGGCTGATAACAGCACTGGGAGGTAACAGACAGGCTGTTAGCTGAGAGAATCGAACTGACCTTTGGGATGCTCGGTAGTATTAGGCTCACGATTACCACCAGGTAGACGTCTCTTCTCTGCGGTCGTCTGGAGCTCTCTGTTATGTTTGTTTGTTATTGCTGTATGGAAAAAAAAATAAAATACAAATTTAGAATAGCTTTAATTGTACTTTAATTGTACAGCAACAATTTTTTGATACAAAATCCTTCATAGTCAGGAAGGACAACAGAAAATTGGTATGCTTTTGTATATGTCACCTTGACAAGAACAGTGGACTAGGTCACATCATTTACAAACCAGAGTAATGAAACATATAGAAGACACATTAAACAGGAGCCCTGTGTTTGTATACGACCAAAGAAGTTGTGTAAAGTGTAAATTAAAACTGAATGTAATGATCTGCAAATCTCATAAACACAGAAAACATGTCAAATATTTAAATTGAGAAATTTTACTTTTTCATGAAAAATATTAAATCATTTTTCATTTGATGGCAGCAATTTGTCTCAAATTATGGTGGAAGGCAAAAAAGACTGTAAAATTAAGTAGTAGCAAAAACAAAGAGCTGCAGGAACATTTCACCTCTTGCTAATTAGGTTAATTCGCAGGAAGTCAGTATTATAACCAAGTACAAGTACATTGTAGAGAGGCAGAGTTTCTAAGAAGTAAAGATGGGCAGAGGGCCACTAATCGGAAAAAAATTATAATGTTCCTCAATGTAAAACCATGAAGACTGAATATCTCGTCATCTGTATTACATAATATCAAAAGATTCAGAGAATCAGTATTGGATGGCAGTGATCTTCGGGCCTTCAGGTGGGAGTTCAGTAAAAACAGTTATGATACCTTGGAAATCATTGTGTGGGCTCAGGAACACATCCACAAATCACTGGCTGTGTTAGTTGACCATGCCATCCTCAAAAGGAGGTTAAAGCTCTATCAGGCAAAGAAGCCATATGTGTATGTGATCTAGAAACACTGCCATCTTCTCTGGGCCAAAGTTAGTTTAAAATGGACAAAGTCAAAAACTGTTCTGTGGACAAAAGAACTGAAATTTGAAATATTTTTTGGAAAACATGAACTTTTCCAGACTAAAGAAGAGAGGGACCATTAGTGAGGATGCATTAGTGCCTGTGGAACTGAAAGCTTGTACATTTGGCACCATCGATGTTGAAAGGTATATACAGGGTTTAGAGCAACAAACCGTAGGTTCCAATGTGGACAACACGGTGCCGAGCTCTTCAGCCTGTATTCCAAACTTTCACCAACTGAAAACATTTGGTGCATCATAAAAAGAAAAATATGGGAAGGAAGACCTGGACTGTTGAGCAGCTAGAGTGCTATCGGACAAAAATGGGACAACATTACTCTCCTAAAGTCCAGCAACTGGTCTGTTGTTAAAAAAAAGTAGGTATGCTGCACAGTGCTAAATGTGACCCTGTCCTAATGTTTTGTAGATGTGTTGACCTATTTTTTTCTTTAAATTTTATACATTTTCAGTTTAAATATTCTTTTATGAATAAAATGAGATTTGCAAATCACTGTGTGCTGTTTTTAGTAACATTTTACACAGTGGACTTTAAAAAAAAAGGTTATATTTTACAGAATCAGAAATGCAAAAGTATTAAACTGAAACAGTTGTTGCTGATACAATAACTTTCTTAAATATATTTTTCAGCAGCAGTGGTGTTTATAGAGTGCTATCCTGCCTAAATACTACATAAAAATACTACATATTGGAGTTTAGGTTTATAAAAAGCTGACTTTCCTGGAGCCCAGATAACCACATCCATGTGTAATGTCACCACTGTGTAGGTAAATATAAACCAACTTTCTATACTGTTGCTATTTCTTAATGTAAAAATCACCTCTTGAATATGTAACTGTGTACTGTACATTTGCAGTACACTGTGATTAGCACCTCAGCAGTCTTTTAGTTACTGGACAAGATTTTGGAGTTAGATAGAAGAAAAAACTCACCTCTTACAAAAACCGTGTAGACTTTGCACTCAACACTTTTGTCTACTGATTCTTTGTAGACACAAGTGTAGACACCAGAATCATCCACAGTCAGATTGGTCATGGTGATGCTGTGGTTCATGGGAGCTCCGTTTGACTCCATCCTGCCTTTGTATCTCGATCGCACAGTAACTTTGCTGTTAACATGGTTGCTATAGAAATACACCTCATTCTGTTCAGTAAACCTATGATACAGATACATCCCAGCATATCGACCATTGTTTTGGGGACATTCTTCTGAGGAACACTTCAAAGTGATGCTCTCACCAGGCTCTGTGATGATTATAGTGCTCTCTGTTATAAAAGAGACAAAGTCTCTGATTAAGGACATGTCAAAGATACCTGCATTAACAGTGGCTGAATACCAGTTGTTCTGGAAGCACTCATAGACACATATCAAAATGTAATGTGACATTAATTTAAAACCAGAAACAAATTAAGAAATGGGACAAAGTCCTCTCTCAGCTAGTGTTATTTCATCCAGACATAAACAAAATGAAAACTTCAGAATAGGAAAGTAAATGAACATACCTGAAGTGGAATAGGAAAAAATCAGCACTAGGGCCCAACACAGTCGCATCATCTCTGCAGCAGTGGCAGCATAAACTGCTTGTGCTTCTAATGCTCTCTCTCTATATACACACACACAGACAAAAGAGACAGTGAGTAATGTTTCCTGTATGTATGGTCTGGACTGATGATTAGCGCATCTTGTAGGATAAAATCACTGGTTTCAGTTTTAGATCGTGAAGTCGTGTTTAGCTTTTAAATCTTGATCCAAATGTGTCCATGAGAAAAAATATGGTACAAGTTTGTAAATAACTTCTTTAAAATGACTCAGATGTACCATTTAAAAGCAAAAAGCAGATTGCCATGCGCAATCTGACAACGAAGAATATGACAGCAATAAAAAAAATCTCATTTCTGTGCTTTACTAACAAAGACACAATGTCTGCTTTTTAAAAAAATTTAAATTTTTTAAAACATAACCTAGTTTACCTCAATATTTTGTAAATAATGTAGATGTAAATCAAATCACCTTTTACAAAAGTTGACAACAGACAATAGCAGTAGATTTTCAACTTGTCTCACGGTTCACATTCCTGCTCATCATCAGAGTATCATAAGTATTAAGGAATATATAACATAAGATGAAGAAATACTGTTAATAAAAACTATAAAAAGAACTGCCTTCCATTTAATGCACTTATTGTTGAGTGTGACGATTAATGAAACTGAACTAAGCTTTTTGGTCCACTATTTGTGGAGCTTTTTCAGTTTTATTTCATTTCAATTTTATTCATACACCACTTCACAATGGTCACCTCAAGGTGCCTCAACCAGATGATCCACTATGACTCTCTGATTGTTGGACTTGGGAAGTATGGACAGTTATTTCATGGAGTTATTTTTTGGCTATATTACATAATTGTTTGGAGATGTTTTCCTTTCACAATGCAACATTTGGGGAGTGAAATGTTCACTTTAAGCAAGTTCTAATATCTGTAAAAATTTCTTTATTATTTTGGGGATTTCAGAACCATCTGTAACATCTGTGTGTTGCCATATTGTAGTTACTTTATACAGGTACTCTCGGACACCTCGACAGTAACGACACAGCAGCTTTTTTTTCAGCCTCTCCATTTAGGAATCAACATAGTGGGACATCTGCCTCCATCTCACCCATCCTACACTGTCACATCACCCTTCAGCATTTCCTCCATCACAACAACCATGAAAGTTTTGTGTGTTCTTCCTTTACAAAAACTTGCTTTAAAGCTGGTGTGTTCCATATTGCAGCAAAACTATGACTTTGTGGAAAAGCTTAGGCTACCACTGTTGTTCCATGTGCATTAATGTGGAAAACTCTGATGCTTTGGGGATACTCCCAGAGATCTTGGGTCCGTATCCAAACTTCATGAGCTGCAGGGATTTATGACTTTCAGAAGAAATAATCTTAATTGAGAGCAGCCTAAGCCCACATGCAGTTGTATCCAAACAAAAGCCATGTGCTGCTCAAATCCAGTCTGCCACAATACGCTAAGCGACAACTCAGGCTACTTCCTTCTTAGACAGGTGTGTAGCTTGGTATGGCTGTGGCTGCTCTGTGGTCTCTGTGTCTCAAAATTTCAGCCTGCTAAGTAAAAAGGAAAAGCTGATTAGAAGATATGCAGCAGCTGTACCATTCAGCTCAACCTGGCACTGCTCTCTGAAATGCTCTGCCCCACCTCTGCTTCTGCAGCTAAGCTAAAACCACAATGTACACCTACAACATTTTGTGTGGTAGTGGGATGTGGATGTTTTGTCAAAAGACAAAACACCAAAAGTTCTTCTCACAGTCACAATCATAGAAATAAAAGTTTTCCAGGTGTGTGAAAGCACACCAGTGGTTATGTGGGTGCACAAACTGCAATAAAGCTTTTATTTTTGATATTTCCCTGATGTCATTTAAGAGGCCATGTGTGACATTATTGTATACAACATGCACAGCAAAATTTATAGTGCCTACTGCATGTTACAGGCTGGGAGGATGCACGGACACGCACATAACCAGCTATGTGGTAACTAAGACTTCTGTAAAAAACAAAACAAAGGGAACTTAAATTTGAAATTGTGTGCCAGCGGTACCAGGACATTTGTTTGTTCTGTCTTCAACAGGCAGTCTGCTCAACACTGACAGGCCTCTGAGAATCCAGGTATCTAACCTCTCACTAGTGCTGTAGTGACCTTGCAAATGCAGATATATGTTTACATGCTTGTCTGTACCTCTCTCAGTTAGACATAAACAAATTCAAAATGGAGATGAAAGAAACCATCATGAGCTAAAAGTAATGATAAGTGAAAACAAGTTCTAATATAATTCAATTAAATGTTATTTATACAGCGCCTTTTGTATCACTTAGCATGTTACCTTATATAAAGTCTTCTTTTAAAGATAAAATGTGTAGGCACACACTGTCTGCGTGAAAGAGACAGGCACAGTTGTGAAAAGGTCAGTTTCACATTAAGAGGCTTTTTTTTGAAAGGCAAAAACGACAGAGAAGAAACGATAAAAGGTGTCACAGACCAAAGAACAAGCTTGTAGGGTGCAGCTGTAACAAAGACCAACTTATTTAGCTTTGTCACTCAGGTGAATTAAAAAAAAAAAAAAAAACCTGGAACATGATGTCATCAAAGGTTTAAACTGTTTAAGATCATTTTCATGAAGTGAGATTTTTGTAGATTTCTATACTCTTTGCGAGAAAGATGACCACATGCCTGTCTTAAATGTTCAAACCTGAAAAGTACATTATCACAATTACTCTGCACGCTGGCTAAACATGCGTGCCCCAGTCATGAAAACTGATACCAGCTGCAAGAACTATTTAAGTTGAGTTCGACTCCACAAAGGGTCACCACGCATTCAATTATGCTTAAAAAGTATATAGCATAATATTGTAAGGTAGACCCTACAATAATACATACCTAAAACACCTTTATTACTTCTAATGATTTTATCAAGTTAGTTTATTTAATTTTAATAAAAGGATCTAATTTTAAAAGTTCACTTTTGATTTTTGTTTGGTGATTTCACCTACGACCAACTTTTTAAGTTTTTATCCAAGTGGTGTTGCAACTGAGATATATGCTAGATTAATTGTATTTCTCTACATTCTACACTACGTTACCATCTTTTATACCTTTGAGCATATATGTAATAAGACTGGACAATTGCTCAATTTTTTCCAGTGTCCAGTTGTCCTATTGTCCTGCTCTGGTATTTTGTTGATGAGATATATCACTGACGTCAAGGCAACACAGACCTATTAGAGTTATTAAATTAGTACCTAATTAGTTATTAGAGCTTTTGTTCAAGCTCCTATTAGATGAAAAAAATGAAACAAAAAAATCTTACCAACCACGGCTGTGTAGAGTCGGTTGGTTTGGCAAATAACTTGCAAAGTACAACTGTGAAAAATTACATAATCAGTTTCATGGCTCACACACAAAAAAGTCCTCACATGTTATGTATTTCAAAGAATCATGTGATAGGTGGCAACGACATGAATTTACCAGTGGTTAGAAAAAGGATATGAAATTTGCTATGTCTAGATGTTCTCTAAACAAAGGCACTTAAGGATAAGAAAATAACAAATTCATTGCAATAAAAATCCAAAATACCAATTAAATGATGATTTAAACAGAAAGTACAATAACAGTAAGGCCAGCGTTTCCTGACTGCTCTGTCAAACCACAGATCAAACATACAGTTCCATCAATTATTGAGTCTCAGACACTTCTACATATCATTGTCTAAGTGACCTTAATATATATTGGTAACATTTGAGAACAACACACACAGATTGACACACATACATAAACATGTAACAACTTGGTGCTATCCTCAAAATATATAATAAACATGAGAAGTGAAAGTGAGAATAAATGCTGTTTAACTGCCAAGAGTTACAATTACTGCATGGACTCGATACATCTGTGTTATATGGATACAAACATTTCCTCAGTCAATCAGGTGAAATCAGAAGTCTTCCATTTCTAGTCTGGTGTGATTGTTTGTAAATGACTTGCCCTGTAACGGTTCACCGCCTCACTGATCTTGGCTTGATTCAAAGATGTTTTTTTAAGCTCAAGACTTCATTCTTTATATACAGAGTTTAAGTGAATAACGGTCTTATGGCCTGTCTGCTAACTCAAAGTAATACAGGGTACGCCTGGTTATACACTGTTTGCAATAGGAAAATACAAATAGCACTGTCATGGTCCCGGGACTTCTACCCGGTATTTTGTGTTTCTTGTATTGCTGTCATTTGATGTTATTATGTTTTAGGTCCACTGTTTATTCTAAGGGTCCCTAGGTTGTTCTGTTAAGGTGTTGCTTATTAGATTTGCCCACGTGACTTTACCCCATGTGTCCCCCTCCACGTATCTGTGAGTCCCCATGCCTCGTTTGTCCTCCTTGTGTTTTATTCCATGTTTTCCCCAGCCCGTTATGTCTGTGCTCTCCCCGGGTTCTCTCCTCCCCTCCTGTCTGCGCCTCTGTGTACTTCCTGTTTTACTTTGACAGTCTCCCGTCAGTATGCGTCATGTTGTGTTTGCTCCTGCCCTGTCTCGTTATGATTATCTGTGTCAGCTGTGTTCCCATGTCCCTCGTTATCCTTTTGTGTATTTATGTCCGCATCTCCTTCCATTCCATGTCGTACAGTATTATGACTACAGAATTACCTCCTTTTGGTATCTACAGACCAAATGTGAAGGGGTGGGGCTTTGGGAACTAGTTTTTTCATCAAGGAACATGGCAGCCATCGCTGCAAGCACATGTTATGGGACGAACTAAAGTAAGTGCATAAAACTTTTTGTTCAGCAATTTTTGGCCATAAATGTTGTTAACGTATTTTAGATAAGTCTCTTAATAACACATTAAAACACAGTACGCTTAATTCTAACTTTATTTTAGTATAGTATTGAAGTGTTTAAAAAATGTCCTCCATAATGGACATTTGTAGTCATTTCCTCCATCTTGTTCTGTTTTTTTTTTTTTTTTTAAATGACCAGAAAAGGAGTCCTTTTTAGAAGAAGAAAGAAATTTATTGCAGTTTGTTGAGGGAAACTCAGATCTTGAGTTGTCTGATGAAGAAGATCATAGGCAATAAGCTCTTCAAGAAGAAGGAAAGAGGTGCATCAGAGATGGTACTCAGACGAAGTCCTCCTGAAATTGCTGTCATTAAGTGGTTGGACAACAAGTCAGTTGTAATGGCATCCTCTGCCTATGGCAATCAACCTCAGGACACACGCACAAGATGGTCCAAGAAAAACAAAAGATTTGTAAAGGTGCCAAGGCAACTGGCATTTGCTGAGTACAATACCAACATAGGTGGCGTGGACCTTGTTGACCGAATGTTGACTTTCTACAGGATGGCCTCTCGCACTCAGAAATGGACAGTACGTGCAGTTGTCTACTTTTTTGATCAGGCAATCACCAACTCAAGACTTCAGTATAGCAGTGACTTGCAGTTTTGGGGGAAGAAACCACTAAAGTTCCCTGACTTCAGACTGCTCCATAAAAGTTCAGTTTTACATGTTTGGCCTTCCTATGTCCTCTGCAGTGGACATGTCATATCTAAAAAATACCACCCCCCATAATTATTTCAGTCTTCTGATTAACTTACAAACAGTGGGAGATTTAAAAAAAAAAAAAAAAAAAAAATTGATTGGACAACATTTTTTTTCCTGGTAGTCAGGTCGATATTTAAATTGTCATGGTGTCATTTGTTTAGCAACTTTAGATTTTGACATTTAGATTTTAAAGATTATCACCTTTTTATCGCTATTTCCTTGGACCAATAAATTGACATTGACACACTACAATGTGACAATTTAGCCTTTGTCGTTTTCAGTAAAGAACTTTTTAGTAAAAATGGCAGGATAACTTAGTTTAAATCTGTTGGCAGATGCCACGCATGCTTCTTGGGTGGCCATTCCCATCAACCTAAATGCCGAGGAATTCAGGCAGGCACTACGGGAAAATATTCCTGAGATACCAGTGCAGTTTGAGCTCTGCAAAGTGAATGGACAGCGACTCATTCTTCCACTTGAAGATGAGACACCCAGAGAAATTCGAACCAGAAACCTTCTGTGTCACTCGAATCTTTATATCCGTTTAAAGGTATTCAAATGTTTCACTCAGGTGGCTGATATGCCATAATTTATTGTTAGTACTATTACTGTAACTCAGTGGCTCTCCAGTCACCCATAAATTGTCTAAGCTATCTTGTAAAATGTCACTGTTCAGAATACTAAATGCTGTGATGCCCTTAAGGTTTTGAGACATTTATCTGATCACTCTGTGAGACAGCTATGTATAAATAATGCACCCCATCAGTTGATACACTGTTAATAACTGTGAAATGCAGTATAGCAAGCTTGAACTTTGGTGTAACAATTTTTATATGGGCTGATGTTTATCTATTTCATAAAACGTTTATTTCATAAAAATTTTTGTTTAGTCAGAATTTTTTTTTCTTTCAATTTGTTCTTTTAATCCCTGGTGTTTCCTGGGTTTTTGCTTTTTGGCTTTTTTAGTTTCTCTGGTTTATTATTTTTTTTGCTCCTTAACGTTGTTTTAGTTATCCTATCTTGTACTTGAATAGCTTAAGTTCTGCCTACCCAAATAGAATCTGGGATCTTCTGTGTGGTTCTGCATTCATCCATTTTGGTCTTGTTTTTTGGTTTCTTTGACTTGTCCTCTGTTCTTACTGTTTCTCATTTGTTGTGTTGTGCCATTTTATTTCTTTAAAAAAAAATAACAATTTTTGTAGTAATGTTTCTGTAATGTTTTAGATTACAGAAGCCAGTGAGGAGTCAACTGGTGGTCAAGTAGTGCAGGCTGAAATGCCAATGTAAATATTGTTGGTTTTTTGGGGTTTTTTATTGACAGCTGCTTTTGGACTGTAGCACTTAAAATGCATTACATGGTCATCATTAATATTTACCATATTGCAGTGTGCTGCGTGGCACTGACACGCCTGACCATAGCAGACGTGATGTACAGGAGTCAGGTTATCAGGTAAATGGCACTTTAAAATTCCACCTCATCATAAACATGTATCTCGATCGCACAGTAACTTGTACAAACTAATTCTATCAGTGTTATACTTAGGATCTTTTTGTGTAGTCTATATTGATAAATATTCAACTGTTATGTTATTTCATCTTTTGTCCTTTGCATCTTCTCCGTTTTAAACGTTAGTTGGCGTTGTTATTGATTTTCACTCAGTATATTTCAGGTACACTGTACCATGTTCTTAGTCAGTGTCTGTGAACTTGTCCCTGTGTGTTCTTGTGTTCCTGGAGTTTGTTGCAATACTGGTCATGTCCCTCTGGAATTCACTTTGTTTTTGTCCGTCTGCCTGCAGCCTCGTGACTTTTTTCTTTTGTGTTCCTTAGTTTTATCTGCCTATCCTGCATTTGGGTGCTCTTACTGCTATGAAATATGACGCGGTTATTCCATTGCAGTGTTCTGCATGAAACCCACACCCAGACAGCTCACCATAGTAGGCATGGCCTCCAGGAACCACAGGTTAACAAGTGGTGGTTCTTATTAAGTAACATGATAAAACTTAAGTGTCAACTGTAACTTATAAACCACACAGCATAAAATTGATTGTAAATATTGACGATCAATCAGTAAGTAATTATAAGGAGGTGAGACTGGAGAAGTTTATGTAGTTTATGTAGAAGTTTATACGCTTTCATGTATTGAACTGATAAAATTGATGTATTCTGAATCTACCCCAATGGTTTGATTACCTCCCTCTGTTTCTGTTTAGCTTTTCCACATGTGTTACATTGCATTTCTTAACTGGTTGTTCTTTAGGTGTGACAGTTGGTGATATTGGTATTTGTACTTGCTGTTTTTTTTTTTTTAAGTGGCTGTATCTGTACAGTACCTAAAACAATGTGAAATCACATTATCAGATGAGTCATTCAATTTCAATATTTGTACATGATATTAAAAAAATCAAACACATTTGTGCTCTGTTTAGGGAAGAGTTTTACATTGACTCTGCAGACTCAGAAGTATCTGACGTGGATGACACTATGCTGGCTTCCCCTGAACAAAATGATTCTGATGTATGTGTAATGAATAACACCACCATAACTGCTGTATCTGTGTATAACGTGTTTCATCATGTAGTCATGACCAGATTGCTTTTTTTTTTTTTTTTTTTTTAACTTCTTCAGGATGAGATGGACCTTGCTACAGTGCTGAAAGATTTCCAGCAAACCCATATCGACACCTGCTGTTCTTTTACCACAATAGCTCGATGGAGGAAAATCCTCCATAGTGCCTGCACGGCACTCTCGAAATCATATTTTGCCTGGCATAAATTGCCAAATATTGAATTTATGGGTGAAATGGCAGAGGATTATGGAGGTCCAAGGCGGGAATTTTTTCGTAAACTTAAAGTGCCATCTCTCCAATACAGTAATGGAAAGCATGCATTTGTTGTTTTTTGTCATAAACATGATATCCCCATATGACACAAATATTTTACTCACTTTCCCTGCAGGTTACTTTTGGTAGAAGCTCAGAATTCCCTTGGGATTTTCGAGGGGAAGCCTGGGAATCTGTTGTTCAGCTATAGCCAACAGTTGCTGTCAAGCAACAAATTTTATACAGCTGGAAAACTGATTGCTTGGTCCATTGCACACAATGGGCCAGGCCCTCACCGTTTGAACAGACACCTGTTCTTTATGATGTGAGGCCAGAAGACGTCTCTTGACAACTTTAATGTAGATGTCTTGATGGACAAAGGCATCACACGCAACATAGAAAAGGTAAAGTTGTGTGCATGTTGAGGTGTCAATCAATTTTCATGAAACACAATGCATAGTTTAACTCATAAGTGGAACCTCTTAAACAAAATTATATAAGTACAGTTGGTGAATGCTTTAAACATATTTATTTATGGAGCTGCCTGATTTTCAAGGTTTCCAACTGCAGCACCCCACAAGACCTGGCAGAGTTGAATAGTTAACACTTAAACACATCAGTAATCTGCTGAATTGATATCTGTATTGCAGTTAAGGTGGTGGTTAAATTAACAAAACAAACCTTTTTTGGTTTATTTGAAAGTTTTGCAATGTGGTATAAATTGACAACATAATCTGTGGTCAACAGGGTTGCTAGCATGATCCAGCAGTTTGTTGCCAGCATGGATTCACGTGGTCAGTTCTGACAAACTGTGAAGAGATTCTGGAATCAGTTCCTTCCTGTGTTTACAAATGGTGGACAAAAACTTACGAGGAACAGCTTCCAGAATCTCTTCACCATTGCATGGAGTCCTGCAGGGAGTAACAAACGCGAAGAAGCGGAAACCACCATCTTTCAGTGGGAATGGTGGCTTATGGCCATTCAAGGTGTGTACATAGAATCCAACATTTGTGTTGTTTCTGTGTGTATTACTTGAGGTATCTCATGTTACATACAGTGTCCGCAATACAAAATTGAGACAAGGAAATATAAACAACACTTGGGTGCAATAAAACCTTAGCACTCTGCAAAATCCTCGCCTTCTTAGAGCATAAGGAAAAGTTTTAAAATTGACCTTTTAGATGATAAAGTATTATAATGGAAAAGAAACATTGTACAGCAACTATTTTTACAAAATTATTGGTTTTATCTTTTTTATGAACCTACATTGTGCGGTTTACTAGTTGTATGTATTTTAACAGAGCAAGAGGTGGGCCACACATTTGAAGATCTGCTGGTCTTTGTAACTGGGGCTGACTTCCTTCCACCACTGGGGTTCCCACAGTCCTGCAACACTGACTTTTATGATCAGGAGTCATGGATGTGCCGCATACCCTACGCATCGACGTGCAGCTTATGCCTTTATCTTCCAAGAGGTGTTGCAGATGAGAAACAATTTATAAACACTGCATTAAAAGTATCCCCGGGTTTCGGAAAGGCATAGTTGTGCATTTACATGAACTGATGCTGCACTACTTTACAGTATCTCTGGAAAGCTGTGGTTAAAACCTGTGGCCTTTTGGGATGAAGTTGGGTTGTTCTCACTGTTCCTGAATGGGATTGCTCCTGGCACCCTGCCTTCTCCTGAATTGTACATTTTTAAAATGTATAGATGGAAAGTGTTTAGTATAAAAGTTGTTTTTTTTGTTGTTTTTTTTTAAACAAATGTGACTGTTCTCTGTATATAGTTGCATTTATGGTTCAGTTAAGACAAGAGTGGGGTATGCATGCAACAAGCCATGCACAAAATATTATGTTCAAACTTTGAACCGAAAGACACATTTAGTTTACAAAAGTGAAATAAAGTATTGTAATGTCAAATACTGGTATTGGGATCATTGACGAGGGCTGTTCAGTACACAGGTAGGTGCTTAAGTCAAGGTAAATGGTTCAATGAGAACAGATAAGGGTAAATTCAAACTGAGAACTCAGATTCCATCTCAACTCAGACTTGAAAGCTAAGCTCTGAATTTGTTCAGCTGCTTTCATGAACAAAGCACAGGTTTAACTCCGACTAACTTTGAAGTCAGAGTTGTTTAACTCTGAGATTGGCAGCTGACCTTTGACTATAACCTGTTCTTGATAGGTTTTAACCTGTTCTCCATTTGAGAAATGTGAACATGTGTCAGTGCTGACTATGAACTATGAAAAATAAAGACTCCTACCCTAATTTTACATTTATAAAAGTTGACATAAAAACTTTCTAGTGATTTCTGTAAATGTAGTGGAATGATTTCAGAGAAAGTGGCTGATGGCTGGAAAGCAACAGTTTTGTTTTTTAGCCAAAAATGAACAATTTCAGCAAGATAAAGAGAACTGGCATTTAAATTATATTTTGTACATAAAAGGCACAAACTGCATAATTACCGAAGTAAAGAAAATTATATCTTAGACTAAGTTTGTTGGTAGCAATTGGGTCAGTCTTAATTCAGTGATTGCTTTGCTTTTCCTGTGGTCCCTTACCTTCTGTATTACGCTGTCATTTTTCTCTATGCTTCAATATGTAGCTAAAGTACATTCTTCTTGATTAGGTTTCTCCCTGTGTTCTAGGTTCATTCAGCCCGACCTCAGGAAAATAGTCTGCTTGCCTATTCTCATCACTACAAGCCTCCTCATATTCATGCTATCTGACTCTGCTGATAAGGAACTGAAAACACTGAAAAGAACCGTCACTGTCTGGCCTACAGCTTTAAAGCTTTAACCATTTTTAAGTCTTGCAAAGATCATGACAGGATTACATAGTGGCACATGTTTATAGATCAATCACTCTACAAATTAATGTATTTCATTTTCACTAATGTGTGTGCACAAAGGATACAGCCACCAGTGCTTCTACAGTTTGTTTTTACTACTGGATGAAGGGTAGTTTAACTAAACGTAACACATGGACCTGTAATCTCTGAAAAAGCAGGGGAAAAGGTGAGATTTTAAGTGACTAACTTCAAGATACCTTCATTGCACTAACTCAGACTCCCCTTTAGCTGCTTCAAGTAAAGAGTGGACAGGAGTTGAGTCTTTGTAGAATGTGTGCCAGGTCTATTGAGTTAAGGAAAAAAAGCCAGATCAAAATATGTTAACAATCTATTGACAGTGAAGATGTAAAATGACACAACACAGGATTGCCATATATTTCTAGTAGTGCTGTCAGAGTTAATCTCGTTAAAATGACAAGTGAGCAAGTGAGTGTGGATCGCCCCGCGAGTGGGGGCTATGTTGAGGGATGTCTCCTGAAGTCCACTGTCATCTCTACAGTCTTAAGCATGTTCAGCTCCAGCTTGTGCTGACTGCATCAGAGTACCAGCCGCTCAACTGCCGGTATGCAGACTCCTCACCATTCTGAATGAGGCCAATGACGGTGGAGTCAAACTGCATATCTGGTTTTTTTTTTTGGTTTTTTTAAATGCATGTTGAAAGAGCAAAAATATTCCTGAGACGCTGTTAACCCTCTACTGCATAGCGTACAACAAACCACATTTTGATGCCTCACACTGGCCCTTAAAAAAAAAAACAACTTTTTTTTTTTCCAAATAATGCTACCAGGCACATCTCTGTCCAATAAAATGATAAGTTGAAGGTGGTGTGACTTTCATTTGGGGGGAGAGGGACCCCTTTCTGCAAGCTGCACTACATGAGAGGCATCTCCATTAGGAGGTAAGATAAAGATCACTATTTTACATGTTTAAAGTGAAATAAATGCATATAAAAAATACTTGCATGTGCATGAATATGTTAAGAAGTGTATTTGATTGTTCATTCTACTTTTTTTAAATTTATTTATACAATAAAACGGTTAATTTTCATTCGTTGTCTCAAGGCAACGCGTGCGCATGTGCACCTTCCTGTTGCATTTCTTTCTTTCTTTCTAATACTTTGTTCTTCTTTTCAGAAGAACACCAGCCACAAGCTAGTGACTCTGAGGAAGAGGGGGATTCAGATGAAAAGGACGGTGAAGTGTCTCACCTCCCAAGATGGAGAAAAGCACACACATCCGTTGATGCCTACCCAGACTGGCAGGGCCAGCTGCCAAAAGCTGATGACATCCTGTCCCCCCTCCAATACTTCAGAAAGTTCTTCTCTGAAGACATTCTTCAAGTTATTGTAGAGGAATCCAATTTGTATTCGATTCAGTGTGACCCCAACAAGCACTTAAACCTTACCACCAACGAGTTAGAGCAGTTCCTCGACTCTGTGGTCTACATGTCCCTCTTTGGCCTGCCAGCAACTCGAATGTTTTGGAACAAAGCCACCTGAGTGTCCAGAGTAGCAGAGACAATGACCCTCAACAGATGGGAAGCCATCAAGAGGTCCCTCCACATCAACAACAATGAGGGACAGGAACAAGTTGATCCCCTCTACAAAATACGTCCTCTGGTCACTCACCTGACATCCAAATTGGTCTCCATCCCAATAAGTGAGAAGCTCACCATAGATGAGCAGATGGTGCCGTTCAAGGGGAGAAACAGATTGAAACAGTACCTACCATCAAAACCTAAGAAGTGGGGCTATAAAATTCTCATCTTGGCAGGATCTAATGGAATACCATACAACCTTGAGGTCTACACTGGGAGAGTCAACCAACATCTTGAGCTGCCAGATGTTGGAGCTAGTGGAAATGTCGTCCTTCGATTGGCCCTGCCAATCCCCAAGGAAGAGAACTACAAGCTCTTCTTTGACAATTGGTTCACTAGTGTCCCTCTTGTAGTCACATTGAATGAGCAGGGAATTCGGTGCACTGGCACTGTTCGTGGTAACAGATTACCTGGGATCAACCTGAAGAGCGATGCTGATCTGAAGAGAGCAGGACATGGGGCATTCGAAGAGAAGATAGCCATGGTGAGAGAAACCACCTTGCATGTTGTCAAGTGGTATGACAACCGCTCTGTGACCCTTCTGAGTGACCACATCGGAGCCAACCCTGTGACCGAAGTTGACAGGTGATATCAATTTATATTATCTTATAATATCTTCTTCTGCTAAATAGATTATCTGTTACTATGTTTTAAAATGTCAAGCAATAAATGAATAAATACATAAATAATCTATTATTATCATTACAGGTGGGATCGCAACCAGAAGAAACACATCACTGTCCCCTGCCCTGCTGTGGTGCAAGAATATAACAAGAACATGGGTGGGGTGGACCTGCTTGACTCACTGATTGCACTCTACCGCAACAAAGTTAGATCCAAGAAATGGTACCACCGGCTGGTGTTCCACTTCCTGGACATGATCATTGTAACCACCTGGCTGCTCTACAGAAGAGACTGTGAAGGCACTGGTATGGAGAAGAAAGACCAAATGAGGCTCTATACCTTCAAATCTTACATTGCAGAGGGCCTCTGCATGTGTGGAAAAAGCCTGGAGAAGAAGAGAGGTCGTCCCAGCCAGTCCATTGCTGGCGCATATGAGGAGAAGAGGAAGAAAGGATGCACAGCTCCCATTCCAGTCGAAGATGTCCGCCTGGATCAAACAGCCCACTGGCTGATCATGACTGAGGACAAGGGACGATGCAGGGTGCCAGGGCGCAATGGTGCCACAAATGCAATGTGCACCTCTGCTTCACCCCCGACTGCAACTGCTTCCTGATGTTCCACACGGAATGAACAAGACAGATCCCTCAGAGATCCCTGATGAAATATTGGATGTATTTTGGTGTTTTATAGTTCTGTGAAATGTTTACATTGTTTATTTGTTGTTTGTTTATTTGTTCGTCCTTGTTGGACAAATAAAAGTTATACTTAATAATACTTATATTATTATAGAATAACTTGGCGTTTGACTACCCTTATCGCACAATGTTGCCTTGAAGCAACAAACCAACATCTATTGGGGGGGGGGATCAAATCAAATTTTATGATTGATATATTAGTAGGGACCCTAAAGCTCCCCCCAAAATAGGGTGAAATATTTTTTTCCCAAAAAATTAAAAAGTCATGCAGTAGAGGGTTAACATTATTAAAGTTGTAGGCTATTATACAGTGGTATTACTTTAAACTGAGCAAAACAGTATTTTGATAAAAGAAAGGGACTCCACTTGTTTCAGAAAAAGCATTCTGTCATTTAATTGCTTGATCATGCTCTGCTCTGGCCATCTCTGCACTGTGTGGGTGACTGGTGGCTCCCTGCACACTAAGGGCTCATACACAAGGGAGAAGGTGCACCAGGTTGGGGGGGGGGGGGGGGGGGGGGTATGAACTGTATGCCTCTTTTGCATTCGTATACAGTAAGTACAAAGTTTTATTCCCTATGGTGGGGCAGGTCACATACTGGGTGAAGGTCGGCAGTGTGGAGTCCCAGAGATTGCGTTTGCAGTCTGCTGACCACAGAGTGGGTAGAGTCACATGCTGCCTCCACACATGCTAACAGCTCAATGTATCTGTTGCAGAGTTGTTCTTTCCCAGCCCAGGGTTACACCATCTGTTGTTTAACAAACACTGCCAGTCCCCCGCTGGAGTGAAATACAGCATTCTGTCGGGGCAAACGCCGTTTTTAATAGCGTTTTGAATTATTAAATAGCATTTTTTATGCCCTTTCTTAACCAAACGAGTTAGAAAATTGCCGAATATTGGCTTAGATGGCTTGCCGCAGTTTCTGCAGAGCGACGTTCAAAGACAGGTAAAAACGGCGTTTTTTCCGTCACTCAGAAGGGGCGTTCAAGATGCCCGTCTCTGGCATAAAATACCAGATTCTGTCTGGGCAAATGCCGTTTTTTACAGCGTTTTTTGTTTTTTTATGCTGGGTCAATCTGAACAAGACCCCAAAAAAGGTCCGTGATCACTGTCGTATGGGCTCAAATTGTGGTCATAAATATTTTGTATTTGTAAATCAAATGCGTACTTGTGAACTGAGTTTGTAACCTCGTAAACCAAAATATCTGAAAATGTTTTGTTTGTGCATCTATAGATGACTTAGTGCTTGTGCTAATTTGTGTGACTGTAAAAAATATATTTACACAACTTACAATTTTGTTTTGTTAAGTTCTGGTTACAGATACAAAACAAAAAACTATGTAAAATTCTGCACTAAAGTTCCCTGGCTGTGTGTCAGTTTTATCTTACAAGTATGAATTTTGACCCAATTTTTCCTCCTTTCAGCTGATTGGTCAATGTCATGTCAATCAAATTCAACAGTCCAATCAGGGAACAGGTGGGTTTGGCTGTTGGAGAGGTGCTTTGCTGAGCTTGTAACTTGAAGTCATCTTTTGATACACTGCCAAGGTGAGTAAGGTCACATCCGAATTGATCGATTGACCAGGTTTCCAAACAGTGGCGCATCAAACAGAGTTTTTTAAGACAACTCTTGAGCAATTATTTTCTCCCATCTTCTGTTTGTGTTTGACACTCATTCTTATTTTCTACCTTGTTTGTATTTTTTTTTTTTTTTCCTGCCCGAATTCTCTGAAGAACCTGAAGAGGTTTGGCTTTACACAAACCTACAAGCTTCGGAAGGTGTATGATCCTGTTAGGCTGCAGAGGGACTTGGTGGTGTCATCCAAACAGGTAAAAACAGACTGCAGAACATCTCAGAGAATCGGCTTAATTATCGCACTGATGTGAGACTTCATGAAACTAACACTCTTTTGATTTGTTCCTTCTCAGGGTGGTGGCTGTTACAGTCTTGTCAGCATCATCAGTCATTATGGAGGCACAGAATCAGGTAAAACAACTGACTTGTTACAAGCAGAAAATGATTTAACAGAATTTGCTACTTTTCAGTGAAGGACTCGCACACAAAAGCTTTTGATGTTCTGAGAAGCACTAAGTCAAAATCACTGTTTGCTTGAATCAGTCGACTTCCAGAAGTTTGATTCATTTGTCTTAATGTGATTTCAGGACACTACATCTGTATTCTGTCCATCCTGAGGAGAGTCCATACTCTACATCAGATAATTGGCTCACCTATAATGACGCACAGGTGCTCCACACAACTGGATCTGCAGTTTGTGAGGAACAGCAGCACTCGGCCTACATCCTGTTTTACAAGAGAAATGTAAGAAAACACAGCATCTCATCCTGAAGTGAGAGAATTTTTAAATGTGCTATTTCCTTGTTAACCAGTTTTGTCTTCATTCTGAGTTCTAAAACAGGGTGTGGAGGGGAAGTTAAGGTCATCATCATGCTGAGAAGGAAAAGCAGTCGTCCCAGCCCACCATCGCTGACTGGAGGACAAATATTAGTAAGCATTGCCCTTAGGAGGAAGGGTCCTCCCAGAGAGCCTGGTTCCTCCCAAGATTTCTTCCTCAAGGAGGGAGTTTTTTCTTTCCACCGTCGTCCCACATTCACTGGTCTCATCAGCAGAGACATTTTCAACCTCCTAAGACCTGAACTCTATCATGGCATGGTGTTTCTCTGACGTGCCTTGCTTGTCTTTTGAGATGGAATGCCCTGTGGGTTGATCACTGTGACCAACTCCTATACACTCTCATTTAAAACTCTGGTAATCGGTCATTGGAGTAAGATATTTGAAATTTGAAGTTAAAGTGGAAAACTTTTGAGAAAGTTGAACTCACAAGTTCCTGCCAAACAGAATCTGTTCCAGCTGTTTGAAACTGCATAAGACAATTAGTGCATTAAAGGGGAGAGATGATGTAGATGTAAACAATGGCACAGCAGCAAAAATTTACATTGAACCATTAAGAAAGTGGTGAATGTTAAATTAAGGCTATGTCCACACTTCATTCGTGTGAAAACGCATCTTTTTTTCTCCGTTTTGGCCTTCCGTCCACACTGAGATGGCTTTTTTGGTCAAGGAAAACTGAGTAGTGTAGACCTAGCCTAAGAAGTGTAAAATAAACACTGAAAACAATAAAAACAGCTCAGCAGCAGTGAAACAAAGGCTACGTACACACGTACACGGGTATTTTTGCATTTGCACCTTTCGTCCACACGTAAACTGCATTTTCAATCACTGAAAACGGAGATTTTTAAGAACTCCTGCCACGGTGATTTTCGAAAACTCAGTTTTTGCGTTTACGTCTGGACAAGGAAAACGGAGATTTATTCACACAACGTCAAAAGTGTGCGCCTTTTTTGATGTCACTCTGTGTACCATGTTATTGTTTACTTGAGATGAATTTCTACAATGGCAGATATAGACAAAATACTGTTGCTGTTAATCTGACTATCTGCAGTTTTTACACGCTTACAATTTACAAGTTGCAATTTGGATAAATTTAAATTTTTAAATTAAAATTTATGCAGTAGCTGCTCTACCAGGTAGAATCATTAAGTTTAAAATCCAGGCGTCCGTGAAAACAGAACTTATCAAATTTAATGTAGTTAGAAGTTAGCATGCAGCTCACTAGTTTCCAGTTAAACATAATATACCATGTTCTGCCTGAGGGATTTCTGAAAAAATTAAAACGTACAGCTCTGCTATAACTTATGAAATAAATGAAGACAGAAAACTTGTCAGTGTGCCCCCTCCCCTCCTTTAATATTGACAGTTATAGCACAAACAGCACTACTATATGGTACTATTCAAGGTACTCATTCATGCTAGTTATTTTATGTCTCCGTCAGACTCCCACATCTATAATATTTCTTTGACACAGACTTGACAGGTCGATACTGCAGATGATTGAAAAAAAATGTATAACATTTTATTAATATCTAAAATATAAATTATATTTTCAAAAATATATAAATACTTTTGTATTATTAAATTTTATATTCTAAAGGATCTTTTATGATATACATATCTGAACATTATTCTTATCAGCATTTGTGATAGGTCCTTTTATCATGGGTACTGTTTGATCATTCTGGATACAAGGCCTTGTCCAATGAAAGACTGCAAACAGAGCTGAACCTTTTAAAAAAAACAAAAATCACGTTAGTCTGCCTGCTATTTCCTTTAAAATTGAAAAATTGTAAAACATATATAAATTGCACAAACATAAACTTAAAAAAAATTAAGTTCAACAATTTTGAATTATTTGGGTTTTTTTGTGTAAACATATAATGTTCAAAGTTCACAAAAATAAATGTGAAAATAAATGTTAAAATATGACTTTTAAGACTTAAATAAAATGAAACATGTAAAAATGTCCTTTGTTCAATTCTGAAGCGCTCCTTATACTTTTATTAGTTTCAGAGTTTATTATATGAACCTCTATATAAGATAGAAAAATATCCTAATATGGTTAACATATGAATAAAATAATGGTTTTACAGCCAACACTAAAAGATAAGCACCCACACCATGACTGGGATGATAAACGTCAACAGCAGCACGTAGAACAGACTGACAAGAGTGGTTATCACCAAACCACTGAGGACAGAACAGGTGGACAGGGGGAGGGGCAATTAGGGCATTTATAAGACATTACAGCATCAATTTTAAGGTGAAAATGAAGCTGTAGCAAAGATGTGAACTATATTAAGAAGACATCAAAAATTAGCCTTCAAATTGAAAATTAACAAAAAAAAAAAAAATTTCAAAAACCATTTTCGAATTCCAAATTAAAACACTGATTTTCAAAATGTTTTTTTAAAAACACGATTTAAAATAGTGATTCCACTCCTCATTTTAAAATCCATTTCCCTTTCCTGTTTGCTCACGGAACAGCTCACAGATTAAGTATCCGGTCTTTAAGTGATGGTGTGACGAATCCTGCTTCCGAGCCCAAACTACCCTGCATTTAATAAGGCTTTTGTGTTTTTAAACATGTTTTAATACCTTGTATCTTGATCTATTTAATCTCAAAAAGCCTCTAAAAACAGTCAGTGATCACTGTTGGCCTCTCTCAGTTTTTATTACCGCTATTCATTCTAAAACCTTACGATATAACTACAGCCCAGCCCATGCAGCAGTATATGAATGGCTAACCTCGTATTGTGGATGGATTATCTCAGTTGTTCTCCTGACTGAAGTTTGGTCTGTTTACAGCATCCTGCCATGCGATTGCATTTGTTCCTAACCATCGAGAATCCTCACGTTAACTTTTATTGAATGGAAGAAAGTTAGTGTTCATCCTCCAGCTTTACTGTTTATATTATGCTAACATAGCTGTTTCGCTAGCGATCACGTAGCACATCGTTATATACCAATTAGCCAAACTTCACTAACCCTACAAACATCACTGCTGTTTAGTTTTCGGTCTTCATTTATGTCGGATGTGATAGCAGAGCTGTATGTTTTAATTTGTTTCAGAAATCCCTCAGTCAGGACATGCTATATTATATTTAGATGGAAGATAGCGAGCTAACTCCCTGCTAACTTCGTTAAATGTAATAAATTCAGTTTTCACGGATGCCTAGATGTTAAACTTCATTGTTACACCTGGTAGAGCAGCCACACTGATCATTTTATTAGAGATGAAAGAATTTAGACAGTTTTTCAACTCTCAGTGATGCCACAGTGATCGTTTGACTTATGGACCTGCAGCAGAGTTTGGGCCCAGACAAGGCTAATGACGTCAGACTTAAAAACCAGATTGCAGTGGTTCCCACGTGCCCCAAGCCATAGCAAGGAGAGCGAAGTATGAATAAAAAAAAATAATGTTTGGACACTGCTATCATAAAGGACAGGTTTTTGATGGGGCTCCCACACATACACAAGGAGAAGATGAAACACCGCCAGGTGTGCTTCCAAACCAACATCCTTCCAAGCCAAAGATTCAAAAATATGATGAAGCATATCTTGCCTTTGGCTTCACCTGCACAACGGTGGATGCCAGAGTAGGTATCCCCGACAGAATTATTTTCCCCTGCGTTGGGGGCATGCGCTGGGCTGTCCAAATCACGGGCAAACAGTATTCCACAATCTTCATTTTTAGTTAAAACACTTCTTATAATGACTAACTACTCCTCAAATTTTGGAGATGTTAGCTCTTTATATTGTAAAGTTACAGTGGGATACAAATAATATCAGGCTGATCCTAACACAATTTGTTCCCCCTGTTCATATCACGGACAAACGGTATCTCACAGTTGTAAATGTTTTTAAATCCATTTTGCACAGAGAGGCTTTTTTGAAAAATGTGTTGATAGCAATGTTGAATATGCTTACACAGTAAAATAAATTAATAATACACAAAATAATTACACCACAAAGATGGTTTGTTTCTGTTATTTAAGGGCTACCACACGTACATGGGTATTTTTGAAATCTGAGATTTTCTGTTTTCGTTTAAAAAAAAAAAAAAAAAAAAAAAAAAAAAAATCCCGTCCACACGTACAGTTTTGAAATAACATTTCCGTCCGCATGTAAACACAACAAAACAAAGTCAAATGCTGTCAAGAACATGCCCAACATGCCCGGGAGGGAAAGAGTCAGGGGCGTAATTTCCAGGGGGGTTAGGGGGGTTATGACCCCCCCCAATAATCAGACCCAACCAATATAACCCCCCCCAATAAAATTATGAATTATCTTGCATAAATAGGCTGTTGATTTTCATTACTCATTTCAGGTATTACCAGCAAAATAGTTGCATGTTTAATCATCTGGGAATTTACCCAGATTTATTTATTTATTTATTTATTTAAACAGAGATCTTGACCCCCCCCCCCCCCCCCCAATGTTCAGCACAAAGTTACGCAAATGGAAAGAGTAAACAGGGTTTTGTACTTCTGAAAAGTTTGTGATTTACTGGAAAGGCAGCTAATTTTGTGTTACTTTTTCATCCACATGTAAACACTAAAAGTCTACAAGCCTGGGTGGGAAAGACGGGTTTTTTGCCGTCACAAAACCTTAATTACTTCCGAAAACTTTTTGTTTTTCTGGAGAGGCAGCTAATTTTGTGGCACTTTTCAAGTGCTTTCATCATTTCAAATGTTAATAACGGAAGACAGTATTTTAGTTGGTGTAGACTCACAACTTAGGAATGAACACAGCGGACAGCTTTGACGTTGCATGAGTAAATCTACGTCTTCCTCAACCATACCTAAACGCAAAAACTGAGTTTTGAAAAAATCTCCACTCTGGCAGGAGTTTTTAAAAATCTCAGTTTTCAGTGACCAAAAACGCTGTTTACGTGTGGATGAAAGGGCCAAATGCATAGAAAATCTGCATTTTCAAAAATACCCGTGTATGTGTGGACGTAGCCTTTGTCTCACTGGCTCTCATGGCCAGAGTTTATTCAATAAAGAAAGAAACTGAAAATTTTACGTTAGTCTGAGTGATTCATAATGATACATAACAGCGCTGTGAAATATTCCTGGTGTAAACACACATTTTAGGATTGGACAAAATGCATACAGCATACACAAATATAATAAAAAATAAATAAATTTATTCAACACCAACGACATTGGTGCCTGGATTTGTTTGTGATAGCATCTGTGTTGAATGTAGAAGCCATGTCCAAAGTTCACTCTGAACTACTTTCTCACAGTGTTAGTGTGCTCACGGTGTGTTTATTATTTCAGTTTTGGCACCAATTTATAGTCTTAATTGGACCATACCAACAACACAAAGGTCATAATTTTCAGAGCATTTTATAATTTAGTGAAATAGATTTTTTTTTTTTTTTTTTTTTTTTTTAAATAGAGATTCCCCACAAAGTGAAAAAGCCTTAATGAAATAAAAGTGCCTTTTAAAGTTGTTTATGTATTTAAAAGCTAAAATGGGTCAGTGCCAAATCTAACACAAAAGTTAGGTTAAGTGCCTGGTGATTTGTTGGACTGGTAGGAGACTGAAATAATGTTGTGCATGTTTCTCATCTCATCCGAACCAAAAGCTCCACCCTAAAATGGGTGGATTAGTTTGAAATCTTTATTCGTAGTTATTCGTAGAAACTAATATAGGTCATCCAATTAATTAGGTTGCTTTTAAATTTAACATTGTAAGTTTATCCAGTAGGAGGAAGCATCCTAAAGCTCTTTGCAGACCACCCTGTATGATTCTCTACTCTCCGACCAGAAAAGACAAACCACAGGTCTCAGTTGCAGCACCCCATCCATGTCTGATCTTGCTTCAGCAGATCCAGCAGCACTGACAGAGACTTTGTGTAATCGATCAAAGTTTATTTAAAAAAAAAAAAAAAAAAAAAAGGGTCCAGCAACAGGTCCTGTGTGAAAAATGTAATATTTGTGTCACGGGTTGCCGGGGCAAGTCGTGTGTGAATTATTTAGGACCCAAGATGCGGCAGCTCTGGTGCAAGTGCGTTTATTACTCAAAAGTAAATCCAACAGAGATGGCGAGGATGAGCGTAAAACTAAGAAAACCTAAACTGGGAAAAACTAACAGAAACAGAGATGCAGGGAGGCATGGGGAAATACACAGAATGACGGACGGAGAGACGCAGACCATAACATACCAAGTAACGCAGACAAACCAGCAACTACAAAGACAGAAGACCCGACTTAAATACACACAGAGAAACACAGGGAGATTACACACAGGTGGTGAACACAGCTGGGAGTAATTAACAAGACGAGACAACAGGTAAAACTGAACACATTCACAAGAGACGCAGACCTTCACCATAAAACAAGAGAACACTACACGAGGATGCAGACAGGATACTGAAAGAGAGACAGAATAAAACACTTGGAACCTGAACTAAACATGAGGGCGAGAAAACAAAACCTAAACCAGAAGTAATAATCATCATCATAATCACTAATAGCACAACAAGAGAATACGAGAACAAATCATAATATAATAAACTCAACATACTGGGTCCAACGGACCCAGAGCCATGACAATTTGTATTTATTTTTTTCCTTCTTTAACTAATGTTCATGTTTTAGAAATATTCTTTTATTGTTATTTACTTTTAATAAATATCAATTTAAAACTGTTTAAAGTAGGCTTTATGTTCATACATGTTAAAAACAATTGTAAATAAAATGAGTTCAGTGACATTTTTTTTTAAATCAATTTATTCATAATAAAAAAACTTTTAAAATAACACAACAAATAGAACAACGTAACAAATGTATTCAAACAAATACATTTCTTAATGCATAACTGATTTGGGAACTAACATTCAATAATCAAAAACCTTTTAAAATAACACAATAAATAGAACAAAGTAACAAATATATTCAAATAAATAAATTTCTTAACTCATTTAGAGAATAGAAAAAAAAAAAATCTCTACATCCTCTCCTCCGCCTCCCTTTGATATCTCATGTCCTCTCTGATGAGCTCTTCTCCTCTTCCTCCCTGTTGTGGGTGGCTGACACTCTTCCTCATCAGTCTCCTCTTCCCTTTTGCTTTGGTCACCCACTACTGCACTTGGCCCTGGAGCGTCCTCAGGGATGGAGGAAATTAGGACAGGAGAACTAATGGAAGGCACTCTGTCCTATTACCTCATCCATTAGGGCAAACCAGGGCCAAGTAGCAGCAGTGGGCTTCCCACTAATTCCCTCTCCTGACCCTGGATACTTGCAATCCTAAAGGCAGAGGAAATCAGAAATGACACTAGACAAATAAAAAAAACAAAAAACAAAAAAAAAAAACAACAAAAAACCAAAAAAAAAAAAAAAACACCACATCTCTTAGTAAATGTACATTTATTAGATTGTTCTTAAAAATTATCTTCTTGATAACAACATACTTTGTATCTTTCTTTTTTTTTTTGAAGTTGTTCCATTTCTTTTTGGCCTGCGAGGCGGTGACTTTCCCCTGCAGGCCCATCTTCTTCAGAATTGTCCTGATCACACACAAAAAATAAGAGAAGAGAGAAAACCATGACAACTATGTTAATCCCTAAATCCAAAGGTTTTCACAGCAGAACACAAGAGGAATACCATCTGGACATCACAGGTTCTGTACAGAATGAAGGTTATTAAAACCGTACTCATATGAATATGATTTGTAAATTGATTTATTCTTGTACCTCCATCCTAGTGGCTGAATTCTTCACCCCAGTGAAGAGGTGGTCATTTTCTCCTCTTATTTTTATGAATTCAGCCGTTTGCTCTTTGGTCCCTATAACATATCACAAAAAGGTACATTTGGAAAAATCAAAATTAGCTGTATGTAAGCGGCAATAAAAACCTCGGGACCCACCATACAAGCTACTTTACGGGCATTTTTTTACGACGATTGTTTTAATTTAAAAAAACAACTCTGTAAATGCCCAAAGCCTAACACAACCGCTATAAAAATGTAACTTATGTACCACCAGATTTTCATATACGTACATTTAAAAGTGCATTCATCTCCCGCTTCGACCGCTATTGTTCCGAGAAAAATTCCGCAATGAGTTCTGGGCTGGCTAGCTATCGAGCTGGTGGGTACTTTTGCAAATGTGCGATGTCTTGATAAACCGAGCAGATATTTGAAGTTTACACAGCTGCATTCTTGCCTGAAAATATCTTAAGTTTATTTTGTGACCCACAAAGAGTAATATTAAAACTAAGTAGCTGCCGCCATTGTTGGAAACTGGAATTGGCTGGGCCACGCTATGAATTCTGGGATAGGGTGGGCCACGAAGGATACACCCGACCTATCCTTCAAATCTGGAGAAAAGGAGGATGCATTTGTCGGACGAGTCTACGAATTTGGACAGCCTTCGTCGCGTCGCTGTGACATAATCGGCCTACAAATGCGGCCTCCGGTGGATGCAGCCTATGAATTTGGACACCCCTATCATGTCAGGAAATATTAGATCAGCTGTGTAAAGCAGACAATTTACAAGTTAAAAATAAAAAAAAAAAATAGAGAAATAGCTGATTTAACTGCTGCTGTCTGCCTGTACTAACAATCTCCCTCTACTAGATTTTGACTTGTAGGTAAAAACATTTGAAATGGTACTTTCGCCGTCATCTGCAGCAGCTGTGTGTAAAAACAATCCATGTTTCAAATATTTCTTCAGTCCCCAATTCTAAATTATGAAACTATCAGACTGTGTGTGTTACGCTCTGGCACATACTGTAATCATATATGGCAGCCTCGCTTCTGTCAGTCTGCCCCAGGGCAGCTGTGGCTACAACCGTAGCTTGCCTCCACCAGTGTGTGAATGTGAGCGTTAATGAATAATGTCATTGTAAAGTGCTTTGGGTGCCTTGAAAAGCGCTATATAAATCCAATGCATTATTATTATTATTATTATTATTATATAAAAAAAAATTGGGTGTGGAAATGGCACCTCTGGGTCATACAATCTTTACTCATTTATTGTTGCAGGAACCGACCTGAGTGAGCGTGTGGACAACAGGTGTTATTCTAAGAAGGGAAACCCTTCAAAAGTGGACAGAGCAGTTGGGGAGCCAAGGCAATAGAAAAATATAAAAGATTTGTAAAATGTAAATTATTTCAGAAAAAGACAAAAACAGTTAAAAGACGCCTGGCCAGGGAGAACATAAAGTTAAAAGCATAAAAACAATACAGCTAAAAAGTCCAATGGCCTCAGCCACAAAAATAAAATCCACTAAAAGTCCCCCCCAAAAAAGGTGCAAAAACTGGCAGCGTCCTCGCCCGTCCTGTCTCCCTCTTCGCTCTGGTGCCAACTAAAGGAGAGAGGAGCAGCGGCAGTCACTATTCTTTTATTTCACCGGAGTTTCTTCTTAAAACAGAATTGATCAGGATTTACCCCGGATGGGCAGAGCTGTTAACTCTGCCTGCCACTTTGCTGTGTTTAACATGCGCATTAGTGATCAGGAGGGGGGACGGTGAAGGGAGAGGCAAGTCAAGAAATATTTACAATAAAAGCATAGCACAACTTGGAGGCCTCACACTAACGCAGGCTAGCATAAGATCTGGCAAGGACTCACTGAGAGCGCTGGTCTTTTATGCAGGTAGTCCAAATTGCAAACAGGTGCAGACCGTTAAGGGTTTAGGGGTGGAAGCTCCAGCTCTATAGAAAAATACATCTACTCACACAGACCATGACATTGTTAACCAATTAGTAAACAGTAATTTTAAATCCTCCTTAATCCTGAATGATAAGATTTCATCAATCACCATATCACAACACTTTGCTCTGAGACTGTGAGGTAGAGCCTTCAGCTACCAGGCCCCTTTGCTATAAAGTCAGTTCCCAGTTTGAATTCACAAAACAGACCTCTCTATTTTTAAGATAAGGCTGGAAATTTTTGTTTTTTGTTATAAAGATCATAGTTAGGGCTGGATCAGTTGACCCTGAATTGACTGTAAGTTAATTATCTCTTAGACAAGTTTGAAAATGTATCTCTGTAGACTCACAGGGTTACAGTTCTTGGTGCCATTGATACTACTACACTACTACTAGCCACCACTTTGTAGGTGGGAATTCTGGAAGTACTCAAATATCTGAATCCATTAGTTTAACCCTTGTAATGTCTTCCAAATTACCATACTCTTTTTGTTCTGTTCTCTTAATGTTGGATCTTACGTCGGCCTTTGATACTGTTGACCTTTGATACTGTTGACCACTATATTTTGCTTAACAGGCTGAAATACTGGGTCGGTGTCTCTGGGACTGCATTGAAATGGTTCTCCTCGTATCTCTCTGAACGATATTCTACTGTGGCAGTTTCTAAGTATAGATCATCTTCTGCGTCCCTGTCTTTTGGTGTGCCACAAGGCTCTGTGCTAGGGCCATTACTGTTTCTAGTTTATTTACTTCCTCTCCAGCACATTTTGAGCCCTTTTGAGGATATCTGTTACCATTGTTATGCAGACGATATCCAACTCTATATATCTTTTAAACCGGAAGAGGCTTCTAAGCTGCAGCTTTTAAATGTGTGCTTGGAAACCATTAAAGGCTGGATGGCTGAAAACTTCCTCCAACTAAATGAAAATAAAACCGAAGTCCTCTTATGTGCCCCAGATAGACATATACCCAGTATAATAAATGCTCTTGGTCCTCTTTCAACGTTTGTAAAACCATCTGTCAGGAACTTAGGGATTATCCTTGATCCTGCTCTTACGTTAGATAGTCATGTTAAATCTCTTGTTCGGTCTTGCTTTTATCATTTAAGAAATATTTCTAAATTGAGCTCTATAATATCCTATACCGAACTGGAGATTGTTATTCATGCTTTTATCTCTTCACGACTGGACTATTGCAATTCCCTGTTTACTTGTCTAAACAAAGGTTCCTTGGAGCGCCTGCAGATCGTTCAGAATGCTGCAGCAAGACTTTTGACGAAAGCTTCAAAATATTCACATATAACACCGTTGCTTATGCAGTTACATTGGCTTCCCGTCGAATTTAGAGTCCATTTTAAGATTTTGGTTTTAACTTTTAAGGCTCTTCAACAACAAGCACCACCATATATTATTGAGCTTTTACAGCCCTATGCCCCTAGTAGGTCTCTGAGGTCGAGTAGTCAGGGCCTACTTGTCATTCCGTATACGAGACTGAAAACTAGGGGTGATAGAGCTTTTGCTACTGTGGCCGCCAGACTGTGGAATTCCCTTCCTCAGGACTTACGATCCGCTGATTCATTGATTACTTTTAAAAAACAGCTGAAAACACATCTTTTTAAAATTGCTTTTTGCTAACTTTGTTTGTATTTTGTCTTTTTAATCTGTTATATCTTGTAAAGCACTTTGTGATCTCTATCTAGAAATGTGCTATATAAATAAAATTTTACTTACTTACTTACTTGTAATATGTAAAAGTTAAGATGGCATGTTAGTTTTAAAGCACTTCATTTTTTTTCTTTTTCAAATCAATGGGTTGATTTTTGCAGATGTATGGATTGCATTTTTGGCACATTTTTGATGTTTTGAGATCAGTCTTACGAGGGCAGAATTTGCACCTCCTTTTGGGTGATGGGCCAGTAGGGGCAGCTGGTTGAGGAAGAACTGCTGCAGAGGTACAGCTGGAGCAGAAGTGCTGGTTCTCCATAACCAGTCTGCCAGCTGCTGGTGTCAAATTTTATTACAACAAACCATAGTGCAATTACACAGCAGGTTTGCCAGTGTATACTTGCATGTTCCATGCATAGCTAGACCTGGCATCGCATGCTGCCCATATTTTTATTCCATATTTCCCTGGTTTGCTTGGGATGTGCTGTTTGAATGGACAGCGACAATGAAGAGCACTAGGTGCTCATCCACAGTCACATCAGTGACTGGATTGTACATCATTGGCAGAAGAGACACCTACTTATCCCATACATATCGGATGGGAGCAAGTTTGCCTTGTGCATGACAATCTTCTCTTGTGTCTTTATCATTGAATCGAATCACTCTTTAGATTTTATGAAACATCTTGAGTGTCATGCTAGCACAGAAAATTGTCCTACCAGACTCAGCATGCCATAAATTAGCTGTAGCTTCTTTACTGGAGCGGTACACACCAGCGAAAATCTGCATACCCACATATGCCTGCAGCTCGATTCGATCCATCTTTCTCCACTTGGTGCCATACACATGTCACCCCTCCTTGTTTGTCATGTTCAGCACCACCTCTTCAATAGACTTGGGCAAAACCAGGTCAAAAGTGGAATTTATGTCATCAATACGAGACCTTGCATATGCGGTTGGACCACGGTGGCTTTTGTCTCTCTTTATTGTTAACGTGCATCATCTGTCACTGGAAGGAACCAAAGACCAGATCAATTTTTCATCCTTTGTCTGGAAATATTCTTCTGTCTCAGCTGGGTCCTCTTCCACATATTCTTCCTCTTCATCAGAAGTGTAGCCCAAATGGTAGCTTAAAAAGTTATTCCATGTTATATTCTTAGCCACTTTAAAAGATATATGTAGCTTGCAGGTGTAAAAACTAATACTGAACTGCCTAAAACCGGCAGCAACAATTAAACAGACACTTCAGTTTTAACAAAAGCATATATGAAAAACTGCTTTAGCTCTTTGCTCTGTGGTATTTTAGGTCCAGTTGTTAAGTTCATAAACACAACATCAAGTCCATTTTGTAAATTAGGATAATTTTTAGAGTCAGGAAGGAGGATTGTTGAGGATATGGCCAATGACTAGCAATGAATGGGGTGTCTCAGTTTCAGTCTGATCATCCTCATGACATCTGGTTTCAAAACACCAAGATAACAACGCTAAAGTCAAGGCTTCAAAACTGGACTTTATAAATCAGTGAGTGACATTACGTTGGCCACGCTCATCTTTTATACTGACATGTGTCTACTGAATGTAACATGCTGAAAAATGATGTGATGATTTAGAATGAAGGATGAAATAGCAGCATTGATAGTGGAGATCTTTTTTTAAAGAACAACAAATGTTATGTAGAACATCATGTCAGGAAATATTAGATCAGCTGTGTGCAGCAGGCAATTTACAAATCAATTTTAAAAAAATAGAGACGTGGCTGGTTTAATTGCTGCTGTCTGCCTGCGAACCCTGATTGGTCATTCTTGCAGTCGAGACCTCTCAGGTGTGTCACATTAGTGATCAGGAGGGGGGCAGTGGAAGAGGAGGCATCTCCTCGGAACAAGTCAAGAAATATTTACAATAAAAGCATGCACTAAAACCATAATAATAAAACACTGTATATTAGTAAAAGATTAGAAACGATAAAACATGGAAACCCATGAAAAATGATTAAAAACACCCAGTTAAACCCATCTACTCTACCCTTCGACTATGGAACTCCAAAGTGTTCAAAATTAAATAAATAAATAGGACATGATGAAATAAATAACTATGTGAATAAATAAGACACAGATATTTAATATGAGAATGACATTGTGAAATAATGGAACACATTTTGAAAAAAAGCTCATTATTGTGAAATATATTGCATTCTGCTATATAAATTTACTTATTATTGTGAAATATTATTTCATGGTCATTATTTTTCCCAATAACAGAGAATATTGCTGAGGCATTTTATTTATTTCTAGCCGTTTCTATCCCAAAATGTCCTTTTTTCAAAGTCAGTCTTTATTTTTAAAATCCAGTTTTTCCCAATGGCCTATTTATCTCATTGTCATGCGGCGGCTGTGTGAAGGCGAGAGAGGACCCAAATGCACGGCTCAGGACACGCGGGGATAACTCAAAAGGCAGGTCTTTATTAATAGGAACATAGACATACAAAACTATACTTAGGAGAAACTAGAGCTGAGGCACTGGGAAGACACGAGGGAATGCACACAACCTAGAGGGACGACGCAACACGGAACAAAGGGATACTCTGACATAAATACACAGAAGGTAATGAGGGAAGTGGGAACACACGGGGAACACAGCTGAGGACAATTACTTATGACAGAGCAGGGAAGACACGAAACTGAAGATACTGACACTAAGATGTGGACCTCAAACACAACACAGAGTACACAGAGATGAGCACAGAGAGAGGCAGAGAACAAGAATGAATACACGAGAGGATGAGGAGAACAGAACACAAGGGATGGGAACACTGTATCAGAACAAACACCACAATATAAGCAAGGACACAGGGGGGAATCCAAAACCAAACCAAAGAATCCTATGAACATAAAGAACATAATACAAAACCACAGGAAAACTAAGAACACTGGGTTAAAATGACCCAGGACCATGACACTCATAATGCGACTTTTCAGCAGAATGACTTTGTCTGTCAATCAGTGTGAGTGGGTTGGACCTTTGCGCCTATAGGCTGATCGTTTACCATCGACTGGTTTTCCTGGATACCTGCTCCGTGGACAGCTGCTACAACTAGCGACAACGTGCTAGGTCAAAAGTCAAGGAGGATGGCGGACTGGTGTGAACTTCAGTCAGTTCTGCTCATTTAAGCAGATCAGATAGAGAGGGATAATTTACCAGTAGATACTGTTTTGAGTCGTTTAGATGTTTCTGAAATGCTTCAGATGATAATTGCTCTACAAGATGTTGGCATTGATGACAACATTGTCGAAGGTTTAAGATCAATACGCTGAGGAAGAACTGTCTTCAAATGTTGGTCCTCCATGTCTTGAAATTCCGGTGTCGTGCCAAACTAGCTATCCCCGACAGAATTTGTTTCCCCTGCGTTGGGAGCTTGCACTGGCCTTTCGAAATCATGGACAAACAGTATCCCACATTCGTGATTTTTAGTTCATAAACACTGCTTATAATGACAAACTACTACAGAAATTTTGGAGATATTAGCTCTTTATACAGTAACGTTACAGTGGGATACAAATAATATCAGGCTGATCCTGCCAGAATTTGTTCCCCCTGTCCAAAGACTTATTGCTCCTGAAATTTTGGAAGTTTTAGGTTAGTACAGTTCTGTACAGTTACAGAAGGATACAAATAATGATCAGTCAAAATGTCATTGGTTTATTTAAATAATCCTGTCCGATGTTGTGCCAAGGTCCCGACGCAGGGGAAACAAATTTTGTCAGAGATAGATAATTATCGCACATTGTATGTCGCTCGGATGAAGAAACTTAGTCTAATAGACTCCATTCCCCAGATTTCACTTCACGAAAGTGTACTCTTTACAACACTCTCACAATTCATCCAGCGACCCTGATTAGCCAGCGCTACAGCTCTAGCATGTCTGGCTGTTTCCTCCTGTCTTCGCACCTCCTCCACTACCATTTTTCAACGTTCAGTAACAGATGCCTGTTGCCACCGAGGTGTTACTGCTCCAAGACCAAATCCTCCTCTGCCCTGTTGGACGTGACCCACCATGTCATGATGCCGAAGAGCAGATTTGGCCTGTAGCACACATGTGGCCGGGGTACTTCCTCCCCATTGCTAGAGTGGGAGCAGTGCCTCTCAGTATGGGGTCCCAGGAGTCCGTGATGACATCTCAAGCCTCATTTTTGCACATTTAAACTCCTCTACCAGGCTAGGGATAGGCAATGCCAGTATCCTGTCGTATTGAGTGCAACGCTGCTGAGGCATTTGGGAAGTCCGAGCCACTTCTTAATGTAGGAACTCACTAGCCTCTCTAGTCGATTGGCATGATTAAGTGAGACCTCGTACATAGTCAACGGCCACAGTAGTCTGGGTAATAACCAAAACTGGAAGCACCAGAGCTTCAGTTTCCCTGGGAGTGCAGTGTTTTTAATCCGCCTGAGGTCATTAGCCATGTTCTGCCGGAGCTGTTCTAGTTGCTACGTATCATTGAGGTCTGCATTATACCACTGTCAAATGGACCATCCCAGCCTTGCCGTATTGGTCTAGTGAGCTGCACTAGCATAACTGTTTGAGCTATTTTAGCCTACCTGTTCGTCGCTCCGGCCGGCTCGGCTCCTTTTCCTCCACATAATCGAAGATGTGGGCCAAGATGTTCCTGAGCTGGTCGGCACTATTTTGGATTCTCCTGACGCTCGTCTACCATCCTACGGCTGGACTGCTCCGCTATACAGCCGCTGAGCTCCTGCGCCTTCGCGGGCAGCTGTCGCTCCCGTTGCCGGCGGAGCTCCACTACCACCCAGGCATCACTTTCCAGCCTCGCCGGAGATACATCCATCGTGGGTCCCGCAGGATTTTCCATAACTCCAATGGAACTAAATCGTTTTGGTCTGCTACTCGCCTCCCTCGCAGGAACCCTGATCGGGCTGTCAATCATCGATCTCTAGCCCACCTGCCCAGGGCGCCCACCGCGATTAGCAAAAAAGAAAATACTCCACTCAACTTCGGTCTTCTAAACATTCGTTCATTGACAAATAAGGGACCTCTCATCCAAGACCTCCTATCTGACCGTAAGTTTGACTTTTTCTGCTTAACTGAAACCTGGCAACAACCTGATGACTTTTCTCAGCTAAATGAATCTACTCCTCTGGAGTTTGTTTACTTTTCTAAACGCCGCTGCTCAGGTCGTGGGGGTCGTCTCGCGATCTTCTTTCGCCAGCACTTGAAAGTCCTGCCAGTTGTTGATACCTTTATTTCTCTAGAGGTCCTTGCATGTGAGCTGACTGGACCCATTCCCACCATCATAGCTACTGTATACCGCCCCCCCAAACCTAACCCTGTCTTCCTCAGTGACTTTGCTAATCTACTAACCCATCTTTTATCTCTCTCCCCAAATGTGATCTTGGTGGGAGATTTCAACATTCACATGGACAATAATGACCTTCTGCTCACCAGAGACTTTTCCTCCTGTCTCGAAGGCTCTGAATTTAAACAATTTATTGACTTTCCAACTCACTCTAAAGGACACACCCTGGACTTGGTCTGCTGTTCTGGTCTTACTCCCTCGAATCTTTCTGCTACTGAAATCTCCATAACTGACCACTTCCTCCTTTCATTTAACCTCACTCTCTGCTGCTCTTCTACCAAGCCAACCCGTCTCATCTCGTTCCGCAACATTAAGAACATTGATATGGACATTCTCACTACCAGTTTGGACAATGTTCAGATTCTGGACTTCTATTCTACTCCTGATGATTTGTTGTTATATTATAATAATTGTCTACGCACTGTCCTTGATTCTATGGCTCCTGTAAAAACCCACTCTGTTTCCTTCGCTTGCTCTGCTCCCTGGTTTACCTCTGACCTCCGAGCTTTGACGGCCAGAGCTCGGCAGCTAGAGCGTAAATATAAGAAATCTGGTTTAACTGTTGATTCAGAAATCTATAAATCAGGGGTAGGCAACCTTTTTGATGGTGAGTGCCATCTAAAATTTCCTCAAAGGTCAAAGTGCCATATCAACCGTTGCATTAACAAGAAATTTATTTACAACAATAACAATAACAATTGCATTAACAATATGTAACAGCATATCAACATTTACACACCATAGAATAACTTTATAGAACTATATTTGCTGACAGATGTTGGCAAAGTGCAGATCAGCTATTTTCAAAAAACACTTTTTATACATAACAAAAACACCATAACAGCAAAGGAACTGTACAACAGAAAATGCAAATCCTGTTTATGGTCTCCTCACAACAGTGAAAAGAAAAAATAAACTGGGCTAATATGACATTTGTTAATACAGGGATATGCATGTTAATGTGATCCCTGTCCCTGCTTTGTATTTGCCAGTTGTGTTATCTGGGGATCACATTTTGTAACTTCAAGGAGCACACCGGTCTCTGAGTGTCCAGCAGTCAGACGGCAACGGGAGGCGCTAAGGACACTCTTCATGTGAGAGAAAATTTGCTCACAGAGATAGGTAGAGCCAAATACTGTCAATCGGGCCTGCGCAATGTTCTTAAGACAGTTAAACTTGTCTGGTAGTGATGTCCAGCAAGTGTAGATGCAAGCTCCATGATCACGCACAGCTGTGGATTCTAGCTGCGTTCGTAGTTCTGCGAACTTTGTCACCCACAGAGTCGAGCTTTCACAAATCCAGCTGCTCATTAAAGCTTTCTGGCTTGATAAGAAAAGAAAACATCGGTCCATACACCTGAAAGTCCCGAAAACGCGTTCTGAATTCTTTCTCGAGTCTTTGGACGTACCCGTGTATTTCCGTGGTGCTGATGCTGCGCTGAGCGGACAGCTCCCTGAGGCGTTTGAAGTAGCGGAACGTGGAAGTTTCAACATCGCTGGAAAAAACTGCCAGTTTTTGAACGAAAGCTTCCCACGTGTCGCGCATATCTAAAACAGTTTGTCCGGATCCCTGCAGTTTGAGATTAAGCTCGTTGAGGTGTCCCGTTATATCAGCGAGAAAGAAAAGTTTTTCAACTCACTTCTCGTCTTCAAGTTCAGGATGGCTTTGCCCCTTTTCTGCCAGGAATTTTTTTACCACATCAAAACAATCCACAAATGTTCCAGAACCTTTCCACAGCTAAGCCATCTGACAGCACAGTGGAGCGGGATGTCTTTGCATGAGCTATCCATCTCTTCGAGCAGAGACTGGAATTGGCGGTGAGTCAAAGGAGATCGCTTAACTATAAAGTTCACGACTTTTGCCACTGTGGCCATGACGTCATGAAGATCTGAATTTGACATCTTGGCACACAGGTTTTCTTGGTGTATTATACAGTGTAGTTTCATGATGGGATGGCCAACTTGTTCCTCAATTAAGGTAACAGCGCCCCTGTGTTTCCCAACCATAGCGGGCGCACCATCAGTTGTCACAGCAAAAATCTTTGTAATGTCAATGCCTCGCTCATCAAAACACTCCTTAAAAGCTTTGGCAATATCCTCACCTCGCGTTGTTTCAGGCATCGGGGTTAAACAGAAGAGTTCCTCTTGTACTGCCACATCACAGTATCTTACCATAACAGCCAAACGTGGAACGTCATTGATATCAACGCTTTCGTCCAAAGCTACACTAAACACCTGGGCTTCTTTCAAACCAGCTGTTTGTTGGGCTCTGACATTGTCACCCATTTCCTGGATGCGTCGTTCCACAGTTCTGGCTGATGCAGGTATGTCTTGTATCCTTGCTTTAATTGCATCTTTGTTTGGAAGCCCATTAAATAACACTTCTGAGCTTGAGAGAAAAGCCTCCTTAACAAATTCTCCGTCTGTAAACGGCTGTTTAGCAATACAGTGTGCAATACGATAACTTGCTTCAGTTCCATGATGTTTTGCAGCTGTAAAAACTTTTAGAGTACTTGCTTGTTTATCATATCTTGACACAGCACGTGTAATTGATTCAACTTTCTCTGCCTCATCCTTGAAGGTTTTTTGATGTTTCGTCTCAAAATGTCGTTTAACACTGGAAGTCCGGCAAACAACACTGTCGAGGCAAAGGGCACATACAGCACGATCTTTCTGTTGCACAAAACCCCAGTCTTCCATCCAAATTGGCATAAAAGACTGGGAATCATCTTTTTTGGCTCGCTTCGAGGCCATAATTCACAGGACTGGCTAGCTAGCTACATTACTCTCATCTGTGTAATTTTTAGCCAGTTACAAGTAAAACAAGGAGGTGGGGCTGTTAGCTTAGACACTGTCATTAAGAAGCGCTGTCATTAGCTCTATTGTTATTACCTCTGTGTGAGCTAATTTGTGATGTGCATTGGTGGCCCAGCCATAGATATTTATTTTTAAATACACCTCAGATTATTTCACTGCATGCCGTGCCATCACTTAACCCTTCACGTGCCACAGCTGGCACCCATGCCCAGGGTTGCCGACCCCTGCTATAAATACCATGTACTTCAGTATAAAGACTCCATCAGCAAGGCCAAACAAAGCTTCTACTCTGGTATTATCAGTTCTTATGAGGGTAATGCAAGGACTCTGTTTTCAGTTCTCAACAAACTAATTCAACCCCCCAACGCTTTACCACCACACTTCTATTCCTCTGAAACCTGCAACTCCTTGATGCTGTTCTGGACTATGAAAATCAATAACATCCACCAGCAACTCAGATCAAATGTTGTGTCTACACCCTCTCCAGAACCTTTTCTCCTTTTTGAGCCGTTTTCCACTTTTCATCTTCCTGATTTAGCCGATATTTCTGAGTTCATATGTAAATCAAAGCCTGCCACATGTCATCTTGACCCCATCCTCACGGGGCTTGTGAAATCCTGCCTCTCTTCTTTACTCCCACTCATCTCTGCTACTCTTCTCTCACCACCGGTATCGTTCCCTCCTTATTCAATATTCAAGACTGCTCTAGTCACTCCTATACTGAAAAAACCTTCTTTAGATCCTAACAACTTTAACAACCTCCGTCCGATTTCCAATCTACCCTTCATTTCTAAAATACTCCAAAAAGTGGTTGCAGCTCAACTTCAATCTGGTTTTCGCTCATGTCACAGTACAGAAACTGCTTTACTTAAAGTCACTAACGATCTTCTAATCAAAGCTGACTCTGGTCTTCTCACCATTCTCGTCCTTTTAGATCTGAGCTCAGCCTTCGACACCAGTTCTCACTCTGTACTTCTAAGCAGACTTTCCTCTCTCGGCATCTCTGACACACCCCTCACCTGGTTTCAATCATATCTCCTCGACCGTTCCCAGTTTATTCAACTAAGATCTATTCCCCGTCACCTCTGGTGTACCCAAAGGCTCAGTTTTAGGCCCTCTTCTCTTCATAATATACATCCTCCCTCTAGGTACCATTTTCCGCAAATTTGATCTTCAGTTTCACTGTTTTGCTGATGACACCCAGTTATATCTCTCTTGCAGACCCGATTCCTCCCTCCCACCTTCCTCCCTTTCAGAATGTCTATCCGAGTTAAAATCCTGGTTTACCTCTAATTTTCTAAAGCTCAATGAGGATAAAACTGAGATCCTCCTTATTGGCACGAAATCCAACCTTTTGAAGGTGAACCATTTCTCTCTCACCATCGATAACTCCACAGTCTTCCCTTCTCCTCAGGTTAAGAGCCTTGTTGTCATCCTAGACAGTTCACTTTCCTATAAATCTCACATCAATAATCTCACCCGTTCTGCCTACTTCCATCTACACAACATTAACAGATTACTTCCTTCTCTTTCCACCCAGTCTATGTCCATTCTTGTCCACAGTCTTGTTACCTCCCGCATTGACTACTGCAATTCTCTTCTGCATGGTCTCCCCCAAAAATCCCTCCATAAGCTTCAACTGGTTCAGAACTCTGCTGCTCGCATTATCACCAGAACCCCCTCCTACCAGCACATCACCCCTGTTCTTCAGGAACTTCACTGGCTCCCTGTGAAATTCCGGATAATATACAAACTTCTTCTGCTCACCTTCAAGGCCATTCATAACCTAGCTCCTCCTTACCTTTCTGACCTGTTAACCACTACCTGTTCTGCCCGTTCACTTCGATCTTCTTCTTCTCTCCAGCTTGCTGTACCTTCCTTCCGCCTCACCACCATGGGAAGCAGAGCTTTCAGCTGCTCTGCTCCCAGGCTGTGGAACTCTCTGCCCCCAGAAATAAGAAACATTGGTTCTCTCCCCCAGTTTAAATCGCAACTCAAAACTCATCTGTTCAAATCTGCATATTCACTGTGAATCCACTGTTTGTTAATTTTATCTTGTGCTTTTGCTTTATTGTTCTTATTTTGCCTTTGTTTTACTATGTGTTTTATCCTATTGTAAAGTGTCCTTGGGTGACTTGAAAGGCGCTCATAAATAAAATTTATTATTATTATTATTATTATTATTTGATTCACCTTTTATTGTTTATTTTTATTTTATTTTCACTTGCTAAATACAGGACAGACTTGACTGGGGAAAAGAAAAGGGAGAAAGAAAGAGGGAAAGAAAAACAGCGGTGAAGAGGAACTGTGACAAAGGGCAAAAAACAAAAACCAACAAAACAAACAGACAAAAAATACATATATCAATCACCTGGATGACCTGTGGAGAAAGAAAAAAGAGAAAACAAGCAAAAAAAAAGACAGCAATATAATAAACAACATCATCGCGATGATCTATGTGAATATAACAGTAAATACTAAATATTCAATATTAGTGTGCAGCACGGAAGATCGACAGCGCACAGTGTGCTTTGAGGTAGGAGCCAAAAAGGGTGTAGTTTGTGTGTGTGAGCACCCGTGTGTACACCTGTGAGCATGAGCGCGCTTGTATTTAACAGGTTCCTTCATGTAATGATCTGCTAGGGGGTGTGGGGAGCCATAGCCCCTCCTCCAGGTCATGAAGCAGGTATGGAGGAGATCAAGGCTCCAGACATCCAGAGGCCCCCAGAACACAGGAGAGAACAAGGAAGAGCAACGGAGGGGCAACCGTGCCACTATCCCGGAAAGAGCTGAGGGGAGCCCCAGATGAGGGGTCACTCAGCAGCCGCGTAGCAGAAGCCAGGGGGGGTTGCAATGACGTGCCCGTGAGCTCCACCGGCAGCCAGCTGTGCCAGAGTGACCGAGCCCCAGGCCGAGAAGCCGAGGCCACCCCACCCCTGAAGGGGCCCGAGCGAGCCAGGCCCCGACAAGCAGCCACCAAGGAGTGAGCCGGTGCGTACCTGGACGCCCATCTCCGGACACAAAGAACCACCAATGAACCGATGTCTGAGGGCGTCTGCCACTGCCAAGGGAAGTGGTGAGGGGAGATAGGCCTCCATACCTTGGAGGGCCTGAGATGTTCCTAGAGAGGTGGCGTCCGATACCCAACCTGACATAGACACAAACAGGCACACAGAGATACAAACATCCATTCCCACCCTCATGCTCTCATATGCAATTACTCAACACTCACCCAACGTGGACACAGACATAAATAGACACTGTACACACAATCATACTTCCAAAGCGTACTCTAAGCCCCAGGTCTAGGTACCCTTGCCCCTGGAGGGGGAAACTGCACCCAGACCCAGGTGGTGTTACCCTTTTCCCTGGGGTGGAGAGAAGCAGACCGCCCCGACTCCGCAGCAGCAGGGAGGCCCCACATTCCAGACCCCAATCGGATGGCCAACTCCTCCTCCCAGCCCCCCCGCTCCAGCAGGCCGCAGAGAACGGGGGGGTGAAGACTCCAAACCTCCCTCCGCCCGCTCATATATAGTGTTGATGCATGTGTGTTCTAAGGTGCATTTAAAACCCAGGAGGGCATGGAGCTACCTGCCAGAGAGCAGCAGGTAAGTGAATAGCCCCTCCTGATAGCCCTCAACGTCTACGTGTATTTAAAATTGAGAGGTGGGCAACGTCGCCAGGGGTGAGGTTTTACACCCTGATGGTCTTCTGGATGCCATGTAGTGTGCCCACCCCCAAGGTCCTATATGTATGTGTTATGAGAGTGTGAGTAATGTGAATGTCTAAGTTGTGGGATAAAATTGAGGCACAGGCAGCCAGAAGGGGACAGAGGGGGGGGATGCCTCCCCTGCACCCTGGTGACACACCTTTACCCCAAGGTCCTGCATGTGTGGGTGATTGTGGTGGAGCGGGAAGAGGGAGGCAGCTGGAGATGGGGAGGGAAGGAAGGGAGGGGCAAATGGCCCCTCCCTGGGGCCAGCTCCCCTGCTGACTCCAATAGGCACCCCCATACTCTGCAACCCGCCAGGGAAAGGGGGCCCAGCAACAAAACAATGTTTTGTTGTGCTGTTGCACACACAGCCAGCTCATTTGTTTCAATTAATCAGTTTCTACAAGACAACTAACCAGCGTGTACATAATAACCTAATACTCCTGTGTGCCATAGACTATGGTGTACGCTGTACACCCTACTTACTGGTTTTTGTTGCATCAGTCTGTGTTGTGATTTCCATCAGGCTGAGTTAGTTTTTGTTTTATTTTAAAACGAAAACAATAAACTTACACTTTCAATCAAAACAAATAGCGCATGTATTAACTTACGTTGTTTGTGATTAGGACTGAAAGGTGACGTGAAATGACGTGCTAAAATGACGGTCATCAGAAAAGTTTGCAAAAAGACCCCAACACTTACCCGAACTTTCTGTTTAGTAATAACACCCCAATGTAATCACCTGAGGTGCAGGAAAATCTAAACACCTGTGCCACCAGAACAAATAAACAAATCATAAATATTCACTTTGGCTCTTACAATACTGGCCCCTAATTATTATTCTTCAAATAATAATTACAAAATAATCAAGTCTTACAACTTTTGCTGGTTCATAAAGAATTCCAATTACCCTTTAGTGCAAAATTGACCAGTACCACTACTTATAACACCACAGTTCACCTCTGTGAAGTTAATAACCCATAAGTAAAAAAAGTAAGCCACTTGGAGATGATTAAGTCATTCGAGTTTGTTAAAAGTTCTCTGCTTCCTGCAAAAGACAGATTTTATTTGTAGCTCTATTTAGGAACAAATCCTTTTTTGTCCTGAATTGTCTCTTCAATTTTTCCAGTTATCCAGGAATTCCATTGTGCTGAATCATCAACAATGATCACAATGTCTCCTGGCATGAAGTTTCATCTTGGATTGCACCATTTCTGTCTTTGTTGCAGTTGTGGAAGATATTCCTTAATCTGCCTTTTACTGAATAAATCCAACATATATTGGACTTGTTTCCATGTGCGGTGAGCATATATGTCATCTTTCTGAAAACATCCTGGTGGTAGAGAAGGTGCAGTCTTAAGAAGCAACAGGTGGTTCTGGGTAAGTGCTTCAAGGTCATTTGGATCTGTAGAAGCCTTTGTGGGACGAGCATTCAAAAAGCTTCAGTTTCACATAAAGCAGTCCTGAGACCCTCTTCATCAAGACTTTGTACATTTAAGGTGGAATTGAGAATTTTTCTCACAGATCCTGTCTTTCCCATACACCTCCATGATGCGAGCAAGCTGGGGGATGGAAAGTCCATTTAATGCCCTTTTGGAGAAGTGTATATTATATAACAGTAAGGCCAACATTTCTTGACTGCTCTGTCAAGCCACAGATCCATCAGTTATTCAGGCTTTAGACAGTTCTACGTATTCCGTATCATTGTCTAAGTGACCTTAATATATATTTTGTAAAGCATTATAAAACCATACAAAGATCATTGTATGTCTGTATGTGTTGAGAACAACAGATTTACACACATACATAAACACATAACAACATGGTGCTATCCCCAAAATATTTAATAAACATGAGAAGTGGAAGTGAGAATAAATGCTGTTTAATTGCAAAGCAACACAATTACTGCATGGACACAACATGATTGTGTTATATGTATACAAACATTTCGTCAGTCAACCAAGTGAAATCAGAAGTCTTCCATTTCTAGTCTGGTGTGATTGTTTGTAAATGACTTGGCCTGTAATGGTTCCCTGCCTCGTTGATCTTGGCTTGATTCAAAGATGTTTTTTTAAGCTCAAGACTTCATATTTTTCATTCAGACTTCATTTTATATACAGAGTTTAAGTGAATAAAGGTCTTATGGGTTGTCTGCTAAACACACAGTAATACATGGTATGCCTGGTTATACACTGTGTTTGCAATAGGAAAATACAAATAGCGTAAATAGCGAATAAGAGACGTGTTGCATTAAATTGATACAGTATAATCATCCGGTGTGTGGTGCCTCCTATTGAGAGAGAAAGAAAAGGCATTAGGGCATTAGACCTTTGATATGTATTTGTCTTATACATATTTTGATGCATGTTGGCATTCTTATCGGTATATGGTGGCCTGTAAACATGTGAGAAATCTACAGAAAGATTTAACGTCACAATCTGAATGATGTCATAAAACCAAGTGTTATTAGTGAAATACAGATCACTTTAATGTACATACCTGCCTACAGATTCACTTCAGGTCTGTAAACTGCATGATGGCCAACTGGAATGATTTAAAACACTGTGTAAGATTTTACTTATATAGAAGTTCAGGACATACAAGTACAGACAGATATCCTGCTGTAAGTGTCTGAAACAGAAGTCTTGGCCTTGGAAAATTGGAAATGTTCAGTGTATTACTGGAGGAAGGAAGTAGAAGAGCAATAAATCCAGTATATCCAAAGATTTACGTACCCGTACGAGGTTCAGTAGAGCACTTCTGGACCTCTGTGAAAAAGAGAAAAAAAAAGTCACAAGACAGTATTTGGTAAAAAAAAAAAATAATACAGTAGATATCTATACTTGTATTTTATCACCTGTATGAGACAGCTTATGACGCCTATTAAGAAAAATTATTGAAAAAGTAACTTGATTAAACTTGATTAAAGTTTACAGTAGCCCCATTTAATCCAATAAAATAATAAAAGGAGTGCATTTTCCCATTGTGAAAAAAAGGTGTTACAGGTTTTTCATCTTCACTTTAGCATTTGCCTGTATGAATTTTCCTTCATGGAGAGCAACATTAACAGCTGAATAATGTGTTGATTAGTGGCATTTCTCAATGTTATAGTGCTTACATCTAGTGAGCACCTTATGGTAAGTTAAATTGTAAGGGAGTTTTTAAACAGTGGGTCTTGATTCTCATAAAAACTAAAATATTAAATATGTTCAAACATCAACAATTCTGGATAGTTAAATTTATTTTCTATATGTGATTCTTCTTAAAAAGACAGTTCATTTAAACAGGTATAATCCATCAGATAAGAGAAACGAGGAATGAGTACTCACGTTGAGCTTTCCATCTGCAGAACAACAGCACACACAGCAATCCTACCATCAGTGAACCAATGACCACCAGACGGACAACTATTTTGCAGATCTCTATCGGCTCTGGACCTTTTCCAAAAAAAGAAAAAGAATAGTGAGCTAATCTCTAAAATTAGGAAACACAAGAAAACATTATAATTTTTGGTCTTTTAGTTCTCCCTGTTATAATTTACTAAACTACATTCAATTTCTCTTTACCTGTCAGAGGGGATTGTAGAAATTGAGCATTTCCTTCATTTTGAAACAGTAATGTAGAAGCAGAGAGTAAAAAAGAAACAAAATGGCAGGCAATACTTGCAGTATTGTGACGGATAATAGAATTACGGATCGTGAGGAGAGTGCCTGGGATAGTTGGGTGGGGGAATTTTCTATAAAACAACAAGCATTAACCAGTCTGGTCTGGCCTTTAACACCAGACTGTTTTAAGTGCTCAATATGATGTTGGTCAGAAACATCTGTTTTCTTTTTTCTTTTTTTACATGTGAAAAAAAATTGAAATACAATTAATATTTTTTTAAATGTGTAAACCCTTTTCTGTCCCCCCCCCCCCCCCATTGTATATTGGTTTCTCTTCTTCTTACTTTTGCACCTTTGTGGTCCAGCTATCAGATTTCACTGTGCAAGAAACTGCACAATGACAATAAAAAGCTCTAAGTCTAAGTCTAAGTTTATTGTTCAATACAATCTGATGTGACACAAATACAAACTTATTCTACAGATGAATTCTCATATTTGATTGTATATCCCAGCAAATATCCCCTATCAGAGCCCTGGGCCAAGCACTGGAGGCACTGTGGGGAGGCCCATAAGAACTCCTCACTGTAGCTACTCTTCATGGGCTCCACATGAGCTTTTGTCATTAACTGTGGGTACCCACAGAATTCCCTCTTGGGAGCCCAAAAGGGCAAAACTGCTTTGGACCCTGTATGTGCACACTCACTTGAGATCCACATGGAATGTGTGGGTTTGCCCTGCTCACACAGCTGAACTACCAGCTGTGGGCATGGGCATGTTTGCTGGGAATATGATATAAGGTATCACGTGTGGTGCATAATGTTGTGTAATAAAGTATACCTGAAGGAGGTGTTAGTCTTGGTGGTGCTGGCATTTCAAATATGATCTCATCCTCTTTGCCTCCACTGGCATTGAACACAACACAGGTATAGTTCTGGAAAGTGGCTCCTCTAAACAAAAGGAGTCTGCTTGTGAGTTGAAACAAACCATCGTCTGACTGTGTCGCCTCCATTTCAGAGCTTTTTGTCCAGTCATTACCCTCTTCATCAAACCAGTGAAGTGTTCCCTTTGGGTAGCCTCCATGAGACTCACAGATTAGGGTACTGTTTGTATTTGGGACAATTTTCTCAGGGATGGAGTGTACAGTCGGAACACTGTATCTGGCTGCAGAGACAAAATGGAAAGACCAGTCACTGAGATGAAGATAACACCTGAATGTTAATTAAATTAAATAAGATATAATAATAATGATACTACTACTACTAATAATAATAATAGTATCTGGCTGTAGAGACAATGGAAAGCACAATCACTGAGCTGAACATTTCACCTTGATATCAATGAAATAACAAATATCTTAAAAACATATTATTACTATAATAGCAGACATGTAAAAGCTGTTGTTACAGGCCCCTGGCATTGGAAGATGTGAGCCAGCCTTCCTTCAAGCAGATTTGGGTGTGGTAACCCCCATAGACAATTGGCTGCCTGGGAATCTGTGGTTACCTCGAGGGAAAGTCTATTGGACCTGCTGAGGGATGCCAGACCAATTGGTGACTGATTGCACACCTGTGTCTTGAAAAGGCTGAAGAACATTCATTCCGGGGCTGCTGCTTTGGACTAAGTGTGCAGTCTGCCCTGTGTGAACCTTGTTTGCAAAACCTTGTCTAAACTGTGAGATTCTCTCGAGTACTACTAGTTGTGCTACGGCCTGTGAGGCTAATTTTGATTTGTTTAAAGTTGTTTTTGTATTGGTCGCTTGTTTGTGTTAAATGCCACTATTAGTTTTCAGTTCTCTGAGTTTTTGCTGTTTGTAATAAAACCTTTTCTACACCGATCTCCCTCGTGAGAATCTCATTACCTCCCCTGTCCCCTAGCAGAGCTGGGTCATAACATAAATGGGGGCTCATCCTGGATAGTTTGCACATGTTTGTGGAGACTGAATATCAGTTTTGTTTTGTTTTTTTTAAGTGGGTGAGTGATGGTTAACGTGTTCACCCTAAACACAGCTGAAAGCATGTTTCAGCTGTGCTGCCCTTCCATCAAAGCACTTTTTGTTGTTTTGCTTTGTTGTTTTAGTTTATTATGTTTGGTGGTTATCCTGGGTGGGGATACGCTTTAAAGTTTGGTAGAAGACTCTTGAGTTTGTGTTTACCCAAATGGAAAAGATATATATATATATATATATATATATATATATATATATCTTATAAAGTTTGTATCTGTCTTGTGTGAAACTTGTATAAAAAGCATACAAGAGTGAAAATAGATATAAGAGCCCTTGAAAAATTATATAAATGAAACTTGTATGTTTTGGACACTTACTAAAACAATATATGAAAGTAATGAGAAAGTGGCCACTTTCATGAGTAAATCATATAAACCATATATGATTCACTATATGAAGTAGGCCACATCTTATGCAAGTCTTTTATAAGTTTTTACTATTTCTTTTCCATATGGGTAAAGTTGCCTCAAGCCTGCTACGCCACTGAAGACTAGGAAGGTAAAGTTAGGGTTGTGTTATTGGCATATTAGGTTGTGTGTTAGGTTGCTCATAGTAAACCAGTGGCACCAAACTCTGCAGGAAATTGAAATTTGGTTGAGACCATTATTAGTTATGGTCTTATGGCTGAGGCAGGTAGGCCTTTTGAGTTGGCATAGAGTATGTACACCATGTGTGTACATCTAGTATATGAGTGTTTATGGATGCCAAATGAGGACGTGAGTGTTTTGTGCTGTGACCTCTAGTGTTGTGGAGAATTTAGCTAGTTTGGTTTGATCCCTTGTGAGTGTTGTTGGCCAGATGATGGCAGTAATGCTGTGGGGTGCTGAGCCACCCTTGATGTGATCATTGTGTGGACATAGCTCTCTATTTGTGGTTGGTCACTAGTATGCTTGCTTTATTGAATTTTGTAGATTAAAGTAACTTGTTGTGGTATAGGGCCACTTGTATGTGATCATTTGTGTGGTGGAGACAACAGATCTGTCACCTTCCTGGGTCTGTTGACCCAGCGTTCTGAGTTTCAGTTTATTTTGATGTTTATGGTATGTTTAAGTTCTTTAAGTTATCTAAGTTCATTTGCTTCCTTCATGTGTTTCATGTCTGTTTCTTATGCTGTTAAGTTCATGTAGTCATGTCTGCGTTTCATTATGTTTCCTATTTTATTTTGTAAGAGGTCCTGTGTTCTGTGTTTTGTTTTACTCTTTCCCTGTGGCCTTATGTTCATGTTGTGTCTACTGCGCCTTTCTATCCCATGTTTCAGGTCCCTATGTTCTTTCTCCTCAGTTGCTGTTATGTTTACATGTCTAGAGTTCAGTCAGTGTGTTTCCTGTTTTACTTTGAAGGTCTGTGTCTCATGTCAGTGTTTCTAGTTTTGCTTCCCTTGTCTCGTCCAGCCTGATTACACCCAGCTGTGCTCTCCTTCTGTGTCTCATTCCCTCGTTATCCCTCAGTGTATTTAAGCCCTATGTTTCTCTTTGTCAGTGTTGTAGTCTCCCTCATGGCTCTGTGTCCTTGTGTGTGTCAGTTTATCCTTCTCCCAGTTTAGTGTTTTTTCATGCCTTTCTGCAATAAAGCAGCTATTTGAGTTTAATTTTGTTGTCGTGAGTTTTGTGTTTGGGTCCTTTTTCTTCCTGCACACAGTCGAATTATAACAAGATCACTTGGTTGTGATTAGTCATTGTTACTTTCAGTTTGTGTTGTAATAGTTTGAGTAATTTTTGGGTTTGTGGCTGTTGTGCTCCTTTGTGTTGGTCACATGTTACCTTTTGTGTGTTCAGTGTAGCAACTTGAGATCCTCATGAAGGGGTATCTATGCTTAAAGATGTCAGCTAAAGTAATGTGAGCATTTAGCTTTGTGTGGTAAGACATCTGATGATGAAATGCTCAAGTTCCTATTTTTTGTGGGGTTTTTTTTTTTACTTTAATGGCCTATTAGAATGTCATTTGTAGCATGTGAACACTGTGCTTCTTCTAGTTTTTACTGTTCTTTAAGCTCCTAAGACCCAAACTTTTTCTTGGATGTCTTGTCTGGATCGCATTCCTGCATTTTGTAGGCTGATTTTCCTACAAAACACAACAAACATTAGCCCGCAAAGCCACAGTGAACCAAGCAGCATACCGCAACGAATTCAATTCAAATCAATATAGGACTTATTTGTAACCTACCTACATCAACAATTATGTTATGATAAATTACGTAATAACTACAACATAAGACTTACCTTTGTGGAAATACATGGAGCAGACTAACATGTGAGCTGGAGTGTTCTGAAACGTTATATTTGGTCTTTGAATTGCTGCAATCCAGGCCATCCGTCGGCTCGTTGTTACATCGGAAACATGGCTTGAACAATTTCTCTTCCACGATGTAATCCGATAAAAATCGATCTCTTTACCCGTCGGCTTCCCATGGCTGTCATGCGACCGGCTATTGCAGTTAATAATACAACAGCTTCTTGCCATTTTTTGTTTCTTTTTGTCACTGTGTGACTGTTTTCATGTGAAAGCCTGCGTGCGCTAGTACTGCTTACCACGCGTTCCCAGAATCCTTTGCGGTTTTACCCCAGAATGACGTCACATTTTCAATCTCTATTGTGGGACCCAGATTTGAAGCTAGCCTTCATGGACTCCACATAGGATTTTGTCATTATTTGTGGGTGCCCACAGAATTCCCTCTTGGGATTCCCAAAGGGCAAAACTGCTTTGGACCCTGTATGTGCACTGTATAAGAATTTCTTTTATTTATGTATTATTCACATTATTTTATAGTATGATGCCTTGGTGCCACTGGATTTTAGCATGTCTCACACTCATGCAGTTAGACAGATGGTGGGGGTCTGGTAAGGAAGTTGGGGGAAGCAGACAACTCCACAGGAAGAGTCTTTTGTCTCTTCGAGGACTCTGGGAGGTAGTAAGGGAGTGTGAACCTTAAGGTGTGAAACAGCTGTGTACTGCTTTTTATTCCTGGAGAAGGTATTTAACTGAGAGCCATGCTAGGCTCAGTGAGACTCTGCTGACTGTCTGCCCCACGATCATGCAGGCTCTCCACCAAGCTTGGTTTTCTGTTCTTTGTTTTGATTAAAGAATGTTAGCTACCGCTCACCACTTGTCTGCAGGCTTTATTTAAATGGAAAACTTCCACAACAGCACACTCACTCGAGGCCCATATGGGGATGTGTGGCTTTTACCTGCCCACACAGCCAAGCAGTTAACCCACACCTACCCACTGTGGGCATGGGCATGTTTGCTGAGATTATGATATGAAGTATCATGTGTGGTGCATAATGTGTGTAATAAAGTATACCTGAAGGAGGTGCTGGCATTTCAAATGTAATCTCATCCTCTTTGCTTCCACTGGCATTGAACACAGCACAGGTATACTTCTGGAAAGTGGCTCCTCTAAACAAAGAGAGTCTGCTTGTGAGTTGAAACAAACCATCGTCTGACTGTGTCGCCTCCATTTCAGAGCTTTTTGTCCAGTCATTACCCTCTTCATCAAACCAGTGAAGTGTTCCCTTTGGGTAGCCTCCACGAGACTCACAGATCAGGCTACTGTCTGTATTTGGGACAATTTTCTCAGGGATGGAGTATACAGACAAAATACTGTATCTGGCTGCAGAGACAAAATGGAAAGCACAATCACTGAGCTGAACATTGCACCTTGACATCAATAAAAAGTTGCGATATGTAAAAGCTGTCAACAGTAATTTTCTCAGGTCTAGTGCACTGTATTTAAAGAAAAAAACGTAATCACAAAGATGAAGATTGCACCTTGTTGTTAATTAAATAAAAGTAGTAGTAGTAATAGTAGTAATAATATGTAATAGCCATAGTACTTTATATGTAATTAAAAGATTAAAAAAATAATTTAATTCAATTTCTTACTTAAAATCTTGATTTAATAAGTCTGTGCTAAAATGTTGTAATATGTGTCAGTTTTACCTTGGACTTTAAGGGTAGTGACCATGCTGTTATCACCACTGTCTGTAATCACCATGCACTTGTAATATCCATCGTCTGCCACTGCAGTGTTGGTGATGAGCAGAGATACATTCATGTTCTTCTCGTCCCATAATGGTTCAGCAAACCTGTAACCTCGCTTTGGCTGGTCCCATTTCCCTCTATTAAAACCCAACAGGAGATCACCTTCATCTTCTGGAGAGGTCAGTTTTTTCCAAGCAACCGCACGGATAGTTGGATCAGGTGCATCTGTTGATGTTTTGACGACACACTCCAGCAGTGACTGTTGGCCATAGTGTCCCACATTTTTAGTTTTGCATTCTACTTTTATAAATCCTGTAGAAAAAAAAAAAAAAGCAAGATTAGTTTTGAGGTCACATGAGTACCAAACACCATTCCATGCTTAAAGTTCTCAGATTATGAATAAACTTACCACCACTCTTAACTGCATTGATGCAGAGGACAGTGAAAATGAATAAAAGAGTACCACCGGAGGCCATGTTTCTTTACCTGAAATGACTGTTAAAATTAACAGGCTCAGTTTGCAACCGTTTTACATCAAAGGGATTTTTTGTTTTTTTACAAATCAAACAAGAGGGTGCAAAATGCATTTAAGTGATTTAAAGTAAAAGCTACTTTTGCTACTCCCTTATCTAAGAGGAGCGAGAATGTGTAGCTCCACATATTGGATTTGGCAGAATTTTGTATCTAATGGTGCATCATGTCCTTCTTGATGCAATCCCCAAGTTATTTATGTCTCCTCTTGCACTCAAACCAGAGAAAATTGCGTGTTAGCATACATTTAAACAATATTTATGCTTCTGGTGAAACAGAGACAGTATTAAATGACTCTCCAACTATCCTAGCACTCCTTTTTATGCTTGCGTCACTTCCACACACGCTCTTTCACTAAACTCACCTCCCATTCTTTACGCAGAATGAGCAGATGTGGATAATTTCTTTGATTAAGATGGGTAGGAAGCAAAACCTTTTTAAAATAAGAGCATTTAAACTATACACAAACATGCATAAAACCATACTATACAACCAAACCGATACAACACACAGATTAAAACACTGAAACTACTTCCACCCCGTAACACATCCAGGTAATGAAATTACATTAACTGTTTTTCTGTCTGTCTGTCTGTCTCTCTCTTGTCTGTTTGCCAGGCAGAGGTGTTGTCCTGTCAGAATGCAATGCCACGCTCCCCCCTTTTTATTTTCCCAAGACAGGAAACAAAGTAGTCACAGTCATCGTAATTGACTGTATTTCAGTTGTCATTTTAAAAGTATTTCATGTAAGACAGTTCATAAAAAGAAAATGACTGGTCAAACCCGTCATCATAATATGTATAGACTCAGAAACAGAAACCTAAGAGTAAGTGAAAGTTCTAAAAAAGGTCCCACTGCCACTGAGAGTACACCTCTATTTCTCTGGTATACTTCTTTAAGAGGCTGGCCAAGGTTGTGAGTCTTTGCTTTGCAGTTTCCAAGGCCTCACCCATATGGAAAAGAAATAGTAAAAACTTATAAAAGACTTGCATCAGTTGTGGCCTACTTCACATAGTGAATCATATAAGGTTTATATAATTTACTCATGAAAGTGGCCACTTTCATATATTGTTTTAGTAAGTATCCAAAACATACAAGTTTCATTTATATAATTTTTCAAGGGATCTTATATTTGTTTTCACTCTTGTATGCTTTTCATATAAATTTCACACAAGACAGATACAAACTTTATAAGATTTATATATATCTTTTCCATATGGGCAGGTATGGACAGCTTGCTGTACTTCCTTCTGCAGCTCCCATACCTGGCTAACCTCCGTCTGTTCTACCTTGAGTTTGACCTCTGGTTTCCTTCTCCATGGAGGGTACTGCTCAGGGGCGGATCTAGAAGGGTGGCATGGGGTGGCAAGTGCCACCCTAAAATGATCCCTTGCCACCCCAAGTGCCACCCCAGTTTAGCCTATGACAGTGTTGTTTATTAAAATAAGATAGCATTAACACTTTGAGCGTAGATACAGCCAACAGTGAATATAAATGCTAAAACTGAATATATTGCATAGTGTTACCCCCCTCCACCATTAACGAATGGTTCAGCCCATAGCATGGACCGGTGTTGTGCCCAAAAGTGATTGTCTGCCAGAAACTGATTGCTGTCCGCGGGAGCGCGCGCAGCTGCTTAAAGCGGCAGCGCCCGGATTACTTGCGTTGCCAGCTACTTCCGTGCAACTGATATAACATGTGTGTGTGGGGGGGGGGGAACCCCAAACACATTTATGCCTTTGTTATTAGGCAAAGGTATGCATTTATGGAACTTTAACGTTTCTTGTAACCGAATTGTGACGCTTATCAGAAGGTTGCTTTCAGTGTGTAGCGCAGTCACGAATGACTACACGCATCACGATGGAATAATTAATGCCTACAGGTTTAGTATGTCTACTCTCGTTGTTCATATTTGTTATAAGACTGTCGAATAGTAGTTAAAACAATAAAGACCTATTGTGCCAGTATCACCATGACTCTTTCTTGTTTGTGCAGAATAACGACTGAGAACATGGCATTTTAGCGCTACCAAAAAGTGATTGTGGCCTATATCTTGCCACTGAAACAATATTTCTGCTTCAAACTTGCTGCATGTCATTCAGAAGGGTCATATGTGAAATATTATATCTCAAACAGTCCCTCAGAACTGCTAAATAACCATTAAGGGAAAATAAAACTGATAATATGCAATTTCCAACCTGCCAAAAAGTGATTGTGGACTATAACTTGTCACTGAAACAATATTTCTGCATCAAACTTGGTGGGTATCATCCAAAAGGGTTATATGTGACACATTATATCTCAAACAGTCTCTAAGGACTGTTGAATAACTTTTAAAGGAACATTAATACCCATAATATGCGCCTGCCAAAAAGTGATTGTGGCCTATATCTTGTCACTGAAACAATATTTCTGCTTCAAACTTGCTGCATGTCATTCAGAAGGGTCATATGTGAAATATTATATCTCAAACAGTCCCTCAGAACTGCTAAATAACCATTAAGGGAAAAATAAAACTGATAATATGCAATTTCCAACCTGCCAAAAAGTGATTGTGGACTATAACTTGTCACTGAAACAATATTTCTGCATCAAACTTGGTGGGTATCATCCAAAAGGGTTATATGTGACACATTATATCTCAAACAGTCTCTAAGGACTGTTGAATAACTTTTAAAGGAACATTAATACCCATAATATGCGCCTGCCAAAAAGTGATTGTGGCCTATATCTTGTCACTGAAATACTATTTCTGCTTAAAACTTGGTGGAAGTCATTCAGAAGGGACATATGTGACATATTATATCTCAAACAGTCCATTAGAACTGCCAAATAACCATTAAGGGAACAATAAAACTCATAATATGCCATTTCCAACCTGCCAAAAAGTCATTGCCGCCTATAACTTGTCACTGAAACAATATTTCTGCTTCAAACTTGACTGATATCATTCAGAAGGATCATATGTGACACATTCTGCTGCAAATTTAAATCAAGCCTTTATTGGACAGTGCAAAAAATGTCAAATTTCAAATATAACACAAAAAAGGGATAATGGCCAAATGGAAACAGCTGGGAGGAGATATGCATAAACAAATTCGGAACAATAAGTAATACTAAAGAGAAAACAAAAGGTAAAAAAATGTAATTCCAATACAGCACTTATTAATTGAAACTAAAACAAAAAAAAAATAACAATAATATCCAATTAAAGAACAAACCACCAATTGAAATAAACTAACAAACATACCAGAAACATTGGGTATAGCGGAAGCTGAACACCAGTAAACCATGAAACAACATCAAAGCTGAATTTTAATGTTGTTAACAATACAGAAGCACACACAGCAACACAAACATAAATGAAAGAATAAATAAATAAATAAATAAACAACTAATAAATACTATTGGAGACAATGATACAAAACACACATTTCAAAGCCTTAGAACAATTGCCAGAAACTCTAACTGGCTGACCAGCATGCTTCACAGACAAATTTGTTTTCTTTGCTCTTGCGGGGCTTCTTTGCACAGCTCCTGTGGTACCACCGTGGGCAAATGTCGCAGCCAATCTGAATTAGACAAAACAAGGTAACACAAGTATTATGTTAATAGTGTTATATAAATAAGTATTTAAATAACAATTCTGCAAAATACTCAGATCATAAAGCGGTCCACCATTTATTACAACTACAATAAGTCGTATGATGTGTGGTCTGTGACATCTTTAAAATTATATTTTTGTTTCGTGATTATTTTTTTTTTATCATCTTTTAAGCTCAATGGGCTAAGGACATGTAAAACATAAGCATTTACCGATTGGGTGTCACCATCCTGGTTCCCACAATAGTGGCATAGGTCAGTCAGGTCATCTTCAACAACAAGAAGCAAATACTTTACTTTTAACAATAATGAACTCCGTTTGCTTGACTACATAATAAGATTATAGCAATAAAAGAACAATGTTAAAAACACGTTCAAGATAACAGTTTGTAGTTTACTATGTAATTTATATTTGTAATGATACCTGAATTCTCAAGAAGACATATTGCAATCTGTTGTCTCAGACTTGCAATACTTGAAGCAGAGTTCTCAAACTCTACTGCAACATCTTTTAAGATGCACTCTGCAAACTGTGAATAAAATATATAACAATGCAGTCATTATTTCAAGTAACATTTGCTATTCAAAAAATTTGAATCATATTTATTTTTAGAAAATCATAGTAAGTGCTTGTGTTGAACAAGAACGAGGACAGAAATGGAGACACTGGAGGAGAAGGAGCAGAGACTAGAACCAAAAGCAAGTGGTTTTATTAATGCAGGTAAACATGAACAAAACTCCAGCAAAGATGGAACAGGAGTAACAACTAAAGTGGGAAAATAATTATGAAAACTGTTATGAAACTATGATAAATATGAACCAATTTAGACAACTATCACAGCTCCTTCCTGAAACACCCTTGCTGCAGAAAGGAGTGCTTTCGCAGATCATTCATCCCAACAGTAGTTAAACTCTATAACTCCTCAATCACAATGTCATAATTCACAGAACTTTGTGGATATCCATGGTCAACATTAATGGAAAATGCACCTTCTCTGTTTATGGAAGTGTGCAGGTATATATGTATGTATATGTATACATATGTATATTTAGTGTCTGTGTGTGTTCATGTACATGTCTATACGTATAGATATCTATTACTTCTCAGGAACAGTAATAGAATAGTTATGTTAAGCTATATAGTTTATGTCTTGGATATTTCCACAAGCACATCCATAAGCACATACTTTGTATGCTACCGTTGTATAAAGTGTATTTTATATTTGTTTGTATTTAGTGATACTTTTGTATTTTCCTTCCGATACCTACTTTACCTACTTGAGCTGAGGTAATGCAAAAATTTCACCATAGTGTGATCAATAAAGTCTTATCCTATCCTATCCTATCTTATATATGATGACTACAATGAGTATTGTGATGAGACGTGAAGTTAAAATACACAGAAGACTTGACATCAAAACAAAGGAAGAAAAAGGTCTGAGATACAGACAGGAGGTGATCATGGATATTGGAAACATATAGGGAAACAGCTAAATGAAATGAAAATTATGACATCACAGTAGAATAGTAAAATTAAACACTAAGAAGAAAGAAGCACAGGACTGTCGAAGTAAAACAGCAAGCATAACAACATGCAGACATGACACGAACCAACAAGGGAGGCTTGACAACATGAAACACGCAGACAAGAAATACATGTCGTACTAACTACATGACAAGAACTGGCTTACACAATGGGATATAGATGATAACATTAACTAACATAACACTACCGTAGTTTCCTTCAGGATAAATAAAGTATTAATCAATCAATCAATCAATCAATCAATCAATCAAGTAATTCCTAACTGACATTACTAACAAAAGAATTAACATATTTTTTTTATACAATATGAGAAATCAAAAGTACAAGATTAATTCTAAGTCAAAGACAACGCTTTGTGCTAAATGTTCAGACATTGTAGCTGACATATGCATATACACTTACTGGACAATTTATTAGTTACACCTAAAAGGCTAATACATAATCACATGCCAATCACATGGCAGACATGCATTGCGGCATGTAGACAAGGTCAAAATGAACTTCGGAGGTTGTCATTGAGCATCAGCATGGGAAAGAAGTAGACTGAATTGAATTCTAAAGGAAAATTGAAGTCCATGGACGGTTACATACTCAGAACATAAAATATTGAAAGCTGAAATCTTATAAACATTTACTCTTACACCATGTAAGTAGTTATGAAGTTAACCTCATTGCCACTGACATATGGTAATTAATGTAAGTAATTGTGAAAAATATGTATATTTGATGATATAATTTATCATAATTTTTGGTCCAAGAGCTGGTCTTTATTGCTCCATATTCTGCATGCCTTTTATTCAAAAGCTAACATTGTGTTTATTTCAGTCATGCTCTTACACATACCTTCAATACGTAGGCACCACATGAAGTTGCATCCTGTTGAATAGGATGAGGCAGTGTGTCACATGCCCATCTTGATGCATTAAGCCCTCTGTGTCTCATGAAAAACCTGAAAGACATATGTAGTAAAGATTAATAAGTTGTTCTGTATAAACGATTTACATGTTAAACCTAGACATGTAAGGTGCGTGTGGGGTACTGGTACAAGCCACAGGAAGGACATCCAGCGGAAATCTTCGCCAAATTAGAAAAACAAAACACCAGTGTTGTTGACCAGAAGGTGGAAACTGTGCTACAGTTGGGTAAACTCAGAGGAAGAGAGGGGGAATATATGTTCCGGGGCAGTGTGCCAGTGGGGCGGAAACAGAAAAGCATGCATTACTGTGGGGGTCAGAATAGGGAATTTCAATGTACGCACTATGACTGGTAAAGAGAAAGACAGTGGGATTACATCACTGATTGTGTCAGAGCCCGTTCTTCTTTGCCATGTTGATGTTTGGTTCTAGGTTTACAGATAAGGTTAGGCAGGAATCTCCATTGAGTCATGTTCAAAGATGACATTGTGATCGGTTGTGAGAACAGAAATTAAAACTCTACCAAAAATTTTAATGTTTTAAAAGACAGCCTAGAGGGGTGGAGGTGCCCTGGAGAGAAGAAAAATGACAGTAAGACAAAATTTTCTTGTGTGAATGACTGCTTGGTAGGTGTAAGCCATAGAGGTAGCGATGGCGAGTTATGAATTTAACTTGGGGTTAAACATCCAAAGCAACAGACAATTCAGAAGAGAGGTAAAGAAGTGAATCCAGAGGGTTGGTGTGACAGATAAGTATGTATGTATAGTATGAGATATAGGCAGATGATCCAAAGTGTTGACCCCCACATGAATCAGCTGAAAGAAAAACAAGATAAAAATTAGTGCGTTAACACATGAACTTTACTTCTAAAAAATAACATTAAAATTTCAAGCATAAAAGGTTATATCAAATGTATAAATACTGCAAATGAAGGAAGAAAGAATGACATTTGAGAAGCAGCTGTTTGTAGGCAAGCGAGGACCCGAACGCTGGACTCACAACACATGGGGTAAACTTTAAAACACGGCTTTATTAACTGAAAGGCAAGTGGCGATCCAATAACTTTACTGGGATGAACTAAAGCTAAGACACAGGGAAAACATGAGGAAACGCTCACATCAATGACGCCACACAGAACAGAGAGAGATCCAGACATAAATACACAGAATGTAATGAAGGACGTGTGAACGTAAGGGGACTACAGATGGGAACAATTACACATAACAAGACAGGGAGGACACTGAAATGAAAATAGTGACCAAAGACTGGGACCTTATGCAGACAGGAGGGGGAGAGAGAGCATGAGGGAGCACAGACATAACGGACTGGGGAAACGTGGAAGAAAACACAAGCTGGGGAAAGAAGGCACAAGAACTTACCTAACTACATAAACAGTAATACAGCGGGATACCCAGAGGACAGCTTCACAGGAGGAAATTACTAAATAATCTGGGAACCAAACATAATCCAACAACCCCAAAATATGACACTTTTCTCTATAGAATAAACTCAGAGTTACAAAGTGAGCTTTGAACATAAGCCATAATACAAAATCACAGGGACACAAGACAACTCAAAACACTGGGTCGAGAGACCCAGGATCCCAGCAAACTGTGTTTTCGATTAAATGAGGCATAACTTACAAATGTAATTACATAAGTCATTTAAAAATACTGTATACACAGAAGGTGCAGTGCTCCGAAACAGAAAAAGTTGAGTTTTCTAATTGAGAGATTTGTGATATTTCAACAAGACTGTTGAATCCAATAAAGTAATATGCTTGGAATTCATACTTTTTAAAATATATTTTAAAAAATGATTGTCTTTGAGCATATAACTTCTACATCAAAGACTTAAAAATAAACGGAACGTGTCAGCTTGTGTATATTTGGCAACATCCAGCAGCTCCGAAATGTGAGATGAGGATGCATTAGACAGATTATTTTAAAGATCATTGCAACTACTACAATTTTAAGGTAACTTATAATGTCACTTTCTGAGTTTTAAATGTTTCTCTTCTACTGGATTTACATTGTGTTAACATATATGCAGAGACAAATTTACCTTGAAATGTCCTGGCATTGTGTGACTCTCCTTTGGCTTTCACCAAGTGGATCGAGAAACACGCTTCTCTTTTCTCCAGGTTTGATCACCTAAATGTTGAAGGACTAGAGCAGGGGTCCCCAATCTCAGTCCACGAGGGCCGGTGTCCCTGCAGGTTTTAGATCTCACCCTGGGTCAACACACCTGAATCACATGATTAGCTCATTACCAGGCCTCTGGAGAACTTCAAGACATGTTGAGAAGGTAATTTATCCATTCAAATCAGCTGTGATGGATCAAGGACACATCTAAAACCTGCAGGGACACCGGCCCTCGTGGACTGAGATTGGGGACCCCTGGACTAGAGTTACAAATAAATAAAATTGATGATGTACTTGTGTCTCGCAAGGCACACTGAATGCACTACTTAATTTATGCTTGAACATAAGATCAAGATGGGTGAGAAATAAATTTTAAAAAGACATACAATGTCTTAGTAATATGCTCTTCTACATTGTGTCTTGTCTTAATTGCAAATGATTCTCCAATTGTCCAACTTGGAGAATGTTTTAAAATGTATTTATATTTTTCTTGTAATTTGTCACCCACTAGTCTATACGCAAATGACCATGAAGTATGAAAAAGTTATTACCACCAGCATCCAGTGATGACCTTCATTGACAACTCCCAAAATATACTTGTAGAAGACTGGGTCAATCTGTAACACATTAAAAAAACAAGTTAAATAGACCCACATCATTGATAATACATATTACAAAGCCTTTAAGGACAACTTAATGACAGAATATTGTTTAATACCTTAATTTTTGGCTTATTCCGCTTCCATACCCGTGTCATTTCATAGGTATCAACCACAAATGCTTTTTCAGCACTGTCTTGGTTGAATTTACTTACCAAGACAGTCAGATAGGCATTAATAACCTGGAATTACAACAAGAGATTTAGAATAATTGATTTACATTTTTAAATTAATTAAATAAAGTTAGTTATGCTACAAACAATTTTTGTTGGAAACAGTAAGCATAAAAACAAAAAGAAAGAAATGTCACTTTACCTCACTTTCTAGTTCCCTTTGGGGAGCTGTATTGTAAATGTCATGAAAGAATATCTTGACAGGAGGACATACGTCTTATTTCCCTCCCATGCATCTGTCACATCTGTGAAATGTTTACAAAAAATAATGTTGTATTTGGATGGACCTTAGAATAAAAAATCCCCCCCCCCCCCCCCCAAAAAAACAACAACAACAACAAAAACAACAACAACTCTAATTTGTTGTAAAATAATTCAGCTATTTTTAGACATGATAAGAAGATAATATTAGATCAGTTTTAGTGTTCCTTAGCTTATTACATCTCAGTTTGCACATTAAGTAAAATATTTTATGAATATTTCAGACTGCTTTGTGATTTAGACTAATGCAAAAGTGACAGTGACAGTATTACCTAACTGCACATTAGTGTTCCAGGTTTAAGGAACACATCCTCAGGGCTATTCAGCTGTATGTTACTGTTCATCAATCTTATATTACGACTAAAAGATAGACAGATCTTTTGAATACATGAGCCCACAACTTGTAAACATTCAGCATCAACAGTTAAAGACTACGTAGTCAGTAAATGCTATTCCAAAAACGCCAATAATTTTAGCACTTCTTGAAATGAATAAACATACTCTTGATGATCGAGAGGTCTGCTGTGGATTTTACAGAGGCAGTGGAGGCATGCATCATGCCCAGAGCGGCACTGGACAATGCATTGGTGTCTGACACAGGTGTGGACATGGTGGTAGATGTTTCAGAGGTGGATGTGGTGGTTGATGTTTCAGAGGTTGAGGTGGTGGTGGATGTTTCAGAGGTTGAGGTGGTGGTGGATGGTTCATAGGCTGACGTGGTGGTGGATGGTTCATAGGTTGACGTGGTGGTTGATGGTTCAGAGGTTGATGTGGTGGTGGATGTTTCAGAGGTTGATATGGTGGTGGATGGTTCAGAGGTTGATGTGGTGGTGGATGGTTCAGAGGTTGATGTGGTGGTGGATGTTTCAGAGGTTGATGTGGTGGTGGATGGTTCAGAGGCTGACGTGGTGGTGGATGGTTCAGAGGTGGACGTGGTGGTGGATGGTTCAGAGGCTGATGTGGTGGTGGATGGTTCAGAGGCTGATGTGGTGGTTGATGTTTCAGAGGTGGACGTGGTGGTGGATGTTTCAGAGGTGGACGTGGTGGTGGATGGTTCAGAGGTGGACGTGGTGGTGGATGTTTCAGAGGCGGACGTGGTGGTGGATGGTTCAGAGGTGGACGTGGTGGTGGATGGTTCAGAGGCGGACGTGGTGGTGGATGTTTCAGAGGCGGACGTGGTGGTGGATGTTTCAGAGGCGGACGTGGTAGTGGATGGTTCAGAGGCGGACGTGGTAGTGGATCAAAGTCAAAGTCAAAGTCAATTTTATTTGTCAATTTCTTCAAATGTACTTGCCATACAAAGGAATTGAAATTACGTTTCACACTGTCCCATGCGTAAACATTGACAACAATAAAGTGCAGATGCACAACAAAAACAGTCCTAACAATAAGGTAATATAAAATAAAAAAAGTGCAGGTAGACTTAAGGCATTATATTTAGGTAACATACAGGATATAACAAGACAAGACCTAACATATGATAAAGTGTTCCGACAGTGTGCCCTGGAAAGTAGTATACTAGTCTACTTGAGGTAGTCCCAGGTTGTGGTTGGTAAGGGTTTTTGTTTTAGTGCAGCATAAGACTGTAGCAGCAGTAGTAGTAATATAAATAATATAAATAGTGCTAAAAAAATACTAAAAATATATAGCAGCAGGTGTGTGCAATTGCAATGCAGAGGTAGTTGTTTCCAGTCAGGAGTGTTTTTCAGTTCGGGGGGGGGGGTAGAGTCCAGTCTGTCTTCCTATACTCCTGCCAGTCTGGTGGTTCTGCTGGCTGGGAGCCGGGAGGGGAGAGAGTTCAGCAGTCTCACAGCCTGGTGGATGAAGCTGTTGGTGAGCTTGGTAGTGCGGGAGCGGAGACTTCTGTATCTCTTTCCAGAGGGCAGGAGGCTAAACAGACAGTGCGCAGGGTGGGTTGCATCGTTGACAATTGTGATGGCTTTGCGGGTGAGGCGGGTGGTGTAGATGTCTTGCAGGGAGGGGAGTGGTACACCAACTATCCTCTCAGCTGTTCTCACAATGCGTTGTAGAGCTTTCCTGTTATAGTCAGTGCAGCTACTGCCCCACACAGTGATGCAGCTGGAAAGGATGCTTTCAATGGTTCCTCTGTAGAATGTGGTCAGGATGGGTGGTGGAGCACTTGCCCGCTTGAGTTTGCGCAGGAAATAGAGGCGCTGTTGTGCTTTCTTGGCCAGTGATGCTGTGTTGGTGGTCCAGGAGAGGTCCTCACTGATGTGATGGTTCACAGGTGGACGTGGTAGTGGATGTTTCACAGGTGGACGTGGTGGTGGATGTTTCACAGGTGGACGTGGTGGTTGGGGGCCCGACTGTGGATGTGGTGGTGGTGGATGGCTCAGAAGAAGAAGCATTAGACAACTTATGTGGAATTCTTGGCTGTTCTTCTGTGAACACCATTAAATGGTCAATGTTAATTTTTGGTATTGTCACACCTTTGCTGTCCAAAAGATCCACACTTTTTCCTGATATTGCAGCAATTGTGTAGGGGTAATTGCGATCTAACTTTCCCCCTTTCCTCTGCTGGCTCCTCGTGTTCATCCTCCACACTTTCATGCCAACTGTAAAACTCGGAGTAGGTCTGCCTTTATTTTTGTTTTGATATTTTGACTGTGTTTTTTTGCTATTGGAAATAGCAGTCTGAAGGACTTCATCCAGCTTAAGAATTTCTTCTGTTGCCTCTTCAACAGACAAAATGTCCTCTACACTGCTGTCCACCTGTAAGATGTAGAAAAGGGATATGTTATTATATGAAAATCTACAAAAAAATTCAAGAAAAGAAAGTCTAGTCTTAAGTATCTAATCCAAAAATGTGTTTTTTAAATAACTTACTCTGTATTCATCTGGGATTTGAGTAGGGTACCTCGCCTCTCTACCAAACATTAAAAAAAAGGGTGAGTACTTAGTGGTCATATGGCGCTTGATTCTCAGGCCAAACATGACAGGATCCAAATGTTTGTCCCATTCCTCTGGCTTTTCATTTACCAACTTGGAGAGTGCTCTACAAAATTAAATAACAAAGCAGTCATTGGGATATGAAGCAAAACCAAATTAAAAATCTAAACATATGAAATGCGTAAGTAACATTATACCTCTGTATGGTCCCATTCATCCTTTCTACCAACCCATTTGTCTGTGGGTGGTATGGGGCACAGAGACTCCTTTGAATGTTTAGGATTTTGCAAACATTTCGGTTGATCTGAATTCACAAAGAAATAACAACATTACACTAGTAAAACAAGATGACACTTGAACAGTTAATTCAGTTCTAAATGAGTAATGGATTTTAGGAGTTTCTGACTTACTTCATTCACAAACTCCTTCCCCTGGTCCGTTAGAATGCGCTTCGGTGCTTCAAACTGGTAAAAGAACTTCAGAATGCATTTTGCTACCTCTTCAGCGCTTTTGGACTTCAACGGATATGCCTGGGGCCATTTTGTCAAGTAGTCAATAAGTACACATATGTACTGGTTGTTATTTGAAGTCATTTTTAATGGACCAATTAAATCCATTCCAATAAGCTCAAATGGATGGTTGACCTATTAAACACAGAAATCATTAGCAATTACTTATTTTCAATATAGTAATTTGAATTGTAATCAATGGTTTTATCTTATGTATTATGTCACAAACCATTTACAGGAAAAAATACACCTAAAATGTTTACCTGTATCGGTGTGTACTCCACCTCCTTTTTAATGATGACACTGCTGGCCTGGCATGCCACACACTGAGTCACCTAAAAGGAGGGCAAAATAAATAAAATAATCTTATTATAATATAATCAGTATAATTATTTAAATCTTATAAATCTCAATAAAAAGACTTTACTAGTTTGCTGTCGATGTCTTATACGTTTTGTATCAGAAAAAAATGAAAACTTGTTAACTTGAAATTTAAGACAATAAAGGACATTTTTTCGAGACAAACAATATGCGTGTATAATCAGGTTGGATACAGACCCATAAATTTATGTCCTCTGACATTCCAGGCCAATAAAATCTTTTTGAGATTGCTTCTCTTGTTTTTTTCTGGCCACAGTGCGAACCACCACTGCTGGCATGAAAGTCAAGGAAAACTTCATTGGCTTCGTTGGGCCCACACAGAACTTTTGCCTTAATGCAGTCATTTGTGCCTTTGTACCTTATGTAGTACAACTCGCCATCTGTAAGAAATCAAAGAAATACATTAGTAGTTTTAATCAGCTATAACATAGTCATAAATGTGGAATTATTACAGTACTGTAACATGGTCAAAAACACATGATGTGTATGTGTAAATAGAATTATTTCCACAATATCAATGTACCACACCAAAGGGTTAATGTTTAATTATAAATATTTCCTGAATAACACACCATAGTTCATTATGAATTGCAGTTATGAGCCAATGCACACATTTAAAAATCAAAAACAGGGCATTTTTCTGTTTACTTGAAATTAAAAACTTCATTAAGAGGGAGCGACTGTTGTATTGCTGACACGTGTATTATTAGCACAGCAAAATAAAAAACAACACACGAACAGAACACGTGACCTCACGATATAAATTGCTTTTGTTTTCTAAATTTTTCCTTTTTTTCAAATTATGTTTTTCATTTTAGAAAAATTACAAGACAACAATAATATGTTGTTGGTGTCATTAACAAAATCCCCATTTTAATTTTTCAAAAAGAATTAAGTTGTAAACACTACGAACTTCTAACGCTAGCCAGTACTAGTTACAACACCGTCACACCTAGTAATGGCGGTGATAGCGATGATGTTGTTCACTTGGGAATTAGAAAACACACTATACATGTTTTAGGACAAATATTATGTATTCCTCAAGAGACGTAACTAGGATGCCCTACTTTTCTTCGCTGTTGTGTGCAGCTGTTAATTAAACTCAAATTTGGCAAACAGTGCAAAGCTAAAATTATATGTAAAACATTCGACAAACTCACCTTGAACCTCGAAGTTCTTTGCCTTTCGACGAAAATTACACTTTTGTGTGGTGGAAAACCCACTAGGCAAGGTTCCATTGGTTTTAAACGACAGGATATCGGCATAAAGAGTTGGGTCCATGACTCTGTAACGCTTTGCTCACACTCTGCTAATTGAAGCACTTTAGGCCTACCAATGATGTGCCACATATGATCCTTTTGGATGATACCCACCAAGTTTGAAGCAGAAATATTGTTTCAGTGACAAGATATAGGCCACAATCACTTTTTGGCAGGTTGAAAATTGCATATTGTCAGTTTTATTGTTCCCTTAATGGTTATTTAGCAGTTCTGAGAGACTGTTTGAGATGTAATATTTGACATATGACCTTTCGGAATGACATCCACCAAGTTTGAAGCAGAAACATTGTTTCAGTGACAAGATATAGGTCACAATCACTTTTTGGCAGGTTGAAAATGACATATTATCGGTATTAATGTTATTTTAAAAGTTTTTCAGCAGTTCTAATGGACTGTTTGAGATATAATATGTCACATAGGACCCTTCTGAATGACATCCACCAAGTTTGAAGCAGAAACATTGTTTCAGTGACAAGATATAGGCCACAATCACTTTTTGGCAGGTCGAAAATGGCATATTATGGGTATTAATGGTCCTTTAAAAGTTATTCAACAGTCCTTAGAGACTGTTTGAGATATAATGTGTCACATATAACCCTTTGGATGATACCCAACAAGTTTGATGCAGAAATATTGTTTCAGTGACAAGATATAGGCCACAATCACTTTTTGGCAGGTTGAAAATGACATATTATCGGTATTAATGTTATTTTAAAAGTTTTTCAGCAGTTCTAATGGACTGTTTGAGATATAATATGTCACATAGGACCCTTCTGAATGACATCCACCAAGTTTGAAACAGAAATATTGTTTCAGTGACAAGTTATAGGCCACAATCACTTTTTGGTAGCGCTAAAATGCCATGTTCTCAGTTGTTATTCTGCACAATCAAGAAAGAGTCATAGTGATACTGGCACAATAGGTCTTTATTGTTTTAACTACTATTCGACAGTCTTATAACAAATATGAACAACGAGAGTAGACATACTAAACCTGTAGGCATTAATTATTCCATCGTGATGCGTGTAATCATTCGTGACTGCGCTACACACTGAAAGCAACCTTCTGATAAGCGTCACAATTACTTTACAAGAAACGTTAAAGTTCCATAAATGCATACCTTTGCCTAATAACAAAGGCATAAATGTGTTTGGGGTTCCCCCCCCACGTTATATCAGTTGCACGGAAGTAGCTGGCAGCGCAAGTAATCCGGGCGCTGCAGCTTTAAGCAGCTGCGCGCGCTCCCGCGGACGGCAATCAGTTTCTGGCAGGCGATCACTTTTTGGCACAACACCTGGAGCTAGGGGGCAAAACAATTGCATGAGTTCTGCTGTTTGACTGAGGAAGAATAAAGTAGTCGTGGTAAGCCAATCACATGACCACTTTAAGATGACAAAGCAACAAGGTGATATATACCAGTTTTTAAATTGTGTTGATAGGCCACGTAAAACCAGAGTCATGATAAACAATATATGTTTTTTCCTGAATAGTTTCGTCACATTTACTGTCTAAGGACAGCGCTAGCAAGCACTCTCTGCTTGTATCAGGCTGTGATGTTCTCCTTTATAGTGGACAGAAATTATTTTTTGGAGTGGCACAAATAATTTATGTGGCATCTTATTGAATGCAGAACAGCTGATTGTTCTGTAAATAGTTTGAAATGGTTATTTAAAAAAAGGGTAAAAGGTAAATGGCTGCAAATAACTTTGTTGTTTGCAAAACTTGTGCATAGGATTTTAAAATGGACAATTTATATTTGCATTTAAAGTTATGAAATATGATTCAATAAACATGTTTGTGGTTGTTACAGTAAAAAATATAACTTTCTCTACTCAGATTTTATGTTTTTGTTAATACAGTATGTCAAAATGAAAACATAACTGTAAATTCAGACACCTGAGGTTGTGCTGAAAAGAATGATACCAAACAAGGCAAATAAATAGTTTTTAAAGGTGAAATGGGAGAGAAAATCAAAAGTCGTCAAAAATGGCCTGCACCCCAGAGGGTTAAACGTTTTTTTTTTCAAAGTAACGCAATAGTTACTTTTCAAGTAATTAATTACTTTTAGAATCTTGTAACTCAGTTACTAACTCAGTTACTTTTTTGAAGAAGTAACTAGTAACTATAATTAATTACTTTTTCAACTTGCCCAGCACTGCGTATAGCGGTGTGATAGGCAAAGTGAGAACTAAACTGCAGGACTCAGAAACAGAACTAAACTCAAAGGCGGCTTTATTGCTAGGATGTCTCAGGAAATCCAACTAATCCAGCTGGGAAAGAATACTCCATTCATAGGATGAAATAATATAGAACTAGAATGTAAATCACTTTATATATCCCCAAATTAATCATAAACCCACAAAACTCAAAAACACTGGATCAATGACACATGAATAACGAGAGTGAGCAACTTAAACATGGTATAAAATAAGAAAGCGTGCATGTTTCCACTTTGGTTTAAGGAAAAAAAAAAGATTTTTTTTTGTACACCATAGGTGTGCATGTCCACAGCTTCAGTTCAGAGGCAAACAGCAGCTTAACAACAGACAGTGCGTTCATAAGACCAAACCACACACACACACTCCCACCCCACACTCTCGCCCACCTGCACATTCTCAACTGGAAATATAATGAATGACAAATTTATTCCTGGACTCTACCTGTTTGTTCCTCTCGCATCTGAACATTTGCAAGTGTCCTGACGATTGTTGCCAGCTCAGATTTCCTGAACCCTTTTAAACATCATAGCTTTCATGGCACTCTCTGAAAATATGTTTCTATAACTTCATTCAACTATTGCCTGAAATTTAGCTGATTCGCTTGGTTATCAGAAGCAAATGCTGTTATTCATGCATGAAACATAATGTAAAACTTCGCTTTGAGGTTGGTGTGAATGCACCACTAGCCATTTTCACACCTTGAAACCATGAAATGGGCAAAATGAGTTTGTCTGTCATAAAAGAGAAACACACTTTGATCAGAGGGTGTAAAAATATAACAAGATAGACATTTCTCCAACAGAAAGATGTCACTGATTAAATATCAGGTTTTGGAAGTACTATGTGAGACACATATCAAGCATTAAAATGACATTAATTTAAACCACAGGGCCAGTATGTGAACAAGGAAATCAGACAAAAGGCACGCTTTTAAAAATCCTTGTTGGCTGGTCTTGTGAGGATTACAGGTACACTACATTTTAAAAAGCACATGTAAGAAAAGTAAATGGACATACTACCTGAGTGGTATCGTACCCGCTGCAGTAACAACATGTAATGACTTTTTTTTAAACCACAGAGTATATATAAACAGAGACAGGAAAGACAGCGAGCACGGCTTCCTGTATGATTTGTGTAATGGAAATGTTTTTTGTTTTATTTTCATTATATATTATTTACATGTTTTAGTAATATCTCTTTTGGCTCATTTAAAGGGTACACATGTGGAAGATCGTTCACTTTTAACTTTATTGCACACACAGCTACACCTCTGAGAAAGCGGGTGGCACCCCATGTGGGGGAATTCCACAGGTAGTGAAGCCTCTTGTTAATCACGTATATGAGGATGGGAGAAGAGGCAAGGAGCAGTCTCTAGGTGACCCTGTAAGAGGAGATAGGGGACTGTAAAATCTCCCCTGCTTCTGTAAAGGGTCAAAGGTGTAAAAAACAGGGGGCGCCAGTGAGCACCGAATGGAGTAGACCTGTTTCTGTGGAGCTCTTCATACTCTCTTTACATCTTGGACTTTTATTTTGTTTATACTTCACTACTCCCAGTTTTACTGAAGAATACTTAGGGTGTTATTTTTGTGCCTCTATTCTAAGCTCACGTAAAAAAACAATTGCAATGGGATGGCTGTAGCTCAGGAGGTAGAGTGCTCAACTAGAGTAGAAAAGCACTATGGAAGAGTTACTCTGTTTACCAACTACGTTACTGCTAGACTGACCACAGCTAATCAAAGTCTTCAATATTTTTTAGCTTGAAGATAAGCGTGACAAAGTAATTTAAATGTTTGATTCTTATATTCCCTCACGACAGAGAAGAGTCATCTATAAAAGATGCATGTCCAGTCACACGGCAGAATTAAACTTTTTACAGTTTTGTAACTAAAGCCACATAAATGTGAGATTTCGCTCATCTAAAACACTCATTAATTTTTGAAAGCAAAATCAGAGAATACCTGCTAAGGGAGGCCAAGTTAATCTGGTAGATAATGAAAGGATATATCACTCTAATGAGTTGGCTCAGCAGCATGCAAAGATATTCAGAGGGAACAGTTCAACAGGAGTGAATGAAGCACTACACTGGACAGCCAAATGACAAAGTTTAGATGTAAACTGTGGAGGCAGATTTCTTTTCTCATGTATTAATCACATTTTTAATCATATCACATTAGTTATAGTAATATCACTGTCTCACTTTACTATAGTAAGAGCACTCCTGTCACTAGTTTGCATGCATGTGGAATGTTAACACAGTGAAGCTATTGTAATGGGAGACGTTAAACAGATAGTGAGACTCCTGCTTATCAGGGATGTAAATCCTTAGGTGACGGCCAAGCAGAAAACAAGGTCATAATTCTCTCTGTGAGGGAGGAGGTATAGCGCCCCTGTGAGAGGGGCCAACATGTAAGAGTTTGTGGAATGTTCTTTGTCTGTGTCTCTGTATATAAAATGTAAGGGCGGTGGCCACAATTCAGAGATGATCCTGGTGTTTCACTGGGATGCTCTCTCCACATTGCAATGTGTTTATTAAACCCACTTCAAATCAAGCTCACTGGGTGTGTTGCAGGTTATTGTTAAAATTTCCACAACAAAACACTGTGAAATCAATATAGATCTAGAAAATGTAGAAAATGCAGAGTTATGCTAAACACACAATGCCAGAATGGTTAGTGAAGTGTAGGACACGCATGCTTGAATGATAAAACAATGTAAAAGGAAAGCGGTTGTAAGTGGATGAGATAGGTAAGCATAGGATGTTGTGGAGTTGCATGATAGATGAAAAAGGAGTCAAATCCCATAGGAAGAAATAGCACAAGAATGGCGATTTAAGCTGTCTATTGAAATAGCATAAATTATCCACTGAAACAGTGTTGACACCCAGAACCTTTGATGACTGTGATTATTATTATTATTATTATTATTGGTATTAACAATTTGCTCTTCTTTTGATATTTGTTGGCATGTTTAAATACAGTTGAAAACATAGTTCTGTGTAAAGGTCTTGGTAGCAGTTGTTTAACTGGCTTTCGCTCTGTAGTCTGTTCGTATGAAAAACAAGCAAGATGATGAACAAAATGGATTGTGACAAACATTTACATGATTGGCTTTTAGTTTCTTTCTGAGTTTTGTGCTTGCTTTTTCCTGGTGTTCTTTGGTGTTTTTTGGCATTTTGTATTATGTTAGTTAACTTTGTTATTCTGGGGTTGATTCTGTAGTCCGTTGGTTATTCTGTTTAGCTTTTGTTTATTAGATTCCCTTTTGTGCCTTTGCTCTCTGTGTTTCCCTCTGGGCGTCTGTGTTTATTTAATAGTGTGAGTTCTTGTGCTGTGTTTCTCCTTGTGTTTTATTCCATCATGTTTATCTATGTTCCCCAGCTCGTCATGTCCTCTCTCTCTCCCTCGTGCTCCTCCGTGTTCTCTCTCCCCCTCCAGTCTGCGTCTCCGTGTACTTCCTGTTTTACTTTGATATTCTCCCGTCAGTGTACGTCACATGGTGTTTGCTCTTCCCCTTTCTCGTTATGATTATGTGTATCAGCTGTGTTCCCTGTGTGCTCCCACGTTCCTCGTTATCTTTAGGTGTATTTATGTCAGCGTCTCCCTCAGTTTGGTGTGGCGTCCTCCCTCATGTTTCCACGAGTGTATTATTATTAGAACTTTCCCAGTTCAGTTTTGTATCGCCTTTCATCAAGCAAATAAAGCTCAGATGTTTTGAGTTCACGTTCTGCCTCAGTGAGTCTTCTTTTGTGTCCCATTCCTGCCTGCACACAGCAGTTCAAGACACAAAGTGAGTGGAGTTAAAAGAAACAATTTTGCCTTCAGAATTTTTTTTCTTAATGTACTCAAAGGTTGAGAGAGAGAGAGTGCTGTGTGTGCATTAATAAGCTAATTGGGTCAAATGCTGGATATAAAAGTAAATAATATAGATCTGGAAATGATATATCTACACTAGAAAATAAAGCTCCCTTCTTTATGCACAGCAGCTATTCTGTAGTATTTTACAAATAGGAGTAAAGAGGAAATGAGATTTAGGAAATGGAAATAAACAAGAACCTTCACAGACAAACAAACAAGGACATTATTGGCACATACTGTGTGTACTGAAATCTCTGCATCTAAAACTAAATGCAATAAAACCATTGTTGGCATGCAGGAATTGCATGTCATGTTTACAACACCTCTTGATTAATGACATTGTAAAACAGAAGTAGTTACACAGATTAATAATACACATGGTGAAATATTTAATAATATTTAATAGCATAATAGCAGTTTTCACAGTTCCAAAACTGTTGGTTTTAAAACAACAATTAACTTTAAAGTCCTCCAGCTTGTAGAGATGTTGCATCCAAATAATCCGTTCCTGTATGCCTACATTAGGTAATGCATCATCCCATCCAATCTTTCTTCGACACGGTTTTTGCAGAATCTTCTTAGCAATCAAATTACTGGTGCCAACATTCCTAGAAGGGTCATAATCAGAGCTGACCGCAGAGAGGATCCCAGAGAGAGGATACCATGTCAATGTCAAAGGTCAATCTTTCAAAGTGATTCTGAACTTCGGGCTCAACAGATCATTGTATACCCAAAACTCTTGCCATTGGAAGCCTATCACTGTTACGGGCAGGCATCAAGTCTAGATCCTTTATTTCGTTTGCTCTGTTAGGTTCAGGTATTACAGCCAACACATGACGACTGTTACTTATCCACTTGTTGAGTAGAAAGCCAGCTTTCAAGCATATTGCATAGAATTCATGATAGAGAGCTATTGCATCCTCTTCTGTGGCAGCTGAGACAATCGTCAACGTAAAAGTTGTTCAAGATGGTATCCACAGCTTGAAGGTAAAACTGTAGTTTATGATCTTCAGCACATTTCCTTAGTCCAAAATTTGCACCACTGGGAGATGATGTTGCTCCAAACACATGTACTGTCGTTCTATATTCAACCATTGTTTAAGTGAAATCTCCAGCGGGCCACCAAAGGAACCTTAACACACCTCAATCCTCCTCTGGCACTTTAACCTGGTGAAACATTGATTTAATGTCTGCTGCAATGACAACAGGTTCTCTATGGAATCTTGTCAGAACTCTGATCAATGTGCTGGTCAAGTCAAGACCTTCTAAGAGCTGGCTATTTAGTGACACTCCTTGGCTTCACAGTCAAACACCACTCTAATTTTTTTCTTTTGTGGATGCAGAACACCATGATGTGACAAATATCATTTCCTGCCATCATTGCGTTCCAAATTTCTGTCTGAGACTTTTTCTGCATAACCTTCACAGATTATATCTGACATGAAGCTTTTCTTCAGATTCTGAAGGCATTGTTCAGCAACACTTCTGTTATCTGGCATGCAGACTTTTAAATATTTAAATGGAAGTCCAATGTAATACTGAACATTATGTAGCTTGGCAGTACTGGAAACTTCAGTTTTAAACTGCTGATTCCACAGCTTGTCAAGTTTCACCACAGAGCAAAGAAACAAGCTTGTAGAGCACAATTTGACCTCTAAGGGCGGCCATAACAAAGAGCAACTTGTTTAGCTTAATAAAAAGTAAACAACTGGTCACTTAGGTGAATGCAAAAAAACTGGAACAGGATATCATCAAAAGTTTAAACTCTAAGATAATTTTGAACAGTACCTTATCACAATTATTCTGCATGCTGGCTAAAGATGCATGCCCCAATCATGAGAACTGAACAGGAATGCAGTGCTTTTTCAGATACCAGCTGCAAGAAGTATTTAAAACAGATGTGGAAACTTAAACCAGAGTAGAAACTGGTGGCCCTAGTTTTAAACTTAGTTATTAACTTTGAACAAGCATGTGAGCTTTACATTACAAAGAGTCCCCACACCTTCAATTACGCTTAAAATAAATTATATGGCACAATATACATATAATATGAAACAAAGCACAAGGGTTCAACAAATATTGGCAACACATTCTTGTTTTATTGTACAACTTTATAGTCATTACATTGCATTTTTTAATGTTCTGAATTGTTTTCTTATAAACTGTTTTGAAACATGACATTTTACGCAATTTTAATTTTATATACAAAAAACAAAACGAAAATAAACAAAAAACAAAGACACTTAAGGCTTAAAAAATAACAAATGCATTGCAATAAAAATCCAAAATAACAATTAAATGTTGATTTAAACAAAAAGTACAATAACAGTAAGGCCAACATTTCCTCACTGCTCTGTCAAACCACAGATCAAACATACAGTCTCAGACAGTTCTACGTATCATTGTCTAAGTGAACGTATTATATTTTGTAAAGGATTATAAAACCATAAACAGATCATTAAGCTCCATTGGTAACATTTGAGAACAACACACACAGATTGACACACATACATAAACACATAACAACGTGGTGCTATCCCCAAGATATATTATAAACATGAGAAGCTAAAGTGAAAATAAATGCTGTTAAACTTTATGTATATATACATTTTAAAAATTTTATTTATATAGCGCCAAATCACAACAACAGTCGCCTCAAGGCGCTTTATATTGTACAGTAGATCGTACAATAATAGATACAGAGGAAAAACCCAACAATCATATGACCCCCTATGAGTAAGCACTTTGGCGACAGTGGGAAGGAAAAACTCCCTTTAAACAGGAAGAAACCTCCGACCGAACCAGGCTAGGGGAGGTGCGGCCATCTGCTTTGACCGGTTGGGGTGAGAGATGGAAATCAATGAGATATGCTGTGGAAGAGAGACAGAGATTAATAACAGGCATGATTCAATGCAGAGAGGTCTATTAACACATGGTGAGTGAGAAAGGTGACTGGAAAGGAAAAACTCAATGCATCATGGGAATTCCCCGGCAGCCTACGTTTATTGCAGCATAACTAAAGGAGGATTCAGGGTCACCTGGTCCAGCCCTAACTATATGCTTTAGCAAAAAGGAAAGTTTTAAGCCTAATCTTAAAAGTAGAGATAGTGTCTGTCTCCCGAATCCAAACTGGAAGCTGGTTCCACAGAAGAGGGGCCTGAAAACTGAAGGCTCTCCCTCCCATTCTACTTTTAAATACTCTAGGAACAACAAGTAAGCCTGCAGAGCGAGAGCGAAGTGCTCTAATGGGGTGATATGGTACTACAAGGTCATTAAGATAAGATGGGGCCTGATTATTTAAGACCTTGTATGTGAGGAGCAGGATTTTGAATTCAATTCTGGATTTAACAGGAAGCCAATGAAGGGAAGCCAAAACAGGAGAAATATGCTCTCTCTTTCTAGTCCCTGTCAGGACTCTTGCTGCAGCATTTTGGATTAACTGAAGGCTTTTTAGGGAGTTTTTAGGACTAGAAGTAATAAATGCATGAACTAGTTTCTATGTGATGAAGACAGTTCATTTAAATCATCAGGTAGGAAACGAGGAGCGTGTACTCACAGTGAGATCCCCATCTGTAGATCAACAGCACACACAGCAATCCTACCATCAGTGAACCAATGACCACCAGAGGGACAACTATTTTGTAGATCTCTACCCTATTTGAGTCTTGTCCAATAAAAGAAATAAAAACAAAAAAATAGTCAGTTAATTTTTTTAAATTAAGAAACACAGGAATACATGATAACTTTTTGTCTCCCTGTAATACTATAGTGAACTACATTCAATTTCTCTTTAACTGTCAGAGAGACAGTTAATGTACAAATTGAACATTAGTTTAATTTTAAAACAATAATCATGTAGAAGTAGAGTGTAAAAAAGACAAAGACAAACAAAATGGCAGGCAATACTTAGGCAATAGTATTGTGACAGATAATAGAATTATAGATTGTGAGGTGAGTGCCTGGGATAGTTACCAAGAGAACCTGAAATTCTTTTCATCAGATACAGTAAAACGTGTATGTGTGTGGGGATTTTCCATAGCAGAGAAAGCATTAACCAATCTGGTCTTTTTCTTGTTATTTACAGATGTAGAAAAAAAATAGGGCACACCTGTGGGATCTAGTATTGTGGGACTGTTAGGGTTGAACATTTTTCATTTTTGATTTTAATTATTAAATAAAGCTGTTTTAATTATTATATTTATGCACAATGCAATTGTGCTTATAACGAGTTGGCGCTCTGTGTTTTGAGGGTCATGAGCTTCGTCTGGTGTTATGACTAGACTGAAATATTGCAGGTACACGTAGATTTTTGCAGCAACGTTTACATACACACTGATAATGGTTTTCTAGAGAGTCCGAGCAAGATATCCTGAACCAGACCGTAGAATCAGTAGAAGATAATATAATTATCAAGGCTACTCAGGGGTTGTTTTTTTTTTTTTTGTCTTTCAGGTTCCAGGAGGAGCAAATAGAGGTGAGGTCAGACTGAACAGAGGAAGATTCGCAGCAGACTGCCACCTCCGTGTGGCAGCAAGATAGCCATAATAATCTTTGTTATTGTCATAGTTAGTGCTGTCAAAATCAATGTGTTAACGCAAATGAATGCGTGATTTAATTAGTGCATCTGGAGTGCAGAATGACTCAAAATCTCTGAAATGTCTCTGTCAACGCATTTCGGGCAGTTTGCCCAAGTAGAGTTACCTTCGCACATGCGCAAATGGGCAGTAGATCTGGTAGTGACGAGCAGCTGAACCCATCAACTCAATATGGAAGACGATAAACGCACAGTGGCCCTCTCGATGGGAAATTTGAGTATTAAAAAAGATAACAAGATGGAACAATCAACCGAAAGAAAGTATTATGCACATTGTGCAAGAAGGGATTTTCTTTTCACGCTTAAAATATCATTTTGACACGACGTATGCGTTAGTCGGGGATGCTGCTAGGACTTTGGCTAGCGCGTCACCCAGCTTGCGACAAACCACTCATGGAGCATCGGGGACTCAGTAAGTCTACCTCAGACATATTGACTGACACAATGCCAAGTGGATTGCAACAAACTTCAGGACTTTTAATATTGTTGAGAAAACGCGCTTTACATAGCATGGTTCCTCGTTTCAATTCAGCCCTCCAGATTTAAATTCTCTCTGATTCCACTTTGGCTGAAATTACTAAACAGTATTGTGAGCAGTAGGATGGTGCCAGCAGGCATAACAACTATCATGTGTGGTGTGTCATAAACTATACCTTCTTCAGATCCGTGCAGTGATGGTGGTGGTATGTTGGTTTCAAATGTGAACTCATCCTCTTTGCCTCCACTGGCATTGAACACAGCGCAGGTATACTTTGGGAAAGTGGATCCTCGCAGCAAAGACAGTCTGCTTGTGAGTTGAAACAAACCATCGTCTGACTGTGTCGCCTCCATTTCAGAGCTTCCTGTCCACTCATGATTCTCTTCATCAAACCAGCGAAGTGTTCCCCTTGGGTAGCCTCCATGAGACTCACAGATCAGGGTACTGTCTTTATTTGGGACAATTTTCTCAGGGATGGAGTATACAGTCAAGATACTGTATCTGGCTGCAGAGACAAAATGGAAAGCACAATCACTGAGCTGAACATTGCACCTTGACATCAATAAAAAGTTGCAACATGTAAAAAGCTGTCAACAGTAATGTTCTCAGGTGTAGTGTGCTGTATTTGGCTAAAGAAAACAAAACAAAAACATGATCACTGAGATGAAGATTGCACCTTAATGTTAATTAAATAAAATAAGATGTAATAATTATAATAAGAATATATGGTAGCCATATTACTGTGTATGTGATAAGAAGATACAAATTAATATGTAAAAAAATTTAATTTCTTACTTAAAATCTTGTTTCAAAATGCACATGTCTGTGCTAAAATGCTGTCAGATGTGCCAGTTTTACCTTGGACTTTAAGGGTGTTGAGCATGCTGCTATCACCACGGTCCGTGATCACCGTGCACTTGTAATATCCATCATCTTCCACTGCAGTGTTGGTGATGAGCAGAGATACATTCATGTTCTTCTTGTCCCATAATGGTTCAGCAAACCTGTAGCCTGACTTTTTATTTAATTTGTCTTTGGCAAAAACCACTAAGGGAAGGCCATCTTCGTCTTCTGGAGAGGTCAGTTTTCTCCAGATGACCAGTCGGATAGTTGCATCCTGTGCTAGTTCTGCTGTTTTAATGACACACTCCAGCAGTGATTGTTGGCCATAGTCTCCCACATTTGTTGTTTTGCATTCTATTTTTACAAACTCTGTCGAAAAGAAAGCAAAATTAGATATGAGGTTACATGAGTACCAAACACCATTCCATGCTTAAAGTTCTCAGATTATAAATAAACTTACCATCACTCTTGACTGCAGTGACACAGATGGCAGTGAATATGAATAAAAGAGTACCACCGGAGGCCATGATTATTTACCTGAAATGACAGTTAAAATGAGCAGGATCAGTTTGCAACTGTTTTACATCAAAGGGATTTTTTTTTGCTTTTTTACTAATCAAACAAGAGGGTGCAAAATGCATTTAAGTGTAACAAAGTAAAAGCTACTTTAGCTACTCCCTTAACCCAGAGGAGTCAGAGAGTGTAACTCCACATATTGGATTTGATAGATTTTTATAGCCAATGGTGCATCATGTCCTTCTTGATGCACTCCTCAAGGGATTCAAAGCTGGACTCAAAACAGGGAAAATTGCGTATAAGGATATATTTAATCAATATTGATGCTCATTGGGGAAACAGCATCGGTCTTAAAAAACATTAGAGCCTCCTGCTATTGTAGCACAGAGGTCCAGTTGACATGAAGAAAGAAAATGCTCTCAGTTATGGAAACGGCCAGTGGATTTGTGTTCTGTTTGATGCATGGTGTACATGTGTGTTTGCTGGCTGTTAATAAAGTTGCGCTCTCTCGGGGGGCGTGTTCATTCATCAAAAATGGCTGAAGGCTGATCCCATATGGAAAAGATATATATAAATCTTATAAAGTTTGCATCTGTCTTGTGTGAAACTTGTATGAAAAGCATACAAGAGTGAAAACAGATATAAGATCCCTTGAAAAATTATATAAATGAAACTTGTATGTTTTGGATACTTACTAAAACAATATATGAAAGTAATGAGAAAGTGGCCACTTTCATGAGTAAATCATATAAGTTTTTACTATTTTTTTTCCATATGGGATGTGTGTTTATTCCTCGCTAATCATTGTCAGTGCAGTTTACTATTGACGTCAGACTTCTCTGCCCATTTTCATACTTCTGCTGACGGGCTATGGGCCCAGATAACTACGACTTTTCTAAAGGAGTTAAAGTGTTTTTGCCACCAAGAGAAGCGTCGCAATGTACAGTGTACCCGGTGAGGATCAGTATACCATGCTAGTGCCATGAGTCGACAAGCCGCTGAGTCAAACAGCTGTTGGTTTCGGCTAGGTTTTGATGGGGACGAAAAGAGTTATGAACTGTGGGAGACAAAATTTGTGGGCCACCTTCGTTTGCAAGGACTAAGAGACATTATTTTGAAGCAGCCTACCAACATGGAGGGAGAAGAAGATTGCAGAGGTATACGCGGAGCTGATCCAGTTTCTGGATGATAAAAGCCTCGTATAATTACTCTGTATACAGAACTGACTTCGCACCAAAAGTCCAGCAGTGAGAGTTTGACTATGTTATAGAGCAGAGACAGCTATCACTGCCCTGAAAAATGCTGGTGAAACACTGAGCGATGGGTTATTGGTTTTGAAGGGACTGCCAGAATCATTCAAACCACTTGCTATTCATATTACTGCTGAATGAAATTGGCGCACATTCTTTGATATGGCCAGGTGTATGCTAATAGAGAAAGAGTTACTGAAAGAGTTGTGGACCTACGCAGTGCAAACAGCAGCTGTCGTGAGGAAGAGATGTTTTAACAGACGCAAAAAACAGACATCATATTTAATGCTGACAGGAAGAAGGACAAATCTTTTCAAGATGCAGAATTCTGGGTCAGTGTGTTATGCCTACAGGCAGAACAAGAGAAAACTAGACTCATGGTGTGAGAAAGGAATCTTTGTTGGATATGACAAAAACAGTCCAGACTATATGGTCTGCTACCCAAACAGTGGACAAGTACAGAAGCATTGACTCATGAAGTTTGAGACTAAAACAAGAGCAGAGAGACAAACACAACCTGACATAATGCCAGATGATGACAGTGACTTTTGAGATACAAAACAGGTCCAGCAGGACCAGAGAAATGACTGATGTGAGTACAGAACACACAGATACTCAGGATCAGCTGAAAAAGTTGAAAAAGTCACTAAATGGGCTAAAACAGTCAGGTAGAAATTGGGACAATGTGTTACATGAATATCTGAGAGAGAACAACTTTGTGCAGAATCCTACTGACCATTGTGTTTACACAAAGATGACAGAAAATAAGGTGATTTTGATCAAATGGGTAGATGACTTTATCATTCCTGCCAGTGACGAAAGTGAACTGTTTTGAAGAAAAACCTTGCAGCAAAATTCAAAATGAAGGATTTGAGTGAACTTGGACATTTCATTGCTACATATTTTGACCAGCATGATAACTGTGTAAAAATGTAACAAAACAAAATGTAGAAAACATACTTCAAAGGTTCAGCATGCAGGATTGCCAGGCTAGACTGACACCTTGTGAACAAAAACTGAACTACACTGATGGTGCAGAAAAGATGAATGATGTCAAAAGGTACAGAGTGGCAGTGGGTAGTGTGATCTAGCATGCGCAAGACCAGACTTGAGTTTTATACTCAGTAAACTGTCGCAGTATTTTACTGAGCCAACTGAAGACCAGTGGACTACAGTAAAACATGTACTGAGATATCTGAAAGGGGCATCTGAGAAAGAACTGTGTTACAGGAAATGTGACAATGAAGAACTGAGGTTGTGGGCATACAGGGATGCTGATTGGACAAGTAATGTAACAGACATAATACAACTGGTTATTGTACAAATCTGGTTGTAAATGGTTCTTTGATTTTGTGGAAAATTAAAAAGCAACCTACTGTTGCATTATCTACCTGTGAAGATGAGTACATGGCTTTATCTACAACCTCACAGGAGTGCCTGTACTTAACTGTTACAAGGTATTGATGAACAGAAATATGCACCGTGAAAAGTTTACGAAGATAACCAGGATGCGATTGTATTGGCTAAGAATCCTGTAACAGATGTAAACATGTTGACATAAAGTATCACTTTGCAAGGTCAATCGTGAGTTAAGGAAAAATAACTTTAGATTATTGTAAAACAGATGAGATGGTAGCAGATGTAATGACAAAACCTATAAGAAAAGCTAAGTTTTTAAGGTTTGAAAAATTTATGTTTGGACATTGTATACGAACATGTATGTTCATTCATCCAAAATGGCCGAAAGGTGATGTGTGTTCATTCCTCCCCAATCATCGTCTGTGCAGTTTACTATTGATGTTGGACTTCTCTACGTATTTTCATACTTCTGCTAACAGGTCCAAGGGATCTTCTGCAAAATGGGGGCGCTATTTTAAAGATCACTTAAGTTCATTAGACGGTGATTTGGTATCTTTTCATCTTTAAACCCAACCTCAGTATAAGCCACAGTGATCCTTTATAGCAGTGGCGGAGCGGGGGGTGGCTTACTGGGCCCAGGTTGTTTTTTCAGAAGCCCGGGGTCTTTTGGAGTGTGATTTTTTCATAGTTAGATGCCTGACTCACAGCTGTATAAAACAAAAACTACACATAATATTCGAAGCACATAGTGCACACTGTGGGAATTTACGACTCTGCGTAAATCCCCCTTAATATTGGTATGATCCGAGCTCAGACACTAAGCGACTGAGCGAGGGGGCGGGGGGAGCTGCTGCCTGTGAGTGCGCTGTTGGAGAAACTGAGCCAGGCAGACAGAGGAGAACTGAAGTTCGACCAAGTATCAAAGCAAATCATTCGTACTGTACAAATAATGTAAATATGACGGTGTATCACCAAAGATTGATGTCAAACGGATCACTTGACCCATATTACGTTACTTGCTCTTCGAGTGAATCAACAAATGGTGAAATGAAAAGCCGAACAACAACAATGCTGTTTCTTTAGAGAGTCTTAGCTTACATGTGTGTTTATTTCATATTTTCAGTTGTTACCCTCCACGGCTAAATAAATCGGTTTCAGTAATGTACTGATATACAAGAATGGACATAAGGGGCTTCTTTCAAAGAAAAAACTCTGGTAGATGTTATTTTATATATCATGCTTTGTATGTTGTTCAGTATATTTCTATGCAAAACAAGAGGAATTTCAATACACAGCAGTATATTCACAGTTTAAACCAGATACTTACATACACTTTATGGAAAACACAAGAACATTTTTTTACTGTACAACATCAATTTAGAGTAAACTTGTTTTGTTTTGGATAAATAAATATTGAATTAAATTTGAATTAGTTAAATGTCAGAATAAAGAGAGACAGAGCTGTCTATTTTTTATCACTTTCATCAAATTTAGGAGTACATATACACTAAGTTTATTGTTAATTAATAAGAAAACTCCAGACGATTCCATTCTAAGCTGAAGAAGCTTCTGATAGGTTAGTAGAGTCCATGTGAGTAAATTGGTGGCACACCTGTGGATGCATATAAGACAAAACACAGAGCCTGTTTCTTTGAAATGGGAAAATAAAGAGATGTCAACCAAAACACCAGGAAAAGAATTGTGGAGCTCCATAAGTGTGGCTCAATTTTGAATACAATTTGGTGCCATTTACAATTAAGAAATACATATAGTTTCTCTCTTTACTCTTAAAGTTAACAAATATGTTTTTTCATGTTTATCAACCTAAAAAATAAACATTTAGTCTGATTTGATGTTACAATTAAAAAAGTGTTTGTGGTTTTATCTGAAGAGTATGTAAATATCTGATTTCTACTGTATATTTGATGATGTTGATGTTTGGTTTGATTGTCAGCACAAAGAGGGAGAGAGAGGAACAGAGAGGGAGAGAGAGGAGCAGAGAGGGAACAAGAGCAGGTGAGACACATGTTAGTCAAATGGTTGTTTACCAGAAGTATCACCGTATCATAGGTACTCATGTATCTCGTACCTAGTGTTTCTTTTTAGGTTTGTTAGTTTTCAAATTCTGTATTTATTAAGTTATGCAGGCTTGTTTGCACAACAAGGCTAAATAATTATATAAACGTTTCTCAATCTAAATAGTGTACTTTGGTAGAATTAAAAAAATAAGTGTAGTGCAGGTCTATGATGATTTTTAGTGCTACTATCATCTAGTTTTGATTCTGGTTCTGTCTTGGTTAAGTCCTAAGTAGTCCTGATTTTGAACTGTTGTAGTCCTGTTTTAATTCCGGATCAGTTCTGGGTCTGGTTGAATTGGGGTTTAGCCCTCATGTCTTGATACAGCCCCGACTTTGTTCTGCCTTGCTGCTTAATTAAAAAAGTAGTTTAAGGTGTCCTGCATGTGATATATTTTTTTTTTCCTATATGAAGTCATTCTTTTTTGAACAAAACTCAAAACAGAGCCTAATAATCTTTCAGTCATTTCAGTCAACCCTTTAGGGCTAAAGGGTAGCCCTGGGCTTTTTTTGTTTGTAATTTCTTTTCTCTTTGGAACAAAAACAGGCCATCCAGACAATTGAGATATCAATACAAAGCCCAGGATGTCCTCTGCTTAGTACATCAGGACTTAGTAGGGTAGCTCAAAAAAGTCAAAAGATACAGACCAAAAACAAATGTCCATTACAGAGGACATAAATGAAAACCCAGAGTTAACCCTCAATTACCTGGATAAGACGAAATCCTGCTGCGTAATACAGATCCCGGTGTGATCTCAGATGGCAGCGCACTGTTTCAGCTTAGAAACGAGCCCTTAATATAAGCAACAACACTGACGCCTGTAGTTGGGAACTCTCTCTTTTTTGGTCCACTTCTTCACCACATGAAACTGATTGAACTGCCACGACCAACTCCCCGTTTTACATTTTCTGCCACTTCACTGGACTAAATCACGGATTTACACACACACGTCCCAAACATCTCTTCCGGGAGTAGTAATACGTTGGCGGCAGTCGATTATGGCGGCCAACCTGTTTGACAGGTTTCGTGCCTGTACGCATGTGCGTTCAGGTATCTCCTGGGTTATCTGAGGTCATGTGTGGAAACACCCAGGGTTTATGTGTTCATGTGTTTTTAACTGGGTTTTAATTTAATCAAACCATAGGGTTTTTAATTAAACTATTTTTATCGCTTTGGCGTGTCTCAACATTCAGTTATGCAGACATGTGTGTTCTTAAAAGCAATTCTTTGTTTTTGCGTGGAGGAATGGAAGCCATTTTGTTTCACTGTGCACCTTAACAAAGCTGGAATGCTTTTTATTTACATGTAGTCAAAAGTGTTACTAATTGTGTTTTAATCACACTAATTTTGTGATTCTGACAATGTCTCAGCATGCAGTGATGCATGCATTTTATTTTAAAAACAGCACAAATGGGAATTTCTTCTGTACGGGTAATTTCAGCCTGTTCACAAGCGTTTCATTTAATCAAACCACTAGTTTTAATCTAACTAGTTTTTACGCATCTACTGGGGTTTCTTTCACAGGGTGATGCGATCATTTTATTTAAAAATCGGGATTTCGGAATGTTGAACTAAGACGGAGACAGAGCCAGGTAGGTTTTTACTGTAGATGGTCGCAAATAACATTCAGCCCCTTTAGAAAAAAATGCTGCAGTGATACTTCTAAAACCAGGCGCACAGGCCCCTCTGTCTTTCAACAGCTGGTTAATTGTTTTAAATTGTTCAGCAACGCAAAAGCTCACCGTGGGTATCATTTAATTGTTGTGACTCTTTAGGAAAAAGGTAAAAGCCAACAGTCGAGGGACCCCGCCTGTTGTCTGAAGCAGCCGGTATCGGCTCTTTTGTAATTCCTCGAGAATACAAAAAAGGCACAGATGTACCAGTCGCTGGGGTAGCTGCTATTGTCTGAAGTAGCCAGTATCAGTATCAGTCATTATTAGTAATGCAAACTTATATTTCATCAATGCGTTGTGTGAGATAGCCTTTAACGTATTGCATGGCAACATTCCACTGACCAAACAGCAGTACAAACAGCTAAAAAAGAAAAAAACAATAATCAGACTGATTGCTGACAAAAAGATCAAAACTTTGAAAAAGAGAAAGACAGTCATCCAATCTGGAGGGTTTTTACTGCCGTTATTAGGGGCAGCAATCCCTTTCATAACCAGTCTGATAGCGAACAGGTGAAAATGGAACATGTGCAACTGGTGTTGGTGCCCCAACACCAGTTGGACTTGTTAAAGCAACAGCAGCAGCACACAGGCAGCATCAGACAACAGGCTCAGAATGAGTTGGACAAGGAGATGCTTCAAGTATTACAAGAATCTGACATAGATGTGTATGAGAAAGCTAAAAAATATGGCGATATTCTCCAAAGATACCTTACGCTTGTGAGACAAGGTGCCCATGAAAAGAATGTATTGTCTTTATCACTACCCGAATAATTTAACAGGGATACACAAACCCAGCCAGCGGACACTCCGTCTGTTTATGGTGATGCAGGGGTGAGGGATTTTGCTGCGGAGAATGTTTTGACACACATTCCTAAAAGGAGTAGGAGGAATGCAGAACTTATTCTATCAGCGGTGAGCCGTTCACCAGATGTGATTTCTTACAATGACAAAGGTGAAATTGTTGTTGATAAACACGCCATCCCGGGTTCACCGATTTATGATCTGATTAAAGCCGTCACAACCACGCACACACCTTCTGAGGGTTTGAGACCTAAGGGCTGGACAGAGTTTTTAAAGGCTGCTTCAGATTTAAACATACCGTTATCAGCCATATCCAACACCGGCATACGTAAGACCATCGCCATATATAAAACCGATCACATAGTGCCTGAAGACCCTGGTTTTTTTAAAACAAGCCAAAAAAGAACACCCCTGGCGGACCGCTGTGACATAGTACATTAAAAAAAAATAAAGAATTAAAAAAAAACAAATTAAAGGGGGGTCCTGTAGAGTGGTTGGATTTTTGAATTCAGACTTTTTTCTTATCACAGCTGAAATGTTTTTTTTAATTTTATTTCTTTATTACAGTGGCTTGCAAAAGTATTCGGCCCCCTTGAACTTTCCCACATTTTGTCACATTACAGCCACAAACATGAATCAATTTGATTGGAATTCCACGTGAAAGACCAATACAAAGTGGTGTACACGTGAGAAGTGGAACGAAAATCATACATGATTCCAAACATTTTTTACAAATAAATAACTGAAAAGTGGGGTGTGCGTAATTATTCAGCCCCCTGAGTCAATACTTTGTTGAACCACCTTTTGCTGCAATTCCAGCTGCCAGTCTTTTAGGGTATGTCTCTACCAGCTTTGCACATCTACAGACTGAAATCCTTGCCCATTCTTCTTTGCAAAACAGCTCCAGCTCAGTCAGATTAGATGGACAGCGTTTGTGAACAGCAGTTTTCAGATCTTGCCACAGATTCTCGATTGGATTTAGATCTGGACTTTGACTGGGCCATTCTAACACATGGATATGTTTTGTTTTAAACCGTTCCATTGTTGCCCTGGCTTTATGTTTAGGGTCGTTGTCCTGCTGGAAGGTGAACCTCCGCCCCAGTCTCAAGCCTTTTGCAGACTCCAAGAGGTTTTCTTCCAAGATTGCCCTGTATTTGGCTCCATCCATCTTCCCATCAACTCTGACCAGCTTCCCTGTCCCTGCTGAAGAGAAGCACCCCCAGAGCATGATGCTGCCACCACCATATTTGACAGTGGGGATGGTGTGTTCAGAGTGATGTGCAGTGTTAGTTTTCCGCCACACATAGCGTTTTGCATTTTGGCCAAAAAGTTGCATTTTGGTCTCATCTGACCAGAGCACCTTCTTCCACATGTTTGCTGTGTCCCCCACATGGCTTGTGGCAAACTGCAAATGGGACTTCTTATGGTTTTCTGTTAACAATGGCTTTCTTCTTGCCACTCTTCCATAAAGGCCAACTTTGTGCAGTGCACGACTAATAGTTGTCCTATGGACAGATTCCCCCACCTGAGCTGTAGATCTCTGCAGCTCGTCCAGAGTCACCATGGGCCTCTTGGCTGCATTTCTGATCAGCGCTCTCCTTGTTCGGCCTGTGAGTTTAGGTGGACGGCCTTGTCTTGGTAGGTTTACAGTTGTGCCATACTCCTTCCATTTCTGAATGATCGCTTGAACAGTGCTCTGTGGGATGTTCAAGGCTTGGGAAATCTTTTTGTAGCCTAAGCCTGCTTTAAATTTCTCAATAACTTTATCCCTGACCTGTCTGGTGTGTTCTTTGGACTTCATGGTGTTGTTGCTCCCAATATTCTCTGAGACAACCTCTGAGGCCGTCACAGGGCAGTTGTGGAGCTGTTTTGCAAAGAAGAATGGGCAAGAATTTCAGTCTCTAGATGTGCAAAGCTGGTAGAGACATACCCTAAAAGACTGGCAGCTGTAATTGCAGCAAAAGGTGGTTCTACAAAGTATTGACTCAGGGGGCTGAATAATTACGCACACCCCACTTTTCAGTTATTTATTTGTAAAAAATGTTTGGAATCATGTATGATTTTCGTTCCACTTCTCATGTGTACACCACTTTGTATTGGTCTTTCACCTGGAATTCCAATAAAATTGATTCTTGTTTGTGGCTGTAATGTGACAAAATGTGGGAAAGTTCAAGGGGGCCGAATACTTTTGCAAGCCACTGTATATTATATTTATATCTACTTGGGAAAATAATGTACAGCCGGGATAATTAACAAATCCTACGTCAGCTTCCCTGCTGTTTTTAGGTGGGGTTTGACTATGCTGACTCCTTTTTTAAACAGCGGTACAGCAAATCTAAACATGCTGCGGAACAAGCCCCCCAGCCCTGCCCCGTATTGCATGCTGGTCCCGATATTCCTTTCGAGCTCTGCTCCAGCCCTCGAAACGTATTATTTTACATATTTTGCTTCATCTGTGTTGTAGACGGCCATCCTTTTTAAAAAAATGCTGGGTTACTGGTCGGAAGTGGAGCTTGACAAACACCTTACCGTATAAAAAGGGTATGTGTTGATTTTGGTGTCTTTCAAATCGTTGACGATGTCATTGATTAATGACTTTGACACAGGTGTGTAGTGCGGGCTGTCAAATTGCAGAATAGGCAGACAGCGGTCATCGTCTGTAATATTTATAGTCCTTAATAGCCGCGCGTGGGCGTTGCCCACAAGCAGGTAATCAACGATATCTGCATAAATAAAGTTATATTTTCCACCGTATATGTCTGCGGGATGCGGGGTGTATGTGTTTTTGTAATGAAGTACAAACAAGTCTCCTGTTTTGAATCCTAGGATTTCTGCCAGCCTCCCTCTAAATGTGAGAATGGTCCCCCTAGGCCCCATAACACAGGCATGGTTACTAACTGCATTGTATTGCATTTTAATGTTGCCTGTGGCTTGGTGCTGCTGACATTTAAAATTAAATTCTTTTATTATCTGTTCCACAGATGCATAATGACCCACAGACAGCTCAATCACGGTCACGGCTGGTTTCATCTTTGACTGGGTCATAAATTTCCACTTGCGAATCTGATTGTGGAAAGACAGCCAAATGCATGGGTACTGTATCTCTATAACAGCAACCTCATACGGCTGATTCAAAACAATAGGTTTTGCTAGCTTTGTTCTAAAATTAGATATCTTATTTCTGGAATCCACGAATTAAAGCTGTCGGGCCATCCTAGCCATTTCACTAGCACCTGCTTTTTCCGACCCACTTTTTTTCTAGCCAATATGTTTTCAATTTTAAATGTTTTGTTTTTATCAACAACCACACGTTGTATCTCAGGCTCATAAAATGTCCCTTTCAATACCTCTCCTGCTAGAACTTGTGCCAGGATCCTGTTTGTGGACTTTAGTTCGGCTTTTAACACCATCGTGCCTGAACTTCTCTCTTCCAAACTCTCCCAGCTCAGCGTGTCTCCAGCTACCTGTCAGTGGATCACCAGCTTCCTGACAGACAGAAAGCAAAAAGTGAGGCTGGGGGAGATCACCTCTGAAACTCGGTCCCTCAGTATTGGTGCCCCTCAAGGATGTGTCCTCTCACCACTACTGTTCTCCCTCTACACTAATGACTGCACCTCCAAGAACTCGGCTGTTAAACTCCTAAAGTTTGCAGATGACACCACCGTCATAGGCCTCATTCAGAATGGTGATAAGTCTGCATACCGGCAGGAAGTTGAGCGGCTGGTACTCTGGTGCAGTCAGCACAATCTGGAGCTGAACACTCTTAAAACTGTAGAGATGACAGTGGACTTCAGGAGACATCCCTCAACTCTGCCCCCCCTCATCATATCAGACAGCCCTGTATCGACTGTGAAGATCTTCAAGTTCCTGGGTACCACCATCTCCCAGGACCTGAAGTGGGAGACCAACATCAACTCCATCCTCAAAAAGACCCAGCAGAGGATGTACTTCCTGAGACAACTGGGGAAGTACAGTCTTCCACAGGAGCTGCTGATCCAGTTCTACACTGCAGTCATTGAGTCTGTCCTGTGCTCCTCCATCACAGTCTGGTATGGTGCAGCCACTAAACAGGACAGGAGCAGACTGCACCGGACTGTACGGGCAGCAGAAAGGATCATCGGCGCCCCCCTGCCCTCCATCCAGGATCTGTACCTCTCAAGAACCAGGAAACGGGCAGGGAAAATCATCACAGACCCCTCACACCCTGGACACAGACTTTTTGACCTGCTGCCCTCTGGCAGACGGTACAGAAGCCTGCAGACCAGGACCACCCGACACAGGAACAGTTTCTTTCCCCTCGCCATCTCCCTTCTAAACAGTTGACCTGTCACACTGCTCCCACTGCCAGACTGCAACTGCACCTTATGTACATTCTGTAGTATTCATTCCACCTCATTTCATTTCTGTACTTTTATGTATATAAGTTTAGATTAGTTATTTATAGTTGGTTTACACAGCTTTGTGTATGTATGTGTATGCATGTGTAATGTATATATAGACACGTGTGTGTGTGTGTGTGTGTGTGTGTGTGTGTGTGTGTGTGTGTGTGTGTTTTACATTGCTGTGCTTGAGAGCCACCATCTACCGGAACCAAATTCCTTGTATTTGTCTGCACATATACTTGGCCAACAAACACGATTCTGATTCTGTTCTGATTCTGATAGATCCGCTAGTCTGTACACGGGGGGTCTGTCTCCCTATACGCTCATTGACTGTGAAAATCTCATCGGTGTAGGTCTGCTCGTATCCTTTTCGAAACACTCCTCTCAGTTTTGATATTCGTACAGTGTCACCAACATTAAATTAAAGCGCAGTTCCCGCTGAGCCCTCGTTTTGTACAACGCGTTAAACACTGACTTCTCATTATCCTTATTTACCTCTGCCGGAGCCATTTGGATAGACCTGTGATAAGCATTGTTATATGCTTGTGTGAGATCGGGTATGACATCTACATATCTTCGGGAGTTTGCAGATTTTAAGTACTTCCACATTCTACCCTTGAAGCTACGATTGAATCTTTCGACAATACTGCATTTAACCTCGCTAGCTGTTGAGAAATGCTTGATATTATATTGCTTCATTAGCTGTTTAAAGGTTGCATAACCCACACCTGAACGAGCATACGTACACGCATGAAACCTGTCAAACAGTCAAAGGAGCTTGCAAAGAAAAGCGTCTGGACTTCTTTAAGTTGCTTGAAGACGTTTCACCTCTCATCCGAGAAGCTTCTTCTTCTGAAGAAGCTTCTCGGATATATATTATATGCACAGGTGCAGCAGTCTTGAAACAGATGCTGTAACACCACAGAAATCATCTTTTTCTCCGAATGTCTCCTTGGAAATGATCTTGTTACTGGGTCCAACTCCTTCACCACATCCAACATCACATCCTTAGCATCCGTCTGGCCCCTCTGGCCTGTCGGGTCTATCCATCCTGTTGGTCCTGTTACTCTGCTGAAGCTGTGCCCTCTTTATGTTTGTGTCACTACTGTACATGATCTGTGACTGAACTCACCTCCCATCTTTTATGCAGAATGACCAGGTGTGGATCATTTCTTTGATTAAGATGGGTAAGAGACAAAAAAATTAATAAATAAATAAAAATAAAAACATTCAAACTAAAGACAAACATGCATAAAATCATACTATACAGCAAACCAATAAAACACACAGAATAAAACAATAAAACTACTTCCAGCCCACAACACATCCAGGTAATGAAATTACAATAACTGTCTGTCTGTCTGTCTGTCTGTCTCTCTCTTGTCTGTTTGCCAGGCTTAAGGTGTTGTCCTGTCAGAGTGCAATGCCACCCCACTTCTCTTTTCCCAAGAGATGAAATAAAGTAGTCACAGTCGTCGTAATTGGGGGGGGGGAGTATGTTTATGCAAGAAAGTTCATAAAAGCAAAATGATTGGTCAAACTGTCATCATACTGTGTATGGGCTCAGAAATCCATACAAATACATGTGTAATGAGGTCAACTATTCAATTCAATTCAATTTTATTTGTATAGCGCCAAATCACAACAAAAGTCGCCTCAAGGCGCTTTAACTACAAAACGTAGCCAGATTTACTAATAAAAAATGTGTTTTATTTAATTAAATCGTTAACCTAGTACATTCATTCTCAGAGATTAAAAAAAGTAAACATGGAATCATGTAGAACTACATGATTCCAGCTAAGTTGAAATGTAAAGACAAGGAAGTGATGTTGTGCTGTCGTTAAGTAAATAAAACCTTATTATGAGGGGGTTTTTTTCATGTGATCATCTCATAGAGTTGAGAACATGATGACGCCTATTTTTAAATTCTGTAGAAATGTTCTTAATTTTAAAGAAAGTAGGTTTAGTAATAAGGATATAATGCACTAATGTCCATGTATATCCATTAGAGGGCACCATAAGTATGAACATGTCCTTAAGCACATACAAAAACATGTACTTCACTTATTCTTAGGAATACCAAAGAGTAAGTGAAGGCAGAGAAAACAAAAGTGTTGGCTATTTAAAAAAGTGGTATTGCAAGCTGGTATGAAAGGAGTTTGTGACTCATCATTCTCGCAGACAAGACAGATACAATAAAATGTGTAGATGAGGAAAAAAGATGGTACAAAAGAATAAAAACAAATTTAAAAATGAAATGAATTACCTGTGTCAGACAATACAAAAGCAGAAACACAACAATCAGATCACCATCAATTATTTTAATTCATGTCATGTCATCCATTCACATTACTATGAATTATGAGTGCAACATGGATAATAAAGCCAAAGAAGTAAGGCTTTTTTTAGTTAATCTCTTAATTTGCGTAGCTTTAAGATCAGATTTACAGTAATGTGCAAAGTTCTGAGCCAGCCTTCTTTTTTATATTTTGGTAAGAAATATACATAGAAATACAGTATACAACACAAAGTTTAAAAACCGTGCTTAAACATATTATCAGTAGATGCAGTTAATTTAATGAGATACAACGCGTCAATTCATTTTAACCATAACAAAAAACAAGTGATCTGTACTAACATTGAAATCGCCTTCTATAGAACAGCAGTGCAATCAAAAATTCTAGGATCAACAATCCGATGCCAACCAGAAAAGCAACTACTCTGGGGGTTTGGCCCAATCCTGGGGCTCCTCCAGCCTCTGAATTAAAAAACATAAAACATAATCATTGAGATGAATATTGCATCTTTATGTTAGTAAAACATCTTAATCAGATGTGACAGCCATTATACTTGACATGTAATGAGACGATTTCAACATCCAAACTTCATTTTCATACACGTTATTAAAAAAATAACATTTCTTAGCTAAATTTACCGTGCACTTTAAGAGTAGTGACACTGGTGTGATTGCCACTGTCTGTGATCACCGTGCACCTGTAAACTCCGTTGTCTGCCACTGCAGTGTTGGTGATGAGCAGAGATATGTTCATGTTCTTCTCAATCCAGGATGTTTCAGCAAACCTGTAGCCTGACTCTTGGTCTAATTCCCCTCTGGCATATGCAAACACGGTAAGGCCATCATTGTCTTCTGAAGTGGTCAGTTTTTTCCATGCGACCATCCAAATGGTTGGATCCTGTACATCTTTTGTCATTCGGATGATATGCCCCAGCAGTGACTGCTGGCCATGGTGTCCCACATTTTCAGCTTTGCATTCCACATTTATTAAACCTGGGAAAGCTATAAAAACACATTTGTCTGTGCAGAAGTTCTAGAGTTAGGTCCAGAAAGTCAGCGACAATTAGGAAGTTCAAGGGTCTACAGATGTAAGGTTCGTCACTCATCCAAGTGACTTCTTCAGTCTCAGCTGACTGAGACTGAGTACATTTGCATAAAGACTGAAACCAGCCCGCTGAATGAACAATAGGCTGGGAGGTCAGTTCCTTCATCGTGATTATGCAAATTCTCTTGACCATTGATCAACAACCACTGATCAATGCCCATGAGTACCATTCACAGAGAGTTGGGGAATGGCCACAATCACAGCATTGTATGACAGTGAAAGATGTACCCTTAGGCCCCCTCCTCGATTCAGAGATGGTCTTTCCCTTTTCACGTAAATGGCCTCCTTGACTCCGCGCTCAAACCAGCGTTCCTCCCTGTCCAGGATGTGTACATCCTCATCATTGAAAGAGTGTCCACTGGCCTGTAGGTGTAAATAGACTGCAGAGTCCTGGCCTGACGAGGTAGCTTTTGGAGTAATCCAAGTGACTTCTCTTCTGCTGATTCTAAGGCTAAGTTCAAGACATCTTGTTCGGGCGTCCTGACCCAGAGACTATTCTACCCATTATCATGTGTGTGTCAGCATGCTGTTCATCATGCTGAAATATTTCAAATCGGATGAAGATTTTGACCCTAATAATCTGTAGTGCCTACTCGTTTATGAGCCCATTTGAATTGTGTTTATATTAAAGTAATAAAACAGCTTTATTTAATTTATTTTTATAAACGATTGAATATTTTTTTCAACCCTAACACAGTCAAGAAGAGAACAGCTATTTTTAGTTGTGAACAAAAAAGGAAGGAATCAGGAATTGCTGTGTTGCCACCTGACATCACATCAACTGCCTAGCCAGTTTGAACTGATACAGACTCAGTGTGACATCCCATTTTAATCAGTCGGGTCTGATATGATATCAGCCCTCGCTTTACGGCTATAAAAGCTTCAACTCTTCTGGGAAGGGAATCCACAAGAATTACAAATATGTTTATGTGAACTTTTGACCCTTCTTTCAGAAGCTCATTTGTGAGTTCAGACACCAATGTTGGAACAGAAAGCCTGGCTTGCAGTCTCAGCTATAAATCATCCTGAACGTGTTCTGTCTGGTTGAGGTCAGATCTCCGTGAAGGCCAGTTAACTTCTTCCACACCAAACTCGCTCATTCATGTCTTTATGGACCTTGCTTTGTACATATTTGTACATGTGTGATGTTGAAACAGGAACAGCGACGCAAAGTTCCTTTGGGTGTGGTTGAACAGTTGCAGTTTCTTTGCACTGAAAGGGACAGCATATAACTTCATTGTGCTTCAGGCATAATGACAATCAAATATTCTGATTCTGATTCAATATATAAATTGAAGACTGAAGCATGAAGTGCATTGCAGAATGCTGCTCTCTCGTGGTTAAAAAGTGACACTGGCAGTAGCTGCTTCACTGGCTTTTCCTGTGCTGGAGACCAAAAAGAAAAAAAGAAAATCAAAATGTAGTAAGTTCAAGTTGATTGAGGCCTTTGTTAGTCAGAGTTATACTTCTATTAGAATTTTCTACATTCCTAATCAATTTTACACACTGTATATCATAAGAATAGGAAGTAGCACTTCAATACGAAATATTAGAACATTATAGGTACTAAATATGAATAAGATAAACAAAAGGGTTTTCTGCTTGTGCTTTGCACATCCCCTGCTGCTGCATGCTACGATTACACGATCGTGGTACAAACAGATCTGACAGTTAAAAGTATGTATGTCAGGGCTTAAATGACTCAAACATGTGGTTACATTTTTATATGAGTCAGCAGCAGCAGCGTGTGAATGCTTAGAAGATGCAGAAGGAGTGCAACTGCCTTTAAAGACATGAAGTTTTAAAGTTCCAGGGGTTCTCACAGCTTTGATGACCGAAGGGCATTATAAGACTGAGGGCTGCACTAGAAAAATTACACTTTTGTTACTTTTGTTATCTGTTCAGAGAATGGTGCTTTCTGTTGGCAACTTGTGAGCAAGACGAGATTCCTAGTTCTTGGAATTAGGAATAGGAAAAAAAATTAAAATCATCATTAATATGTATGCAGGAGATCAGTGATTTGCGTAACACTGTGGTGACTGTGTCATGGTTTGGGGGTTTTTTGGCTGCTGATTGAATTATGAAGGTAGTATCAAATTTTATCCATGTAATACCATCTGAGTTACATCACCTTCATTTTTCAGCTTGACAAAGATCCCAAACACACTGTCAAAGCAGTAAAAGCTTGTGTGGCTCGACAAACGCACACTGTCATTATCAGTGAACACTATCAATCATGGATTAACCTCCCCAAAGCCTGGACCTAAACATTCTTGAAGCATCTTAGCAAGAAGGGAACAAAAAGCTCTGAATGTCATTCAAGAAGCCAGAGTAACTTTTCTGCAACACTTTCTAAAGAAAGTAAAGAAAGCTTGTGTAACCTAGTTAAAAAGGTGGAAGTTAAAAACTGCTAAATGGGACAATGGCACCACCTTGCGTGAAATTGAGGGATGGATAAGGATTGTGGGCAATAATCAGAAGGATTACCCACAAAGCATTACGTGAGGATTTGTGTACAGGCAACGCTTCTGTGAAGCTCTGGACAAAAAGTGTGTTACTAAACAGTAACAGATATAGAAGTTAAGAATATGACTATTCTTGGTTTAATGTTACCTGTTGTGGATAATGTTCTGCTTTGGTTTGATTTTCGTTTCCTTACCAGTAAAGAGTCTCTGAAGTGTTGCTTGCTAATTATGATGATCTTTTCAGACAGAACTTGCACTGTTTCTCCGCAAGAGTTAAATATCCCACTTTGTTATAGATGCAGGTGAGTGACTGTGCACCACTTTACTGTGTGATATGCATAGTATTATGTGCAGTTATTAATTAAGTTATTAATTTAGCAAAGATTTTATGATTAAATTAAATTTTAGAAAATGTCAATGATGCCCAATAAACATTTTAATATTATAAATATTAAAGCAACAATAGGATTTAACTTCGTGGTATATTTTCAAAATAAATGCATCATTTTTACTTTTTAAACTTTTTATTGTGTAAGTTCCCTGTCTTTTGTTTGTTTATATAGCCAGTGTTTGTGTGTGTACACACACACAAAAGACAGAATCACACATTAAACATCTCGTTCGACTGAATTCAATATTTATTACATAGATCACACATTATTAAAACAACAATGACAAACATGATAAAAAAAAGTTTTTCATTGCATTTCTAATAAAACAGCTTGATCACTTATTCTTATGCGTTCATTGTGCTTGCATTTTCTTAATTTTTTTCCAAATATCAAAATAACTCTATATGAATATGTATATATCTTTTTCAAACTTTGAAAATAAAAAAAAATGTACTTGTGCCCATTTCCCAGTAAATAACAGATACACAGAAATGCACTTGCCCTATCTTATGTCTTAGTTATCCATTATTGTTGCTTGTTGTTAAAAAGTTGAAAACACTATGAATTCTATCAGCTCAGTATTTATATAGTGTGTGAGATCAGAGTGGATCAGTTCTGCAACACTATATACATATGGACATTATTAACAGAGAAAAAACAGAGAAAAAACATTTAACTCTTGCTGGTCTATATGTATAGGGCCTGACTTTGTTCAAATTTTAAAGTGCATCCTATAAAGTTACAAAACTCTGTATTTTTCCAAAATATTAATAATAAAAGATGCTTTTCACAGTGACTTGATAAAAAGCTACAAGATTTGAAGATAACTGTACATACACATACTAAATAAAGTTCAATGTTAAAGAAGAGAAAGAGTGTTTTATTATCATTAATCTTGATTTATGTAACAAGGAGATATGTGGTGATGTGTGGTGAAACTGCTGATGCATATCACAGCTTGCAGAGATAGGTTTTATTTTGAGAAATAATTGAACTCACCGTCTGTATGATTAGCAGGATGAAGATAACGATCAATAACATGCTGAGGAAACAGGTACTGATGTTTAACACTATTCTTCTCCACAGTGGTCTGGGGCTCTTGACTGGGACGTCATACCAGTACTTTGTGAAAACAGAAAAACATTGGTTCCACTAAATGTGCTGTCTTCATGTAAACTTACCATAATCCAAGGAACAACATTTAACAATAGCATTTGTGGCGTGTCATTAACAGATTTTTTTTGTAGCAATAACTTGGAAATATGGTACAGAATTCTTCATAAACATGAAGGAAACATCAGGAAAAATAAAAAGAAGGCTGATATTCTCTCCGTATGTGTGATATACTGTGGATTCACATGTACATATACTGGAGGACTACAGTATGTCACCTGTGTGTCACCTTTTCTGGATATCATTTCTAGATATGCATATCAAAGCTTAATGTGACAGTAACTTGAATCACAGTGTTTCTATGCAGGTAAGTAATAAAAAGTACAAGAATCTTTATTCCAAGGAAACTTAAAAAGAATCAGAAAACAAAGATAAAAGCAAAATACATGGACATACCTGAATTAGAATAACAACAAATCAATAATACGGCCCAACACAGTGCCACTGTCGCTGCAATTATGGCCGTAAATACTGACTTTGTTTGCCAGCACTATATTTACACGCAGACAGGAAAGACAACGAGCAGAGTTTCCTGTCTGGGTAAATGTGGGGTGATAGTATGTGTGATCCTGTGAAATAAGAGTGATTTTTACCTTTGGCTTGTAAAGCTCGATGGTGTGATGTTATGTGTGGGGCGCTATAGATGGCACGTATTAGGATGGATTCCATCAGACAGGACTGCATTTGGGATGGCTGTAGCTCAGGAGGTACAGTGCTCAACTAGAGTAGACGAGTTAGTCTGTTTCACTCTAATGAGTTGGCTCATTAGGGAACAGTTCAACAAGAGTGAATGAAGAATTACAGTGGACAGCCAAATGACACCAAGTTTAGATGTAAACACTGTGAAAGTCAATATAGATCTGGAAAATGTACAAAATGCAGAGTTATGCTAAACACACAACATGAGAATGGTTAGTGAAGTGTAGGACACGCATGCTTAAATGATAAAACAATGTAAAAAACATTGCTCCGTCATCCACTGGAGCACAAACTGGGTGTCATCAGGACGCTATAACATAGAGCCAACACCATCCCCACAGACACACCGGCCAGGGAAGCAGAAGAACAGCACACCAAGAAGGCCCTGAGTACATGTGGTTATCCCAGCTGGACTTTTGTCAAAGCTGGGAAGGCACCTAAAGATCCAGCTGATCCAGAGAGAAGGACAACTGCCACCTAGGCGAAAACCTGTAGTGATCCCGTACATGTCAGCAGTATCGGAACAGTTGAGACGCATTTTTTCTAAACACCGGGTCTCTGTGGCTTTTAAACCCCAAAACACGCTGTGCCAAAAATTGGTCCACCCCAAGGATCGGGTCCCCCGACACAAACAGAGTAACATAGTGTACGCTGTTAAATGCCAGGAGGATTGCCAGGATTTATACATCGGGGAAACCAAACAACCTCTGGCGAAGCAGATGGCACAACACAGAAGAGCTAACTCGTCAGGCCAGGACTCTGCAGTCTATTTACACCTACAGGCCAGTGGACACTCTTTCAATGATGAGGATGTACACATCCTGGACAGGGAGGAACGCTGGTTTGAGCCGGAGTCAAGGAGGCCATTTACAGTACGTGAAAAGGGAAAGACCATCTCTGAATCGAGGAGGGGGCCTAAGGGTACATCTTTTGCCATCTTACAATGCTGTGATTGCAGCCATTCCCCAACTCTCTGTGAATGGTACTCATGGCCATTGATCAGTGGTTGTTGATCAATGTTAATGAGAATTTGCATAATTATGATGAAGGAACTGACCACCCAGCCCATTGTTCCTTCAGTGGGCTGGTTCAGTCATTATGCAAATGTACTGTTTATAAGACTGAGGAAACCTGCAGTCAGCTGAGACTGAAGAAGTCACTTGGATGAGTGATGAACTGTTTCTCTCACTGAAAACATCCACATCTACATCCAGATGAACAGAATCAACTTTTGGGGATTTACTTACCTGGATGATTAAGCATGCATCAAGACTGTGATTATTATTATTATTTTTATTATTATTGGTATTAACAATTTGCTCTTCTTTTGATATTTGTTGGCATGTTCAAATATAGTTGAAAATATAGTTCTGTGTAAATGTCTTGGTAGCAGTTGTTTGACTGGCTTTCAATCTGCTAGAGACAAAAAAATTCTCATTCAATGCGTTCAAATACATCGAAACGTTTATTAGTCACAGTTATGATTCTGCCATTAGAATTTCTACATTACTGATCAGTTTTCCATGTAAAGTTGTTGAGTTACACTCACAAAACACGCTGACATGACTGAAAGTCAAACAGTCAAAACCAATCCGAAACTAGAAAGGCACCTGGTAGCAAAAATCAGAACACAAAGTACTGGAGTTGTCACAAAGTAGGCCAATAGCAAGCATCATAACAATAGGAAACATAAGAATATTATAGGTCATACAAGATGAACAAGATAAACCTCCCTCCCTTACCTTCCTGTGGTTTGCACATGCTATCATGGCACTATTATGGCACACACAGACCTGACAGTAAAAGGTTAGTACACTGGGGCTCAAATGATTCAAATGTTAGTGTGTTTTATTTAGATTTTTATAGTATATAAGCCATTAGCTTTAGGGTGTTAATGTCTTGGGCCTGTGAATGGTGTGCAAGTGTCATTATAGATGCATGAAACTGTAAAGTTTATACCAGGGGTCCTCAAAGCTTTGATGACCAAATGCCACTAGGACTGAGGGCTGCACTAGAAAAATCCCTCATCAGCCTGAATGTTTGTAATCTGTTCATAGAATGACGACAATATTTGAACGAAGTGAGATTTCTTGACACCAGCAGTGTTCGTTAATTTCAGAAAGATTTAGTCAGCCACAATACTGCCAACAGAGGAGTTGATACTAAGTGAAATTCTACTTTGGTTTTGTCCTGTGCTGCTTAATACACCAATCAGGCATAAAATGATGGCCACCGAATGTTGTGTTGGTCCTCCAGTAGACCTCTGAAGGTGTGATGTGGTATTTGGCACCAAGATGTTAGCAAAAGATCGTTTACTTTTAAAATGATCACCATTGATGAGGAGGGGCCGGTGCTGAATGCCACTAAGGAAATCATTGTGGACGTGAGAAGATCTGTACACACCACAAAATCCCCACTTTACATAAGTAATGAAAAGGCAGAGATTGTGTAGATTATCTGGTTGTTCACAATACTAAGAATTTTAAATGGTTACTGAATATATCACACATGCAAGGGAAGCACAAGAGAGACTGTTTTACAAGAGGAGGTTGAAGTGGACCATAATAGCAGCTAATAAGCAGCTGCTAGAAGCAGATACTTAACACAACCAGGTCACCACCTGTTTATACCCTTTCTGATCAAGGAAGAGATAACAAACCAAAAACAGACTAAAGGGCAGTTTCCTCCCCAGTGGTGTGGTATCCTGTTACAAACACACATGCAAATAACTGTTGGCACAAATGCACAATATTGCAATATTTGCACTGATGGAAATACCAAAATCATCATGTCTTCATTTTACTTGCTGCCATAACAATTAACACAGGGATTTAATACGGTATAATCCTGGTTTTTTTTTTTTGGTATGTATTTTTATTGCAATTTTTATAGTTCTTTTCATTATTACTATTTGTGTGTATTTTTGAAAAGCTGCCAAAATGTGTAGGCATCTTTCTACAATGACAAATAAAGATGGATTAATTAATAATGAGAGTCAGCTGGGTAGCTAAATGGCACTCCACTCACTCAAATGCCCCTGTGTGGCTTGGTGGTCAGACGACTGCCAGAGAAGAAGAAAAAAAATCCCTTGCAATTGCAGAGTGAACTGCATAGTCTAGTTATTATTCTTGTTTCAGTGAGACTGTGTTTTTGCAATACCTGTGGTCTGGCATAAACTTCCTGTCTTTTACTGGAAATTTAGTTTAGTACCATGTGAAAAGGAAAGTTTGACAAATAGGTCAGTTGGTTGGGATCTCAAAAATACTTTATTTTTTTCCATACTTTTTACAGCTTCACAGAAAAAAAAAGTCAAATAAAAAAGAAAAATTGAAATAACCAAATGATAACAACTAGAGCTCACAAAAAGAAACTGTTAAAATAAGCAGATACATATCAAACATGTATGAGATATGACAGAAACTAAAGATGGGAACATTCTGACCTTAGTAGTTTGATTGTTCCATAGTTTGCATGTTTATACATTTTATTATAGTACATTTATTCATACAGATTATTGCTTAGAAAATAAAAAAATAATAAAATTTCACAAAATGATAAAAACATTTTATTGCCTTTCTATTAACTAAATATCTTTTTTTTCCCAAAATGCCTAAATAAAAGTTTATAAAAATGTAATAAAAATAAAAATGTATATATGAATTCTGTCAGCTCGTTAATAATATAGCGTGAGATCTGCCTGTGGACATATGAACAATCCATTTGCACCCTCTCATCCCTACGTTCTTAGGTGATTTGTGCTCGCAGAGCTGGCAATGCATTCCTATTACAAGTAATTAGACCACTTTAGGATACAAAATTTACACTTTGCATATGCCTAATGAGTCCTCTCCAAGGATATTCTGTAATTTCCAGGAATATCTATGTATGGTATGTCATTTCAGTTACAGTAGTGATGTAGTTCTGAAAGGTACAGTGTGTGACATTTTCCACGACTACATGTCCAGAGATTACCGATATAAGTCAAGTGAATTTTGTTTTCTTATCCTTCCCAATTCAAATGCATAATATTAGCTACAGTGGCTGCTACAAACAAATTGTAGTCAGCCAAGACTAAAGCTTATGTGTTTCTACTACTTTTTTTCCCTGTCTGTGGCAGCCTGTCAGGACACTGTTTACCTCAGCTGTCAATGCAAAGTGAGAAGCATCCCCCTGTATTTACTCTAGAAGAGGCTGTAAAACTTTGTGAAAGGACTCTGACACTGGTTGATGAGTCAGAGGAGCTCACTTTTGACTGAAATTAAGCTTAATATTAACATGAGTTCTTGAGGATTGAGGCACTACTATTAGCCCCTGTTAGCTACTGCTAGCCAATAAAACTTTCTTTGTAGTGAATGTAACATTGCTGGACTCTGACTCTGAATAAACTCTCATTTGAGTTCAGAATGTAATCAAACTGTTTATCAGGGAAAGTGATTTTTAGGACACTGGAATGTAGCATTAGCTAACATAATGTTAACTTTTAACCAGCCGTTGTTGCTTAGCTAGCTCTTGTCAGCTCTCTGGAGACAGGAGGGATCTGTCAGATCTGCTCATAATAAGTAATTGTGACAGTATTGACAGTAAATATACATGTTTATGCACATTTCCATATGTTACAGTCCTGACATTTTATTTAGATGCTCAGAGCATTGTCTCTTTCCTTTACCTTTTACCCGTGTACGGGATCACGGGGACCCTCTCATGCTTCATATCTTGAGCCTAAAGGTGCAGGCACACATTTAAATATCATAGCACACTAACGCCGATGACTTCTCCTTGCCTCCATCTTTAAAGTACTACGTATGAGGCCAGTTAAACACATAAAACGCTATGAGTTGGAATGTCCTTCCCGGCCACTATATTCAAATATGGCGGGGAACGTGACAGCTTCCACAAACCTCAAATCCGGTCCTATGTATTTTGGCACACTAGACCATTGTATTTACGTGTACAGTATACTTTTTTCAATTTAAGAACTTCATAAATTACTGACTATACCCTTAAACTTGTTAATGTTTGACATTTTTACTAATGTATTGAATTGCTTGCTTGAATTTTGAATAAGGAGAAAAAAAAACCTCAGGGAGCCAAAAAGGTTGGATGGTATTGCTAAGCAAAGTCACAGGGGCTTTGAGTTCATTGTTCCAATGCTGCCACAGAGTAGAAGTTATTTTTCATCATAACTTCATACACACAATCATTTGATTCTTCCGGGGAACTGTTGGATAATCGCCTGCAGCTACTCCTTTGTTTCACCTGCCAATAGTAAAACAACAGTGTAAAGATTTTGCATATATACAGAACCAAAGTTTTGCCAAATTGTAACAGTAAGATGTTTTCCACAGTGACCGTGTAAAAGGCTAAAGCATTTGAGGATGATTGCCAACAGTGAAAGTGTGAGCACAGAAGATTAGTTTCCAAGAAGCAGCAGCCCCACCATAGCAACACTTCAAAATGGAAACAGATCATTTAGTGGTTTAGATCTAATCAGCATGTCAGTGCAAGAAAGTTTAGAACAGTTATATCACAATGTCTGCAGACAGCAAAGGTAACCACCATAGATAAGTTAGCCATAAGCAGAGAGAATTGAACTCACCTTCTGCATGATCAGCAGAATGAAGATAATGATTAACAGTGTGCTGATCACACAGATACAGATGATCAACAGCATGACTAGAAATCTCTCCTCCACAGTGGTGGTGATCTGGGGCTCTTTGCTGGGACATGGTGCAAATCCTTTGAGAAATACAGAAAACAAGAGTTACAGCAGGTGTGCTACTTCATGCACCTAGAAACAAGAAATTACTTTTGTATGTCTGATATAGACAAAAGCATTTGTAAATGTACTGAAGGACTATGCCGCCCGTGAGGTTCCCTTTTGAAATCATTTTACAAACTGGAAGAAGTAAAACAATACAAAAGACTTTAATTAAAGCAAAAGTCATTCAAATGTAGAGACTAGGGGAATAGTTGTTGTTAATACAATACCTTCTATATGCTGTTTTTCACAGCAATGTTTAGGTGTCTCTCCCAAATACCATGTAGATAATTTTGGATAGTGTTAACGGTTAGGGTTACGGTTATAAGAAGTTGAGTTTAGATCCCTCGAGAGACTGAATGATTATGTTCAGATGTAATGTCACTACTCTATAGGTAAACGTAATTAAGTTTCAGTGATGCTGCTTTTCTCATATATTTCTGTAATTTATAACATATTTATCAAAGATAGAAGCAGATGGAAGCCAAAAAGTACAGGTCAGATCTTGAATCTGCATGCATGCAGCCCACTGTGCTAGGCTGATTTTGCAGGCTCGTGAGCTGCGGGACAAGGAATCTTTAACGAGGAAAAAAAGAAACTCACCTCTTACGAAAACTGTGTAGACTTTGCAATTGACACCTTTGTCAGCTGATTCTTTGTAAACGCAAGTGTAGACACCAGAATCATCCACGGTCAAGTTGCTGATGGTGAAGTCGTGGTTCATGGGAGCTCCGTTTGACTCGATCCTGCCTTTGTATTGTGGTCGCTCCATGAGTTTGCTGTTGGTATAGTTACTATAGAAATAAACCTCTTTCCGTTCAGGAAAGTTATGATACAGATACATCGCTATATATACATCATTTTTTGGGCATCCTTCTGATGAACACTTCAAAGTGATGCTCTCACCGGGCTCTCTGATGATTATAGTGCTCTCTGTTATAAAAGAGTCAAAATGTCTGATTACAGGGTGTAAAATATAACATAAGACATCACCATTTAAGTGGTTAGAGATACACATCAATGATTAATGATACAAACATTTAAAGCACAGTGTCTCATACAGGTTAAAAAAAAAAAGGTTTATTTAAAAAAAATCTTTCACCTAGTTTTCTTCCAAGTAGACTTGAAACTTTTAAATATTTTAAAAGAAAAGAAAACTAAATGGACTTACCTGAATGAGAATAACAACAAATCAATAATATGATCCAGCACAGTGGCATCATCTTTGCAGCAGTGACAGCATATACTGACTTTGTTTGCCACACACTGTATAGTACATAAACAAAGACAAGAGAGACAATAGGGAGTTTTTCCTGTACGGTTTGACTGATGATGTGTGCATCCTGTGAGATAAAATCTTTACAGTCAGTCATTTCATGATTGAAATCATGAAATGACCTTTGAATTGTTAGCTGAAGATGCCACAAACATATACATAACTTGTTTACCTGTTCAGGTGGCACATCCTAATAGAGGAACGTGAAACTTATATCAATAAGATCAACTGTCTTCACTTTAATGCTTAGATTTCTTACTGTGACAATTAATTTGTCTACCAAGCAGAAAGGCCACAGGATTGTGACATTTTTTTTCTTGCTTATTACCATCCAATATTACAGTTTTGTTATATGTGCGGAAAAATATGATGTTCGAATGTAAGCTGGAGTCTGGAAAACAAACCCAAAGTAAAGTAAAGATTCAAGACTTATAGACTTCAGTCTTATCAAAAAAGTGACATCTGGTGGCCGAGGCAAGTCAAGGCAACTGAAACACTGACACAAAGTACGGTTTCAATCTCATGTCACCAGGATTTAATTTCTAAAAAGACTGTGTTCATTTCATTTTACTAGTGTTGTTGCTCATTTATACTAACTAACTAATTAATACATCATCAAACGTCTCTGAATTAATCTGATGGTAATAAAATTATAAAAAGGCATCAATAAATATGCAGACTGACTCACCAAGAACACTTTCAATGCATTCCTGACTAAAATTAACATAAATATGTCAGAACACAAAGAGTAAAATCTCTGTGCAGGTTCATTTCAAATTTCGAGAATGTAGAAAATATTTAAAACACTCGACTAAACACAAGAAAAAAGTTCTTGCTGCAGCTTTACAAATGATGATCACGTCATCAGTTCACTCCTCCTCTGGTTCACCAGCTTTAGAAAATCTCCTGTTGTATGGCAGTGATGATGCAGGAATACACAGATATTTGGGAACTTCATTAGTAGCCAAGCCACTAACCTTTTCAGCTTTTTCCTACTGATCATTAATTCAGCAGTAGCTCTTAATTTAGCAGTAATATATTATATGTCCAGCTCATTCCAGCCATAAGGGAGACATTTCTTTAACTGTTTGCAGACAACAGCTCTTTTTCTGTAGCTTCGTCTGTCAACATGAGATGAGTTACTTTGTTGTTCTTTCTTAGATTTTTCTGTATTTTCTTGCTTTAATTAAATGTGAAAACTCAGTTTGTTGTAAAGATAACACTTATCTCTCAACTACTCGTTCGAGCTGCTGATGGTGATGCTGTGGTTCATGAGAGCTCCATTTGACTTAATCCTGTCTTTGTATCTCGATTGCACAGTGACTTTGCTGTTAACATGGTTGGTATAGAAATACACCTCATTCTGTTCAGTAAACCTATGATACAGATACATCCCTGTATATCCACCATTCTTCTGAGGAACACTTCAAAGTGATGCTCTCAACAGGCTCTTTGACGATAATAGTGCCCTCTGTTATAGAAGAGGCAAAATTACAGGGTGTAAAATATGACATAAAACAGAGCTATTTGCACTAGCAGTGACTAAATATCTTTATTTCTTTTTAGAATCTGTCAAGGGTACATATAGTAATATAGTAACAAGGCAAAATTTAAAAAGAAAATCCTCTAGTCTTGTTCCAAGCAGAGTTAAAATCAAAACCTTCAAATATTTGAAGATATAAGGAAAATAAATGGACATACCTGAATGCGGGTCTTAACAAATCAATAATAAGGTCAAACACAGCATCATCTTTGCAGCAGTGACGGCATATGATGTTAAATTAGTTTCTCACACTCTGTATATACACACACAGAAGTGAGAGCAAGCAGTGTTTCCTGTATGTTTGATGTAGACTGATGATGTGTGCATCCTATCAGATAAAGCCATTACATTCAGTCAGTTACTGATTTAGATTACAACACGTGAAGACTGATATGACTCAATGAAAATGCATGAAGAACAAGTGGGTAAAATAAAAATGTGAATAACACCTTCAAAATAAAATAACTCAAATTTGTCAAACATTAAAATAAATAAATAAATGTATTCCATAGACCTACACACACAGAAAAGTAAGATTCATGTAGTTAAGGAAAAGCTTAATTGATGTCCCGTACTTTGTTGACACACCTGTTCAGGTGGCCTGTCACAACAGACCAAGGTGGAACTGACATCAGAAAGAACAGTTGCCCTCCACTGAATGCTCTCATTGTTTACTATGATGATGAATGGATCTAAGCCATATTTGTTGGCCAGTCTGAAAAGGCGCAGGTACCTGAAATGTTTGTTCCTTGATCTTCATCCTGAATTTACTTTTTGCAACAAAATGCAAGCTGCAGTCTGAACAACAAGCTCAAAGAATAAAGGATATACTTAACAAGAAGAAGACAAATAATATTCCCATAATTGAATAATAAGCAGGAATCCAACTTTCTTTCTTTTCTTTTCTTTTTTCTTTTTCTTTTTCTTTTTCTTTTTCTTTTTCTTTTTTTTGCTCGCAAACCTCTTTTTTTGGTTTATTTATGATGAGAGAAACACCCGGAACATCTATATGTTATCCTATTGAAGTTACCTTACAGGTCATCTGTTTGATATAGGAAACATCCATAATAATGGCACGATATTACAAACCTTCACTTGAAATTCAGCAGAAAAAAATAAACTTGTCCTGACAGCTGTTCAAATCTCAACTTGATGAAAGCTGTTGTGCAACAAACGGCTTTAAATACACAACTTTGTGGGACAGTTTGTTCCATGGTTATAAATCTGAGCAGCTGTGACATTTTTATTGCACTCACAGAGATCTTGCGTCCGTATGCAAATTTCTGATGTCGTAAGGTATTAAGGATTATCAGAAGAAAGAATGTTTACATGTTTTAGTCTAGTTTAGTTTAAGTTGACATTTGATTCACGTCTGTTTATTAAGAAAACGAGCAAAAACACTGACTGTTTTTGACCATTCACAAGAAAATTGGACATGACAGCAACTATCAGGAGGTGAAAACAAGGTCTAATGGAAGCAAATATATCTGTGGGAAGAGATCAGGAGGTAATAACATCTATACTGAGTTAACTGAGTTTACATGTGGTAGATGGAGCTTCAGTCATGTCAGTGTGTGAAAGGGAAACAGATCCGTAAAGGTCTGTTTCATATTAAGGGGCTTTTTTCTGGATACAGTCACAAATGGAACCAATAGCTGTTCACATTACAGTGCATTTTATTTTTTACACAACAAATCCTGTCTGTCCTGGTTATTCTTGTTTTTAATCCATTTTTATTAAAGTAGAGTGAAAAAACATATATGTACAAACAATAATACATTTTGTTCACAAGCTAATATTTTGTACACCACATGCATATAAGTTACTAATCATATATTTTCTTTTTAAGTAAAGCTGTCCCATATATTGTTTTGTAATTGAAATTAATATATTTCATAAAAGCATAATACATTAACCTTTCTTGGGACATTTTAGGCTACGTTCACACTGCAGGTCTTAATGCTCAATTCCGATTTTTTGATCAAATCCGATTTTTTTGTCTGCTTGTTCACACTACAAATAATATGTGACAGCAAACGCGCTCTAGTGTGAACGATCAAAGCGGCCCGCATGCGCAAAAGAAGACGTCACACACAACGCTGTTGTGTGTGACCTTAATTAGTAGCATTTAATAACAACACACAAAGTCTTACACACACATACACAAAGACACAACAACTTGCCACCATCCCAGAAGTTCAAGGGATTTAATTTGTCCTTAAAACCTTGACAGACAACATAAAAGTAGAAGTAAGAAGATACATCTATACACATCAGATGCTGCTTCAGCAAAGGGCATCAAGACAAACAAAGTTCTGAGGCCTGTGTGTGCGTAATAACATCAAGCAGCAGGGTATATGCAAACCACTCCCACGTCTACCTGTGGTTTGCATATGCCCTGCTGCTTGATGTTATTACGCACACACAGACCTCAGAGAAAAAGGTTACTGGGGCTTAAATTATTCTCTGCCTGTACTCTCTGAATGTGTGCAGTTGCTTTAACAAACACATGAAGTTGTGAAGTTTATACCACAGAATCTCTGCCAAGGTTCTTGGAGCAGGCAGAACTCAAATGCAGGACTCAAATGTGGACTCCGGGTCAGAGTTCAATGCATTTACAGTGAATTTTCTATAACATCCAAATGAAAAACAGTGACAGTCCCAGTCTCCTTTTAGGCTCTCCACAGAATCCAAAGAATTTCAAATCCAAATGCTCACTTCAAGACAAGAGGCTGCTCACAATTGCGTGTCCATGGGTTTCAAGGTTTCAAGCAAACCTCTGCACTGGAAAAGCAGGTAAGAAACTCTTTCACAGGCAAGTGAACAACATTCACAGTGTCGAAGAGCTGGGAAACACTAGTGCAACGATCCAGTGAAGACTGGCACTCAGCCATTTCCTCAAACAGCATCCTGAGCCATGATTTCCATCACTGAATCATCTGGTTTTTTGTTGTTTGTTTGCTTGTTTTGTCTGGCAGCTTTTGCAATCAGAATTATGTTCTAAATGCACTGTTGTGCCATCACATTTTGCTTTTCCAAGAGTAGCTCTATAAGTTTTCTACAGGCTCCTCTTGTTAATGTGTTTCTTTTATCTGTTTATTTATGAATTTTTATTACTGTTATTTCAGTTATGACATTATAGTTGTAGTATGACAATTTTTTAAAAAGAAAGGGGGAGAAAATAGGAGAATTTATAAGCATTTGTAACACAAAAACATAAATACGAATACATGAAGCAACAACTGAACAACATTTACACAAGCTGAAAGTCAGATCAGACCAAAATTGAACTCTTTGAATGCCATAATACACACCATGTTTGTAGGTCAATAGACACTGCATATCACCCCAAAAATACTACACCAAGAGTGAGGTGGGATTATCACAGTGTGGGGCTGTTTTCCAGCTTTACGACACTGGCACACTTCATATAATTGAAGGAAGAATGAATGGAAAAATGTACCGAGACATTCTTGATAAAAATCTGCTGCCATCTACCAGGATGACGAAGATGAAATGAGGGTGGATGTTTCAGCAAAACAATGATGAGAAGCACACAGCCAAGGAAACTCTCAGTTGGGTTCAGAAAAAGAAAAAGTTTGCTAGAATAGCCGAACCTGACCTGAATCCAGCTGAAAATGTAAAGAACCAAAGCTCAGAGTTTATAGAAGGGCCCACAAAACTTCAGGGTTTTAAGACTTTTGTGTGGACAAATGAACCAAAATCAAACCTGAGCAATGCATGTGACTAGGTTCTCCATACAGCCAACAAGGTTTTTGTATGAAATGTTAAATAAATTTCAATAAGCATTTTCAAAACTTTTTCCCTGTGTGATTTCTCATTATCGCCCTATGACAGCTGGGATAGGCTCCTGCGCCCCCCGCGACGCGAATGGATGGATTTCTCATTATTGCACATAACATCAGTGGTTTGATTTCTTTGCATTTGTGGATTGGATGGGTTGTTACTGAAATCTAGTGAGACTTTCACATCAATAGCACCTTTAGAAATATATATTTACTTGGAAAAAAGCATGTTTTTTCATTGTACATTTATTTGTTTTATACACCTTATTATGGCAAAGAATAATTGTCTGTAATAATATATCGTGCGAAATCTGCAGTTTGTCATGTAAACCATTTACCGATCTGCTCCTGCCCCTCTTCTTAGTTGGTTTCTGCTCACATCTCCGTCCATCCCTCCCCCACAAACCTCAAAAATGGTTGCCCTATATTGCAGTAAAGAAGCCAGAAACACTCACCAATTGTATTCATGTTGGAAATGAACAAATCAGTAAGCTTTACTGTGCAAATGTTGTGCTCCACGGTAATATTAATTCTATAGATAAAGTAATAAATAGCTTTGGTGATCATTTTGCATACTTCCTGTTGGACAGTCACTGTACCTCCTGCATAGCTTTCATTCATTTCTGAGAGTTTAATAACTTTTAAACTTTTATTTTTAATGACACATTATGGAGCATGATTGATAAATTCAGGAAGCTAAATAATGATACTGTACTTCTAAGAAAACTCATAAGGGCTTTGAGATTGCTGCGGTGAAGTTGACAAAGAGTAGAGGTTGTTCTTGGTCATAACTTCATACACATAATCATCTGGTTCTTGCTGGGAACTCCTGGATAATCTTCTGCAGCTCTTCCCTTGTTTCACCTGTCGGTAGTATGTATGTCAAAGGGGAAAGTGAGTCATAATGTTATTAATAATTCATCTGTTATATAACCTGTGCTAACATGTGAATAGTTTATAGTCTTCCAAGAAGCAGCAGAACAAGAAGTATAAATACAGCAGTGGTTTTAGATGTTATCAGTCTCTCAGCACAACAACATCTATCATGGTCACAACAGTTACACCAAAGTGTTGTGAAACTCTACAGACAGACAGGCAGTGTGTCATAGCTTGCAGAACTGGAATAGATTATCTTGCATACTGTAAAAACATTTTTAACTCCCTGAGACTCTGTGTTCTCTTATGGGGACATTACTTTTGTGACTTTTTTGCACCTTAAACTCTTTTCTGATGCAGTCTGTCCCCATATGAGGATGTTTTTTTGTTTTTTTAAATACGATATAGGACAGCTATGTAATCAAGTCAACTCACCTTGTGGACTATCAGTAGGATAAAGATTATGTTTAACAGCACGCTAAGGAACGTGCAGGTAATGACAACTAACACCAAGGTGCGAAGGTCATCTTGTCCCGGACATGGTGCCACCTCTGTGAGAATAAAGGGAAACAAATGTGTTGTCTTCTTGCAGCTGCACAAAAGATTTGCTATAATTATTACATTCATGGAATTTCTTTAGCTTGCAGACCACTCACTAAGAGTAAATTAGCAAATCCTAAACCTAAAGGAGAGAGCAAACTTAAACGTATTACATAGACAAGCAGAGATGTAAATGTACTTACGTAACACGTCGCGTATGATGTTTCAGCTCATTTAAAAAAAATATTAGAAATATTGAAACAATATGAAAAACTATATTAAAAGCAAAAAACTGTATTTTACAGAGGTCAAAGTGCTAAGTCTAGTTGCTGTTGTGTTAATATAGTGATTTTTCAAGGCTTTTTAATAAGTAGTGTTTGTATAGAGTGCTAGCCCTTGCCAAAAACAAAAAAAAAACACATTTAGCTGTAACATCATGACTGTATAGGTAAAAAATTAAGTAGATCAATTAAATTGTTGCTTTTTCATACATATTTTTGAATTTTCTCAAAAAGTCAAAAGGTAAGGGTTATCTATTAAATATGTAAATGGGTACAGGGTATGCACTGCACTGCACTGCACTCGGCCGACTCTTTTGTGAGTTACTGGACAAGATTGTGGCATTTTTAACAAGAAGAAAACACACACACCTCGTATGAAAACGGTGTAGACGTTGCACTCGACTCTATGGTTGAATTTTTTGTAAACACAAGAGTAGACACCAGAATCATCCACAGTCAGATTGGTCATGGTGATGTTATGGTTCATAAAACTTCCTTCAGTCTCAATCTTCCCTTCATATTGCGCTCGCACTGTAGCTTTGCTATTGATATAATTGCTATAAAAATACACCTCATTCTGTTTAGTAAAGTTATGATACAGATACATCCCAAGAAAACCATCAATGTTTTGGGGGCATCCTTCTGAGGAACACTTCAAGGTGATTATCTCACCAGGTTCTTTGACAATTATAGTGCTCTCTGTTACAGAAGAAACAAAATGTCTGATTAGATGATGTACAAATATAGGATAAGACAGAAACATCTGCACTAGAGACGCACAGCAAACATCAACGTGACATAAAACACTCATTAAAGCTATCCTTCTAAGTTGGTCATGTAAATATTGTTGCAAGCAGATTTCAGCTGTATTAAAATCATAAAATATTTTAAGAAAATGAAGTGGACATACCTGAACTGGAACAAAACCCGATCAATAACATGGCCCAATAGAGCCGTGTCATCGTTGCAGAAGTGACAGCGTAAACTGGCTTTTTTTCTCATACTCTTTGTAGACACAGAAAGAGGTCACACACCAAGGGTTTCCTGCCTGTTTGATGTGGAGTGACAATGTGCGACATCCTGTGACAAAAGAAACTCTTCATTTACTATTATGATGATACTGATACAATGATAATACTGACTTGGATAGTGAAATTACCGCTAGCTTTTAAAGATCAATAAAAAAATAAAAACGTATACATGAGAAAAAAAAAGATTGTATGAAAGTGTGAATAACTTCTTTAAATGAAATGACCCACACGTGTCAGACATCAAAAAGAGACCCACCAGTCAGATCTTTAGCAGTACTTTTAATTGGCATTATTACTATGCACAAAGAAAATTCATGGAACTTAACACATGAATAAGTTAAAATTACTGCAATAAATAAAAAAAGGTAAATTCCTGTGACTATTGAATGTCTCGTGCACAGTTCGAGTTGTTCTGACAGTGGAAATCCAATATAAAAAGTATCAACTCCTGCACTTTACCAACAAAGACAAATGAACATACCTGCTTTGAAAATTGTTTCTTCTAAAACAAATAATTGCATTCAGTCGTTAACATTACGTTATATAGATTATAGATTATATCTTAAAGCATGTGCCTGATGAAGGCCACAGACCGAAACGCATTGCTTAAGTAATAATACTTCAACCTCTTTAAAAACAAAATCTAAACAACTGTTTAAAGTGATATCACTCACATGCATGAAAAGATAAAAATCGGAAATCTGACTGGACGTGCAAAAAAAGGTTTCAATGAATAAAAAGATACTTGTCATGGTCCTGGGCCTCTGATCTGCACTGAAAAAAAGGGATTGGCCATCTCTTGGCCAAATTACCTGTGGATGTGAGTACAAATGGTTGTTTGTCTCTATGTGATAGAGACAAACAGACTTTGTTGAACATTATGTATATGAAGACAACCTGTAGTATTTAAGTGACCAAGTAGTATTGGGGTAAAAGTTATTGAATAGTGTTGAAATAAAATGACAAAATTGCGAAGGATTAAAATATTCCAAAAGCTCACCTTACTTCATCTAAACATGTTTCAATTGTGTTTTATCAACACAAAATGCACAGGGTTATTGAATATGAATAAGTTGTGTTGATTTAACTCAGTTGATTAAGTTTCTATCCACTATTGAATGAAGTAAATCCAGCATGGCCTGTTTTTCACTGTGGGGTTTTAAGGTTTTGTAAAGTTTGTTTGTTTGGGTTTTTAGTCTTTACGCTTGGTTGCTTTTGTATTCCCAAACATTCACACATTTCTGGCTTCTTTACAAGCATTATTCATGTGGAATGACAGCTTTTCAATTTCTCTAAATTTGTACAAAACTATTGTAACTATAAACTGTAAACTATTGTACTACTATCTGCTTATTTGGCATAATTCTAAAGCATTATGTACACAGAAGATCTTTATTTGGATCTTTATTCATTATATAAGTATTACCCCAGAGTTTAATTAGCCTATGTCCATGTTGTATGCCATCTGTGTGCTCACACAAATGTTCATTACCTCATCTTTGAAATATACATACAGGTGAGCTCTCATTTACTTGGAGAAGTATTGTGGCTCAACAACAATAGCAATCAACATAGCAAGCAGGTCTGCCCCGGATCTGGTATCATGCTGGCACTGCTGGCTGACTTCTGGCATGATAAGACGTATGCCATCTAGATATGGGGCAGGCCTGGCATAGATGGCACTGTCTATGTGATGGCATGCCATATCTGGCCCGATTGTGGTTTGGGTTATGTGGCCCAGGCTCATAGAAAACAGGCCTGGCATCAAGCTGGCATTTTCTGACTGACCGGTGTCATGGCAGGGTGTATGTCAAGCAGATGTGCGCCATGTCTGGCAATGATGCCACTGTTTATGTTTCTATTTTCCTATTTTAGTTAGAAGACCCAAATGCCATGTTGCAATACTATACTGCTGTGGTAGCCAACGTTTCAAATGCAGGTTTGACAGGTTTGTGAGTGTACATGTTATCCAAAACCTAGTGAGGGTTTACTCATGTTTACCACTGGGTGGCTGTAGCTCAGGAGGTAGAGCAGGTCACCTACTGATCAGAAGGTTAGTGGTTTGATCCCTGGCTCCTCCAGTCTGCATGTCAAGTGTGTGAATGTACATGAATGTAGTTTCAAAGCACTCAGTTTAGAGCAAGTGTGTGAATGTGGCATGTTGTATAGAGCACTTTGAGCAATCTGGGAGATTAGAAAAGTGCTATATAAGAGTTAGACAATTCACTCTCTGAACGGAGTTTCATCATGTTACTTTTGCATGTTCTGGCACATGTTGTTATTACATGGCTTGAAAGGGTTAAGGTACACATTAGGCTGACATCTGGGGCCAGAGCTGAAACAGTTCTGGGCCAGCAGTGTGTCTGCAACTGGCCCATGGCTGCGCACATCTTACACATGGCCCACATACCGCAAAGAATGGCGGCCCTTTGGTGGCCCAGATCAGCTTTGCCAGAGGTAATCCACACATGGGCCAGCACAGGACCACCAGTGTGTCTGCAACTGGCCTTGTACTGGCCCATGTGTGAGCCACATCTGGCAAGCCAGATCTAGGCCACCAAAGGGCTGTCATTCTTTGCGGTATGTGGGCCTTGTGTAAGCACATTGTATGGGCCAGATCCGGGCCATACCAATTTTGCTATGTGGGAAAGCTCTACAGCACTATTTTCTTATATGTCTTCGTGTCTTCATCATGTTCTTCCAAATATTCCTTTCTAGCTTTCTTTCCAGCTTTTTATAAACTATTTTAGTGATCCCGCCGTAAGGTTTGTCTTGTTTGTTTCTCACTGCATACAAATTGTGTTGCAGTAGAAATACTGTCAAATCCTGCTCTCTTCTGGTTAAAACTAAAATTGCCATGAGCCACTTCACTGGCTTTCACTCTGCAGGAGAAAAAAACAAAACAAAGATTGAAGCCCTGTTTAGTCATACCTTTTTCATTCTGGGACACTATTAAAATTGTATTAAAGTGTCTACATTACTCCTCAGTTTTACAGTTTTACAGATACATTAGCAAAATATTTAAAGATTGCTGACATGACTGTAAGACTTGCAGTGCAGGGCTATAATTAAAAAAAACACAGCTACAAAACCATTATGCCATTATATAGATAAGATAAGTTATACAGAATAGTACACACACCCATCATCTTCTTGTTGTTTTCACATGTCATGATGTCTGATGTTATCATGACGCAGACCTATGAGTAATACTAGTAATGCTGGAGCTAAATGTTTATTCACGTTTATACCACAGGTTTTAAAGGTTTTAATGATCAATCGCAAACACAACACTGATGACCACACAGGAAACATCACACAAGTGTATTGTTTGTAATCTGTACGGAGAACAATGCTTTATTCTACGTTTCTACTAAAAATACTGGAGTGAGGTTTCTCAACACCAGTTGTATTTGTTAATTTTACAAAGAGTCGGCCAGACGGTTTGAATAGAAGAGATGAAACATTTCAGGTTTAACTCTTCTGTAACAGAAGACTGGCAGTGTCGCATTATTTGTCAGTGGTGCTAGTTTCAGTAGAAACCTGGACTGGAAACCAGACTGGGGAAGTTACCATGAGTGACGAAACTTTTCCCCCTCTGGACGCAACGTCCAGATGAACAGAAAACAACAACAACTTTTGTTAACTCCCTGAACTGCGAGTCCAGGCAGTATCAGATACTACACAACAATTTCTGATGAATTTGACATTACTGACATTTACTAGCAACCTCTTTCATTTAGAATCACTCTAAAGACCTACATTTACGTCTCACCCTATTAAAGTGTAAATACTCCATAATTAAGTCTTGATGTATGCTCAATCATCCAGGTAAGTAAATCCATAATATTTTTTTTTCTGACCAGTAAAGGTTTTATTTTAAGTAATAAAACCTTATTGATATTAATACATTTCTATATGCTGATACAAATGTAACAGTCTGGCATTAACTTACAGCAAATCCACAGCATAAATAAACAGTTAATTAAAAGCTAAAAACTAGTGTTGAAATTAGTGAATTTGGATGTGGCTGTAACAGGTTTGGTGGGTGTAAGCTTAAAAAAACATAAACAGGTTAGAGAGCGGCTGTTGGAAAGTAAGGGTAAGTACCTGGGCCAGCTTTTATGACCTTACAGGTGAACTATGTCAACTCACAGCACTCCCATATGAACTCATTGTCTTTTAAGGCTAGACTGTGGGAGGGCACCGCAGTGTTTGTTTTTCTTATTATTGTGTGGAAGTTTTTCTAATGCCATTGGTGTCGCATATACCTCCCATAGACCTCCCGCCTTTTACTGGAAAATGAGTTGGGTCTACCTTACAGTATAATGCGCCTTGAGATGACTGTTGCTGTGATTTGGCGCTGTATAAATAAAATTGAATTGAAATAAAAATTGAATCGAATATAAAACATTTTTTCCTTTTATAGTTTATAGCAGTTAGAAACGTGCTTTAAACTAAAGTCATCTACAGTAAAAAGAATAAAAGAAAAGGGAGGCATTTATTAAACATTTCAGTAAAAAAAAAACAGTTTGTCTTTGATTTGATTTTGTGTGCATCTCATTACAAACAATAATGTTTGTAAACAATCATTCATTGCTTTTTTAATAGGGTCACAAAAACAGTCATCACCATTACTTTCTTCTTGTGATTTCTTTTTGGTATTTTTTTTTCAATATCTAATTAATGCATTTATTCATACTTGAACTTTGAGTTTGATTGTATGTGTTTTTGCATTTTTGTGAATGTCTGAGTGATTGTTTCCGCTCAGGGCTTTGATCCGGTTCCTGATGTTTGGGTCATTGGTTATAGCCTCTTTGATGTTCCTGTGTTTTGTCTGTGTGAGTTTTGTCTTTCTGATCTATCTCTTTTGTTTGACTTCCTGTCTACCTCATTCACTTCTTGTAAAACTTCAGCTTTCCCTGAATTCCTCCTTTCCTGTTGCTACTGTATATTCTTAGATTCTGTGATTTTTTTCACTGTGGACCTTCTGCTATCCATGACAGATGAAAATGCTCAGACATATAAAACCACCCATCCGCCCCATTGTGTGTTATTGTAATAAATGGATTTTCTGCTCAGTTTGTACACTTCCAGTGTGATAGTCACAGTGTGCTCTGTAGAAGTGTTCATGCATTCATTCGATTTTCATATTCCAACTAGTTTCATAACATTAAGTTTAACATTTTAGTTGTCAATCTTTAACACATTTGCGTAACACACGAAAGACTCCCAGTTCAACACCAGGAGAAGACACACACTTCTGTGAGGGTTGTTACAGAAATGGCATCCAGTATAAAAGTCTGTGTGCGCCCCTTGCAAATAAAGGAGCGGCCGACAGACATTTATGGAGCATGAGCTTCCTCCAAGTTCACGCAGATGTTATCAGTAATACCTAAACTATAGATAGGTAATCTAAGAAATAACTTTCGATGGAGTGTGGAGATCATAAAACACACTATATTAAAGACTTTTTCAAAACAAAGCACGCAGTCATTGTGCTTCAACATTCAAATATCATACAATGAATTACCTGAAGTACAAATACAGCTAGAAATTGACAACAAGAAAGATTTGACACTATTAGCAGATTCATTTACCCAGTGTTCAGTGCTTAAACATGTTCATATTTAACATTTTGTCTCATGTAATGAGATGTTTGATTAAATAGGGGGAAAACAGCAGGAAACCAATAATATTTATTTATACTGCTAAGCAAACTCTAGGTGGTTTGAGATGACTGCTGTGAAGCTGCTGTGCTTTTAATAACTGTGAAAACATAATTATTTGGGAAATTCTTCATAGCAATGACTCTTGTTTTACTCTTCGGCTACAGATGTAAGTCAACATATTCATCATTGCTTTGCTTCAGGAGCACCTTAAAGCGATGCCCTCACCAGGCTCTTTGACGATTATAGAGCTTTCTGTAATACAAAACACAAAATATCTGATTGGAAACCCATCATAGACATCTGTAGTAACAATGTAGTACCATTTATTAACTGGTCGTACCACCAGCATAATTAAGCAAAATCAAAATAAATAAATGGACTTCCCTGAACTGGAATAAGCACAGTGGCATCCTCTCTGCAGCAGCGACATCATAAACTTTGCATCTCTCAGTCTGTATATCCAAACAGATCGGAGGCCGCAAGCAGCGCTTCCTGCATATTTGAGGTGCACAGATGATGTTTGCGTTCTGTGAGATAAAATCATTGAATTTCATCATTTACTTGTTTAGATAGTGAAACCTTTAGCTTGTAAAGCTGAAATGAAATGACTCAGATGTGTCAAACATTTAAAAGCGAAAACAAAATAAGAAAAACGAGTACAATACAATTTTAAAAAATGGCATCATCGTACATCCTCCAGCTTAATTTATGAGCAAAAACAAATGCCTGTTTTCCTGCATAAATCTAGATGTAAAAGAAACTTTTGCAACAACTGCAATCTTGTAGACTTTCCACCTATCCCTCCAATTGTTGACACACCTGTTCAGTTGGCGTGCCACGGCAGAACAAGGTGAAACTGATATTAATAAAAAAGTAACTGCCTTTTAATGCTCTCATTGTTTACTCTGAAGATTAATGGAACTAAGCCATACTTGTGGGACAATGATAATAGCCATAGGCATCTTCCCTTATCTCTATCTTCTTGCTGTTATGTAACAACATGCAATCAACAACGTTTATTGCATATGTATTTGTAAGAGATTGCAGACTGAAAAACTTGGGGAGAGCAGCCTATTTGCGGGGTGAAAAGTTTACTTTTGATCTCAGAAACACAAATGGTTAGTTTCTCTGTTTACATACACTCAGCAAACAACTGAGTAAATTTTCACATACTGTTGTGCAGTGCTGCGAGTAATCTGCCTGGTTGTCAGTTTATGATAACCCATAGGTAGAAGAATGCATGTGTCTCTGTGATGCATTATGAGAATCCTAAATACCCACAGTAATGATGCAATACCTGCTGTTGTAAACACACACTTGAAAAAAAATAATAAACTTGTTGGGGCAGCTGTGATACAATCAAGTCTCAACTTGATGAGATCTTTTGTGCAACAACAATGATTGCAAAACCTTGTGTGACAGTTTAAGTTTCCACTGTTTTTCCATGTGAAGAAATCTAGAAAGCTCTGTGGGAGTGGAGGGAATACAGATATATGAATACTGGTCTTCTTTCTCAATACCTATTAAGCCATCAAACCCATACCCATCAAAAGAATTAATTATATAGACAAGTTTAGCCAGCATCCTGCTTTCCACAGGTCATCCTAAGTACAGAGTCAGAGAATTCAGAGAAGATAAATAATCGTAATTATCTTGTCACTGTGCATACAGACACTTTACACAGATAAACGCCACTGAGCCTGACATTTACGAGTGCACTCAACAGCTCAGATTGGTTCCTTCTTTGGCTATGTGTGGAGCCTGCCATTGATGTGGGTGATCTATGATAAGGGCCTGCTACCACATGAAAGGCTGTAGGTCATGAGAAGATGAGGAATTGTGCCACTCCAGCTGGCACTGGGCCTTGCCCCACCTCTCTGCCTGCAGCTGAGCTACAACAACACTTTACAATGAAAACATTTTTTGTGATATTAGGGTGCGGATGTTTTAGTGTCTTATAAGGACAAAGCATCTTTCAACACACAAAAAGTTCCATTAAAACACAAGAGAATGTAAAGTGCTGCTTCTGTGTGATAATGCACCGGTGGTTATGTGGCAATTTTATTTATACTTACAGTCAATGACCTGCAATATGTCAGCTATGTCAGCTATGTGAGCCACTATTTTATGCATATGTGATATGGTCACACATATACACGTAATAGTTTGAAATAGAGAGCACTGTACCTCACTGAAAATGGAAAGTAACCATCACAACACAACTTATCTAAAAGTTTTATTATATCATATATTTATATGGAAAATTAAGCAGCCTGGTATTTTAATGTTTTGTTTTGTTATAATGATAATACTATGTTTAATGGAACTGTGATTTCTACTTGATTTCTACTTCTAACTGCTCTACTTCTCATTTTCTCTGTCTGTTAACATAATGACCTCCTGCCTCATTTCCTCCTTTCACCATCTTTTATAAGTACCACAGTCCTGCTTCCGGAGGAGTGTTGAAACAGTAATGAGGGAAAGCACAGAGAGTTTCCCCCACGAAAAGCATTTCTGGCATTTGTCCACTTGGAAAAAGTAATAAACTTTTTTCCCCTAAACATTAATAATAATGCTGGTAAAACATAAATATTCCCTGGATACTTGTTTCTTCAATTACATGGTGAAGCTGGTACTCCACTGGTGAGGGCATCCTGGCTACTTCATTTACACTGCTGTAAAAAGTTAACTGGATGGGCCACCAACTGTACCTGTGCTGCTAAGCATGTCTCCAGAATCACTACTGGATAATCCACCATGCATATAATCAGCTTTAAGGTCACTAAGGTCTGAATCACTGTAATTTTTATTTTCATTTTGTAAGCTATAAATTAACCTGGCAGATGGGAGCCCGAGGACATTTTCCAATGACTGAGTATTTTGGGGGGGGTTTTGTTTGGTTGATTGGTTTTCCTTGAAGTCAGGTGGACAGTTGCTTCATGCTGCATTATAAAGGCTGGGAACATTCCTGCAGACATAACCGTGGGCCTTTTTGATCTATTAGAAGCAAACTCAAGATGGCACAAACCACCAGGAAGTAAAAGGATTAACCTCTGATAGGAAGAGTTAGCAAAAAGGAGATCTCTGGATCAAGTCAAAGTCAAGCCAAAGACAAAAGGACTTTATTTATCCCTAAGGGGCAATTAAGATAGATGATACCTTGTCGACCATACATACAATACACAAACATCACATTGGGGAGACAGGTCAGGCTAGGTAGCACTGGCCGGTCAACCACACGAGCAGCGACCCGAAACGAAACCATAGAAAATGCACAACATGAGGAAAGATGCGGAGAAAAAAAGAACTCCCCCCAGACTGAGCTCCAACAGGGAGATCAGTTTGAGAACAGAAAAAAAAAAAACACCTCTGCACATATCACATGAATCATCACATCTCACAACATAGAAGACATAAGCTTCGAAAGGAGGGGGGTGGGGGGGTGAGTGTAGGTATGTGTCAGTGTAAATGCATATGTGTGCGTGTGTGTGTGTTCCAAGTTCAGCCGAGAGAAAGTGTTCCTTCACCAAAAGTCAACAATCTTGGGTCGACATGGGTGGCCTTGAATGAGGGGGGAGAGAGTCACAACACATTCTTCAGCCCAGTGTCTAGACTGCTGAGGGCTTCCCATGATACACTGAGTTTATAATGTATTTATAAAGAACTCTTTATTTAATAATTAGTTATTATTAATCCCTGGTTCTCTTCTACAGTGTGCCTTTGTCTTGTTTTCATCCCGTCACACCCAACTGGTCGTGGCAGATGGCCACCCCTCCTTGAGCTTCATTCTGCCTGTTAAAGTTGAGGTTTCTTCCTGTTGAAAGGGAGTTTTTCCTTCCCACTGTCACCAAAGTGCTTGCTCATAGGGGGTCATCTGATTGTTGGTTAGTTTTTTTGTAATATTGCCTTTACCTTACAATATAAAACACCTTGAGGCAACTATTGTAATTTGACGTTAATAATAAAAATAAAATTTATTTGAATTGAAATATGCTAACTATACTAAGCTAACATGGCTCAGTTTTTCTCAGTTATGCTCCTGTTACCTTCTTGTCTAACTTCTAGTCTTATTTTAGAACAAGATTTGAATGAGAAGTATCAATCATGTCTGTTTTATCCATTCCTGCTAACCTACTGTTATTATGTTGCACAAATAAGCTGTAATAATAATGTATAATTTATTAGCCAACATACATAAGTTAATCATCATAGTTTTTCAGTTTAGAAACAGGAGGGTGAAGGAGAAAGGTTTAGATAGGGCAAAAAGTCCAAAAATGAAATCAGCCTGAGGACTGGAGACTTTGAGGAAGCTGAAGAAATCTTGCCTTTGAAGTTTTACCTCTAAGAGGTGCTGTTCTGACAAACATGTTTTGGCTTGTAACTATTGCACTGTCTCTGATACTATCTATGTAAAACTGTGAGAGGTCATAATTCAACAGTGTGTAACGTCATGTCTGGTTAAAGAATACCTACAAACTTTGTTGAAAGGTTTAACATTTTTGTCACAGGTCTCATATTTTCTTCTAGTCTTCACCATAACAAAGCTGTAACTCACTACAGTGAGTTACAGCTGATGGAACAGGAAACAATGTCATAGCTTAACAATAGACTTCCCTGAAGTCATTTCAAGTCAAGTTGCCATGGCAAGTTTCCAGATGGCTGCTTGTAGGTTATTGCATCTATTTTAAATTTGCTACCTTTTCCCCAGATAACCCCACAATACATCTACCAACCTGATAACCTCTTGACTGATAATAAATTCAGGCTCCTTGCCACAGCTTGACTTGTTTCATGTATAAGGGAGAAAAAAGGACAACCCTCTGGTGGATCTTCTAACAAGTAACTGATACTGCTACCACACAGAGTGACCAAAAAAACAGCTGAGTTTAAGTTGAGGACTCTTGTATATTTCTTCATAAGTACACTAATCGCTTGCCTTACAACATAAAGTGTTACATCAGTTACTCTGAAATACATATGACGACACATTTCATGGTAAACGTCTTATCGTGGAAACTTGAGCAATGCTCAGGCTTTGCTTGGAGCGTTCATAAAGGGTCTGTCAGACTTATTAGATCTCAAGCTTTTGAACTTGCTATGCATGTTTGTCTAAAATACAGGCAAGCTTATCTTATGGTTGCTTGTCTTTTCAAATCTTCCTTGTCATGTGACTTCAGAAAAACAAGGCCTTATCACACTTCAGATAGCTTTCTTAGACAGGTCCCAACGATAAGACATGAAGTAGGAATGTAAGAATGTTTGGACATTTTTTCAGGTACCTGCCATAAGAAAACAGATTTAGAGACGTGAGACTTTGCAAAGTCTGAAAGACAGTACATGGTTTACCTGTGACACTAATCAGTCTTTAAACTAATGGTCTTGGCTTACACATGGTTACCTCTGCACCGGTGAGCTCTACTTCTCAAAGTATATATTAAAGTATTAAAGAATACAGCAGGCTGTATGAACATGTGCTGTGTGCAAAAGTCCAAAAATCTGTTGGCAACACACGTCTGTCAGTGCTGTTTGTGTTGCTTCAACTCTGCTGTTATTATTGCTACTTATTATATTGCAGATTGTTTGCTTAGAGAAGTTTGAGAAAGGAAACCATTGTCACACCCACATGCTGGTGAACAAACACACTGGGAACATTAATGATTTAGCTTAAAAGTGTAGCAATATCAGCCGAACAAATAAAACCATGTTACAAAGTAGTTTATCAGCTCACTAGCCTCTGCCCCACTCTGTTAAGGACATTTGGTAAAATGGTAAATGGCCCTGTATTTGAATAGCGCTTTACTTAGTTCCTATGGACCCCAAAGCGCTTTACACTACAGTCATCCACCCATTCACACACTGGTGATAGCAAGCTACATTGTAGCCACAGCTGCCCTGGGGCGCACCGACAGAGGCGAGGCTGCCGGACACTGGCGCCACCGGGTCCTCTGACCACAACCAGTAGGCAACGGGTGAAGTGTCTTGCCCAAGCACACAACGACCGAGACTGTCGGAGCCGGGGCTCGAATGGGCAACCTTCCAATTACAAGACGAACTGCCAACTCTTTAGCCACGATCGCCCCTACATTTGTGCTGGGATAATTAGTTACAAACCCCACAGAAGTTGGATGACCCAACTTGCTTCACTAAATACCCAAAAGTACTTTCAGTTAAATGGAAAATTAAACAGCCAGAGCTTTTCATGTTATAATAGTAAGATATTTTTATAACCACATTTAATGTAAGTGTGGTTTTTCCATGCACAACAGGTCTATTGTCATCTCCTTCCTCTCCTTCTTGTTTTCTCTGTCAGTGTTCCTGCTTAGCTCCTCCGTCATTTCCTCGTTTCAGAGCTTTTTGGCAGTACAACGGTTCCACCTTCGGATGAATGTTAGAGTAGGACTCAGAGTTCTCCTCAGGGAAAACTTTTTGTTTGCTTAGAAAAAGATAAACGTTCTTTTTTCTTTGACAAAAAGAGTGACAAGTTGGTCAGGTGTCTTTTACTGTGGCCTTACAGCAAGAACTTCCTGGGTTTGAATAAACCAGCCATCTGGGATTTCTGTGTAAAGACTGCACGTCTTCCCTCTGCCTAGGTGTTTTCCCAGAGTTCAAAGATATGCAACAGGTTCGGTTAACTGGTGATTCTAAAATGACCACAGGTTTGAATGGTTGTTTGTTTCTATGTGCTGGTGCTGTGACAGACAGCAGTTTAGGGGAGAAAGTGGCAGGTAAAATATTGATTTTTTTATATATATACTTTTGTTTTGATATAAATATGAAGTCCAAATGTTGATGTTTTGAAAAATGCCCAAATTGACTTTCATTTCCATCACAGGAAACGAATTTTCAACTTGAAAATTTCAGCTACTGGATAAATTTCAGAGGTTTAAGTCTATGTCAAAATTTAAGCTTTTTTTCCCCTCAAAGGGACGGAGACAGTCATTGGTTCTGTTTGTTTCTTTGTCTGATTGTCTGTCTGTTTGTTTGCTTGTTAGCGGTCTAATGTCCACAGTTTTCAATATATCGTTTTCACATTTTGTGTGATTATAGATTAAACAGCACCTGATTTAATTGTGATGAAAATCAGGTCAAGGTCACACCAAAATATACAAACTTGTCCTGAATATTTTATTGATAATGCCATCATTAGGGACAATATCGCTGACAGACTTTAACAATTATTTTGTATTGATAGGAATCCTAACTCAATGTTTCTAACAGCAGTGGAGGGAAAAGAAATAACTGACATCATAAAAAAGTGTAAATAAAAAACATCCACTGATTGTAATGACATTCATATAAAAATTGTCAACAAGGTCAGAAGGGATCTGAGACTCACTAACAAACATCTGCATCTTATCATTTCAGATCAGAAAAGTTCCAAACAAAATGAAACTACCCTGAGGTGTGTGCCGTCTCTACACTCTGCTCCCCCGGTGCTGGATTGATAGCTGCCCACTGCTTCACTGAGTGAATGGGTTAAATGCAGAGGACTAAGCAATTTCTTACTGGATTAATAAAGTATGCATTATTATTATTATAAAAGAATAAACTGACTACTTCCTGACAATATTCTAAAACTGTTTTCTTAAAGGGATGGAGGATACAACTTGAGAGGGGAATTAAATTTAAAACATTCCTGTGTTTGTACAACAGGAAAAGGTTTTTGCGTCTCTGTATGTGGAGTGAATCTGTGAAACAGACTGAGCAAGGAACTTAAGTAATGTCCCAGCATGTCTGTTTAAAAAGCAGGAAAGAAAATATGGTTTTTGCAAAGTACAGGTGAGGATGTAGGGCGTTGACCAGGTGCTCTCACCCACTACACACCATGTGCATATACATGTATTTGTATTTTAGATAAGATGCAGGAAGAAAAAATGATGATTATTAGTACAAATAGTAGGAAGGGGTGGGATTAAAGCAAGTTTATGCTTCTATGCTTTTGATTACTCCATTTTAGAGATTTTTCTGCTGTTTACCTTATTTTTTTAATGATTATGCTTTCATTCTTTCTTTCGTTCTTTCTTTCTTTCTTTCTTTCTTCCTTTCTCTGTTGTTCTATTATTTTAACTTGTCCAAAATAAAGCAACAAAATACAATTTATATAGCACTTTTTACACTGCAGACAAATTTTGATTTTAATGCATAACTCCATATGAATGCATCTGGAGTTATTTAACATTTGTCCCAAGGACGTGTCAACATACAGTTGCAGAAGCTGGGGGATTAAAACGACCCACTTTCTGAACAGTAGAAGGTGAGTCGTCTGAATGTTGAGCCACCATGAGCAGCAAGATTTTGGGGTGCCACAGAATTGAGTAACCAGTGAGGACTGCAAAAAGTCCATCCAGGAGATGTGAGTGAAACAAAGTAGTACTGTTTTTACATTTTTTAATTAAGATCAGACTTTTAAAGTTGACTTCTACATGGTCAAACATGTATGTTGTGATTCTAAGATCATTTAGAAAGGAAAGACTAGTTTATATGAAAAGAAGCTTTGTCTTTGTCAATGCCACTGCTGAAAATGGCTACCATGTGGAGTTCAGGGCTTTATCAAAACGTAATCAGAAAAGTGTTTGTATATCAATGGTATATCTGTGAGCGATTTCCCTGTTATCTGCAGCTCTTTGTTTCCCCAGTATTTATAAATGCAACATAACACTATAGCAAGGCAGGGGAAGTGAAATAAAAAACCACCTTGTTTAGTAAGCCGTCAGCTTTTACTTTACATTGTGGACATTTAACACATTTAAGCGCATTTTTTTATTCGTCAGCCAGATGCTCATTTAATCAAGACTCCAGCATTAAAAAAATTGTAAAAAAAAAAAAAAAAAAAAAAAAAAAAAAAAAAACTTTTGGAGTACAAAAACATGAACTTAAGTACATGTCTAAATATTTAACCACCCATGTTCAGTGGGTAAGCTTGTCAAGGTTTTTTCTGAAATTAGAGCATTTGCAGGAAAAAGAGCATAAACTGTAAAAAGAAAGGCTTGTTCAATGTATTATGTACAAAAGTATGTGAGAAGTAAAAAAAAAACAATCAACGTGATCTTATCTGAACAGAGACAGATTGCAAACAAGATAATCTTCAATGCATCTTTATAACACCCACACAAACCCGCACAGACTATCGCTGTACGCCTGGTGCTGATAAGGGTTCCCAGATAATGGAAGGGTTACGGACAAGCATCTGTAAAAAATCGGTGCCAAGTCAAACATGCAAAACCACCAACTGTGGTGGTTCAAGGAGCAGCAGAAAGAAGCTTTGAACTTTAAAACAGAGACCAGAGACGTTATTGTTAATGGTAATGTTTTTGTTGCTGGGGCAACAATTGACGGTTCATGCTAAATCACTTGTCTGTATCTATGTTCTTGTGAAATTTAAGGAATGGCTAAGAAAGTGACATTATTTTATCCAGAAATGTGTGCAACATGAACAGGAACTAGTAAATACAGTCTAAGAGTCAGCAAAAAAGCCATCCCAAATATCAGTCGTCACACAGAATCATTTTAGAACTTTTAATCATATTACAAAACAATAATGAATAGATGTCGTTCAAATAAAGCAAACTGTGAAGAAACTTAAACTTTCTCTAGTTAACAGATCACAGCAAGGATAACTAAACCTAAACTGGTTTATATACACCTAAACTGGAGCATAAATTCACAGATTTAAAAACAGTATATACAAAACTTTACAGGTGATCGTTTAACATTTTTGGTAATAGGTGTTTCTTCTGATTCAAAGTTGAAAGTAGAGCTTAAATTAGAATTGCTTTATTATTAAGCTGATGTTTTGTTTTGTTTTTTCATCATAAAAAATCAATGGCAAATTATTGACTTTTTGGTGAATGATTAATCTCAGTACTGTACCAGAGGCTTCCTAAGACTTTTTGTACAAGCTCTTATCTGATGAACAGAATGAAATTAAACTTTTATCACCAGAGTTTGTATGGATTGATTTCACAGTGAACTTGACAAAAATTGCATAAGCAGAGTCACAGTTCAAACAAAAATAGAAACAATATAGTGCATTTGGCTCTTAGAGACCACATACCGTGTATTTCACAAGTGACAGGTGCTAATCATGTGACATGAAATTACCAGTGGTGAGAAAAAGGATATGAAATTTCCTACGTCAAACTGTTCCCAGTGGGTTAAGAGGAGTATGAGACTTAAAGAGATACGACGATTTAAAAAAAAAACACACACACACAAAAAAACAAACTCCTGAACAAAAACACTTAAAAAATAGCAACAAATCCTAGGGGGAAAAAATCAACTGTTCCTTGTGATATAATAACAGTGAAGAGTTTGTCAGAGCAACATTCCAGGCAGTGAAATGTTGCTCTGACAAACATCCAGTGTATTCAGTAGTTCAGTGACAAACAGTCCTGCTCATCTCATTGTCTAAGTGGCATTAATATATTTCATAAAACATAATATTTTTATAGCTTACACTTGGAAAACTTTGAAACTGTATGAGCACACTGGTGGTTTTTTATTTTTGATGGGATTTGCTAACAGCAAGAATAATTGTTGCTAACTTTTGGCACATTTACAATTCTCAGACAAATTACTGAATTACATGGATCAGTGGAAAAGATCAGGTCAGCTAACCTCAGTTAGAGCCACTTAACACACACAGACACACACACACATATATATACTGTTCATACAGAAAGATATAAAAACTTGCCACTATCCCAAAAGCATGATTTAGTATTTTCCTTACAACCCTGACAGAACATGAGAAGAGGAAGTGAGAAGAAATGCTGCTCCTGATTGGCTACCAAAGGCTACAGTTTCTACATGGACTCAATAAAGTTGTATTGTTTATGTATAAACATTTCCTCAACCAAACAACTCTTATGAAAAATCTTGGTGATGTTTCATTTTGAGCCTTCAAAGTCCCTTGGCCTGTAACGTCCCCCTCTCTTATAGTTGATCTTGGCTTGATTCAGCGAGGATGTTGGCTTGAGCTCAAGACCTGCTTGTTTAAATGCAGAGCTTGTGTGAATAAAGATCTTACAGCTCGTCTGCTAAATCACAGTAATATGGGTTTTTCCTGGTTATACAAAATGTTTGCAAAAGGAAAGTACAGAGAAGACTGCAGTTAGCAAACAAGGGAGTGTTGGCAGTAAATTATTACAGTATATTCATCTGGTACAAGGTGCCTCCTGCAGAGAGAGAGAGAGAGAGAGAGAGCATTAGAGATTGAGTGTTTAGACTTTTGATACTTTATGTTCTTGCCCCTTATCTATAAAGTGATACATGCCTGCCTGTAAACACACAAGCAAAGTCCAAGTAGAGATTTTGAGTTTTTCTTACTTTAAGACTGGTCTTGATTGATTGGTTCATCTTCGTGAGAGTTACAACCTGGCAAAAGATTTAACATAAAAATCTGAATGAAATCTTACAGAGTGATAATTAAAGCTGTAATAACAAAAAGTGTTATTAGTTAAACACAGACAGTCAGATTGATGTGATTTACGTACCTTCCTCAACATGTTGTAGAGCTTCAGAAACCTGACGATGACCATCTAGAAAAATTTATAACACTTTATTAGATTTGACTGTGTTTTACAATGAATTATATGATATCTAATGATAGATATAAAACCATAACCATGTTAAACAAGTTCATGCCATGCAAGCATAGAGGGATACCCAGCAGTAAGTATCTGACACAGAAGTCAGGCAATGTGACCAAAGCAAAAATAAATAAATAAATAAAAAATTCCCAAAGGAAGGGCATGGATGTTCAGTGTAATAATGTAGTTGAGAGGAAACTGATGGTTATTCAGTCCAGCAACAATATGGATGATTGTTTAATGATCAGCACATGATTCAAGTGAATTTGTAAACCTTAATCCAAAAGTTGTTGTTAAACATTTTTAACTGCAATTTTAACCATTTTTTTATCTCAAAAATAATCCTTCAAACATTTACAGCTGAAATAACTATGTCCAAATTATCAAATCATGATGTTGATGAAAAGACTTAGAAAACTTAGTCTATAGACCAATAAACTAAAAAAAAAAAAAAATTAATATTTCAGCAGTTCTCAGATTCAGGTAGATTAAAAAGCCGATAGAAGGATCAATAGAACCTCTCCAAATCTCTAAAGACACAGCAAGTGTTCACCATTTATAGCAAGTTAGAAAGAAGAAACAAAAGAGCAGTAATACTTTGTCCAAAAATGGACGTACCCATAAGGGGTGCTGAAGAGTTCCTCCGAGTCTCTGTCAAAAAAATGTCACAGCAGTGAGTTCTCACTGCAGATATCTTTCACTGTATTTCATCATCTATGTGATGGCTAATAATGGAAAGTATTTTAGACTGCTGTTTGAACTTGTTCAGTTTTTAAAAGGCGCATTTAAACCAGCACAATAATGAAGGGAGTGTATTTTTCCATCCCGAATTACATGGCCTCGAGTCAGGTGTTTCAGGTTTTTCCACTTCACTTTAGCATCAACCTGCATGGTTTTTCCTTTCAGCTTGTATTGCTTACAGGAAGCAGGTGATGAACTCTCACACTACAATGCTGGAGCTCAAGTTTCGCATTAAAAACTTACATCAAATTCTGAATCTAGTCAAAGTAATGGCACTACATCCATAATTGTACATTGGCAATATTGTCACTGGTCACACACAATTATGGTTAAAATGATGATCACTATTTTGTTTATTTTGTTCATTCAGCAAACTATCAGCTGTACGGAGCAGGGAAGAGCTCTACATGGCACATGCAGGCACATGGTCTGCATCTCAATTAGGGAGGGATTTGCTTTTGCTTAGTATTTTACTGATGGAGCATAAAACAATAATTCTTGATATTTAAATGCATTTCTCCATATCATATTCATAATGTATTACAAAAGTCTATTAACTTTATAAGAAACAGTTCATTAAGTAATTTTAACAAAAAACAAGAAGAGAAAACAATTACTCACTTTGAGATCGCCTTCTGTACAACAACAGCGCAAACAGCAGCCCTACGATCAGCGAGCCGATGACCACCAAAGGAGCGGCTACTTTGGAGGTCGCGACCGACAGTCCGGTTTGGTTCAACCCTGAACAAATGAAAAGTTTGAAAAAAAAAATGAAGTGAGTTAATCTTTAAAATTACTAAACATACTAAGTGCATGATGTTACATTCATTCATTCTTACATTCACTTTCTCGTTAACAGACACAGGAGTCAGTACAAATTGAACTTTTGCTTCGTGTTAAAACACTAAACTTGCGGAAGCAGAGAGTAAACAAGAACAACATGGAGGGTAATATTTGCATTATTGCTGCAACAGTGTGACATATGACAGAACTACAGATAATGATCTGAGTCACTGGGATAGTTGCCAAGAAAACCTGTTGATAAGTTTACATTTTCAAATTTCATCTTTAAGTTACATTTCCCATGACAAACGAAGCATCGCCCAGTCTAATCTGGACTCACCAGACTGTTTTAAGTTTTGAGTGTTTTGGTAAGAAACATGTTGCAAACTGTTTATTACTGAAGAGTGTATTAAAAGACCTACAGCACAGACAGTCTTTCGTTTTTGTTATAGATAAAACATAAAAATTTAATTTATCCATTAAGTCATCTTAATCTAAATAAAAGCTCTATTTTTGCTAATTATTCTGTGGAGCTTCTATTTTCTCATGGTTTGACATTTACAGGATGTTTTTTTTATATATGTAAAGATCTCCTACACACTTTACTGTTTAGAGGTCTAATTCAGCCCCCATTCAAATTCCCATGTGCACAAACAATAAAGTGTTTATTGAATACATAAATGGCATATTTATGTAACTCTGACATCTTTGTTTTTTTCAGATTTAAAGTACAGCATGCTCTTGGATTAAGGTTTGGCTGAAATTACTAAACAGTATTGTGAGCAGTAGGATGGTGTCAGCAGGCCTAACAAATATCATGTGCGGTGCATAATGGTGTATCATAAAATATACCTCCTGGAGTTGGTTGTGGTGGTGGTATTTCAAATGTTTTCTCATCCTCTTTGCCTCCACTGGCATTGTACACAACGCAGGTATACTTCAGGAAAGTGGATCCTCGCAACAAAGAGAGTCTGCTTGTGAGTTGAAACAAACCATCGTCTAACTGTTTCGGCTTCATTTCAGAGCTTTTTGTCCAGTCATGCTTCTCTTCATCAAACCAGCGAATTGTTCCTTTTGGATAGCCTCCGTGAGACTCACAGACCAGTGTACTGTCTGTATTTGGGACAATTTTCTCAGGATCGGAGTATACAGTCAGGACACTGTATCTGGCTGTAGAGACAAAATGGAAAGCACAATCACTGAGCTGAACATTGCACCTTGATGTCAAATAAAATGACTTGAATAAAGTATCTTAAGATGTGATAATCATAATAGTTCACATGCATTAAGAAGTTACAAGTTTAACAGTACAAGTTGCTTGAGTAAATGGCAGCAAGTACTTGTACAACTGGTATTTCTAGATGTTTCTACTGTCACAATGAAACTGAAAGTTAATAGGTTAAAGACAGACAGGCCTGAAGTTGCTCAAGGGGAATACCAATCTGATTGGCCTGGAAAGTCCCCACATCTCTAGACAATTTGCTTTGCTTATAACATTTAAAAACATTCTTGATTTAAAATATAGTTTGTCTCTGCTAAAACATTGTAAAATGTTTCAGTTTTACCTTGGACTTTAAGGGTGGTGACCGCTTTGTCATCACCACTGTCTGTGATCACCATGCAACTGTAATATCCATCGTCTGCCACTGCAGTGTTGGTGATGAGCAGAGAAACATTCATGTTCTTCTCGTCCCATAATGGATCAGCAAACTTGTAGCCTCGCTTTGGCTGGTCCAATTTCCCTCTATTAAAACCCAACACGAGATCACCTTCATCTTCTGGAGAGGTCAGTTTTTTCCAAGCAACCACATGGATAGTTGGATCAATTACATCTTCTGTTGTTTTAACGACACACTCTAGCAGTGACTGTTGGCCATAGTGTCCCACATTTTCAGCTTTGCTTTCCACTTTCACAAATCCTGTAGAAAAAGAAAGCAAAATTAGATATGAGGTCACATGAGTACCAAAAACCATACTATGCTTAAAGTTCTCAGATTATGAATAAACTTACCACCACTCTTAACTGCACAGATGCAGAGGACAGTGAAAATGAATACAATGATTCCACTGGAGGCCATGTTTCTTTATCTGAAATGACAGTTAAAATTGACAGCTATTATGTGGTGATTGGTCTATATCTGTTTTAACTCACAGGGATCTGCTTCTATGAATCAAACTGTGAGATGCAAAGCACATTTAGGTGTAAGTCCTGAGAAGATGGAGCCCATCAGTTTGGGGGTGGGGGTGGGTGTGAGGGTGTGTGTGGGGGGGGGGTTACCATAACAAAACTAAACTAAAACAAGCTACCCTGACTGAAACAAACACCATCTGCACTAAAATAGCAGAAGATTGGTCTGAAGTAAAAGGAACAGCAGAATTCATTTTCCCACTCAGCAAAAGTATTTCTGGGGGAAATACCTGCACAAAAACAGGAGTCTGCAATTTTTACAAGCAAAAAAAAAACATATTGAAAATGTTTCCCTCCTGCCCATGTAATATCATTGTTCATTTATAGAATGGATGACTGAACTCAACAGTAGAGAAATGCATAGCACTGAACTGTTTGTAGGGCACAGTGTCTGCTTGTTTGAAGGCATTCATTTTCACTGGCATGTTACTAAGTAGGTTTTGTTAGTGGGCAAAGGACAGAAGGACGAATCACTGACTGAACAATTTCTAAACAATTATCCAGCTTCCTTCCAAAAGGAAAAACAGTCTTTCAAACCATATAAAGCTTTTGTGCCCACTCAGTGTGGTTGCTCATGCTTGGTTTCTGTCTTTATGCCACATGTATCACATGTGTTTTCACTTTTGCTCACAGGAGCCATGCTCTACGCTGGCTCTGAGAATGAAAAAGAAAAGGTCACCAGAGGTTATGCAAACCCAGCGACAGGAGGTGGACGTGTCCACAGTTTTATCACGACTGGGAAGATGGGCCTAGCTTAGTGTTTACATTGGCATAAAGTAGTTAAATTAATTTTATTACCAAGATGTTACTCGTCGATCCTAAAAATCTGACACTTTGTAAAAATAATTTTCTGCAAACTGAGCTCATTTGTCAGTTTTATTTTTATATTAAACACTCCTAGCTTCTTAAAACTTTAAGCTACTCTGATTAAAACAAACAAAACAAAAATGATAAAAATACATAGACATTTATGTGTTGTTGAAAAGAAACCTTGGTATGTCATCTCAATTTAAAAACTGAAAACTAAACTTTCCTTCCAGCATAGGATATTATAAAGCACCCATTAATTCATGTATTTTTATATAAATGGTTCCACGGGAACTGGGAATTTACTGAAAAATAGGCTCAGTGCCCCATGTTTTTGTAGCTGAACATAGAGTGACTACAGATTTTCCTCTGTTGTAAATGCAGTTTCAGATTTCTGCACTAGTTTTCAGCCTTGTCCCCAGTTCACTGAGATTTCTCAATGTTTTAACAATATTGTGACAGCCGTAAACAAAATCTGAGAATTTTTTGCAATTTTATAAACAAAAACAACTTGTTGTTTTTCTAAAGACTTTCAGTGGCAGGACCACACTCCTGATATTTACTTATCAAAAACTTCTCCAGTCTTATATTGACCTGTTTTTTAAAAAATAGGATGCTGATAATCTTAGATTTAACATCCATTTCTGACACTGAATGAGAGATGGGCAGACCCTGGACATGTCACCAATCTATTGTAGGGCTAACCAAACACACATGACTTTGGATTGTTGGAGGAAGCTGGAGTACCAGGAGAGAACCCGCACAAGCATAGAAAACATGCAAATCCACAGAGAAAGGATCCAGTCAGCTGGTGGATTCAAACTTGTAACCCTTGTGCCAACTACTGTGACATTTCACCGCCTTCTTTCAAATGTGGCATTTAAATGGTTTGCGAATTTAATTCTGATATAATGCCCATTCATTTATTTTCTGCGGCCCGTTCAGTGGGTTGCATTTTTTAATGGGTCTATAAATGAGGAGTCATACTGAAAGAGAAAGTGTCCACTTAGTTTTTCTTTTTATTTCAGCTGAAACGTTGCCACATATTATGACCACCGCAACAAAAAGAGCCAAAGAATATAAATCAATGTGTCATTTTCTCTGGTTTTCTTCCCTCCAAAGTGTTAGTGTCATGGATTGCAAGTTAAAGAGGGGTCAGCTCAGCTGCCGTCTCTGCTCCTGGGTTTGTCTGTTTTTTTGTTTGTGTTTTTTTTCCTGTATGCATCCTAGATTAATCTACTTCATCTATACACTTCACAAAGTTCAAGTGCAATGCATTACAGTTTTGTACAGAAATGCTTTTTTAATTCTAAAAGCAGTTATGGCTGTGCGGTAGAGTAAGATCTTCTTGAGTGCAGCTGGGAGACATCTGCAGGCTCCAGATGAGCATTAATTAACTTCTCCACATCCTGTTCATGCAACTGAGACAACAGGTCAAAATGAAGTTCGCAAAATGTCACGAAGCCCGAGGTCACAGAATGCAAGATACAGAAATATTGTTTTTACCCATCGACCTCCTGATATTTGCGCTTATTTTCTTTCCTTTCCTTAAGACAATACGGCCCTGAGAGTCTGGCCCGTTTGTACGATATCTGTATTGACACTACTGTGTCAGTCTGTTATTCAGGCCCCTCACGTTGCCAGTTGTTTCTGTTCTTTTTGGCTTGTTTTGCCTCTTGTAGCTAGATAAGTTACAGAAAAGACCAAGAGAAATTGTGGGGGGTGAGAGCAGGGAGATGACATGAAGAAAGGCAACAGGCAACAACAAATGATCAACACAAAGTTTTTGGATTGCATTCAACTATTTTTTCCTTGGACCTGTGACCGAGACAAGACGTCCACACACTAATGTTAGCACAATGTTTGTGTCAACTGTCAACCCACAACCTCATTCTGCAGCTGGCGGGCAGCTTCTCTCTCACAGACATGTATGTTTATATTTAGAGCATAGGTATAGTCTAACTCTAAACACTTAAGGTCAGCACAATATGAATCTGTCTCACTGTGTGTATTTACTGCCGTCACAGTTTCATGATTCATGATCACAGCACAAAAAGAAGCATTTCCCTTACATGAATAATGAGAGGCGCATTTAGTGGTTTATAAGCAATGATTAAAGTAGACTGCAGCTTCTGGCTCAAAACCGCACTGCACTTTTTTTTAACACACATACGTCAGAAACAGACCACACTGTTCTCTGACTGTTCACTAGGTACTAACTAAGCTTGATCCACAACAAAAACTCCTAATGCACAGACAGAAGCACTATCGTGGGACAGATGCCAGTTTGTTTGCATAGAGAATTTGAATGTAACCTGAGAACAGCGACAATCAACCAGCGGCTAATCCTTCCAAACTGGCACTTTGAACTTTGAAGACGTTACCTGTACACACTCTCCCTCTCTCTCTCTCTCTCGCTCTCTTACTCACACACACACACACACACACACACACACACATATGTATATGTGTCCACATTCACAGGACAGGGTCACGGACATAAGTCACGGTCAACAAACAGTTGCTGGTGTCGCTGTTCTCAGAAAGAACAGGTCACGCGCACACACACCACACACCATAGACGAAACCAACAAAACTGCTTCATAATTTATATGTACACAATTTTAAGGAGATTTTCACACAAGAGTTTATCACAAGACCTCCAAGTCAAAGACAAGCAGCCTACAATCCTCAGCTCTTGAATGGCTTTTGAACGCGGATCACTCGGTCGGCCGCGTTTCTCCACGTCGACTGAGCGTAATACACAAACCCGTAGGTTTCGGTTGCCTGCATCTGTTATACACCGAGGATACATATAAGTCGCAAAGGCCTATTTATACGGCACGAATATAAATGACCACAAATGATCGATCATGTTCAACTTACATTACACGCTCCTCTTCACCGCGGAGATGTGATCCCTGAAATGGGTCGTACATCTGTAAATGACCAAGGAGGCTTTAACTTTCACTTTCATTCTGAGTCAGAAAAAGAAGGACAACCCACTGTAAAACGCGCTTTCCGTCGCCTGTTGTTTTACAAGGAGCAGACATTTATTTTGTTATATATATATATATATATATATATATATATATATATATATGACGAATTCTAATGTAGTGTCAGCAACGTTAACAGGAGGCATTAGCACTGGATTAGCTTAAATCCATAGAAGAATGTTCGAATTTGAATGAAAATGAAAGCTTTTTTAGTAATCTTTTTTCTATAGACCTAGATGAAAAGGATAATTACAGAACACGTTTTATTTAGAGTATAGCATCAAGTTAGTTAAACATCTGAGATATTGTTCTGGTCAGTTAATGAAATTACATTATCTCACAGAAGTGAGTACACCCCTTACATCTTTTGAGTAACTTTGATGTCACCTTAAAATACCTCAACATACAGCCATTAATGTCTAAACTGCTGGCAATAAAAGTGAGTACACCCTTAAGTTAAAATGTCCAAACTGTGCCCAAAGTGTCAATATTTTGTGTGGCCACCATTATTTTCCAACACTGCCTTAACCTTGTCGGGCATGGAGTTCACTAGAGCTTCACAAGGTGCCACTGGAATCCTCTTCCACTCTTTCATGATGGCATCATCGTGCAGGTGGATGTTAGAGACCTTGCGCTCCTCCACCTTCCATTTGAGGATGCCCCACAGATGCTCAATAGGGTTTAAGTCTGGAGACATGCTTGGCCAGTCAAGTACCTTTACCCTCAGTATTTAGCAAGGCACTGATCTTTTTGGAAGTGTGTTTGGGGTTGTTATGTCATGTTGGAATAGTGTCCTGGCCCAGTTTCTGAGGGGAAGGAATCATCCTCTGCTTTACTATGTCACAGTACATGTTGGCATTCATGGTTCCCTCAGTTAACTGTAGATCTCCAGTGCCAGCAGCACTCATGCAGCCTCAAACAATAACGTCACACCACCATGCTTGACTGTAGGGAAGACTCATCAGACTCTGTACTCCTCACCTGTTTGCAGCCACACACCCCTGATACCATCTGAACCAAATAAGTTTATCTTGGTCTCATCAGACCATAGGTAATCTATGTCCTTAATCTACTTGTCTTCAGCAAACTGTGGGCTGTCTTGTGCATTATCTTTAGAAGAGGCTTCCTTCTGGGATGACAGCCATGTGATGGCTATTCAGCGTATTGGGTATATTCTTATAGCTTAGGTCATCTTTATGTGAAGTAATCTGTCTTTCAGATCCTCAGAGAATTCTTTGCCATGATGTGCCATGTTAAACTTCCAGTAACCAGTATGCGAGAGTGTGAGAACAATAACACCAGATTTAACACACCTGTCCCCCATTTGCACCTGAGACCTTGTAACACTAATGAGCCACATGACACCAGGGAGGGAAAATGGCTAATTGGGCACAATTTGGACATTTTCATTTAGGGGTTTACATACTTTTGTTACCAGGGTTTTAGGCAATAATGGCTGTATGTTGAGTTATTTTAAGGTGACATCAAATTTACAGTGTTATACAAGCTATAAACTGACTACTTTACATTGTATCAAAGTGTCATATCTTCAATGTTATCCCATGAAAAGATATAATAAAATATTTACAAAAAATGTAAGGGGTGTACTCACTTTTGTGAGATATTATATCAACAGGTGCACTAGAGGGGCAACAATCTGACAAGGCCCAAGTCAGCCGCATCATTTTTTCCACTTTGTTTTTCGGGGTGTCTTTAAATACAGCCCTCTGTAGGCTGATAATTTCCGTTTCCATGATGTGGCATCCTTTCGTTCCTAACACACTACCCAGTCGATAACATTACGCTGAAATCTGATGTGTTATCAGAGCATTCGTTAAGTTTCTTGTAACTTAAAGACCACGTGTGCTGCCTGGTACTTTTTTGGTATTTCTAAAGGCTTTTATGCAACGCAGTCTGTTCAGCACGTGGTCAGAGTCACATAAAAATAAGAATGCAACACATCAGATTGTCTTTTACTTCTTTCAATCAGGTTTGTTAAGTGTGATGGTTTTATATTTGTGTAACCACTAATTGCTACAACCATTAAAATGTTTGACCAATACTTTATATACTTTTATAATACTTAGTTTACATTTTGTGTCATGTTTATTATCACTGTTCCATTTTTAATGGTAAACATACATATTTTTGCCCTCAAAACATAGTGCTTGACTTCTGTACTTGACTCTGGGACTGTCACTCTGGTGGTACTTTAAATTCTGTATAAGTGATTGAAATTACCCATAATCTCAGCTACACACCTATAGTATCAGTTTGAAAGTCCTTGTGCATTTATAAGATTATCAGAAAAGTTGATCGCAGACCTTAAGGCAGGGGTCCCCAATCTCAGTCCACGAGGGCCGGTGTCCCTGCAGGTTTTAGATCTCACCCTGGGTCAACACACCTGAATCACATGATTAACTCATTGGAGAACTTCAAGACATGTTGAGAAGGTAATTTATCCATTTAAATCAGCTGTGATGGATCAAGGACACATCTAAAACCTGCAGGGACACCGGCCCTCGTGGACTGAGATTGGGGACCCCTGCCTTAAGGTCAAGATCACTGAGATTCAACCTAATCCAAGTTATTAAGAAGATGCAGCTATGGTATCAATTCCAAAATCCAAGCGATTTTCTTCTTGAGTTGTCTCATTGACATCATTTTCAGAAAACTTGACCTCTGACCTTGGAAGCTCAGTGACCTTGACCTCCCAACTCCACGATTTTTAGCAGAAACACCAATCCTACATCTCCTCGTTCGCACATTCACAAACTTTGGGCGACCATACCCCACCAACCTTTTATAGCTGAGGGGTAAAACCCAAATACTGTTAAACTCATAGCTCAAGAAGGTGTAACTGTTCAAATAATATTTTATTTTATTAATGAGGCGAATTAGTGGCTGCCAAGTTTTTTTTCCCCAAGTGAAATGAACTAACAGCCACTACAAATATACAAACACACCCGATGGTCAAAACTGATTTAATGTCAATGTCCACTTGTGCCATTTATTGATTTTAAATTTCAGCAGTGACTTACATCCAGCAACAGGAAATGGTATGATGCAAGCGCTGCATCATAATAAACATAAGAGAAAGACACCACACTAAACAATGCAAACTTAAAATGCAGATTTTCTTGCATGACAGCTTGCTGCCATGCAGGTGACTCGAGAGGACAGAAGCAAGTAGAAGAATTTTGGTTGGAATAATGCCACGTGAAAGTTACAGAAAGATTGTTTTTAGATTTCCAGTGAGCAAGAATACCAACTAATGTATAAAAGGGGGAGAGCAGTGAAAAGAAGGCTGGGTTGTCATAAGGTCACTTGTCAAATCTAGGATGGGTTTACCAGGAACACAGTTGTCGGGACTATAAACAGTCCATGGATTTTCAATGCAAATGCAATGGAAAAAACACCCATCTGTGATACTGGTAGGATGCAATTAAGAAACCCAACCTTGTTTGATGCTGTAGCCTAACACACAAACAGGCGCACTTTAGAGTAAAATTTGGAGTAAATTTTACCTATAAAAACACGGGGCACTTAAAACCGGCACTGGGGTTACAATAATCTAATGCTCGAGACAGTAGCAAAAACGGCTTGTTCCAACTTTGTTTTTTTGTTTTGTTTTTTATTTTACCTGGCATGTGACCCTACAGTACTCAACTGAAGACAAATGTCTGCATTTTCCAGATCATAATGACAGTAATTTATGAGAATCCTGTGGATAATACTATAATCATTAGAAAGAGTCCAACTTCATGCAACAACAAGAACAAGAATTGTTTCACAAAAAAAGAAAAAGTATTAAACAGATTAAACGGAAGAAAATTCACAGTTATGTTTCTTCTCACATTCATACGTTAAAGACTGGACATGCATGCAAGATTGGGTCAAAGATCAACACGGAGCAAAAGCTTTTTTCCTTTGCTTGTGTTCTACAAAATGCTTCTCTATTCATTCACAGCTTGTGCTGTTGCATTAAAGTTAGGGGAGATTTACCATTTGGCTGATGTGAGAAATGTGAGCCTTGTACCCTACCTGGCAGGTCAAATGCATTTCAGAGGTAAAGGCAGACTTTGAACCGTATACATAGAAATACATAAAGTGCTTCTGTCAAAATAAACAAACAATAAAAACAGTACAAAACGGTTTTCAAAAAAGAGGTATCAAAACAATGCACTTGGGGGTGTGGAGGAGACTGGTTACTGCTGGACATCAGAGGATTCCTGCAGGACAGACAAATGAGCTGGGGATTCTTGCTTTAAATAAAAAAGATGTTCGAAGATGAATGGAGGTAAGGAGGGGTAGTCGAGTGGCTTTCAACCAAGAATCAGGCTGGACTTGCCCCCCGGGGGGTTTCGGCGGCCAGATGGTAGTCCTGCAGTGGGTTCCTCAGCCTGGGGGGCCTCATCTTGCTGCTCTGGAACTGCTTCAGGCTCAGCAGCACTGTTTTCTGAGCATCAAAAGACAGTTTATAAAATAAATGAGGAAATGCTCCCTTATGACTTCTTCTTGAAAGCAGTCTGTGTGTCAAGTTTATCGTGTTCACTCTCTAAACAAACTATGAATGCCATTCGATGTGGGTGTTTCCTGTTGTTTTCAGTTTACTCTCCAATTCAAATCAACTGCAGATAACAATAATTTGCTTCTCCTGCCCTGTTTTCAAATGAACACTAAGCTTTAAGGGTTTTTTTTGCTTTGCACATACTTTTAGCCTCATTTAGTTTCCCATGGTAAACTGGTTCTACAACTCAAAGTTCAAGCAGACCATTAAACTTTATGTATAGTGAATTCAGGGGAGGACTGGGGGAGTCTGGGGGAATAATATATTCTGTGTATGTGTTGTAAGCATTATATTAAAACTGACTTGGATAAATGTGCCAACAGTTGGGGTGCAGGGAGGTTTTGAACTAAAATAACGATGATGTGATCAAGAAACAGGCTCTTACCATTTTCACGTACAGAGATATCTCCATCCTAATCAAGATAAGCAGAAAAGAAAGGATAAATGTTTGACACCTTCATAAAGGAATTTTGTACAACTTGAATCTGTTTTGATGGACAAACGCACATTCACAGCGCAGTTCACTAGCACTAGTTACAATCCAAGTGTCATTTGGTAATTTCTCAAAAGGAAGAAGAAGAGGAAAACATTGATACTTTAAATAGTTTGGACTTTAGCTGTTTCTTGCTGTTTGTTTGGCCTCAAGTTTCACTTCCTTTCTATGCGCAACTCATGATCTGAGCCTTTGTCTTACTGTGGTGGGGGTGTCCCCCAAGTGACTGGTGGTATGATTTCCTCCTCTCCTCAGGGGGGCCGATGGTTCTCCACACAGCACACCTGTTGGTTTCCCGCCTAAAAGAGGAATGAAATATTGGGAATAATGAGAAAGACAATCCCAGTTTAAATAAACACGTATTATGTGTGCGTGTGTGTTGAGCTGTTTCAGTCTGGACTGCAGAGCTGGACAGAGAGGCAGACAGACAAATGGGACTATCCCTTATCACTGTCTCAAGCATTGTGTTTTAATGATCGACCAGAGGCGAATAAAAAGGCATCTCAAAAAACATCACTGAATAACAACATCTGAGAATTGAGGCATTAAAACTTCTGAGGCAATGAGACCCAGGAGATTAAAAAAAAACCCCAAAACGAGCCAACTGTCAGACACGCCTGACTGACACAATCCTCCACACTTCATTCTTCACAGATTTTCTACAAAATCTAATTGAAAAAAACAAACAAAAAAACAACGACACCCAAATTAGAGAGCATTGATCGACGCATCCAAATGCAGCCAAATGCAAATATGTAATAAATGGCCTAAATACAAGCAGATAAATTATACATTTTCAGTTTCCCCTGAAATATTTTTCAAGTAACAAATGACATTTGTGAGGACAGGAAATAACAATCTCATGATAGAAGCTACTCAAACAGCTGCGCACTGACTGGACTCCTACATATGACTTTCCACTTTTCTATTGTGCTCTGGGGAAATTTGACCTTTTTTTTTAAGTTACACTTTCGCACGAAATGTCCATCTTATAACAACCATTTTCACACTGAGGTTAATTTAGATGCGCAGTCATGTTCTCCTGCGTAGGCCACTTTTACTGTGTAGGCCATTTCCTTTTCGCCTCCAGGGGGTTTCTTGATTCATTCTCAGTACCCTTATTCACAAGCCTAACAGCAACGCATGTGTCTGTCAGTTTCGGAATAAATAACGGCTATTCAGAAATACTGTCTATCAGCACATGATTGGGGGGTAGAGAAAAAGGCCAAAAAGACAGAGCAAATTTACATTTTTATCATTTGTTCTCACGGAACAAAAGAGGTCCTATTCTCCAAATCGACAACAGCTTAATATCGAATGTGACATTTCAACTACGTAATATGAACTTCTTAAACTTTTCAGTATTATTATTTTTTGCACATTTATTATATCAGATAAAAGGTACCAGCTTACCGTCATCACATTTTATAACACATTCTAAAGGACCAACTGAATTTTTGGCTGAATGAATGCTTGCAAATCCTGCTAACGTCACATCTCTTGGTGTCACCGGCACCGATGCTGGTGAGATGGCCATCAGTGCTACTCTGTAGCAACCTAGTAGATACACCTATGGTATAAATTCTCCTTGTTCCCAAGTTATTGCATTCACAGGATTTTCAGAAAACGTGACGTGATGAGGTGATGATAAACTAAATCACCCTGTGCACCACTTAACTGGATAGTCAGCAGAGCACTTTCTCTAACAGACTGAGCTCTGTTGCCACAAGGACAGATACAAAAATGTTCTCGTACCTCATTAAATAACTCTTTCTAACATGCTACATCTGTCTAGCAGAGTCATCTGCACTTAAACATTTTACTGCCATTTGTTTTTACTTTCCCCAAATATGTATGGATATAATGGATAAAATATTTGAAACGCAGGAGCTGTTTGTCTTTGTAAATCATGAAGTCATGAGTGAGTACTCTAGAGTTTGGGGGTTTAGGTCTGTGCCAATAAGAACATCTGGCTTGTACACACATTACTGTTTGTGTACAGCAGATGTAAAATAATACACTTACGCAAGCACTGCTATTAAGAAATCATTTTAAGCATTTTCATTTTTAAGTATTTGTACTGTATCCTACGCATAACCCACAGGGTAATACTACACATTTTATTTCAAATTACTTTTCCACCTGTAATTTCCATAGTTTGAAGAGTAACTTCTGTGTCAAAATTACATTTACTGCTCACTTTTTATTTTTAGCTACACTTTGCTGGTATTGTTTAGGTCCCATATTTTGCTTTCAGAACTTTCTTAATTCTTTCTGTCAGAGAGTCAACAAGGTGCTGGAAACTCAGAGACGTTGATCCATACTGATGATATGCAATTGCTGCAGATTTGACAGACATCCATAATGGAAATCTTCCGGTTCAGCACATTGCAAAGATGCTCAGGTGAATGATCAGGCAATTTGAGTACAGTGAGCACATTGTTCAAGAAACAAATATGAGATGGTTTGAGCTTTGTGGCATGGTATACTATCCTATAGGAAGCAGCTATAAGAAGATTAGTACATTGTGGTCGTGAAGACATGGAGCATTGTCTGCAAAACTATTCAGGTAGGCTGTTGCATTCAGACAATGCTCAACTGTAGGGCTGTAGTGATTCATCGACACAGTTGATGACGCGGACTTGAAAAATTGTCAGCATGCAATTTTGATGTTGATGCATCATATTCTAAAACCACATAAATATGTTTTTATATCTGCAATACTCTACAGGGAGATATGGGTGTACTCTCTCAACGTCTGCTAAGAGTGGACTTAATACTAACAAAGAAAAATGCAGCGCAAACAATGGTGAACCAAAGAGGAAATCCCAAATAGTTGATTCTGTTTACCTGGATCTAGTGTTTTCAATGAGAGACAAGTGGGGATAATGGAAGAAGATCGAGACAGAGACTTCCAAAAGTGTGGGAGAAATTTCACAGAAAACAACTTTCCTTCCACAGTAGCACCACTGCAATGCATGGCCATTTAAAATGTTTGCACCCTGGAGTCACAACACGGCATTTAATCTGTTATTAGACTCAACTGACGTCTCTCAAAATGTAAAAGCACCCACCCACCACTTTAATCACACTCTAGATCTTGTTTTAACATGTGGCATAGAAACTGACATTTAATAGTGCCTTCTAAAAACCCTCGCCTGTCTGATCATTTCCTAATAACATTTAAATTTACAATAATGGATTACACCGTAGTGGGGAGAAGATTTCACAGTAGATGTATTTCTGAAAGTGCTGTAACTAAGTTTAAGAATATAATCCACCCACTGTTGTCATCTTCAATGCCCTGAAGAGCACAGCAGCTACCTGAACGCTACTCCAACAAAGGTTGATTATCTTGTTAATAACTTTGCCTACTCACTACATATAACTCTAGATACTGTAAATACTAAGGCCTCAAATCAGAAGTACTTGACTCCCTGGTGTAACTCTAAAACGCGCACCTTAATGCAGATAACTCGTAAGCTGGAAAGGAAATGGCGTTATACAAATTTAGAAGATCATCATTTAGCTTGGAAGAATAATTTGCTGCTTCATGAAAAAGCCCTCTGTAAAGCTAGAACATCTTCACTGATTGAAGAAAATAAGAACAACCCTAGGTTTCTCCCCAGCACCGTAGTCAGGCTGACAAAAAGTCAGAGCTCTGTTGAGCCAACCATCCCTTTAACGTTAACTAGTAATGACTTCATGAACTTCTTCACAAAAATTTTTTAACCATTATAGAAAAAATGACTCATAATCAACTCACATATGTAATATTATCTACAGCTACTTTCAGTGCCACTGATATTTATTTAGAGTCTTTTTCTCCAATTGATCTTTCTGAGTTAACTTCAGTAATTACTTCCTCCAAACCATCAACGTGTCTTTTAGACCCCATTCCTACAGGACAGCTCAAAGACGTCCTGTCATCAATTAATGCTTCAATCCTAAATATGATCAATGTATCTCTAATAATGGGCTACCACAGGCCTTCAAGCTGGCAGTAGTTAAACCGTCTCTAGACCCAGCAGTCTTAGCTAATTATAGGCCAGTCTCCAACACCTTCCTTTCATATCAAAAATCCTTGAATGAGTGGTTGTCAAACAGCTAACAGATCATCTGCAGAGGAATGGCTCATTTGAAGAGTTTCAGTCAGGTTTCAGAGCTCATCACAGCACAGAAACAGCTTTAGTGAAGGTTACAAATGATCTTTGTGTGGCCTCTGACGGTGGTATCATCTCTTGTCCCGCTAGACCTCAGTGCAGCGTTCGATACTGTTGATCATAATATTCCATTAGAGCGATTAGAGCACGCTGTAGGTATTACAGGTACTGCGCTGCAGTGGTTTGTATCATATCTATCTAAAAGACTCAAATTTGTTCATGTAAATGGAGAGTAGTCTTCACAAACTTAGGTTAATTATGGAGATCCACAGGGTTCAGTGCTAGGACCAATTCTGTTTATATTATACATGCTTCGCTTAGGCAGTATCATCAGAAGACATAGTATACATTTTCACTGCTATACAGATGACACCCAACTTTATCTATCCATGAAGCCAGATAACACACACAAATTAGACACCAATTAAATTGCAAGAATGTCTTAAAGACATAAAGACCTGGATGGCCGCTAACCTTCTGCTTCTAACTTCAGATAAAACTTATGTTATTGTACTCGGCCCTAAAATTCCTAGAAATATGGTATCTAACCAGATACTTAGTCTGGATGGCATTACCTTGGCCTCCAGTAACACTGTCATTTTCACAATGTCAGTCATTTTTCCCCAGGATATGTCATTCAAAGCAAATATTAAACAAATATGTAAGACTGCTTTCTTCCATTTGCACAATATCTCTAAAATTAGAAATATCTTGTCTCAGAGGGACTCTGAAAAACTAGTTCATGTATTTATTACTTCTAGGCTGGACTACTGTAATTCTTTATTATCAGGATGTCCTAAAAGCTTCGTGAAAAGCCTTCAGTTAATCCAAAATGCTGCAGCAAGAGTACTGACAGGGACAGAGAGAGCATATTTCTCCTATATTGGCTTCCCTTCGTTGGCTCCTTGTTAAATCCAGAATTGAATTCAAAATCCTGCTCCTAACATACAAGGTCTTAAATAATCAGGCCACATCTTATCTTAATGACCTTAAAGTACCATATCACCCCATTAGAGCACAACACTGCAGGCTTACTTGTTTTTCCTAGAGTATTTAAAAGTAAAATGGGAGGCAGAGCCTTCAGTTTTCAGGCCCCTCTTCTGTGGAACCAGCTTCCAGTTTGGATTTGGGAGGCACATGCTATCTCTACTTTTAAGATTAGGCTTAAAACTTTTCTTTTGGCTAAAGCATAAAGTTAGGGCTGGATCAGGTGACCCTGAATCCTCCCTTAGTTATGCTGCAACAGGCGTAAGCTGCTGGAGGATTCCCATGATGCATTGACTATTTCTTCTTCAGTCACTTTTCTCACTCACTACAGTGGCTTGCAAAAGTATTTGGCCCCCTTGAACTTTTCCACATTTTGTCACATTACAGCCACAAACATGAATCAATTTTATTGGAATTCCACGTGAAAGACCAATACAAAGTGGTGTACATGTGAGAAGTGAAACGAAAATCATACATGATTCCAAATATCTTTTACAAATAAATAACTGAAAAAGTGGGGTGTGCGTAATTATTCAGCCCCCTGAGTCAATACTATGTAGAACCACCTTTTGATGCAATTACAGCTGCCAGTCTTTTAGGGTATGTCTCTACCAGCTTTGCACATCTACAGACTGAAATTCTTGCCCATTCTTCTTTGCAAAACAGCTCCAGCTCAGTCAGATTAGATGGACAGTGTTTGTGAACAGCAGTTTTCAGATCTTGCCACAGATTCTCGATTGGATTTAGATCCGGACTTTGACTGGGCCATTCTAACACATGGATATGTTTTGTTTGAAACCATTCCATTGTTGCCCTGGCTTTATGTTTAGGGTCGTTGTCCTGCTGGAAGGTGAACCTCCGCCCCAGTCTCAAGTCTTTTGCAGACTCCAAGAGGTTTTCTTCCAAGATTGCCCTGTATTTGGCTCCATCCATCTTCCCATCAACTCTGACCAGCTTCCCTGTCCCTGCTGAAGAGAAGCACCCCCAGAGCATGATGCTGCCACCACCATATTTGACAGTGGGGATGGTGTGTTCAGAGTGATGTGCAGTGTTAGTTTTCCACCACACATAGCGTTTTGCATTTTGGCCAAAAAGTTCCATTTAGGTCTCATCTGACCAGAGCACCTTCTTCCACATGTTTGCTGTGTCCCCCACATGGCTTGTGGCAAACTGCAAACGGGACTTCTTATGGTTTTCTGTTAACAATGGCTTTCTTCTTGCCACTCTTCCATAAAGGCCAACTTTGTGCAGTGCACGACTAATAGTTGTCCTATGGACAGATTCCCCCACCTGAGCTGTAGATCTCTGCAGCTCGTCCAGAGTCACCATGGGCCTCTTGGCTGCATTTCTGATCAGCGCTCTCCTTGTTCGGCCTGTGAGTTTAGGTGGACGGCCTTGTCTTGGTAGGTTTACAGTTGTGCCATACTCCTTCCATTTCTGAATGATCGCTTGAACAGTGCTCCGTGGGATGTTCAAGGCTTGGGAAATCTTTTTGTAGCCTAAGCCTGCTTTAAATTTCTCAACAACTTTATCCCTGATCTGTCTGGTGTCTAAATCCAATCGAGAATCTGTGGTAAGATCTGAAAACTGCTGTTCACAAACGCTGTCCATCTAATCTGACTGAGCTGGAGCTGTTTTGCAAAGAAGAATGGGCAAGGATTTCAGTCTCTAGATGTGCAAAGCTGGTAGAGACATACCCTAAAAGACTGGCAGCTGTAATTGCAGCAAAAGGTGGTTCTACAAAGTATTGACTCAGGGGGCTGAATAATTACGCACACCCCACTTTGCAGTTATTTATTTGTAAAAAATGTTTGGAATCATGTATGATTTTCGTTCCACTTCTCACGTGTACACCACTTTGTATTGGTCTTTCACGTGGAATTCCAATAAAATTGATTCATGTTTGTGGCTGTAATGTGACAAAATGTGGAAAAGTTCAAGGGGGCCAAATACTTTTGCAAGCCACTGTATGTGTTAATAGACCTCTCTGCACCAAATCACACTTATTATTAATCTCTGGCTCATGTCTATTATCCTGTCTTTCATCTCTCACCCCAACTGGTCACGGCAGATGGCTCCCCCTCCCTGAGCCTGGTTCAACTGGAGATTCTATCTGTAAAATGGGAGTTTTTCCTTCCCACTGTCGCCAAAGTGCTTGTTCATATGATTGTTGGGTTTTTCCTCTGTATGTATTATTGTAGGTTCTACCTTACAATATATGAGGCAACTGTTTTTGTGATTTGTCGCTGTATAAATAAAATTGAATTGCATTGAATTAATTGACTAATCAAAAAAAAAATCATTGGCAGAGTAGTTTACTGCCCTACTCAACTGGTACTAAGACACCCAAAGTGTACATTCCACCACCAGGTTAAACCACTGATACAAGTCAGTATTTATTTAGTATTTATCCTAATGCACAGTCCAACAGGTGTACCTAATAAAGTGACCATGAGTTCTGAACATAGTGAGCACAAAAATGTGTTTTTTTCAGATAGAATGCCAGTTGCTTTATTTCCCGATAGTCTAGACTTCACAGCATTGATGACATCACAGGATTACAATAAATCCACTTCTGAGAAAGAACAAGGAAGCTTTTATGATAATTAGTTTATGTGAATGTGTACTTTGAGCTTATAAAAGCATACAGTGGAGAACCGTGAAGTGAAACAAAAAAATTTGACATTTGGTCAATGAAAATTAAACAGATAATTTTATTTCTAATCATTCTATTACCTCAGTCTTGGTATTTCACAGAGTTGTTTTATCATAGTAGTAACATTACTTGTTACCTAAAATAAAAATTTGTTAGGTAATTTGTTACACTACTCACTGTATCACTTTTGTGTTACTCCACAATATTTTCTGAGTTGCACTTTCACACAATTGCCTGTACGTAATCTAAACCTTAGGCTACAAGCCCAAACAAGGGCACAAATTACTACTCTAATGAAGAGATACACAAGCTGTTTCTTTAAGATTTAACACAAAGACAACAGCAAAGTTAAACACCAGCGCAGAGAGTACTTTGCAGCGGCGGCCACTCAACTGTAGAACCAGCCAAAGTTACGAACTAAGGCTAAGGAGAAATATAAGTAATGCGGATATCTCCACTTCTAAAAAGCTGTAAACTACTCTTCCATTTTCCTTTTCCAAGCACACCAACTGGAATCAGCTGACTGTGCGGAAGTATGTGAAAAAAAAATTCCATGTCTGACTTCCCCCCCTTTTTAAATTACTCATTGTGGAAATAATTGAAGAAACCATGCTTGGCATTCATTTGTTACTTTTTTGATTTGTAAATATAATTTGATTACTGAATTCAGTAAAATAACGTTACATTACTGTGTTAAACAAAGATGTAATGTGATACCATACCACTCCACATGTCTCTGTAAACACATAAATCTCTTACTCTCTCTCTTCTCTTTGACAAACATGCTGTGGTAGTTGCAGGTCAGGTCAGGTAAGTAAGCAGAAAAAAGAAACCTGCTCAGTGACTGAGTAAATCACTTCTTGAAAGGAGAAGGAAATATACTTGAGCCTGCTAATTCGAAGAAGACCTTACTCTGCTTAATCAAAGTTCAAAACATCTCAGGACAAGTGTCTCACTTCTCAAAACACCAAAACACAGAGAAGTAAAAGGAGGAACTGAAAGATGGGGCTTGAGTGAATTATATCCAGCTTAAACTTTCAGAACAAAGAGAGGACTATTACTTTTAACCACTCAATATGAGAAGTAAAAAAGGAGGAAGGAACTGTGTGGAAGCTTTTCTTGCATTTGGTATGAAATTATACCGGACTTTAAAAGATCCTGTAGGTACTATAGTATTACTCAAATCTTTATTGTGTGGCTCAGAAGATGAAAAGACTGTTAATACTAAACTACTCTTTATGGTTAATTAAATTCCCCCATATATTAATAGACCCTTGAACATTTCCTGATGTAAGCTTCCTGATGGTCAGCAACTTTCTTGGTGAAGTGTATTTTACACTGATGTCATCACATGGTTATTCACGTCTCTGGACTTTCCACCGACACACCATTGTATGTAATACTTCCTACCACTCCTTTTACAGGCCTATCAAAACAGTGTCTAGCTTCTGTTGCAAAAAGGTATCGAGAGGCCATTTCCCCAAACAATACAAGGATAAATTTACTAATGACAATTTATAATATATTTCTAATATCATACATTAAAAACTGTTTCACTAGAGACCCTGAGATCTTCAAATTTACAGTAGACATTCAGTATTGAAGAGCCATTTTTGTAGCAAAGACAATAATGTTTAAAATATAACCTGGAAACATTCAGAGGCCAGTCAAGAATGTTCTGTCACAATAAACTTGGACTTAGTTTTATTTTGATTTTTTCCAAAGGTCGGAAAGCATGAGAAATGCTTGTGCTAGCTCTATGCGTAATAGACCTCTGTTGTAAGATGTACTTTTAAAATTATGTTGATGTTTAAATAATTTATTTTCTTTTTAGGTGTGTCTGGTGCACACTTGGGGAAAATGCTCTGGAACAAGAGAAGCAAATAAAAATTGCAATACCTAGCATCATATTTACCTCATGTCTAGTTTCATTTCCTTTTTCCTGTTTTTTTTTTTTTGTTGTTGTTGTGCATCAATCCACATTTAGGAAAGTACACTTAAGGGCAAAAGTCTACATACCATTGTCATGTGCATGAATGTCATGGTAAGTTTGGTTTTTCTATCAATTCTTTGAACTTCTTTTTTTCAGGATGGAATGATTGTACAGCATACATCTTTAATGATTAAAAAAAATACAAGAATTGGGTGCACAAGTTTTCATTTGTTTTGGACTTTCTCTAATCCATTTAGAATGGCCTACCCAAAGCCCCGACCAACCCTTTTTAACTCTATTGACGATTTGTGAATTATGCCTAAAAGCCGAGTCTGTGCCAGGAAACACACCAATGTAAATGAACTCTATGAGCCAAAACGAGCGGTCAAATATCCAGCCAAAATTATGCCAGAAGCTTGTTAATGACTACTAAAAGCATCTGGTTGAGGTCGAGATTTCTTGCTAAGTGCCATTTAACCAAATATTAGTGGGTATATGTATACTTTTGACCATGTGTGGATTAGAGAAAATCATAAACAAATTCAAAGTTGTGCACCCCATTCTTGTTTTTCAAAATCATTACAGATCTATGCTGTCCAATCATTCTACCACAGAAAAATAATATTTCAAAGAAATCATTAAAAGCCCAAACTTACCATAATATTCATACCCACAACTGTATATATTCAGCACTGCAACAATAAGACTTATTAAACCATGGCGTTCCAGAGGTTTCTACACTGAGACAATTACTATTTATTTTCAGATGATGCCAATGATACCCAGATGTACATATCCATGAGGCCAGATGACACAAATCAATTAGTTAAGCTATAGGCATGTCTTAAAAACATGAAGGCCTGGATTACTTCTTATTTCCTACGTCTCAATTCAGACATTTGAAGTTATTGTACTCTGTCTTAACAATCTTCGGAACATGTTGTCTAACCTGATACTTCTCTTTAGCCTGCAGTCATTTTTGATCAGAATATGTCCTTCAACATGCAGATTAAACAAATATGTAGGACTTCATTCATTCACTTTACATGTTTCAGAGTGATGCTGGAAAACTAGCTTGTACATTTATTACTTCTAGGCTGGACTTTTGTAAATCCTTACTAACAGGTTGCTCTAAACGCTCCCTGAAAAGCCTTCAGTTTCTATAGAATGGTGCAGTGGAAGTTGTGACAGAAACTATGAAAAGAAACCACTGCTGTTCTCCCATGGCTCTGTGTTCTAACAGAGCACTTCACTCTCAGAATGCAGGCTTATTTAAAGTTCATAGAGTTTTTTAGAAGTAGAATCAGGGCCACAGCCTTCAACTAACAGGTCAATCTACTATGGAACCAGCTCCCAGTTTGGATTTGGGAGCAGACACCCTCTCTACTTTTTGATTAGGCTTAAAACATTCCTTTCTGACAAAGCTTATAGTTAGGACTGGGTCAAGTTACCCTGAACCATTCTTTAGTTATGCTGTAATAGCCTTAGGTTACTAAGGGGGTTCCTGTGATCTACTGAGTATTTCTTCTTCACTCATCACGTTTTATTTCCTGTGTGTTTATACACCACTACTGCATTTAATATACTGTAGTTTTGTAAACAATTAATGAGTAATTATTAAACTCTGGTTCTCCTCTTTTTTTCCTCTCACACCCAACCGCAAGTGGTTGCTCATAGGGGCTTGTCTGATTGTTGAGGGTTTTTTGTCTAATATTACAGGGTCTTCACCCTACAATATAAAATTGCCGCTATTGTGAAATGGGCCAACAAAAATAATTTAATTAAATGAAAAAGGCCATTCTGAAAATTTTTATTTTAAATAATAAACCCTGTGCTTCAACAAGGAATTGAAGCAGTCAAAACTAAACAAATATTCAAGATTTCTGCAAACTTGTTGATTACGAGACAAACACTTTTGGTCCAATATATAACCTGCTGTGTGAAATATCATGACTGGAAACAGACTCTGGAAAAACCAAATATCTGTAAACTTGCTTGTTGTTATCACTGGTTTTCTAACACCTAAGAGAAATTTTCTAAATAAGATAGCTATGGCAATGGCAAATTGAGCTGTAGGTTTTTTGACAAAAGCAACATATGTGCAGATGTGATGCAGATATTACCTGGTGGGTTGTTCCTTCGATTAGCATAAGGGTCCTCTGGCTCAGCAAAAACGCTAGAGGCCATCTTGTTTTTCCGGACAGGTGGCTTCTCCTCATCTGCACCAAGCGAAATGTTGGAGCCACCACCAGGAGGGCGCAAAACCCTGGAAAGAGAGAGATTATTCTGTTTCTTCTCACTTTTCTACCAATATTTCTATGTATTTATTAAATGCTATGCTTTAGAGTTAATGCTTCGCTTATACTCATGTCAATAAAATTCAGTGAATTGTGTTTTGGCTCGTACAATAATGAGCGTCCCAGTGGGGGGAGTGTGTAAGAGTCACGACTACAGGTTTTTTTAATTAACTAAAACAAAACTGAAAACTAACATGTTAGGTTCATTCCACAAAGGAAACATGGATCCCTTGGGCATTGAGCAGGAAGGTCAGCCAACAAAAAAATCTGCCATATGAAAAATGCAGATCTACCTGCTGTGGGGACACTGACAATACTGAAACTAATAAACTAATGAAAACAAAACAAAATAACTAAACCGAAATAAGCAAAGCCGCTTGTGAAACTAACTGAAACTAAAAATTCTTAATGAAACATAAAATAAAAGTGAAAACATAAAACTAGATTTACCCCAGTAATGAATCAGACAGATTTATTATACTAAGCGATGTGGTTTATGTACATCTGCCAGATTTTAAGTGGTAAAGAAAGAAATGTAAATTAGTAAATGGCTAAAATTTTCTTAAGACCACATAACCGCACAACTCAGTTGCTGTTTCGAATATCATACACAGAGACAGACCTGGGAGATATATCTATCAAATAAATGTATCACCCAAAACCTGGGATCTATAGATGTGATATCATGATATTTAAAGAGTTTAGTAGGATTCTGAGACCCAGAACTATCCACATGTAGACTAAAATTCATAAATACAACAATGTTCAGTATATAATTGGTGCAATATAATCTGTTGCTCAAGATCATCAGAAATGTATGATCTACAGAAAAAACCCAGTCTATTATGGGATTCTACTAAAGAACTTTGGGTAATGGGCAGAGGTAAATCTGCGATATATAAAGTTATTGCAATAAAGGTATAATCTACATTTATCTGAAAGTAAGAACAGTACTGAAAAAACAAACAAGCAAAACTGGAAAAATATAGTTTTAGAAAATAATAGGAGCCGTTTCAAATTCAATAATGTATGGCATGTATGGTGCACTACAACAATGAAATATAATAATGACAATAATTACTACTAACCTGTGATTTATGTGAAATATTATGCTAGTTATGCTTGAAAATAGGCTAGGCTATTTAACAGTGTTAAATATGTGGCTTTTACCTTAAGACCAGGTGTGGCATATACGTGTTTATGGTTTGTGTATAAATGATGTGTGTCTGAATTCCTTAATTCTTTAAATATTGTGAAAGTAAATATTTTTTAATCCTCACATGTCCTACATTTTAATTATGGTGCTATTGAATTTGCTACAATAACCATATAACTTTCTGAAAACTCATTCGTTTAAATAGTGCTAATTGTGTTTTTTTTATATCTTGGTCTTAAATCAGATGTTCAATGCATCTAATAAATGAATACAATACACGTGAAATTCAGTGTATGGTCTATATAATGTCAGGTGTGGCCAGCAGTAACATGGCCCTCGCCTCAATCAGACCATATGCAAGACAGACTAAAGCGTGTCTTACTGCACCTCCGATAATAATCTCGCTTCCTGATCAGAAATCTGCGGGAACCCCACCCAGCTGAATGAATATATATCTTTACTCCCCTGCGTTTTCCAAACAATAATCACAAAATACTCAAGAAGGAAATGCAGTACAAACACACGAAGGCATAAAAGGCCTCGGAACCACGATTAGTCTGCATCAGCTCGCTAAGCATCCTCTCTCCACAAAAGGCAGCGGTACAGGCGTGTTGTCTTGCTAACTAACGTTCACGTTCGAATGCTATATCCGGATGGGCAAAATAGGAAGGCGTGGTAGCAAGCTTTATAATTGTATCGTCGACGGCTTTACTTTCAAACTATGTCTAGGCGCTTTAGTAACAATTACAGGCAGGGGCACCAACAAAACGGTCGTCTATTTTTCTCCGTTAGCCTATGTGTCGCGTTGGGGTAAAGTCAGAGGATGCTGGACTTGTTGGCTTCATGGTGGATGGCTAACGGATACACATAGGTCTGAACGACGCCTTTTACCTGGAACTGCTTTTAGCACCGGGCTCCATCCCTTGAAATGTCGTAGTAGTCGTCATTTTTGCACAAGATGTCGTACAGTATGTATAAGTCTATCAGTATACAAGCAAACTACACTCTCATAAGCAGTATTTCACCACCTCATCACTATCCACCCTAGCTGGTGGCTCCCAGTCAACCTGCTTCCAGTCTGAGAGGACCAGTGTGGAACTAAACGACGAAAGAGATCTCACTTCCGGCTGTTGTTTCAAAATAAAATAAGACAACTGTGGAAGAAAAAGGGCTGCGGTTCTGTGATTCAGTTAGCTCACGTGAAACTGTATATTATTGTGCTTAGGAATGCAAATTTTGCAGCTGAGGAGTTGCGCTTTGCCATCTAACCTTTAACAAAAATGACACCTTCGAATTTAAATTTGAAACCAATTTTCATATTTCCGGTTTTCTCTGGTTAGAGCTGGACCGCATGTATATTTTTGAACATGTGGATTAGAGAAAATCCAAATCCAAAATATCTTCAAATTTGTGCACCGATTTCTTGTTTTTTAAAGTCATTAAAGATGTATGCTGTAAAATATTTCCACCTTGGACAGGCATGACGCCTGTTCACTTATACATTATTTGTTCTGGGATTAATAAAGTATTCTGATTCTAAAAGCCCCAAACTACCATGATCATGTTCATGGTGAGTGTATGTAAACCTTTCACCACAAGTGCACTTCTCCAAATTTTAAGGGACGCACAACAAAATGTAACTAAATGAGGAAATGAAGCATAACAGAAGGTGACGTTAGGGAAACCTGATGCTAAGTATTGGATGTTTTATCTGCTTCTCCTTTTTTTCCAGACACACAATAAGATAAATTTAAATTCAACATGATACGAAAAACATCTAATACAAAAGATGTCTATTAAACTTACTCAGAGCTATTGCTGGGATTCACACAGAAGTGTGAGTCAGTCTATCTATCTGTGACCATCTGTGGCTGAGAGAAGGATTCAGTATAGTGAATCTAAGAGCAGATGACAGCAACCTCCCTAAACAGGACCCAGTAACCATTACAGTGGCAGACATCCTAGCACTGTACAGCACCAGGCCTTGACATGATTTACACCTACTATAAAGCTTGCTCAATAACTTTATCCCTGACTTGTCTGGTGTGTTCTTTGGACTTCATGGTGTTGTTGCTCCCAGTATTCTCTTAGACAACCTCTGAGGCCGTCACAGAGCAGCTGTATTTGTACTGACATTAGATTACACACAGGTGCACTCTATTTAGTCATTAGCACTCATCAGGTAATGTCTATGGGCAACTGACTGCACTCAGACCAGAGGGGGCTGAATAATTACGCACACCCCACTTTGCAGTTATTTATTTGTAAAAAATATTTGGAATCATGTATGATTTTCGTTCCACTTCTCACGTGTACACCACTTTGTATTGGTCTTTCACGTGGAATTCCAATAAAATTGATTCATGTTTGTGGCTGTAATGTGACAAAATGTGGAAAAGTTCAAGGGGGCCAAATACTTTTGCAAGCCACTGTATATCAGCTTTTTGGTCAGCTTGCCCAGATGGATGGTACTGAAAGCATCCTGGCATACGTTCTGCTACTCTTCAGATGTTGCAGAGTGGTGTTTAAGGCTATTGCTACTGCGTCATCCACTGATCAATTGGGACAGCAGGCAAATTGGAGGGGATGGACAGTGTCCGGGACCATGTTGTTGATGTGTGTGAGAACCAGTTTTTCTAGGCACTTTATGGCAACTGGTGTGAGTGCCACTGGCCTGAAGTCATTTAGGGTGGATATGTCCAGTCTTTTGGGGGCTGGTATGATTGTGGAGGATTTGAAAATGCATGGGACTACTGCCTGGCATAATGACAGGTTAAAGACATCAGCATACACACCAACAGGCCTTCAGAACTCTGGGAGGAACTCCATCAGGTCCCACACCCTTGTGGGAGTTCACTTTCTTCAGAGCTTTCAGCATCACCTAGAAGGCAGTGTCTGTGGGGTCGCCAAGGGCCTTTGAGGGTGTGTTTGTGTTCAGGCTTCCAAACCTGTCATAGAAGGTGTTAAGGGTGGAATCTTGGGTGTCTGTGGTAGTTGAGGTTCTCCTGTAGTTTGTGACAGATTTGACTCACTGCTACATAATGCGCATTATGGTTGAGGTAGTAGCATTCAACCAAAAAAAAAAGAAAACATCCACAAATATTTCAGAAAATGTAGCGTTTTGTTTTTTGAAATTTCAATTATTATATAACTGGCAAAAGTGCAAACCAAATTGGTACAGTCTTTCTGGCCAGACACGTGGCAGCACTTGTACTACAATTTAGTTTGTATTTAACAAAATTAAAATGCAGACATAAGTGTACACATTAGTTTTTGACTGCTGGTGAAAATGGTTTTCTTTACAAATAACTCTCTCGCTGAACTAACACACCCAAACCCTAAACATGTTTGTACTCTCTGCTCATAATGCCTTCATAAATAATGTTTTGCCTTTTAAAGAACTTATTTTAACATTGCACTCAACGACAAACATATGCTTCCTAACAAAAAAGGTAACTTCAAGGGCCAAATTGCACATTTATATTTCTTCATGTCAACATACGGGCTGCAAGAGGCCCGTGAGCTGCAAGTTTGAGACCCCTGGTCTAGATGAATAGGCATATGACTCGGTACATGGGCCCAGAAAGGAATTGTCAGAAAAAGCAAAGAGGAAAAACACCAGCTGCTGGAACATTGGTCAGTCTGGTCTCAAGTGACTGCGCTATCTGTGCACCACCTAGTTTAATTACAAGAAAGCCTACGACACAATGCGTCACACATGGATATGAACAACACCTAAAACTATTTAAGCTCAACAAGACCCTAAGAACAAAACTAGAGGCCAACTTCTCGCCAATAGCACAATTGCAGGATGTACCAAGGAGAAGCTCTGTTGTCTATGTTTTTCACAGGTCTTAACCCTCTCAGCCATATCACTCTTAAGACTGGCTACAGATACAGAATTGAGCAAACGTATGTATGCCAGCATAGAATGAGACATCAATTACCCAGTAAGATCAACAGCAACATCATCTGAATGCTATTTGGACTGATTAAGTGCAGTCAGATGGTAAATAAAGAGAAGGAACCTAGTGAGAAGTGAAAGTGCTCCATTATTAGAAGGCAAGATTGAATATATTGGGGACAGTACTTTGGAATCCCCCAGGCAAACTGGAACCATAAAGAGGCCTGTGGGAAACATCAAATACCTGCAGTAAGGCCAGTTCTGAGGAGTCAGCTGAATGGAAAGAACAAGATTTGCCTCCAGCAGACGGTAGGGACAACAAGGATCTATGTTCAGAAGAGTAGTTCTAGGAACAGCAAAGATGCTGCGCAAGAGTCTGAAGCTCCGAGGCCTCTGGTAAAGGGCCTGAGCTTGAAGAATAAAGACAACAGCAGGGCAAGTGGGGACATGCATACGCACACACAGCTTATGTCATTCAAGAAATCATTGTCTAGAAACTGATTACTTTGAAAACTGACTACATATACACTTTATTGGCCATGTAATGATGGATAATTATGTCTTTGGCTTCTAAAAGTACTTACATCATGGCATTTCCTCTTACTGCATGGAAGCAATTACTGAGAAGTAAATTCAAACCAATAATTTTTAAATGACTGCAATTGTAGCTGCAAACAGTGTTTTCAGATGTGACGAAAACACACGTACACACAGATTTGAAAAAAAAAAAAAAAAAAAAGACTCAATTTATTCCAATAATACATTTTTATAATAACAACAGATGTCAGTGAATTTAAAACAGGGTTACATCAATCAAACCTCCATCTTTAATCAAAGCCTTTGTAAGTATAAAAGCAAAAGCAGGACCAAGCGTTCTCTCTTCCCAAATTAAAAACAAAAAAAACAAACAACTCAAACAAAAACAGTTTTTCACTTCTTCGGCACGTTAGACTGACTGCAGCCTACATATTGTCTGCACTGCGCTGTTCAGACATGTTAATATGTCACGTAACATGGCAGTGTAATCAAACTCAACACTAGCTGTGATGCTGCCTTTGAGTATTTTGTGTAAATATTCCACTGGATCGTATCAACACTGGTCATGAGCATTTGAAGACTGGGTATAACAAAGATGTTCAGGGACGAAAGGGGGAGGTAGGGATGTTCATAGGAAACAGCCTTTAAAGAGGCGAGCCTCCAGTTTGCTGTTGGAACACGTCGATTGTATCTTCATCCTCCATTTCTAGCTGCAAAAAAAAGAAAGACAAGAAAACTTTAAATATTAGAAGGAAGTACAAATGCTTTAAAAGGAGGCCGTAGCCACCGTGATGCAACCCACTGGTATGTGAAAAGACTTGACAAACAAGTTATTACTCAGTGAGCTGTAGTATGAACCTCAGATCATACTTCTTTCTGAATGGACTTGATGTTTTAGGTTTGTTTCCCAAGCTCACAAACTCATCAAGAAAGTGATGTCACAGAGGAAGTAAGCCAGGGGCCATTTTCCCACGCACATACAATCACAAGTTCTTCAACAAAAGGATGGCCTGCCCTCTGGTGGCCATTAAAATATAAGGCAGATCAATGCTGACTACACTTTTTCAAGACCTGAGGCCTGTAGAAATCCTGAAGCAGGATTTGTACCCATCTCATTTACTTCAGGGTTATTTGTTGATATATTCTGAAAGCTGTTCATTTCTTGCTGTTCTGGAGAAGGTTATACTCAAGATAAAGATAAACAGGTAGAAAACTGCCTACTGAGCAATCACTTTTCTGGAAAAGTATCATCACCATTCCTGGAAGATCCAAAAATATTTAATAGGATCTAAAGTTTGTCTTTCCCACTTGCTCTTGGGAAGCAGCTTAATTTCAGCTTTTTTCCCCCACTTGTCAACTGCAAGTTCAAATGACATGTTTTAGGAGCATTAATGTGCTCCTAATACATAAGCGAATCTAAACATTAACTCAATGTAATAAAACAATTAAAATCCATCATTTTGTCCTGTGTTTTGATAACAGACCTGTAATACCTGTGTGTAAACTTACACAGTAATTATTATTCTGTGCTTAACCTCTTCAATTAGTTTTAAAATATCATAGCTTTTAATTAACCATATGCATGATTTGTCATATGTTTTTGATGTCACCCCTTTCATGTGAAGCTGCTTGTAGACAGGCTGCCAAACCCTGGGTTGATTTATCCAGTTGATATCAACCTTCATGTGAACTCTTAGGCTGACTGCCAAGGGTAGGGTGAGTGAAGCAGAGATCTGAGTATGTTGAACTTGCTTTGGAGTACAAGGTCTTGGTTGCTGTGTCTTTATATGGTTGGCAGTCTTAGTAGAGCAGCTGTGTGAAACACCAATTTATGTGTTGAGACATGGGCGGCTTTAATTTTTGTGTCCACAGCAGTTATGTGAATAACTATACTTAATGTATCAGAGTATTGTTTCTTACCTGATTTATCACCCAGTGTTTGACATAATGTTTTCCTTTAAACATCATAGTAAAAAAAGATTATGTTCTGCACTGACATAAAGGGGTACTGCAGATGCAACAAGGAGTTAGATCTGTTCATAACGGCTCTGTGCTTTTGAGTAAACCTCTATGCTTTTTCTGTATACAACAGTAAGTATTATAATCTTTCTCGTTTTAGTTGTAGTACAGTTGTAATGCAGAATTATTGCTTCTTTGAGTTCATGAAAGTAAATGGTATATGCTGGAAACATATCAGCTGAAATGCAATCTCGGGACTGCAAAAACAAACAAAAAACCTAAACCAAACCAAACAAGGATCATGTTGGCCTGACCTATATTAGCTATGTGGTAATCCATGACTTTACTGGAATGCACCAAACAGCTGACTGGTTTGTGGATTTTGAGTACTGTAACATAATGCATTGAGTTCACATGTAACTACTAATATGAGATGTAAGAGCCAAAGTAGCAAGACTATGAGGGCCAAGGTTTATTCAGCCGTAGTTCACAATAACGAAAAGTGATTCCAAAAGTGCACAAGAACAAGAGCATGTAGACTTACCTGAGAAGGTGTGTCTGTTTCATTGATGGGCTGACCGTCAAATCGAAATCGTATTTGCCTCATTGACAGCCCCTGAGTGGAAAAACAAAATGTTTACTTTTAAACTTCACAAGGTATTTTTGTGACCTCGGGTTTAAAACACCGACTGTGAATTGCAATGACTCATGTTTCAGGAAAACCATCTTTCCCTACTGACTGCTTAACCAAAAAACCCCTTCAAAATTTGATGGAAATAAAAAGGGTGGGACAAAAGGAAATTATGTGGTTAAACTTGCTCCAAGACCATTAGAACCGTAACAGACTGTCTAAAATTAAATAATACAATATATTACAAAGTTACATACATGAGAAATAGCTCTAACGTATACAAATAACACAATTTATAAACATCCAGAATATTGTAAAGATTAAATGTATATGATTGACATTTTAGTTTTAACTGCAAAACTTTGTTATTTTCACTATAGCGGATGTGCAAAATGGTGTAACTGTCTCAGTGTGTGCTGTGCATTAGATGGGGGAGGACTGATGTTGCACACCTAATATGTCTACAGTAGAACTGAGGTGTTTTTAAGACTCTTAACTTCCAGATAAATTTAAGGTTGTGTGGATTCCGCCAAACTTTTCCGGGTACCATGTGAGTAATGACAAAATGAAAACAAAGATTTGCTTCTTTAGGATCAAACCAAAAACTCTGCATATAGTTAAAGCAACAAAAAGCCTTGTTACCATAGTTAACAGATGTTTGCATTACCCTTATATTTTAGGCCATCTGATATACAGAAACATATTCTAAGCATAAGTAAATTAAGCAAATTAATGTTTTTTGGAAGGTTTACCTTGTTGGATGTCCAAATATACCCCCCCCCCATTTCTGATTTGGCAAGAACCATGTATTTTTAAATGTCAATTTCTTGGTCTCTTGCTTATGAATGATCAATTTCAGATGACCAGCAATACACTTAAAGATACTTATTAAAAAAAGTTAAGATTGTGTCCCAGTCTCACCTGCCGTTCACAATAAGCTTTCATCAGTTTGCTGAGAGGAGTGTGCCTTTTGATCTTAAACTGCACCACTGAGCCATCCTGTCCTGCCACCTTCAGGTTGATGTGCTCGTTGTTCTCCGTCTTTACTCCCTCCTAAGACAGAAAACAAGTTCATAGAAAGTCACACTATTTAGAAAAAAAGGGGGAGGTGTGACGATTTACAAGAAACTGCGCCCGCCATTACAAATTCCGAGTCATAGGTGTTTTGCATATCTCAGCGATACCTCATTGTCTTCAAACAAAAGTTAAGTTCACAATATGTGCGTGGATTTACGTTTTTTGTTTGTTTGTTTTATCCTCCGCGACAACTGCCTGCCTGATGTGCGTAGAGCTGAAGACTAGCGTGGGTACCGAGAGCAATGAGGACTGGATTTACAACTTCAACGTTAGCATTAGCTGTAGGCAACTCAAGCAACAATGGCCTTCAATACAACAAGATGCACTGCGGCCTAGCAAAGATTCAAATTATTCCACTTGTGCTATTAACAAAACCCTTATCTCTTTACCCAGGCTTATGGCTGGCGAGTCAGCACAACGGAACCCTTTATTTAAAATCTAAGATTCGTTTGCACATTACGACTTTTGCTCAAAAGGTTCCTTTTTGTACCGTTTATGTTACAAAAGGTGGTCGTCTTTCAGCCTTTCTTACCTTGGCCATGTCTCTGAGTATTGCACACCTTGTGCTTTTGGGCACTCCAGTGATGTTGCAGCTCTGAAATATGGCTAAACTGGTGGCAAGTGGCATCTTGGCAGCTGCACGCTTGACTTTTCTCAGTTCATGGGCAGTTATTTTGCGCCTTGGTTTGTCCACACGCTTCTTGCGACCCTGTTGACTATTTTGAATGAAACGCTTGATTGTTCGACGATCACGCTTCAGAAGCTTTGCAATTTTAAGACTGCTGTATCCCTCTGCAAGACATCTCACTATTTTTGACTTTTCTGAGCCTGTCAAGTCCTTCTTTTGACCCATTTTGCCAACGGAAAGGAAGTTGCCTAATAATTATGCACACCTGATATAGGGTGTTGATGTCATTAGACCACACCCCTTCTCATTACAGAGATGCACATCACCTAATATGCTTAATTGGTAGTAGGCTTTTGAGCCTATACAGCTTAGAGTAAGACAACATGCATGAAGAGGATGATGTGGACAAAATACTCTTTTGCCTAATAATTCTGCACTCCCTGTAATTATATTGCACAGTTAGGATATGCACATTTCTCACATGAAGTGAGGTAGTGTGGGATTATTATTGCACGTTGTTCAGTGTTTTTTGTTTGCCATCAGTCTGACTGTGGAGGGGAATAAGCTATTGAAAAACCTTGTTCTGTGAGTGATGATGCTGTCCGCTCTGCTGTGTCTTAGGTTGTATGTGCAGTTCTTGTGTCTGAGCAGAGAGTGAGCTGAATGGAGTGGGTCGCTGATAATTCCGTCTGCTCTTTTCCCTGGTTCAGGCTAGCTCTCCCGAGCAGCCTAATGACATAGAGCATTTGCTGTTCTTTTCTCATTGTGGCTGTGGTGTTAAGAGTCCAGCTCAGGTCTGTGACCTGCAGTCCCAGGAATCCGTGGCTTTTGGCCCTTTCCATCTCAGTACCTTTGATGATAAGAGGCTGCCGAGGGGGAGGATTTTTCCTGAAGTCCAGTATCATTTCTTTGGTCTTATCTGTGTTAAGGATGAGGCCATTCACCTCTCTGTGCAACTGGCTGTTGGATTTCCTCACCGGAAGACCTCAAGTAGTACGGGTCGGCAGTAATACATGCAGCACCATCATTTTAAACACGGGGGCCCCGCAGGGATGTGTGCTGAGCCCCCTCCTCTTCACGCTGCTGACCCATGACTGCACTCCATCATACAGCTCCAACCTCTTCATCAAGTTTGCGGACGACACAACGGTGGTGGGTCTCATTAGCAACAGGGATGAGACCAACTACAGAAGTGAGGTGAGACGCCTGGCCACGTGGTGTGTTGACAACAATCTCTCTCTGAATGTGGAGAAGACAAATGAGATTGTTGTGGACTTCAGGAGAATGCACACCCAACATGCTCCTCTGACCACTGACGGAGCGTCTGTGGAGAGAGTGAGCAGCACTAAGTTCTTGGGTGTGCACATCACAGAGGATCTCTCCTGGACGTACAACACCACAGCACTGGCCAAGAAATCACAGCAGCGTCTCTTCTTTCTCCGCAAACTAAGAAGAGCAGGAGCACCAGCCCCCATCATGTACACTTTCTACAGAGGCACCATCGAGAGCATCCTGTCGAGCTGCATCACTGTGTGGTTTGGAGCCTGCAATGCGTCCTGTCATAGAACCCTCCAACGCATAGTGAGAGCTGCAGAGAGGATCATTGGTGTCTCTCTCCCCTCCCTCCAGGACATTTACAGCACCCGTCTCACTAAAAAAGCCCTCTGCATAGCGGCTGATCCCACGCACCCAATGCAAAGCTTCTTCAAGCTGCTGCCGTCAGGGAGGAGACTGCGGAGTCTCCAGGCCAGGACCAGCAGACTGAAGGACAGCTTCATCCATCAGGCTGTCAGGAAGCTTAACTCCCTCCCGATTCTGCCCCCTCTCCCCTCTCTCCTCCACGGTCTCACTGAACTCTGTCACACACACACACACACACACACACTCTCTGACTCACTCACTGGCCTGCACCAGTTATTAGTCACCTTGTGGAGCATTGGACTGCCACTACCTCATAAGACTTTGTTGTTACACTATCTCCTACCGTACATTACCAAATCTCCATTTGCACTATTTGCCTATTTGCACTACCTTGCCTGGTTTACACTCAATGTCATTTACCGTTACCTGAATATTGTATATGGTATATTGTATAGCTTTTTTGGTATATGTAAAATTGTACTGTATTTATTCAAATTTTACTTTTTTTAATTATTTTAATTATTTTACTTGCATTTTTAATCACTCTCTTATATTTAAATGTTCATCTAGGGTTTGAGAGTAACGAAATTTCTATTCTCTGTATGTCCTGTACATATGGCAGAATTGACAAATAAAGTTGACTTTGACTTTGACTTTTGACTTTGATTCTCCTCTCTGTAGACAAGAGTGTTGTTTACCAGGGTCCTGTACCCATACCCCCCTTGATAAACCGTAGGATGGCGGTCTCATCATCGTATTTAATGACAAAGATGTAATCCTGGGTGGAGACACAGTCATTAGTACACAGGGTGGAGAGTCTGGGGCTGAGGCAACAGCCCCGTGAGGATCCTGTGCTGATTGTGAGCTCAGCAGATACCTGTCCTCCCATTCTCACCACCTGCAGTCTATCTGTCAGGAAATCCAGAGTCCAGTTGCACTTGGGGGTTGTATGCCGAGGTACAGTGGCTTGCAAAAGTATTCGGCCCCCTTGAACTTTTCCACAGTTTGTCACATTACAGCCACAAACATGAATCAATTTTATTGGAATTCCACGTGAAAGACCAATACAAAGTGGTGTACACGTGAGAAGTGGAACGAAAATCATACATGATTCCAAACATTTTTTACAAATAAATAACTGCAAAGTGGGGTGTGCGTAATTATTCAGCCCCCTTTGGTCTGAGTGCAGTCAGTTGCCCATAGACATTACCTGATGAGTGCTAATGACTAAATAGAGTGCACCTGTGTGTAATCTAATGTCAGTACAAATACAGCTGCTCTGTGACGGCCTCAGAGGTTGTCTAAGAGAATACTGGGAGCAACAACACCATGAAGTCCAAAGAACACACCAGACAAGTCAGGGATAAAGTTATTGAGAAATTTAAAGCAGGCTTAGGCTACAAAAGGATTTCCCAAGCCTTGAACATCCCACGGAGCACTGTTCAAGCCATCATTCAGAAATGGAAGGAGTATGGCACAACTGTAAACCTACCAAGACAAGGCCGTCCACCTAAACTCACAGGCCGAACAAGCAGAGCGCTGATCAGAAATGCAGCCAAGAGGCCCATGGTGACTCTGGACGAGCTGCAGAGATCTACAGCTCAGGTGGGGGAATCTGTCCATAGGACAACTATTAGTCGTGCACTGCACAAAGTTGGCCTTTATGGAAGAGTGGCAAGAAGAAAACCATTGTTAACAGAAAACCATAAGAAGTCCCGTTTGCAGTTTGCCACAAGCCATGTGGGGGACACAGCAAACATGTGGAAGACGGTGCTCTGGTCAGATGAGACCAAAATGGAACTTTTTGGCCAAAATGCAAAACGCTGTGTGGCGGAAAACTAACACTGCGCATCACTCTGAACACACCATCCCCACTGTCAAATATGGTGGTGGCAGCATCATGCTCTGGGGGTGCTTCTCTTCAGCAGGGACAGGGAAGCTGGTCAGAGTTGATGGGAAGATGGATGGAGCCAAATACAGGGCAATCTTGGAAGAAAACCTCTTGGAGTCTGCAAAAGACTTGAGACTGGGGCGGAGGTTCACCTTCCAGCAGGACAACGACCCTAAACATAAAGCCAGGGCAACAATGGAATAGTTTAAAACAAAACATATCCATGTGTTAGAATGGCCCAGTCAAAGTCCAGATCTAAATCCAATCGAGAATCTGTGGCAAAATCTGAAAACTGCCGTTCACAAACGCTGTCCATCTAATCTGACTGAGCTGGAGCTGTTTTGCAAAGAAGAATGGGCAAGAATTTCAGTCTGTAGATGTGCAAAGCTGGTAGAGACATACCCTAAAAGACTGGCAGCTGTAATTGCAGCAAAAGGTGGTTCTGCAAAGTATTGACTCAGGGGGCTGAATAATTACGCACACCCCACTTTGCAGTTATTTATTTGTAAAAAATGTTTGGAATCATGTATGATTTTCGTTCCACTTCTCACGTGTACACCACTTTGTATTGGTCTTTCACGCGGAATTCCAATAAAATCGATTAATGTTTGTGGCTGTAATGTGACAAAATGTGGAAAAGTTCAAGGGGGCCGAATACTTTTGCAAGCCACTGTAGTGAGTGAGAAAAGTGACTGAAGAAGAAATAGTCAATGCATCATGGGAATCCTCCAGCAGCCTACGTCTATTGCAGCATAACTAAGGGAGGATTCAGGGTCACCTGATCCAGCCCTAACTTTATGCTTTAGCCAAAAGAGAAGTTTTAAGCCTAATCTTAAAAGTAGAGATAGCATGTGCCTCCCAAATCCAAACTGGAAGCTGGTTCCACAGAAGAGGGGCCTGAAAACTGAAGGCTTTGCCTCCCATTTTACTTTTAAATACTCTAGGAACAACAAGTAAGCGTTTTGTTTTTTGAAATTTCAATTATTATATAACTGGCAAAAGTGCAAACCAAATTGGTACAGTCTTTCTGGCCAGACACGTGGCAGCACTTGTGCTACAATTTAGTTTGTATTTAACAAAATAAAAATGCAGACATAAGTGTACACATTAGTTTTTGACTGCTAGTGAAAATGGTTTTCTTTACAAATAACTCTCTCACTGAACTAACACACCCAAACCCTAAACATGTTTGTACTCTCTGCTCATAATGCCTTCCTAATTAAATGTTTTGCCTTTTAAAAAACTTATTTTAACATTGCACTCAACAACAAACATATGCTTCCTAACAAAAAAGGTAACTTCAAGGGCCAAATTGCACATTTATATTTCTTCATGTCAACAAGAGGCCCGTGAGCTGCAAGTTTGAGACCCCTGGTCTAGATGAATAGGCATATGACTCAGTACATGGGCCCAGAAAGGAATTGTCAGAAAAAGCAAAGAGGAAAAACACCAGCTGCTGGAACATTGGTCAGTCTGGTCTCAAGTGACTGCGCTATCTGTGCACCACCTAGTTTAATTACAAGAAAGCCTACGACACAATGCGTCACACATGGATATGAACAACACCTAAAACTATTTAAGCTCAACAAGACCCTAAGAACAAAACTAGAGGCCAACTTCTCGCCAATAGCACAATTGCAGGATGTACCAAGGAGAAGCTCTGTTGTCTATGTTTTTCACAGGTCTGAACCCTCTCAGCCATATCACTCTTAAGACTGGCTACAGATACAGAATTGAGCAAACGTATGTATGCCAGCATCAAATGAGACATCAATTACCCAGCAAGATCAACAGCAACATCATCTGAATGCTATTTGGACTGATTAAGTGCAGTCAGATGGTAAATAAAGAGAAGGAACCTAGTGAGAAGTGAAAGTGCTCCATTATTAGAAGGCAAGATTGAATATATTGGGGACAGTACTTTGGAATCCCCCAGGCAAACTGGAACCATAAAGAGGCCTGTGGGAAACCATCAAATACCTGCAGTAAGGCCAGTTCTGAGGAGTCAGCTGAATGGAAAGAACAAGATTTGCCTCCAGCAGACAGTAGGGACAACAAGGATCTATGTTCAGAAGAGTAGTTCTAGGAACAGCAAAGATGCTGCGCAAGAGTCTGAAGCTCCGAGGCCTCTGGTAAAGGGCCTGAGCTTGAAGAATAAAGACAACAGCAGGGCAAGTGGGGACATGCATACGCACACACAGCTTATGTCATTCAAGAAATCATTGTCTAGAAACTGATTACTTTGAAAACTGACTACATATACACTTTATTGGCCATGTAATGATGGATAATTATGTCTTTGGCTTCTAAAAGTACTTACATCATGGCATTTCCTCTTACTGCATGGAAGCAATTACTGAGAAGTAAATTCAAACCAATAATTTTTAAATGACTGTAACTGTACCTGCAAACAGTGTTTTCAGATGTGACGAAAACACACGTACACACAGATTTGTAAAAAAAGAAAGAAAGAGGAAAAAAAAGACTCAATTTATTCCAATAATACATTTTTATAATAACAACAGATGTCAGTGAATTTAAAACAGGGTTACATCAATCAAACCTCCATCTTTAATCAAAGCCTTTGTAAGTATAAAAGCAAAAGCAGGACCAAGCGTTCTCTCTTCCCAAATTAAAAACAAAAAAACAAACAACTCAAACAAAAACAGTTTTTCACTTCTTCGGCACGTTAGACTGACTGCAGCCTACATATTGTCTGCACTGCGCTGTTCAGACATGTTAATATGTCACGTAACATGGCAGTGTAATCAAACTCAACACTAGCTGTGATGCTGCCTTTGAGTATTTTGTGTAAATATTCCACTGGATCGTATCAACACTGGTCATGAGCATTTGAAGACTGGGTATAACAAAGATGTTCAGGGATGAAAGGGGGAGGTAGGGATGTTCATAGGAAACAGTCTTTAAAGAGGCGAGCCTCCAGTTTGCTGTTGGAACACGTCGATTGTATCTTCATCCTCCATTTCTAGCTGCAAAAAAAAGACAGACAAGAAAACTTTAAATATTAGAAGGAAGTACAAATGCTTTAAAAGGAGGCCGTAGCCACCGTGATGCAACCCACTGGTATGTGAAAAGACTTGACAAACAAGTTATTACTCAGTGAGCTGTAGTATGAACCTCAGATCATACTTCTTTCTGAATGGACTTGATGTTTTAGGTTTGTTTCCCAAGCTCACAAACTCATCAAGAAAGTGAGGTCACAGAGGAAGTAAGCCAGGGGCCATTTTCCCAGGCACATACAATCACAAGTTCTTCAACAAAAGGATGGCCTGCCCTCTGGTGGCCATTAAAATATAAGGCACATCAATGCTGACTACACTTTTAAGACCTGAGGCCTGTAGAAATCCTGAAGCAGGATTTGTACCCATCTCATTTACTTCAGGGTTATTTGTTGATATATTCTGAAAGCTGTTCATTTCTTGCTGTTCTGGAGAAGGTTATACTCAAGATAACGATAAACAGGTAGAAAACTGCCTACTGAGCAATCACTTTTCTGGAAAAGTATCATCACCATTCCTGGAAGATCCAAAAATATTTAATAGGATCTAAAGTTTTTGTCTTTCCCACTTGCTCTTGGGAAGCAGCTTAATTTCAGCTTTTTTCCCCACTTGTCAACTGCAAGTTCAAATGACATGTTTTAGGAGCATTAATGTGCTCCTAATACATAAGCGAATCTAAACATTAACTCAATGTAATAAAACAATTATAATCCATCATTTTGTCCTGTGTTTTGATAACAGACCTGTAATACCTGTGTGTAAACTTACACAGTAATTATTATTCTGTGCTTAACCTCTTCAATTTCTTTTAAAATATCATAGCTTTTAATTAACCATATGCATGATTTGTCATATGTTTTTAATGTCACCCCTTTCATGTGAAGCTGCTTGTAGACAGGCTGCCAAACCCTGGGTTGATTTATCCAGTTGATATCAACCTTCATGTGAACTCTTAGGCTGACTGCCAAGGGTAGGGTGAGTGAAGCAGAGAGATCTGAGTATGTTGAACTTGCTTTGGAGTACAAGGTCTTGGTTGCTCTGTCTTTATATGCTTGGCAGTCTTAGTAGAGCAGCTGTGTGAAACACAACAATTTATGTGTGGAGACATGGGCGGCTTTAATTTTTGTGTCCACAGCAGTTATGTGAATAACTATACTTAATGTATCAGAGTATTGTTTCTTACCTGATTTATCACCCAGTGTTTGACATAATGTTTTCCTTTAAACATCATAGTAAAAAAAAGATTATGTTCTGCACTGAAATAAAGGGGTACTGCAGATGCAACAAGGAGTTAGATCTGTTCATAACGGCTCTGTGCTTTTGAGTAAACCTCTATGCTTTTTCTGTATACAACAGTAAGTATTATAATCTCTTTCTCGTTTTAGTTGTAGTACAGTTGTAATGCAGAATTATTGCTTCTTTGAGTTCATGAAAGTAAATGGTATATGCTGGAAACATATCAGCTGAAATGCAATCTCGGGACTGCAAAAACAAACAAAAAACCTAAACCAAACCAAACAAGGATCATGTTGGCCTGACCTATATTAGCTATGTGGTAATCCATGACTTTACTGGAATGCACCAAACAGCTGACTGGTTTGTGGATTTTGAGTACTGTAACATAATGCATTGAGTTCACATGTAACAACTAATATGAGATGTAAGAGCCAAAGTAGCAAGACTATGAGGGCCAAGGTTTATTCAGCCATAGTTCACAATAACGAAAAGTGATTCCAAAAGTGCACAAGAACAAGAGCATGTAGACTTACCTGAGAAGGTGTGTCTGTTTCATTGATGGGCTGACCGTCAAATCGAAATCGTATTTGCCTCATTGACAGCCCCTGAGTGGAAAAACAAATGTTTACTTTTAAACTTCACAAGGTATTTTTGTGACCTCTGGTTTAAAACATCGGCTGTGAATTGCAATGACTCCTGTTTCAGGAAAACCATCTTTCCCTACTGACTGCTTAACCAAAAAACCCCTTCAAAATTTGATGGAAATACAAATAACACAATTTATAAACATCCAGAATATTGTAAAGATTAAATATATATGATTGACATTTTAGTTTTAACTGCAAAACTTTGTTATTTACACTATAGCGGATGTGCAAAATGGTGTAACTGTCTCACTGTGTGCTGTGCATTAGATGGGGAGGACTGATGTTGCACACCTAATATGTCTGCAGTAGAACTGAGGTGTTTTTAAGACTCAACTTCCAGATAAATTTAAGGTTGTGTGGATTCCGCCAAACTTTTCCGGGTACCATGTGAGTAATGACAAAATGAAAACAAAGATTTGCTTCTTTAGGATCAAACCAAAAACTCTGCATATAGTTAAAGCAACAAAAAGCCTTGTTACCATAGTTAACAGATGTTTGCATTACCCTTATATTTTAGGCCATCTGATATACAGAAACATATTCTAAGCATAAGTAAATTAAGCAAATTAATGTTTTTTGGAAGGTTTACCTTGTTGGATGTCCAAATATACCCCCCTCCCCCCCCACCCCATTTCTGATTTGGCAAGAACCATGTATTTTTAAATGTCAATTTCGTGGTCTCTTGTTTATGAATGATCAATTTCAGATGACCAGCAATACACTTGAAGATACTTATAAAAAAAAAGTTACAATTGTGTCCCAGTCTCACCTGCCGTTCACAATAAGCTTTCATCAGTTTGCTGAGAGGAGTGTGCCTTTTGATCTTAAACTGCACCACTGAGCCATCCTGTCCTGCCACCTTCAGGTTGATGTGCTCGTTGTTCTCCGTCTTTACTCCCTCCTAAGACAGAAAACAAGTTCATAGAAAGTCACACTATTTAGAAAAAAGGGGGAGGTGTGACGATTTACAAGAAACTGCGCCCGCCATTACAAATTCCGAGTCACAGGTGTTTTGCATATCTCAGCGATATCTCATTGTCTTCAAACAAAAGTTAAGTTCACAATATGTGCGTGGATTTACGTTTTTTGTTTGTTTGTTTTATCCTCCGCGACAACTGCCTGCCTGATGTGCGTAGAGCTGAAGACTAGCGTGGGTACCGAGAGCAATGAGGACTGGATTTACAACTTCAACGTTAGCATTAGCTGTAGGCAACTCAAGCAACAATGGCCTTCAATACAACAAGATGCACTGCGGCCTAGCAAAGATTCAAATTATTCCACTTGTGCTATTAACAAAACCCTTATCTCTTTACCCAGGCTTATGGCTGGCGAGTCAGCACAACGGAACCCTTTATTTAAAATCTAAGATTCGTTTGCACATTACGACTTTTGCTCAAAAGGTTCCTTTTTGTACCGTTTATGTTACAAAAGGTGGTCGTCTTTCAGCCTTTCTTACCTTGGCCATGTCTCTGAGTATTGCACACCTTGTGCTTTTGGGCACTCCAGTGATGTTGCAGCTCTGAAATATGGCCAAACTGGTGGCAAGTGGCATCTTGGCAGCTGCACGCTTGACTTTTCTCAGTTCATGGGCAGTTATTTTGCGCCTTGGTTTGTCCACACGCTTCTTGCGACCCTGTTGACTATTTTGAATGAAACTCTTGATTGTTCGATGATCACGCTTCAGAAGCTTTGCAATTTTAAGACTGCTGCATCCCTCTGCAAGATATCTCACTATTTTTGACTTTTCTGAGCCTGTCAAGTCCTTCTTTTGACCCATTTTGCCAAAGGAAAGGAAGTTGCCTAATAATTATGCACACCTGATATAGGGTGTTGATGTCATTAGACCACACCCCTTCTCATTACAGAGATGCACATCACCTAATATGCTTAATTGTGTGGATGCTTTAGGCATCCACACTATTGTTTTCCTGTTTCTCTTTAAACTTTATTGTGTGGATGCTTTAGGCATCCACACTATTGTTTTCCTGTTTCTCTTTAAACTTTATTGTGTGGATGCTTTAGGCATCCACACTATTGTTTTCCTGTTTCTCTTTAAACTTTATTCTTTTTCAAGTTGCTTCCGTACGTTTTTCGGCGTTTAACTACTTTCACAATTTTTGTGCTATTTTCACCGTTCAAATTTCACAATATTCTGCTATTTCTGCTAATTCCAGCTATATCTTTTGGTATTTTATACTGTTATACTTTTTAAAATATTACATTTTTTTCCTTTAATTTGTCCCATTGAAATGAATGGGAAACTTCCACAATTCTGCTAAAACTTGCTTGTTTTTGAAACTTAACTACTTTCTCATACTTTCGCCTAGAACAACCATTCAAATTTTAAAATGTTCACAAATTATTGGGCTATTCATGAATGATTCAGCTTTTTCATATCTGTTACCGTTTTCATCTTATCCCTCTTTAAGTTTTGAGTTTCATTTTTTTGATTTTTCACAAAATACATGCGTTGTTATGGTTGCTATGCACCTGGCTTTCAGTGGGCCACTGTAGGTTTTGCAGTCTTCTCTTTATGTCCGAACAACTTCGTGCTACTCGCTCAATTTTCACTCAACTTCCACAAATTATACATCAAAACGTAGGTATTTTTGCTGGCTTTCAGAAAATGTCACTATCATTGTTGTGGGATTTATAGAATTTTGGCAAATCTCCTCAGACCAACACAAAGTCGGAAAACTCTCCATAGAAAGTCAATGGAGAGTTTGTTCAAAATCACCGCTTGATTTCTGTAATGAGAGGCATATTCGAATCGTCATATCTCCTCAACGAAGCGAAGTTAAAACATGAGGCTTGTCCGAGTATATCTTCAGACACTCCTGACGCTCACAATTCAAGAATTTCTTTCTCACCTATTACCGTTCTGAAATGAGTTGGACTTGTTTGAGGGTAGGAAATTCGTCCTTCGCTCAGATTTCTTCAGATTTCAAACTCTGGAAATGAACCACTTTTTTCTCTCGTCATATCTTTTTAATGGATTTCCACAGAGACCTGAAAATTTCCATGATTGTTCACCAAAGCCTGCTGTCTCTTACGGTGAAAGAATGATAATGATACTCCAAATAGATTTAGAGTTAGAAAGCGTTGTTTGAGGGCAAGTCAAGGCAGTTTTTGCTTTGCTCTACTCAGTTATGGTGCATTAGAAGTCAAATACCTTTAATAATTCATATTTTAATGATAAATTGTCAATACTTTAAGATTCCCCCATCTCTTCTGAACAAAACGGTGTAAGAATGACCGTTCTAGCCCCTACGGTTAGGAAATTATGGTCATTTGTTTGAGGGGAGTCGTCATTATGAGAAATACACTGCAGAAATCCTTTCTCTCTCTGTGCTGAGTGTGTAAAAACAGCTGCACCTGTTTTGGCGGGAAAAAGTACACAGCCTCTCTGATTGGTGGATTCAAATTTAGCAGCTCCCAGGCTGCTTGACTGACCTAGAAACTTGCTTGTCTCTCCCTATGTTTGTGTGTGTGTGTGTGTGTGTGTGTGTGTGTGTGTGTGTGTGACAGAGAGAGAGAGAAAGGGAGGGCGAGAGAGAGTTTTTATGGGAGCATCTTATTATATGATTTAAATTCAATATATTTAGACTGGTTGACTGAATTTGATCCTGTGTGTGTCTCTCTGTGCATGTGTGTTTCCATATGTGTCCATATTTGTGATTGTGTCACTGTTATACTTTTTTTTGCTGATTTTTTTCATTTAACAATTACATTTGAGGGACCCTTAGCATGTTCAGGATTCTTTCAGCTGTTCATTTTGCTTTTCCAATTTTTCTATTTAAGTTATTACTATTGTGTTGAGTCATAGCATTTCTGCTGCTTTTCAGTATTTGTGCTAAATACAGCATTTCTGCTAAATCATACTATTTCTGCTATTTCATAAGATTTGTACTAAATATAGTGTTTCTGCCAAATATAGTATTTCTGCTTAATTATAGTATTTCTGCCATTTTATAGTATTTGTGCTAAAACATAGTATTTCTACTAAATGTAGTATTTATGCTTAATCATACTATTTGTATATATTTCTGCCAGGTCCCCAGGCAGCTAATCCTCTGTGAGGACTCATACATATAAAATTTACATATCAGGGCCTGCACGGCTTCCCAGCCAGCCAATCATATCTGAGGTCTGCCCTTTCTTCTCTCGTCATATCTCAGCGACAGATGTACAAAGAGCAATGCAAATCACAGTCAAAGTACACGAAAGTACGCTGATTCACCCAGTACAAGAATTATGCTTGTAGTCCACCTAGTTTTTGAGTTACACGACGTTTTGTAACTCCAAAAAACGGCGCTCTTTGCCTCACACCGCGATCTAATTCTGACTGCTCATCACCTCAGATTCTTCTTAACACTCCATGGCACAAATACTCTTCCCTTTAGGCTCTGTGAATGTGTGTGTGTATCAATATTTCTCCCATTTTAAAGTATTACTCCTCCATAATTGGATTTCTCTTAAATCAAAGTACTTTTACTACATCTTAGTACTTCTGCTCAATCATAGTATTTCTGCTAAATCATAGTATTTTTGCCAAATCATGGTTTTTGTGCCAAATCATCAGAATCGTGTTTATTGGCCAAGTATATGTGCAGACAAATACAAGGAATTTGGTTCCGGTAGATGGTGGCTCTCGAGCACAGCAATGTAAATCACACACACACACACACACACACACACACGCACCCACACACACACGTATCTATATATACATTACACATGCATACACATACATACAGAAAGCTGTGTAAACCAACTATAAAAAACTAATCTAAACGTATATACATAAAATACAAAATGAAATGAGGTGGAATGAATACTACAGAATGTACATAAGGTGCAGTTGCAGTCTGGCAGTGGGAGGAGTGTGACAGTTCAACTGTTTAGAAGGGAGATGGTGAGGGGAAAGAAACTGTTCCTGTGTCGGGTGGTCCTGGTCTGCAGGCTTCTGTACCGTCTGCCAGAGGGCAGCAGATCAAAAAGTCTGTGTCCAGGGTGTGAGGGGTCTGTGATGATTTTCCCTGCCCGTTTCCTGGTTCTTGAGAGGTACAGATCCTGGATGGAGGGCAGGGGGCGCCGATGATCCTTTCTGCTGCCCGTACAGTCCGCTGCAGTCTGCACCTGTCCTGTTTAGTGGCTGCACCATACCAGACTGTGATGGAGGAGCACAGGACAGACTCAATGACTGCAGTGTAGAACTGGATCAGCAGCTCCTGTGGAAGACTGTACTTCCCCAGTTGTCTCAGGAAGTACATCCTCTGCTGGGTCTTTTGAGGATGGAGTTGATGTTGGTCTCCCACTTCAGGTCCTGGGAGATGGTGGTACCCAGCAACTTGAAGATCTCCACAGTCGACACAGGGCTGTCTGATATGATGAGGGGGGGCAGAGTTGAGGGATGTCTCCTGAAGTCCACTGTCATCTCTACAGTTTTAAGAGTGTTCAGCTCCAGATTGTGCTGACTGCACCAGAGTACCAGCCGCTCAACTCATCATAACATTTGTGTTATGTTCTAGTATTACTACTAAGTGGAGGAATTTCTGTCATGTTACAGTATATGTGCTGATTACAGTATTTCTGCCAAATATAGTATTTCTGATTAATTATAGTTTTTCTACCAAATCATATTACAGTATTTTTGCTTTTTATACCATTTTTATAGGATTTTTATATTGCTTAATATAGTATTTCTGCTTTTTATAGGATTTGTGCTTAATACAGTATTTCTGCTAAATGTAGTATTTATGCTTAATCACACTATTACTATATATTTCTGCCAGCTTCCCAGCCAGCCAATCATATCTGAGGTCTGCCGTTTCTTCTCTCGTCATATCTCAGCGACGGATGTACAAAGAGTAATGAAAATCGCAGTCAAAGTACACCAAAGTCCTCTGATTCACCCAGTACAAGAATTATGCTTCTAGTCCACCTAGTTTTGGAGTTACACGACGTTTTGTAACTCCAAAAAACGGCGCTCTTTGCCTCTCACCGCGATCTAATTCTGACTGCTCATCACCCCGTTTCCCAAGAGCTCACTGTCTTTCCCAGTGGCGCAGCTGGTAAGGAAATTATAGCCATTTGTTTGAGAGGAGTCCTCACTATGAAAAATAGACTGCACAAATCCTGTCTCTGTGCTGCGTGTGTAAAAACAGGTGCACCTGTTTTGGCGGGAAAAAGTACATAGCCTTTCTGATTGGTGGATTCAAATTAAGCAGCTCCAGGCTTTTTGACCCACCTAGAAACATACAGGAAACACTGTATGTACAGCCCCTGTTTGTTCACTTGCTTCTGCTGCTGCTGCGTGTGTGTGTGTGTGTGTGTGTGTGTCTGTATGACAGAGAGAGAGAGAGAGCGCCTTTTTATGGGTGTATCTTATTGTGTGATTTAAAATCAATATATTTACACTGGTTGATTGAATTGGATCCTGTGTGTGTCTCTGTGCATGTGTGTTTCCATATATGGGGGCGATCGTGGCTCAAAAGTTGGGAGTTCGCCTTGTAATCGGAAGGTTACCGGTTCGAGGCCCGGCTCGGACAGTCTCGGTCGTTGTGTCTTTGGGCAAGACACTTCACTTGTTGTCTACTGGTGGTGGTCAGAGGGCCCGGTGGCGCCAGTGTCCAGCAGCCTCGCCTCTGTCAGTGCGCCCCAGGGTGGCTGTGGCTACAACGTAGCTTGCCATCACCAGTGTGTGAATGGGTGAATGACTGGATATGTAAAGAGCTTTGGGGTCCTTAGGGACCATAAAAGCGCTATATAAATACAGGCCATTTACCATGTCCATATTTGTAATTGTGCAAGATATTACTATTATGCTAAATTACAGTATTTCTGCTACTTTTCGGTGTTTGTGCTAAATACAGTATTTCTGCTAAATCTTAGTATTATTGCTTAATCATATTATTTGAGCAAAATCATAGTATTTGAGCATATTCTTTCTATTTGTGCCATAGCATAATATATTTGCTGAATTACAGCATTTCTGCTATGTTGTAGTATTTGTCCTAAATCACAGTATTTGTGCAATGTTTAGGTATTTTTGTTTAAATAAAGTATCTATGTAATCTTGTACCATGTTTGCTAAAATCCTGTATTTCTGAAAAGTTATCTTGTTTCTGCTAAGTTACAATATTTATTCTAATTTCTGCTGCTAAGTTCTGCTATGTTATTGTATTTCTGCCAAGTATTATGTTTTCTTTACTCAAAGGAGTTTGCAAACCTTCACAGACATATGTTTTCTTTACGTTATTGCAGTTCTGCTAAGTAATTACATTTTTGCTAAGTTCTTATGCTTCTGCAAAGTTATTACAATTTTTTGCAAAGGTTTTACAACTTCTGCAACTTTTCAGCTTTTTCAGCTAGTTTCAGCTGACAGCTTCAACTTTACAGCATCCACACTGCATTTTCGCAGGAAATGCAAATTTTTCTAGTTATTCTTCAAGTTGCTCCCGTTTTTTCGTTTTTTCGTCCGTTAACTACTTTCACAATTTTTGGCCGATTTTCACCATTCAAATTTTAAACTATTCTGCTTTTTCTGCTAATTCCTGCTATGACTTTTGGTATTTTCTGCTCTTATACTTTTTAAAATATTAAGCTTTTTTCCTTTAATTTGTCCCATTGAAATGAATGGGAAACTTCCGCAATTCTGCTAAAACTTGCTTGTTTTTGAAACTTAACTACTTTTTCCTACTTTCACCTAGAACAACCATTCAAACTTTAAAATGTTCACAAATTATTGGGCTATTCATAAATGATTCAGCTTTTTCATATCTGTTACCGTTTTCATCTTATCCCTCTTTAAGTTTTGAGTTGCAAAATTGTGATTTTTCACAAAATACATGCGTTGTTATGGTTGCTATGCTGTTGGTTCTAAGTGAGCCACTGTACCTTTGGCAATTTTCTCTTCATGTCCGAACAACTTCTTGCTACTCACTCAATTTTCACTCAGCCCATACAAATTATACATCAAAACGTAGGTATTTTTGCTGGCTTTCAGAAAATGTCACCATCATTGTTGTGAAATTTATAGAATTTTGGCAAATCTCCTCAGACCAACACAAAGTCAGAAAACTCTCCATAGAAAGTCAATGGAGAGTTTGTTCAAAATCATCGCTTGATTTCTCTAATGAGAGGCATATTCGAATCGTCATATCTCCTTAACGAAGCGAAGTTACGACATGAGGCTTGTCCCGTATATCTTCAGACACTCCTGACGCTCACAATTCAAGAATTATTTTCTCACCTATTACCGTTCTGAAATGAGTTAGACTTGTTTGAGGGTAGGAAATTCGTCCTTCGCTCAGATTTCTTCAGATTTCAAACTCTGGAAATGAACCACTTTTTTCTCTCGTCATATCTTTTTAATGGATTTCCACAGAGACCTGAAAATTTCCATGATTGTTCACCAAAGCCTGCTGTCTCTTACGGTGAAAGAATGATATTGATACTCCAAATAGATTTAGAGTTAGAAAGCGTTGTTTGAGGGCAAGTCAAGGCAGTTTTTGCTTTGCTCTACTCAGTTATGGTGCATTAGAAGTCAAATATCTTTAATAATTCATATTTTAATGATAAAGTGTCAACACTTTAAGATTCCCCCATCTCTTCTGAACAAAACGGTGTAAGAATGACCGTTCTAGCCCCTACGGTTAGGAAATTATGGTCATTTGTTTGAGGGGAGTCGTCATTATGAGAAATAGACTGCAAAAGTCCTGTGTCTCTCTGTGCTGCGTGCACCTGTTTTGGCGGGAAAAAGTGCACAGGCTCTCTGATTGGTGGATTCAAATTCAGCAGCTCCCAGGCTGCTTGACTGAGCTAGAAACTTACTTCTCTCTCCCTGTGTGTGTGTGTGTGTTTGTGTGTGTGTGTGTGTGTGTGTGTGTGTGACAGAGAGGGAGAGAGAGAGAGAGAGAGAGAGAGAGAGAGAAAGCCTTTTTATGGGATGATCTCATTGTAAGATTCAAATTCAATATATTTAGACTGGTTGACTGAATTGGATCTTGTGTGTGTGTGTGTGTGTGTGTGTGTGTGTGTGTGTGTGTGAGAGAGAGAGAGAGAGAGAGCGAGAGAGAGAGAGAGAAAGCCTTTTTATGGGATGATCTCATTGTAAGATTCAAATTCAATATATTTAGACTGGTTGACTGAATTGGATCTTGTGTGTGTATGTGTGTCTGTGTGCGTGTGTGACAGAGAGAGAGAGAGAGAGAGAGAGAGAGAGAGAGAGAGAAAGCCTTTTCATGGGATGATGTCATTGTAAGATTCAAATTCAATATATTTAGACTGGTTGACTGAATTGGATCTTGTGTGTGTGTGTGTGTGTGTGTGTGTGTGTGTGTGTGTGTGAGACAGAGAGAGAGAGAAAGGGAGGGCGAGAGAGAGTTTTTATGGGAGCATCTTATTGTATGATTTTAATTCAATATATTTAGTCTGGTTGACTGAATTTGGTCCTGTGTGCGTCTCTCTGTGCATGTGTGTTTCAATATGTGTCCATATTTGTGATTGTGTGACTGTTATACTTTTTTTTGCTGATTTTCTTTTCATTTAACAATTACATTTGAGGGACACTTAGCATGTTCAGGATTTTTTCAGCTGTCCATTTTGCTTTTCCAATTTTTCTATTTAAGTTATTACTATTGTGCTAAGTCATAGCATTTCTGCTGCTTTTCAGTATTTGTGCTAAATACAGCATTTCTGCTATTTTATAAGATTTGTGCTAAATATAGTATTTCTGCCAAATATAGTATTTCTGTCAAATTACAGCATTTCTGCTATGTTGTACTGTTTCTCTAAATCATAGTATTTCTGTAATGTTTAAGAATGTTTGGTGTTAAGGTTCAATGTTGAGAGAGGAATCCAAAAATAACCACAGATCTGGTCCGGTGTGCAATTAGACAGCATTTTAATGAACACGTGTGAGTCCGACCGCTGTGCAGATTTCAGCGTTGAACTGAACTTACAATCATTAGACAAAGGCTTTATAGGGTTTGCAGTCTTCCTGTTACCAGGCAGACTTAAACAAAGCATACGTCACTCCAAAACCACAATGACTCTTAACATAGTCTAAAACAACATCGTCTTCGCGTCGACGGCAGGTGCTTCCTGTCTCCATCTGCCCAGGCTTATCTTCCTGGAACATCAAGTCCATGTTCTGCACAAAATGTCACTCATACAGGCACAACTTTGCAGTTATAAACTCTTACCTACTAACTGAGTCTATCTGTGTGTGTGTGCACGTGCGGGGGCGCGTGCATGCTGTGTACTGCGTACGTGTCATGACCTCTCGTACTACATGTGTCTGTATGTGTGTCTCGCCCTTAAATGCTCTCTTTGCTTTCAGTTTCACTTCTGCAAAAGCCTGCAACTTCAAAAGCCTATAACTTCCTGTCTCTGCCCTCTACACAGAAACACTGAGATCATAGAAGCATTAAAAACATTTAAAATTATAGATTCAACTCAACCGTTTAAAGTGGTTCTTCTTGGACCTGTAATAAAGACTAATATAATACCCATATATTTGAACATCGGAATGCCCCTGAATGCAACATCACTATTAACATGAAATGGTAATGATGATTATAAAAATAGCAGCAAATAATAGCAGTAAAATATTCCTACTCCTCTCACTCCGGAGGAGTCATAACTTTTTGTTGGATTTCCACAGAGACCTGAAAATTTCCATGACTGTTCACCAAAGCCTGCTGTCTCTTACGGTGAAAGAATGATATCTATACTCCAAATAGATTTAGAGTTAGAAAGCGTTGTTTGAGGGCAAGTCAAGGCAGATTTCACTTGCCTCTACTCAGTTATGGTGCATTAGAAGTCAAATATCTTCAATAATTCATATTTTAATGATAAAGTGTCAACACTTTAAGATTCCCCCATCTCTTCTGAACAAAACGGTGTAAGAATGACCATTCTAGCCCCTACGGTTAGGAAATTATGGCCATTTGTTTGAGAGGAATCCTCACTATGAGAAATTCACTGCAGAAATCCTGTCTCTGTGCTCTGTGTGTGTAAAAACGGCTGCACCTGTTTTGGCGGGAAAAAGTACACAGGCTCTCTGATTGGTGGATTCAAATTTAGCAGCTCCCAGGCTGCTTGACTGACCTAGAAACTTGATTTTCTCCCCCTGTGTGTGTGTGTGTGTGTGTGTGTGTGTGTGAGACAGAGAGAGAGAGAGAGAGAGGGCGAGAGAGAGTTTTTATGGGAGCATCTTATTGTATGATTTAAATTCAATATATTTAGACTGGTTGACTGAATTTGATCCTGTGTGTGTCTCTCTGTGCTTGTGGGACTTTTTGCAGCTGTCCATTTTGCTTTTCCAATTTTTCTATTTAAGTTATTACTATTGTGCTAAGTCATAGCATTTGTGCTGCTTTTCAGTATTTGTGCTAAATACAGCATTTCTGCTAAATCATACTATTTCTGCTATTTTATAAGATTTGTGCTAAATACAGCATTTGTGCTAAATCATACTATTTCTGCTATTTTATAGGATTTGTACTTAATATAATATTTCTGCTTAATTATAGTATTTCTGCCATTTTATAGTATTTGTGCTAAAACATAGTATTTCTACTAAATGCAGTATTTCTGGGTAATCATTGTATTTCTATATATTTCTGCCAGGTCCCCAGGGAGTCAGTCCTAATATTCAAATTTACATATCAGGACCTGGACGGCTTCCCAGCCAGCCAATCATATCTGAGTCCTGGCACATTTAAATTTGCATATTGGGGCATTCATGGCTTCCCAGCCAGCCAATCATATCTGAGTCCTGGCACATTCAAATTTGCATATTGTTGCCTTCATGGCTTCCCATCCAGCCAATCATATCTGAGTCCTGGCACATTCAAATTTGCATATTGGGACCTTCATGGCTTCCCAGCCAGCCAATCATATCTGAGTCCTGGCACATTCAAATTTGCATATTGGGACCTTCATGGCTTCTCAGCCAGCCAATCATATCTGAGTCCTGGCACATTCAAATTTGCATATTGGGACCTTCGTGGCTTCTAAGACCACCAATCATCTATGTCATATATCCCTAATATTTCATATTTTTATTTTAAATGGTCAGCATTTCAAGATTCCCCTATGTCTTCTGAATAAAATGGTCTAAGAATGACTGTTTTAGCCCCTACGGTTAGAAATTTATGGCTGTTTGTTTGAGGGGAATTCTCACTATGAGAAATAGACTGCAAAAATCCTGTCTCTCTCTGTGCTGCATGTGTAAAAGCCTGCACTTGGTGCACCAGTTTTGGCGGGGAAAAGCACACAGCCTCTCTGATTGGTGGATTCAAATTGAGAAGGTCACAGCTGTTTGACTGACCTAGAAACATGCTGTTAACAGCCCCTGTTCACTTTCTGCTGCTGCTGCTGCTGTGTGTGTGTGTGTGTGTGTGTGTGTGTGTGTGTGTGTGTGTTGTGTGTGAGACAGAGAGAGAGAGAAAGGGAGGGCGAGAGAGAGTTTTTATGGGAGCATCTTATTGTATGATTTTAATTCAATATATTTAGACTGGTTGACTGAATTTGGTCCTGTGTGTGTCTCTCTGTGCATGTGTGTTTCAATATGTGTCCATATTTGTGATTGTGTGACTGTTATACTTTTTTTTGCTGATTTTCTTTTCATTTAACAATTACATTTGAGGGACCCTTAGCATGTTCAGGATTTTTTCAGCTGTCCATTTTGCTTTTCCAATTTTTCTATTTAAGTTATTACTATTGTGCTAAGTCATAGCATTTCTGCTGCTTTTCAGTATTTGTGCTAAATACAGCATTTCTGCTATTTTATAAGATTTGTGCTAAATATAGTATTTCAGTCAAATTACAGCATTTCTGCTATGTTGTACTGTTTCTCTAAATCATAGTATTTCTGTAATGTTTAAGAATGTTTGGCTAAATATATTCTTTCTGTTATCTTATACTATTTCTCCTAAATTCTTGTATTTTTGAGAAGTTATCGTGTTTCTGGTAAGTTACAATATTTCTGCTAAGTTATGCTATGCTATTGTATTTCTGCCAAGTATTATGTTTCCTCTAAGATATTGCAGTTCTGCTAAGTCACTACATTTTAGCAAAGTTCCTTTGCTTCTGCAAAGATTTTACAATTTCTGCAACTTTTCAGCTTTTTCAGCTAGTTTCAGCAGAAAGCTTCAGCTTTAAAGCATCCACACTGCATTTTCGCAGGAAATGCAAATTTTTCTAGTTCTTTTTCAAGTTGCTTCCGTACGTTTTTCGGCGTTTAACTACTTTCACAATTTTTGTGCTATTTTCACCCTTCAAATTTCACAATATTCTGCTATTTCTGCTAATTCCAGCTATATCTTTTGGTATTTTATACTGTTATACTTTTTAAAATATTACATTTTTTTCCTTTAATTTGTCCCATTGAAATGAATGGGAAACTTCCACAATTCTGCTAAAACTTGCTTGTTTTTGAAACTTAACTACTTTCTCATACTTTCGCCTAGAACAACCATTCAAATTTTAAAATGTTCACAAATTATTGGGCTATTCATGAATGATTCAGCTTTTTCATATCTGTTACCGTTTTCATCTTATCCCTCTTTAAGTTTTGAGTTTCATTTTTTTGATTTTTCACAAAATACATGCGTTGTTATGGTTGCTATGCACCTGGCTTTCAGTGGGCCACTGTAGGTTTTGCAGTCTTCTCTTTATGTCCGAACAACTTCGTGCTACTCGCTCAATTTCACTCAACTTCCACAAATTATACATCAAAACGTAGGTATTTTGCTGGCTTTCAGAAAATGTCACTATCATTGTTGTGGATTTATAGAATTTTGGCAAATCTCCTCAGACCAACACAAAGTCGGAAAACTCTCCATAGAAAGTCAATGGAGAGTTTGTTCAAAATCACCGCTTGATTTCTGTAATGAGAGGCATATTCGAATCGTCATATCTCCTCAACGAAGCGAAGTTAAAACATGAGGCTTGTCCGAGTATATCTTCAGACACTCCTGACGCTCACAATTCAAGAATTTCTTTCTCACCTATTACCGTTCTGAAATGAGTTGGACTTGTTTGAGGGTAGGAAATTCGTCCTTCGCTCAGATTTCTTCAGATTTCAAACTCTGGAAATGAACCACTTTTTTCTCTCGTCATATCTTTTTAATGGATTTCCACAGAGACCTGAAAATTTCCATGATTGTTCACCAAAGCCTGCTGTCTCTTACGGTGAAAGAATGATAATGACACTCCAAATAGATTTAGAGTTAGAAAGCGTTGTTTGAGGGCAAGTCAAGGCAGTTTTTGCTTTGCTCTACTCAGTTATGGTGCATTAGAAGTCAAATATCTTTAATAATTCATATTTTAATGATAAATTGTCAATACTTTAAGATTCCCCCATCTCTTCTGAACAAAACGGTGTAAGAATGACCGTTCTAGCCCCTACGGTTAGGAAATTATGGCCATTTGTTTGAGGGGAGTCGTCATTATGAGAAATACACTGCAGAAATCCTTTCTCTCTCTGTGCTGAGTGTGTAAAAACAGCTGCACCTGTTTTGGCGGGAAAAAGTACACAGCCTCTCTGATTGGTGGATTCAAATTTAGCAGCTCCCAGGCTGCTTGACTGACCTAGAAACTTGCTTGTCTCTCCCTATGTTTGTGTGTGTGTGTGTGTGTGTGTGTGTGTGTGTGTGTGTGTGAGACAGAGAGAGAGAAAGGAGGGCGAGAGAGAGTTTTTATGGGAGCATCTTATTATATGATTTAAATTCAATATATTTAGACTGGTTGACTGAATTTGATCCTGTGTGTGTCTCTCTGTGCATGTGTGTTTCCATATGTGTCCATATTTGTGATTGTGTCACTTTTTGCATTTCATTTAACAATTACATTTGAGGGACCCTTAGCATGTTCAGGATTCTTTCAGCTGTTCATTTTGCTTTTCCAATTTTTCTATTTAAGTTATTACTATTGTGTTGAGTCATAGCATTTCTGCTGCTTTTCAGTATTTGTGCTAAATACAGCATTTCTGCAAAATCATACTATGTCTGCTATTTTATGAGATTTGTGCTAAATACAGCATTTCTGCTAAATCATACTCTTTCTGCTATTTCATAAGATTTGTGCTAAATATAGTGTTTCTGCTATTTCTGCCAAATTAATATTTTTGATTAATTAGGGTTTTTCTACCAAATCATAGTACAGTTTTACTGCTTTTTATAGGATTTTTAGAGGATATTTATATTGCTTAATATAGTATTTCTGCTTTTTATAGGATTTGTGCTTAATATAGTTTTTCTAAAAAATGTAGTATTTATGCTTAATCATACTATTTCTATATATTTCTGCCAGGTCCCCAGGAAGCTAATCCTCTGTGAGGACTGATACATACAAATACATATCAGGGCCTGCACGGCTTCCCAGCCAGCCAATCATATCTGGGGTCTGCCCTTTCTTCTCTCGTCATATCTCAGCGACAGATGTACAAAGAGCAATGCAAATCACAGTCAAAGTACACGAAAGTACGCTGATTCACCCAGTACAAGAATTATGCTTCTAGTCCACCTAGTTTTTGAGTTACACGACGTTTTGTAACGGCAAAAAACGGCGTTTTTCGGCTCTCACCGCAATCTGATTCTGACTGCTCATCACCCTGTTTTCCAGGCACTCACTCTCTTTCCCAGTGGCGCAGTTGGTAATGACACAGGTCTGCAACCCAAAGGTCGTGGGTTCAATTACACCTTGGGCAACATGTGTTTTTTCCCTACAAATTAATACACTATCACAGACCACTAATTCATATTCATCATTTATTACAATTCTGCAACCTTTTATGATTTTAGCAGCTTTTGTAATATGGACCTCAGATTCTTGTTAACACTCCATGGCACAAATACTGTTCCCTTTAGGCTCTGTGTGGTGTGTGTGGTGTGTGTGTGGTGTGAGAGAGAGAGAGAGAGAGAGAGAGCGAGAGAGAGCCTTTTGATGGGAGCATCTTATTATATCACTTAAAATCAATATATTTAGACTGGTTGACTGAATTTGATCCTGTGTGTCTCTCTGTGCATGTGTGTTTCCATATGTGCCCATATTTGTGATTGTGTGACTGTCATACTTTTTTTGCTGATTTTTTTTTTCAATTAACAATTAGATTTGAGGGACCCTTAGCATGTTCAGGATTTTTCCAGCTGTCCATTTTGCTTTTCCAATTTTTCTATAAGTTATTACTGTTGTGCTAAGTCATAGCATTTCTGCTGCTTTTCAGTATTTGTGCTAAATACAGCATTTCTGCTAAATCATACTATTTCTGCTATTTCATAAGATTTGTACTAAATATAGTGTTTCTGCCAAATATAGTATTTCTGCTTAATTATAGTATTTCTGCCATTTTATAGTATTTGTGCTAAAACATAGTATTTCTACTAAATGTAGTATTTATGCTTAATCATACTATTTGTATATATTTCTGCCAGGTCCCCAGGCAGCTAATCCTCTGTGAGGACTCATACATATAAAATTTACATATCAGGGCCTGCACGGCTTCCAGCCAGCCAATCATATCTGAGGTCTGCCCTTTCTTCTCTCGTCATATCTCAGCGACAGATGTACAAAGAACAATGCAAATCACAGTCAAAGTACACGAAAGTACGCTGATTCACCCAGTACAAGAATTATGCTTGTAGTCCACCTAGTTTTTGAGTTACACGACATTTTGTAACTCCAAAAAACGGCGCTCTTTGCCTCACACCGCGATCTAATTCTGACTGCTCATCACCTCAGATTCTTCTTAACACTCCATGGCACAAATACTCTTCCCTTTAGGCTCTGTGAATGTGTGTGTGTATCAATATTTCTCCCATTTTAAAGTATTACTCCTCCATAATTGGATTTCTCTTAAATCAAAGTACTTTTACTACATCTTAGTACTTCTGCTCAATCATAGTATTTCTGCTAAATCATAGTATTTTTGCCAAATCATGGTTTTTGTGCCAAATCATCAGAATCGTGTTTATTGGCCAAGTATATGTGCAGACAAATACAAGGAATTTGGTTCCGGTAGATGGTGGCTCTCGAGCACAGCAATGTAAATCACACACACACACACACACACACACACACACACACACACACACACACCACGCACCCACACACACACAATCTATATATACATTACACATGCATACACATACATACACAAAGCTGTGTAAACCAACTATAAAAACTAATCTAAACGTATATACATAAAATACAGAAATGAAATGAGGTGGAATGAATACTACAGAATGTACATAAGGTGCAGTTGCAGTCTGGCAGTGGGAGGAGTGTGACAGTTCAACTGTTTAGAAGGGAGATGGCGAGGGGAAAGAAACTATTCCTGTGTCGGGTGGTCCTGGTCTGCAGGCTTCTGTACCGTCTGCCAAAGGGCAGCAGATCAAAAAGTCTGTGTCCAGGGTGTGAGGGGTCTGTGATGATTTTCCCTGCCCGTTTCCTGGTTCTTGAGAGGTACAGATCCTGGATGGAGGGCAGGGGGCGCCGATGATCCTTTCTGCTACCCGTACAGTCCGCTGCAGTCTGCACCTGTCCTGTTTAGTGGCTGCACCATACCAGACTGTGATGGAGGAGCACAGGACAGACTCAATGACTGCAGTGTAGAACTGGATCAGCAGCTCCTGTGGAAGACTGTACTTCCCCAGTTGTCTCAGGAAGTACATCCTCTGCTGGGTCTTTTTGAGGATGGAGTTGATGTTGGTCTCCCACTTCAGGTCCTGGGAGATGGTGGTACCCAGCAACTTGAAGATCTCCACAGTCGACACAGGGCTGTCTGATATGATGAGGGGGGGCAGAGTTGAGGGATGTCTCCTGAAGTCCACTGTCATCTCTACAGTTTTAAGAGTGTTCAGCTCCAGATTGTGCTGACTGCAACAGAGTACCAGCCGCTCAACTCATCATAACATTTGTGTTATGTTATAGTATTACTACTAAGTGGAGGAATTTCTGTCATGTTACAGTATATGTGCTGATTACAGTATTTCTGCCAAATATAGTATTTCTGATTAATTATAGTTTTTCTACCAAATCATATTACAGTATTTTTGCTTTTATACCATTTTTATAGGATTTTATATGCTTAATATAGTATTTCTGCTTTTTATAGGATTTGTGCTTAATATAGTATTTCTGCTTTTTATAGGATTTGTGCTTAATACAGTATTTCTGCTAAATGTAGTATTTATGCTTAATCACACTATTACTATATATTTCTGCCAGCTTCCCAGCCAGCCAATCATATCTGAGGTCTGCCGTTTCTTCTCTCGTCATATCTCAGCGACGGATGTACAAAGAGTAATGAAAATCGCAGTCAAAGTACACCAAAGTCCGCTGATTCACCCAGTACAAGAATTATGCTTCTAGTCCACCTAGTTTGGAGTTACACGACGTTTTGTAACTCCAAAAAACGGCGCTCTTTGCCTCTCACCGCGATCTAATTCTGACTGCTCATCACCCCGTTTCCCAAGAGCTCACTGTCTTTCCCAGTGGCGCAGCTGGTAAGGAAATTATAGCCATTTGTTTGAGAGGAGTCCTCACTATGAAAAATAGACTACACAAATCCTGTCTCTGTGCTGCGTGTGTAAAAACAGGTGCACCTGTTTTGGCGGGAAAAGTACATAGCCTTTCTGATTGGTGGATTCAAATTAAGCAGCTCCAGGCTTTTTGACCCACCTAGAAACATACAGGAAACACTGTATGTACAGCCCCTGTTTGTTCACTTGCTTCTGCTGCTGCTGCGTGTGTGTGTGTGTGTGTGTGTGGTGTGTGTGTGTGTGTGTGTGTGTCTGTATGACAGAGAGAGAGAGAGAGAGAGCCTTTTTATGGGTGTATCTTATTGTGTGATTTAAAATCAATATATTTACACTGGTTGATTGAATTGCATCCTGTGTGTGTCTCTGTGCATGTGTGTTTCCATATATGGGGGCGATCGTGGCTCAAAGTTGGGAGTTCGCCTTGTATCGGAAGGTTACCGGTTCGAGGCCCGGCTCGGACAGTCTCGGTCGTTGTGTCTTTGGGCAAGACACTTCACTCGTTGTCTACTGGTGTGGTCAGAGGGCCCGGTGGCGCCAGTGTCCAGCAGCCTCGCCTCTGTCAGTGCGCCCCAGGGTGGCTGTGGCTACAATGTAGCTTGCCATCACCAGTGTGTGAATGGTGAATGACTGGATATGTAAAGAGCTTTGGGGTCCTTAGGGACCATAAAAGCGCTATATAAATACAGGCCATTTACCATGTCCATATTTGTAATTGTGCAAGTTATTACTATTATGCTAAATTACAGTATTTCTGCTACTTTTCGGTGTTTGTGCTAAATACAGTATTCTGCTAAATCTTAGTATTATTGCTTAATCATATTATTTGAGCAAAATCATAGTATTTGAGCATATTCTTTCTATTTGTGCCATAGCATAATATATTTGCTGAATTACAGCATTTCTGCTATGTTGTAGTATTTGTCCTAAATCACAGTATTTGTGCAATGTTTAGGTATTTTTGTTTAAATAAAGTATCTATGTAATCTTGTACCATGTTTGCTAAAATCCTGTATTTCTGAAAAGTTATCTTGTTTCTGCTAAGTTACAATATTTCTGCTAAGTTCTGCTGCTAAGTTCTGCTATGTTATTGTATTGCTGCCAAGTATTATGTTTTCTTTACGTTATTGCAGTTCTGCTAAGTAATTACATTTTTGCTAAGTTCTTATTCTTCTGCAACGTTATTACAATTTTTTGCAAAGGTTTTACAATTTCTGCAACTTTTCAGCTTTTTCAGCTAGTTTCAGCTGACAGCTTCAGCATTACAGCATCCACACTGCATTTTCGCAGGAAATGCAAATTTTTCTAGTTCTTTTTCAAGTTGCTTCCGTACGTTTTTCGGCGTTTAACTACTTTAACAATTTTCAGCCGATTTTCACCGTTCAAATTTTAAACTATTCTGCTATTTCTGCTAATTCCAGCTATGATTTTTGGTATTTTCTGCTATTATACTTTTTAAAATATTAAGCTTTTTCCTTTAATTTGTCCCATTGAAATGAATGGGAAACTCCGCAATTCTGCTAAAACTTCACTTTTTTAAAACTTAACTACTTTCTCATACTTTCGCCTAGAACAACCATTCAAATTTAAATGTTCACAAATTATTGGGCTATTCATGAATGATTCAGCTTTTCATATCTGTTACCGTTTTCATCTTATCCTCTTTAAGTTTTGAGTTCATCTTGTGATCTTTCACAAAATACATGCGTTGTTATGGTTGCTATGCACTTGGTTCTAAGTGAGCCACTGTACTTTGGCATTTCTCTTCATGTCCGAACAACTTCTTGCTACTTGCTCAATTGTCACTCAACTTCCACAAATTATACATCAAAACGTAGGTATTTTTGCTGGCTTTCAGAAAATGTCACTATCATGGTTGTGGGATTTATAGAATTTTGGCAAATCTCCTCAGACCAACACAAAGTCTAAAAACTCTCCATAGAAAGTCAATGGAGAGTTGTTCAAAATCACCGCTTGATTTCTGTAATGAGAGGCATTTCGAATCGCATATCTCCTTAATGAAGCGAAGTTAAGACATAAGGCTTGTCCAATATATCTTCAGACACTCCTGACGCTCACAATTCAAGAATTTCTTTCTCACCTATTACCGTTCTGAAATGAGTTAGACTGTTTGAGGGTAGGAAATTCGTCCTTGCTCAGATTTCTTCAGATTTCAAACTCTGGAAATGAACACTTTTTCTCTCGTCATATCTTTTTGATGGATTTCAACACAGACCTGAAAATTTCCATGACTGTTCACCAAAGCCTGCTGTCTCTTACGGTGAAAGAATGATATCGATACTCCAAATAGATTTAGAGTTAGAAAGCGTTGTTTGAGGGCAGGTCAAGGCAGTTTTTGCTTCGCCTCTACTCATTTATGGTGCATTAGAAGTCAAATATCTTTAATAATTCATACTTTAATGATAAATTGTTAACACTTTAAGATTCCCCCATCTCTTCTGAACAAAACGGTGTAAGAATGACCGTTCTAGCCCCTACGGTTAGAAAATTATGGTCATTGTTTGAGGGAGTCTCATTATGAGAAATAGACTGCAAAATCCTTGTCTCTCTGTGCTGCGTGCACCTGTTTGGCGGAAAAAGTGCACAGGCTCTCTGATTGGTGGATTCAAATTCAGCAGCTCCCAGGCTGCTTGACTGAGCTAGAAACTTACTTCTCTCTCCTGTGTGTGTGTGTGTCCTGTGTGTGTGTGTGTGTGTGTGTGTGTGTGTGTGGTGTGGTGTGTGTGTGTGTGTGTGTGACAGAGAGCGAGAGAGAGAGAGAGAGAGGGAGAGAGAGAGAGAGTTTTTATGGGATGATCTCATTGTAAGATTTAAATTCAATATATTTAGACTGGTTGACTGAATTGGATCTTGTGTGTGTGTGTGTGTGTGTGTGTGACAGAGAGAGAGAGAAGAGAGGGCGAGAGAGAGTTTTATGGAGCATCTTATTATATGATTTAAATTCAATATATTTAGACTGGTTGACTGATTTGATCCTGTTGTGTTGTCTGTGCATGTGTTTCCATATGTGTCCATATTTGTGATTGTGTGACTGTTATACTTTTTTTGCTGATTTTTTTCATTTAACAATTACATTTGAGGACCCTTAGCATGTCAGGATTCTTTCAGCTGTCCATTTTGCTTTTCCAATTTTTCTATTTAAGTTATTACTATTGTGTTGAGTCATAGCATTTCTGCTGCTTTTCAGTATTTGTGCTAAATACAGCATTTCTGCAAAATCATACTATGTCTGCTATTTTATGAGATTTGTGCTAAATACAGCATTTCTGCTAAATCATACTCTTCTGCTATTTCATAAGATTTGTGCTAAATATAGTGTTCTGCTATTTCTGCCAATTTAGTATTTTGATTAATTAGGGTTTTCTACCAAATCATAGTACAGTTTTACTGCTTTTTAGAGGATTTTTAGAGGATATTTATATTGCTTAATATAGTATTTCTGCTTTTTATAGGATTTGTGCTTAATATAGTTTTTCTAAAAAATGTAGTATTTATGCTTAATCATACTATTTCTATATATTTTGCCAGGTCCCCAGGCAGCTAATCCTGTGAGGACTGATACATCCAAATACATATCAGGGCCTGCACGGCTTCCAGCCAGCCAATCATATCTGGGGTCTGCCTTTCTTCTCTCGTCATATCTCAGCGACAGATGTACAAAGAGCAATGCAAATCACAGTCAAGTACACGAAAGTACGCTGATTCACCCAGTACAAGAATTATGCTTCTAGTCCACCTAGTTTTTGAGTTACACGACGTTTTGTAACTGCAAAAAACGGCGTTTTTCGCCTCTCACCGCAATCTGATTCTGACTGCTCATCACCTGTTTTCCAGGCGCTCGCTCTCTTTCCCAGTGGCGCAGTTGGTAATGACACAGGTCTGCAACCCAAAGGTCGTGGGTTCAATTACATCTTGGGCAACATGTGTTTTTTCCCTACAAATTAATACACTATCACAGACCACTAATTCATATTCATCATTTATTACAATTCTGCAACCTTTTATGATTTTAGCAGCTTTTGTAAATGGACCTCAGATTCTTCTTAACACTCCATGGCACAAATACTGTTCCCTTTAGGCTCTGTGTGTGTGTGTGGTGTGTGTGTGTGTGTGTTGTGTGTGTGGTTGTGTGTGTGTGTGTGTGAGAGAGAGAGCGAGCGAGAGAGAGCCTTTTGATGGGAGCATCTTTTATATTTAAATTCAATATATTTAGACTGGTTGACTGAATTTGGTCCTGTGTGTGTCTTCTCTGTGCATGTGTGTTTCCATATGTGCCATATTTGTGATTGTGTGACTGTTATACTTTTTTTGCTGATTTGTTTTTTTTTCAATTAACAATTAGATTTGAGGGACCCTTAGCATGTTCAGGATTTTTCCAGTTGTCCATTTTGCTTTTCCAATTTTTCTATAAGTTATTACTGTTGTGCTAAGTCATAGCATTTCTGCTGCTTTTCAGTATTTGTGCTAAATACAGCATTTCTGCTAAATCATACTATTTCTGCTATTTTATGAGATTTGTGCCAAATACAGCATTTTCTGCTAAATCATACTCTTTCTGCTATTTCATAAGATTTGTACTAAATATAGTGTTTCTGCAAATATAGTATTTCTGCTTAATTATAGTATTCTTGCCATTTTATAGTATTTGTGCTAAAAACATAGTATTTCTACTAAATGTAGTATTTAATGCTTAATCATACTATTTCTATATATTTCTGCCAGGTCCCCAGGCAGCTAATCCTGTGAGGACTCATACATATAAAATTTACATATCAGGGCCTGCACGGCTTCCCAGCCAGCCATCATATATGAGGTCTGCCCTTTCTTCTCTCGTCATATCTCAGCGACAGATGTACAAGAGCAATGCAAATCACAGTCAAAGTACAACGAAAGTACGCTGATTCACCCAGTACAAGAATATGCTTCTAGTCCACCTAGTTTTGAGTTACACGACGTTTGTAACTCCAAAAAATGGCGTTTTTCGCCTCTCACCGCAATCTGATTCTGACTGCTCATCACCCTGTTTTCCAGGCGCTCGCTCTCTTTCCCAGTGGCGCAGTTGGTAATGACACAAGGTCTGCAACCGCAAAGGTCGTGGGTTCAATTACACTTGGTCAACATGTTTTTTCCCTACAAATTAATACACTATCAAGACCACTAATTCATATTCATCATTTATTACCATTCTGCAAACTTTTATGATTTTAGCAGCTTTTCTAATATGGACCTCAGATTCTTGTTACTCCATGACACAAATACTGTTCCCTTTAGGCTCTGTGTGGTGTGTGTGTGTGGTG